>NC_141574.1:7643521-8267009 GCF_036417535.1 Chlamydotis macqueenii
TTGATAGGAATTAAATTTATTAGCAATGAGATTTTGACCTCCTGCTATCAGCTCAGTCATAAATATGGGCCGTAGCAATGACTAATGCTAGGCTTTGCTTCCCCTTGGAGATTCTTAAACCAAATTACATTTGTTGCAGTAGCAGAAAAACTAGGCTGAGCTTAGGCTGACCGGGCTTCTGGGTAGATTATTTCTTGTTATAGCATAGTAATTAAGCTGTTCATGCAAGGACTTGAAGCTGTTATGGCTTTATCTGGTAAGATAGCGAGATGGAGAACGTCCTTATCAGCAGTAACTGTGTTACCGTCTTACATCTCTGCAGTAGCAAAATAACATTTTCCTCTAACTTGTCCTACCAGAAAACCTCAAGAATCTTTGGAAGGCTGGTATGATGATCGCTTTCTGTGGGCTTAGGCAATCCAGTTTGCATAGTGCTTGATAAAAAAAAAATTGAGAAATAGAACTAAAAGTAAAGAAAGTGTGGCGAAATCCCTGAGGTCACTGCTGCACTAACTACCAAAACATCTCTTCAATGTGTGTGTCTTCTCTTCTTCACAGAACAATGCCAAGGTAGCAGTGCTGGGGGCCTCGGGAGGCATTGGCCAGCCTCTCTCCCTTCTCCTGAAGAACAGCCCGCTGGTGAGCAGGCTCAGCCTTTACGATATCGCTCACACTCCAGGTGTTGCAGCTGACCTCAGCCACATCGAGACAAGAGCGAGTGTTAAAGGTACTGCGAGCCGCTGAAACGCTCTGTTCTGAAGGGGTCCTCTCCGGTGTCTCTGACACGGGGAAATGCCCGCTGCTGTGCTTGCGAAGGGGAATGTTCACATGATCCTGAAGCCTGGTGTCAATTTAAGTAGCTTTATCTCAAGCAGTGCATGACTAATTAAGGTTTAGCTGATTGGACTGGTATGTATGGAGATGAGGATGGTCTATGGTTGCACTGTTGAAGGGAGGAAACATTCTTGGAAAAAAAGCTTGAGTGTTGAATTTAAAAGTTTGGCTTTGGATAGGCTTAACACTCTCTGGGTCTCTACATGAATTCTGCGTGCTGCTTTTCTGGAGGGACAGCTGTCAAGTTCTGATAAAGTCAAAGAAAGCTTAATCTGCTGATTTTAATTTTATTTAAAGATCACTAGAATGTTACATTTTTCTTGTAGGTGCTTGTCTGCAATTCTTTGAGGGCACTGACTGTAGCGCCCAGCTAGGGTTTTTGGAGAGTAAATACACATAACAGAAGGTTTTTGAAACAGATGAATGTGAGGAATGTAAGGTTTGAAACGAGGATAAAACATCAAACAGGGTCCATGCATAATTGTATTGCTTTGCTGTTCAGCGTAAATCTGAATTGGAGGCTAAATTAAAAGGAATTGGATGCCTCTAGGCATAATGTTGTACTTCAGAGTGTCAGATGCGTAATAACTGGTGAAAATATAATGTTTAAATGTCTTCTGTTCCAGGCTTCCTGGGACCTGAGCAGTTGCCAGAATGTCTGAAGGGCTGTGATGTTGTAGTTATTCCTGCGGGAGTCCCTAGAAAACCAGGTATGTTCTCCTTGTTAAAAAGCCCCAGGGCTTCACTGAAGTGTATCTCTGCAGCACTGTTACTCAGACAGAGCTGTCTGGTGCTCTGTTGCGCTCTCAGTGCGGCTTGGGATGTAAGTGGTCTGTTACTGACGCTGACCCAGAGCTTGTTGTGGTGTCAGGCACCTCATTTAGACTCCGTCTTAGATTGTCCCTCATACAATGGGGAGAATTGATTTCTGGAGTTCCTGAGTAGGGGTGAGGTGCAAAGACTTCATGCAGGTGATCCTGAACCTCCCTTAGTGTTTCTTGCCCAGAGCAATACCTGAGTTAAAAAAGCTGGTCCTTGTTTCGTTTTTCAGCAGAATAGAAACAATCCACTTGTTTGGGCATTGTGTGAGAAGTTCTCAGCGTGTCTCTGAATGAATGCTGTTAAGCCTTCTTAGAACGTCTCTGAACTGCTCTGTTTGTACCCTGCTTTTCGGTGTCCTGTTGGGAATGTAAAAAAACTGTAGACTTTAATGCCTAGCTCTTCCTCATTCTTCATTTTTCCTGGTTAAAGTAGTTGCTGCAAAGAAATGAGAGGTGGCGCTTGCACAACTAGCGATATTTTGCACGGAGCAATTGGCATCCAAACTGTAGCTGTGGAGGTGACTGCAGAGGGGGAGAAGAATTCGTCTTGGGAGCAGTTACGCTGCTCTGAGCACCACTGGTGATACTGGTGTGGGTCAGTACGGGCATAATGTACTTCAGGCTGCCTAGATGAAACACATTCTGACAGTTGGCAGCGGGGCTGGAAAGGACAGTAATCTCTTATTAGCAAGAGGAATTACCTTTGGGGCCAATTCTTTACTGCAGCCGGAGAGTTTTCTCTTTATACAAAACCGGAAGCTGAAGTTGACATATCTCTGTCCAGAGCAGAATGTTGTTTGTTGATTGAGTTGCTTGCCCATTAGCGAGTAAACTATGGATAATTTAAAATATTGTACTGATGTCTTTTAGGAATGACCCGTGATGACCTGTTCAACACCAACGCTAGCATTGTGGCTACTTTGACATCTGCCTGTGCAAAGCACTGTCCAGAAGCCATGATCTGTATTATTTCTAACCCGGTAAGCGCTTTCTGGAGACCTTGAAAATGTAGAGGAAAAAAAATCCAGATTGAGAATACTAGAGTAATCTCAGCTCCTCTTAGTTTTGACCAGTGTCTTTAAGGTCTGCAGGGTATTTGCAGAAGAGAACTACAAGCTTGGTTCTACTAAGCCATTTTTTCTGGGGCTATATTTAAGTCAGAAGAAATTTAAGATGTGGAAGTGCTTAATATTTCAAGATCTGTATGACTGCAGGTATGATACAGCTGGAATAGAAGTCTTGGCTCACTAAGGGAGGAGCATTTGTAGTATGTATTAACAAATATATTGTCTTGATGGCTTTTTAAAATGGAGGATTTTTATTTCAAGCAGACTGTAAATAGCTCTTCAATTTAGGAGTTTAAGTAACTGGCTACAGTTGACTTCAAGCTGGAAGTATACTTAGGGTTGTTTACTGGCCTGTTCAGTTCATGGGTTAGCTTCGTTATTATACTGGTTTTAATTAATGCTTGCCTGTTCTTGCTTATAGGTAAATTCAACCATCCCAATAACATCAGAAGTCTTCAAGAAGCATGGTGTGTATAATCCCAAGAGAATCTTTGGCGTTACAACGCTGGACATTGTCAGAGCAAATACTTTTGTGGCTGAACTAAAGGTAGGTTGTAGTAACTGATGTTGGGGGAAGGGTACGGTGTGCTTTGGTCATCAGATCTATCAAAAATTCTTTTAAAATCACTGTAGAGAGCCAAAGTAGCTCAGATTTCCATGGAGCTAGAGGCGAAGGCAATGATTCCCTGTTCCCATTCTCTAGAGGAGCCTGGGGATAGGGTTTCTTGCAAAATGTGATTCAAGAGACTTTGACCTTTCCTTTTCATAGCTGTTCCCTGTAAGCGAGCGACGTGTTCGCCTTAATTCAGTTGCTGTTTTCAACCCTACTGGTGCAACCGGAGGAGAGGGTTGAATTGTAGTTTGTATTTGCAAGTCAAACTGCGTGCTGTGGGATAGTCTGCAAAGTACCAGGAGGTTACTGTTCTTAATGGCCCTGGTGGAGTTTGTACTTGTGCTGCGGTTTATCTGAACTCACATTAATAATATCCTGTAAGTGTCTGAAGTTATCAGAGTAACCTGGAGTTCAGCGCTGTAGATCTGGCTTTGTCCCTGGAGCGTGGCTGCCTCTGGATCTCCTGCCCTCTGCAGCGCTGGGTTATAGGTGTGGCCAGGCACCCAGGGCAGAAAATGAAGCATGGTGGTTTTAAATGTTTTTCTTGTCCGTATCTTCAGAAGCTGGAAAGTTTCATGTTTCCCTTAGGGATTAGATCCAGCTCGAGTAAGTGTTCCGGTTATTGGTGGCCATGCTGGGAAGACTATCATCCCTCTGATCTCTCAGGTGAGTCGTAGTTACTGGCACGGGAGGCATTACGCTGTACGGTATTCCTCACCAATATGTTCGAGTTGATGTAAAGTATCTTTGTGATGGCACGTAACGTGCTAAAATATAGCAGAGACAGTCTTCCCTGCTCTCGTGGCTGCTTTAATTCTGAGATGAGATACAGGATACTGGAAGGCAGTGAGCTAAATTTAAACTCCTCTGGGTAGTTTGAATAGTTCCAGCCTTTCTCCTCTAAAGGAGTTTGGGAATAAGAAGTAGGGTGCGATGTGGGTGTCTTGGCACTATCTGTTTGATTTTTATTTTTTTGTGACAGGTATTTAATGATATGTATAGCTTGCTTCAGCAGGAAGATTAAACTGCTTTTGCCGTGGTGGACTAGAAACACTGCTTCAACACGCAGCACTGAGCTTGAGCTATGCCTCCTTGTTTTGTGTGGGGAGGCCTGCTTCAGTAATGACTGGTAGTCAGGAAGAGGCTCCCTTCGTTCATCTAAGCCAGAATGAAATGAGGTTCTGAAGCAGTCTGAAGCTTTGTGAGGACGTGACTAGGATATGGCCGAGGAGAAATCTATGAGAAAGGGGAAAACGCTTTGCTCTAAGTGGGAAATAAGGTATCCTTCACAGAAGGACATTTTTAGGGAATAAGCAAGGGCTTTGGAGCGGCAGAATGCTGAGAGGGTACTTTTGTTAGTCGATCGGGACAGAAGCAGCCACGCTTAACATACTTGCATAGCTGTATCTGAAGGTTCAGTAACTTCCTAAATACTGCTGGCAGACTGGATCCTTCGTAAGGCTCTTGGCTTCCATAATGCCACAGTGACCCAAATATTTACGTGGTGGCTTCTTGAAATTCCTCAGGCCTGTAACATGCTTGGAGGGCATCCGTCTAGTGCAAAGTTCTACAAAGTTTGTAATAGTACAAAAAGCATTGGGTGGGTGGCCTTATGCTGAATCTGGAGTGATCCTGGTATTTGATAATAACTTCTTTTTTCCAATCTAGTGCACACCAAAAGTGGACTTCCCTCAGGATCAGCTGGAACAGCTTACAGGGAGAATTCAGGAAGCTGGCACTGAAGTTGTGAAAGCTAAAGCAGGAGCAGGTTGGTTCTTAACTACAGCTTCCAAGTAATTTGTGTTGGCCAGCTGAATGGATGCAGTCCTCTTCAGTTTAATATTATTTACAACTGTGGTGCGGAATTATGAACTGCTCATTACAAATCTAGCTGCTCTGCCGTGTCAGCCGCTGCCTGAACTGTGGCACTAGAAGCAGTGCAGTATGTAGGTAAGACTAGACATTAACTGATCCCATGCCATGTATGGCTTTTAAACTAATCTGCTCTGTCAAATTAAGCTATTTCTTTCCAGAAATGGAAATAGCATGGAATGGAAATCTAAATAGCATGAAGCTGGCCAGAAGCTACTGCTTTATCAAACTGGCTGTGAGCTTGGAGTCAGTGACATTGCAGCTCTGTCAGCATATCAGTGTGGAAGCCTTTGATGCTGAAGGAAGTATCAAATTTCAATGTGATCTGTTCTAAAAGGGATTTAATTTTTACAGGGTCTGCCACCTTGTCTATGGCCTACGCCGGCGCTCGATTTGTGTTCTCTCTGGTGGATGCAATGAATGGAAAGGAAGGGGTTATTGAATGTGCCTTTGTTCAGTCAGGAGAGACGGAGAGCCCGTACTTCTCTACACCTCTGCTACTGGGAGTATGTATTTTATATGGTGGGGCTTAAAAACAGCAGCTACTGATTTAATCTTGTGGTTTTTACTCAGTGATTTCAGTTTAGCCTAGTGCTAGGTATCACTGAAGTTAACAGCTGAGCGTACCTTTAAGAGTTCTTGAATATTTGGGTATTGTGCTTGGGCATTTACGTCATGCTTGACAGGGATACTGCTGTTTTTATCCGCTCTTAAACTGCGGCTTGCTGAGTAACCAGAGATTCAGACTTGTCGTAGGAGGTCACACTTGCCTCAAGTCAGTGCCTGTTTATGAAGGGCTTTCGTATGATTAACCGGAGTCAGCAATCCCGTCTGCTTAGCTTGATCTGCTACAAGCAAATCCCTCAGAAACTGAGAAACACGGAGAACAGCAGCATGGATTAGGATTAATAGATTGCTTTCAGGACCTTCACTGAACTCTGAAGGAAGCATTCCTTTTGTCACTTACCCTGTGGGTGGGGTGAAGAGCAAGGATGTTGCAGCACTGTTGTGGCTGCTGGGACGCGAAGGATGGTGTATGCTGTCTTAGGTGCTAGCTGGTGAGGGAATGGAAGCAGAGGGGTATTAAGGGGGAAAGGTTTGGATGTAGGCATGAGATCTCGAAAACCTAGGAGCACAATTCTGAAGCGATTTCGGATTGCAAGCCAGTGGCAAGCAAAGGGCATACACCAGAGGAGAGAAATTCTCTTGCCAAGTGGTGGGTTTGGAGATAGAAAGAGGCATGAAGGAGCAGTTGGTATCAGTCTCCTCTGGAAGGAGCTTCAGGTTTCACACTTGTGAACAGTGAATGAGAAGTTTGTGAAGGCTGTAGCAGTTACTGCAGATAATAAGAGGCTTCTGAGCCTTGCCAAGAAGCACAGGGTTGGCAGAGTAGAGACAACAGGTCCCAGGCTGGGTGCGTGATCAGAGCTGTTAAGTTACTCTCTAGATCATTCAGTGAATTGTTAATCCTTAAATCCTCTTTCCCTCAGAAAAATGGAATTGAGAAGAACCTAGGTATTGGCAAGATCTCCCCCTTTGAAGAGAAGATGATTGCTGAGGCCATGTCCGAGCTGAAGGCTTCTATTAAGAAAGGAGAGGAGTTTGCAAAGAACTTCAAGTGAAGAACTGATGGTGGAGAGGAATTAACAACTTCCTTAATTTATTAAGGCATCATGTCACTTTACGACTTCTGAGTCAAAGCTCAGGCTTTGTTTGAAGTCTGTCTGTATTAGCTTAATGATTGTTGCCAGTGCAGAGTCTAATCATCAATAAATGGCCTCATTTTTTCAGCGTACCATCTGGAATTGTCCTGGTCTGCTTATCTTTTGAAGGTCCTGATCTTTTGAGTAGTTATCGTTTTCCATAGGGATGAAGTAGTCTCTTAAAGTGGGTGAACTGATTACTCTTGGCTCTGCTACTTGGGTTTTGGCTTGGGCTGCTTGTTTGGTCCAGCAGCTGGGAAACCAGGCGTGATCAAATATCAAGATGGAGGGAAGAGGCTTGGGAAAGGGGTAACTGTGACGCAAGTGATCCAAGAAGTGTTTTTTCAGGAGATGATGTTACCTCTGTTGCCTTGTGTAACCTTAGTCTCTTATGTAATTTGGTTTTAACAGAGTTACTGAAAGAGCATGGTGGTTGAAACGTCAATTCTGCTCTAAGGAAATAATTAAAATGCTTAGATTGGCTTCTTTCTAGTTAGGAACAAAAGCCTTGATTTAGCATCTACATACATTTCTTTTACATTCATCTTCTTGTGAATATAAAAATAAATGTCTGCAAGAAAATGGTGGTGACGAGTCCTGTGGCTGACTTCTTTGAAGGTAAGCTTGAATGAAGGAAGCTATTAATTCACTCTTCCTCCGTGCTCTGTGGGCTGCTTACCCTATTGGTTTGAATTGCTTTAATCTACGTAGGTTGAATTCTAAATTGAACAGACTTTATTTTGATTAGATGAAGGAAACGCCGAAGCCCAGCACCTCGGGAGGAACTGAGGGGAGTGTTGGTTTGAGCAAGAGAACCTGGTGTAGAAGCTTCTCTTAAGGAAGAGACCTAAAGGGTACCAGATGCTGTTTGGTCACTGGCTTTTGTTTTTTTTTTTTTTCTTCTCACTTCCTGTATCCTAACTCTCTTCTCAGTGTTTTGAACTCCTAAAAATGTATTTTATTTTAATCTAGTTCATTATTCTGAACCAGATCACACAGTTGTGACAGTGAAAATGCCTTGAGAATAACGTGCTTGGCTCTTTCCCTGCCCTGTGGAGCACGTAGGCAGAGAGAGGACAACAAGCACAGTTCTTGTCACTCCTCTCTGCAGAAACTCAGTGTATTAGAGCTTGGTTTCTTTACAGAAATAGTAATGAAATGGAAGCGTCGGCAGTCATTACTCAGCAGGCTTGGAACAAAGTAATTATTAGATGGTATTAATAGAATTAAAGATTAAAGATGGTGTTGGAGGGGGGCAGGGGAGGATATCAGGACTGGAAGACGCTGGAAGGAGGAGTGCCTGGCCAGGTCTAGTAAATGCAGCTTGGATATTGCGTTCAAAACAATAAACGGAAAGCATGTGGCACTCTGCGATGAAGCAGGTTGCTGGATGTAGGGGTTTTACACACTCATCAGTAATTTTGTCCCCAGAAACAGGCAGCACAGGTTATTTGCAAGCAGAGTGTGTATCCTGGGTCTGCTCCCCTGGCGTGTGTGCCTGGGTGGTCCAGGGGGCTACAACACAAAACTGCCAAGCTGAGGGCTGCAGGGAAAGCCCGGCCTCGCAGCCGGGAGGGAAATAACACACTTGTTCTAGTGCTGCTGTTTTAAATGCAGCAGAGAGAGCAGATTTCTGAGGGCTGTAGAGTTTTGGAACTTGAGGTTCGTAGTGTGGCTTGGGTTATTCTATCCTTTTCTCGTGTCAGCAGTCCAAATACACTGAAGTCTTGTGTGGGCAAGCAGAAAGCTTTGCTTATACCAGCAGGGACTCGGAGGCAGGATGGGTAAGTGGAGCCGAGGTGGAAGAGGATTATTTCCCAGCACCTGCTGACTCGTAGATTCTTCGGGGTCTCCTTCAAATTCCCTTAATGACAACAATGTCCATTCCCTACCCGCACTGGGTTTTTGGATTTGTTTCCTCCCCCACCAGTCCCATGTCTCATGCTTGGAGTTGCAGCCGTTCCCTGTGCCAAAAATCCGCTCTCATTTTGGACAGGGAAATGAGATGACCTTCTTATGGCTTTCTGTGGTGAAGGACTGGGAGGATAGATGAAGGTAAGAAATGAACTTGTGTAGGTGTCCTCTGCTTGGCCAAGTGTGCGGTTCCCCTGGCTGAACACTGCTGTGGTGAACAACTTAATTGCTGTGAGGACTGAAGACGGTTTGCAGAGGTAAGTGTGGAACATCCCACCCCTTCTCTCTGAACAGATTCCCCAGAAGAGGAAAGGAACCGGGGTGTACCCCTCCTCAGGAGAAGCAGGCATGAGCTGGGTGTACCTTGATAAGCCAATGCGTTGCCCCGGACGTTGTTTCCTGGTGCTGTCTATCTGAGACGCACGACCTTCATCCTCTGTCCTGCGAGCTGCTGCGGCGTGGCTGCCTTGCTGAGTCACGGCGCTAGCTCTGGTGCCCGCAGCCTTTGGTTTTTACTTCCCGTGGAGGTGAGCAGCTAGGCTGCTGTGACCGGTCTGAGAGTAGGCAAAAAACCTGCCCTGCTCACAGCTCTTGGGTTTCATCCCGTTTACTGAGCAAACTTTTCTCTCTATGGTCTTTAGGCATCTGACATCTTCCGTTGCAGCATCACTTACGTGCACGGAGCTGCTTCCTCCTCCTCAGCTGTCAAGATGCAGAAGAGATCCACGTTAAGAGCAGTAAATTAAGATACTCCAGATGGCCAGATGTCAGGTCACTTGATCGCACCTGCCACTCCAGTGCTGCTGGGGCAACACGAGGAAGCGCAGGAGAGAGTAGAACAAGGAGAAAAGCAAACGGTGAATGTTATGGTTGAAGTCTTTCATCCCGATCAGCCTTGGTGTCCTGGGGGACTTCAGGTGGGACAACCACAGGAGCAGGGTGCAGGCTGGCAGCTGTGTGTCCCTCATTCCTGGGAAAACTGCTTTCCCTTCCTGACTCTGTTTAAGGGCTGGTGCTTTGGGGTGGGGTACAGACCCGTCACACCTGAGCCCCATCTCGGCCCCCGAAGGCTCTGGGCGGTGGGAGCCGGGAGATGGCAGCAGCAGCTTGCTGGTAGGGTAGGGCTGGTACCCCTGCAGCAGGCGTGGCCCAGCCTGGGGACAATCGCTGGCATTTCGGTGATATTTAGCAGAAGCAGAGGAAACAACAACGTGAAGACAGTTGGGTGCAGGCTGTGCCTTGCCAAAGCTGGCTCCTTTCCCAGCTCTGGGACTAGAGGGGCAGGAGGTGCCTCGCAGCGATGCTGGTGTCCCCTGCCCGTCGCTGCTGCTCTGTTTCACTGGGGCTGGTGGCTCACAGCAAGCTTTGTGTGGCTCATCCCCTTTCGCAGGCTTCGTGCTTTGTTCGGCAGGCGCAGCGAGTTCCTTGCTGGCTGCCAGAGCCAGTTTCCCACTTGGTTTCACTGGGATGCATCTGGGGCTGTGGGCAGATCTCCCCTGCAACCAGCCCACCATCCCCCTTCCCTCACAGGGTGAGAGGTTTTAACGTGAGCAGGAGGATCAGAAACCATCTGATCCGTGGTTTCGGCTTTGCAGAGGCCTCCCCTCTCCTGCCTGGCCACGGGCAGCGTTAAATCAGCGCCTTTGCATTCCCCGCTCTTGATTTACCAAAACGCCTGCGAGCTTTCGCTTCCCTCCCGGCTGCCTCTAGCAGAGCTGGAGCGCGCGGCGCTGAGGCGGGAGGGTTTGTTTGCATTTGCGGGGAAACCTGTTAATAAAGGAGACCAAAGGGACTGCTCTTTTCCTGGCTGCCGGAACAGATGGCTGGATAACGCCGTGCAATTAATATGCAGGGACTCCTGCCGGGGCGGGGATTTGATTGCCTGGGAGGGAAAGGTTAACGCGCCCGAGCTGAGCTCCGCCACCGGCACCTGCAGCGGGTCCTTTGGGGATGCTGGGACAGTGCGGCCGGTGTCACGGAGGAGGATGCGGGAGCTGGTTGTGGAGGAAAGATGCAGTGGGGGAACGGGAGCCAGCAGCGGGTCTCCGCTTCTCCTGCGCAGGGTGATGCTCTGCCGGGGCGGCCCTTTGGGTTTGTAAAAGCAAAGGCTGGCTCTGGTGCTCGGACGCCCTTTTGGGCTGGAAGGGGAGTGGTGGCACCTTCTTTCCCCCTGTACTCATTTTTCCTCCAAGCCAGGAGGTGCCGAGGGAAAGCAGCATGCTCCTGGGTGGGCTGAGGGAGGCAGGCGAACGCTGGGATGCAGGGGTTTCTTCACTGCGGCACAGCACAGGTGCAAAACGTTTCCCACAGCTTCTAAGACTGACCGGACAAATCCACAGGGAAGAGAAATCCCTCCTGAGGGCGAGGAGGCTTAGGGAGCCCTGTAGCAGCTGGGGGAGACCCAGCAAACCCACCCCAGCACCAAGCGTGGCTGCGAGGTCAAGCCCAAATCGATGGGAGCCTCCAGCCGCTGGCCCACGATCGAACGGCCCAAGGTCACCCCGGGCGCACGTGGGGCCGTTCGGATGCCCGGTCCCCATCACACCTCAGGCTCTTGCAGGACAACGGTGCCCCCAGTCCCTTCCCCTGCACCCCTTTGCTCTGCTCCCCCCATTTGCCAGCGTTTCCTTCCCTCAACAGCTCTGTGCTTGCTGAGCATCACGAAAGCCGGCGCTGGGCTTTGATCAGGGGCGATTGCCTGCGCCGCGCTGGCAGCACGCTCCCCGTGCGCCACAGCCGCTGCCGGCCGCCCTTTCTTCTGCATCGGGAGGCGGCTGGTGGAGATGTCGAACCTCAGTATGGATCCTTGCAATTAGGCCTGTTCTGCTGCCTGCCTCGTTTGATCTCCTTTAATTATTTATCACCTTTATTTTTTTTTTTCCTCCTTCCTGACTCCTCCGTTTCTTTCAAGTGATTCTCTCCCTCTCCCCCCAGCCGCGGCTGGCTCTGCCTGTTTGTTTCCAATTACCATCCCTTCTCCCCGCTCCTTCCATCTCTCCCCTTTTGTTATCCCTTGCCAGCTGCACCCCCAGCTCTCTACCTGCCTGGCAGCCTTTTCTTGTGGCTTTTCTCTGATTTTATTTCTTTTTTTCCTCACCCGGATGGCTGTTCCCTTTCCCCATCCCATTCCCGGTGCTGTATTCACCACCAGTGATCCCGTACCCTGGGCTGTACTGGATCTCCCGTTGCTATTGCCCAAAGTGCGACGTGACCCCACCGCAAAGCCCCGGGCTCCCAGCAGCACCCAGCCAAACCTGGGGAGCCCCAAGTTCTCCCCGTGCTGCTCTTGCTGCTGCTGGGGGGCTCGACCGCATCCCCCCCATCCTCTTTTGTTTCCCGGATCCTGATGCATTATTCAGCGCTGCGGATGCTGGAGAGATAACGGTGGCGCAAAGGGCAGGGGCTCGCCCTGGGGATGTGGGATTTTCCCCGTCACGGGTTGGTTTCCTCCCCTCCAGCGTTAAAAACCAGGAGAAGCCCTGACCCACGCAGTGGGGGGGGGATTCTCTGAGGAGGTGGCATCTGCTCTGGCTGCGGGGGGGATGCGGCGGGGACAAAGGCAGGAGGGGGGGATGCTGGGGAGAGGCAGGGGCTCTGGGCACCTGGGGTGAGCTGTACCCCAAACCCACCCCTCCCCGTGTTTGAGGGCTCTGACCCAGCTCCTCCTCATGCAGCAGATGGGGCGTTCGAGATGATGCGGGATAACGGCCGTGGGGTTTGCAGAGCAACCGGTGGGAAACAACCCCAAATGTGTGTTTAATCCTTGTGGAAAGGACGCACGGCTGGGCGCTGTCACCCCGGACTGGACCCGTCCCATCCCTGCGGTCTGCTGCCACCTCCACCCACGGGGGGCACCTGGGGGGGACTGGGCGTCCCCAGCCTGGCGCATCCAGTGTCCTCGGTTGAGCCCCGGCAGAGCAGTTGGGGTGGCTTTGGGGTGGTTTGGGTACCCCAGCCCTTGTCACAAGCACGGTGGGTGGTATGGGGTGGTTTGGGTACCCCAGCCCTCGCCACAAGAATGGTGGGTGCTTTGGGGTGGTTTGGGTACCCCAGCCCTTTTCACAAGCATGGTGCAGGGTTGCGGGACGGTTTTGGGGAGGTTTGGGCACCCTGGCCTCCACCACGATGGCATGGTACAGGGCGATTTGTGGGGGGGCTAAGAGTGTCCCCAGGCATCGCAGGGCAGGTTCAGTGCTGCCTCGGGGGCTTTCTCTGGTTTTGGTCCTTTTTGGGGATTTTCAGTGCACCTTCTCTTTTTGCAGTCACCCTGCTCCCTTCTCACCGCATCCTGAGCGCGCACTCCTCCTCAGGCCTCATCCTGCCACGCTGCTGCTCACCGCCAGGCTAACTGGGACCAGAACTGGTGGCACTGGTTGCACTGGGAGCTTTGCCCCTCGAATTCACCAATTCCTGGCCCACAAGGAGGGTGAGTGCTCAGCACTGACAGAGGAAATGAGAATTAATTACGGGCTCATTAACATTGACTCGTCACCTGTGCTGCAGCGCTGGGCAGTGTCCCTGGTGGGCACCTGGCACATCCTGCATCGTCCCAGCCCTCGCCTGGCCCCCTGGCCAGCCTGAATCCCCCCGCGCCCACTGGGATGGGATGGGATACGGGATGGGATATGGGATGGGATAGGATAGGGAGTGGGGTACAGAATTGGATGGGCTGGGATAAGATGACATGAGATGGGGTGGGATACAGGGTGGGATATGGAGTGGGGTGGGATGGGATATATGCTGGGGTACAGGACTGGATTGGATACAGGGTGGGATATGGAGTGAGGTGGGGTGGGATATATTCTGGGGTCCAGGATTGGATGGGATACAGGGTGGAGCATGTGATGGGATATGGGATGGGATGGAATACAGGGTAGGATGGGATATGGGGGTGTGATGGGATGTGGAATGGAGTACAGGACGGGATGGGATGACATGGGATGGGCTGGGATACCGGGTGGGATACAGGATGGGATGGGATACAGGGTGGGATGGGATGTGATGTGATGGGATATGGGGTGGGATACAGGGTATAGGAGGTTTTCTGGCAACTGCAACCCCCAGGTATGAGCAGCCTGGCCAGGGAAGGGCCCTCTGTGGCTGGTGTTTGGCGCCGTACCCCGAGGCGAAGCTTTGGGGACTGGGCTGTTGGGGGGCTTGGGGGTGCAGGTGGATGGGAAGATGTGGAGAGGAAGGCGAGGGGGTCACTGGGGAGGGAGATACGAGGTGCTGGGGGATGGGGGCAGAGGGCCGTGTGATCAGATGGAGTAGCTGTAGGGTGCCCCGGGGGGGGGATGCGGGGTGCTGCGGGGTGCTGCGGGGTGCGGGCGGCGGCACGCCCTCCGCCCGGCAGGGGGCGCTGGGCGGTGGCGGCGGCGCGCTGTCGCGGCGCGGGCGGCTCTGTGTCGCGGAGCTGTCCAGCACTTCAGGAGGGGCCGCGCGCGCCGCGCCGGGAGCCGCGCCGGGAGGGGCCGGGCCCAGCGGGGCCCAACCGGACCCAACGGGGCCCAACCGGGCCGGGCCCAGCGGGGCGGCGAGGGCAGCGGCCGGCGGCGGCTCAGGGGCCGGACCGGGGCGGCGGGGCGAGGTGAGGCGCGGCGAGGCCGGGCCCGGGCCTGGCTGATGGGCCGGCACCGGGCGGGGGGGGCGCGGGGCGCGCAGAGCCCGGGGTGGGGGGCAGAGGGGGGAGGATGGGGGCAGTGGGACCCCAACGGGAGTAGGTGGCGGGGTGGGGGGCTGAGAGGTGCGGAGGGCTGGGGACCCCCGGGGGACTGGGGCGGGGGGGGGGGCTATGGTGCTGCCTGGGGGTCCCAAAGGGATGGGGAGGGGACACACGGTGCTCGGGGGGCAGGGAGTTGGGGTCCCCAAAAGGAGGCGGGGGGCAGGGCTGAGCAAGGGTGGGTTCGTGGGTGGTGGGAGGGGGCGATGGGGGCATTCCCTGGGTTTGGCCCTCCTGGGGCGCAGGTGGGGCAAGGACCTTGGAGGTGAGATGCTTTTTGGGGGGTGGGGGGTCCCTGCAGGGACGTGGATGTGTCGGGATGTGCAGGGGGGCTGGCTGAGGAGCATCCCACATCCCTCTCCCCAATGCTGCGGGGAGATAGGCTGGACCGGGGGCAACGAGTAACCCCCCAGCAGCGGGTTTTCGGCTCGCACCGTGGGGCTGGGAAGGATGGGATGGAGATGAACCCCCAGCTGGTGCCTTGTGGGGTGCAGGAGGGAGATGAGGCCAAAATAACGGCCCCGAAGCCCCTCTCTCCTAGTCCCTGCTGGGGAGGGGGGCCCTGAGGCTCCGCGTTGGGCTGGGGAGATTTCAAACCCTGCGGGTGTTGCGCGGGGTGGGGGGGGAGGAGAGGGGCAAGGCTTGGCAGCCGGGAGAGCCTGAGCTCAACCGCTCATCTTTCGGGAGTGTTTTGGGCTTCTCCTTCCCGGGTTTGGGAGGTTTGTCCCCAGGGATGGCCGGGCTGTGCCGTGCGGGGGGGCTGGTTGGTGGCAAGGGGTCAAGTCCCAGCTTGGGGGAGTGTGTGGATTTCAGGGACGTGGGTTCATTCAGAGATTTCAGGCTGCGGGGGTTTCTTGGTTTGCCTGCGCGCCTGCTGCCGCACGGGGGGTCACCTGGGGGCTGCCAGCTTTTGAGGGGGACTTGGCTTGGTGGCCGATGCCAAGGGCCACCTCGTAGGGTGCAGGCTCTCATGCCCCGGCTGATCTCCCTGTCCTGGCATGCGGGTTTGTCTCTGGCGGGAGCATGGGGACATCCCCAACGGGGGGGGGGGGGGGGATTTTGGGGATAGGAGCCAGTGGTGCTTGCGTCCAAACACACAGCATCCTCGCGCTGTCCCCCCCCTGTCAGCGTGGCATCGCTCAGAGCCACCCCTGCATCCCGCCTGCCTCCCCCTGCCCCAGGGACTCATCCTGGCAATGCCTGCAGGGAGAGGAGGGGGCTTTCAGAGCCAGAAATTGGCAGATTTTTGGGGAGCCTCCGGTCCTCGGTCCCCGCTGGGGATGGTGAGCGGCGGCTTTGCAAGGCAGGCGGAGGGGCGCAGGGCTCCGGGTTGATTTTGTCCCTGGTGCCAAGGAAATGGTGCTCCCTCCCCCGAGCAAAGGGTCTCCTGCCCCGGGGGCTGGATTGGGCTGCAGGTGGACACGTGGCAGCGGGTCCCGGGGGCTGCAGGAGTGGGGAGCGGAGGGTGCCCACCCCGTGTCTCCAGGCTGGAGATGCCTGCAGGGTGCAGGTCACCCCAAGAGTTTAGTCTCGGCTGTCAGCTGTCTGCCAGCTAGGTGGGTCCCCAATCCCCAAAACCCTTCATCCTCCTCCTCCTCCTCTCCAGCTCCCGTTTTCCCTGGCCAGGTGGCCCGTGGCTTATATAATGTGCTCAAACCCCGGAATAGCTCCTCCCGTTACACAACCGCACAGCCAGCCATGCAGGGGGGGGGATCCCCGGCTGGATGCTCCCCCTGCGCCGGCCGTGACCCCCCCCATACCTGCAGCGCTCGGCCCCGGGGGTCGTTCGCCTGGGTTATGTCCCCGTTGGGGAAGATGACCCCGTTGTGACAGTCCCCCTGCTCCTCCGCGGGCTCAATAATTGCCTTAATTTTTATTATTTTCCCTCCTCAGAAGTGATGCTGGGCCACGGGGCTGCCTCTGCCTCCTCCTGCCTCCTTGCCCAGCAAAGCAAATGGCCCCAAGGATGCCAAACCTGGGGGAGGGGGGGTGAGGGCTGTACCCCTCACCCGTTATTGAAGCACCTCCTGGTTGGGGAAGGCCTGGCAGGGCAGTAGGTGCCTGAGCCCTGCCTTCTGGGGCTGCCTGCAGGTCCCTTGGCCACCAGTGAGCAGCTGCTGGTGGCCACAGTGGCCCCAAGGGGTTGGGGAGAGCAAGGCCAGGGGCACGGGGCTGGGGGGGGTCCCGTAGGGATACCCATCGCCTGGACCCGCTGCCTCTCTGTTGAGCACGCGGAGGGGTCGCTGCTGTCACTTGGATGGGTTTCTCCTCCTTTCCCTCATCCCTGGCCTGGGAATGGGGTCACCGCGGGGGGTCCTCTGGGGCTGGTCCCCATCATGGTGTGACCCCCTTCCCGTCAGCATTCCTCCAGCCAGAACTGGGAATGGGGCTCGCTCGGCCTCCCCCCGGCAGCCCAAGGGGTTCAGACTAGGGGGGCTTCAGCTGTGGCGTTTTGGGGACAGGAGCGAAGCCCAGCTCCTCACCCTTCGTCGGACCCTTTTCTCCGGATCATTTCCCAGGGGAGCTGATGGATCCCCACTGCCCAAACCCCTCTATGCCCATCCCGCGGGGGGTGGGGGGGCGGTCCCCGCCCCTGGCTCCCCCATCCCTGCATCCCCAAGCCAGGAAGGAGCCCGGTTGCTTAGCAACTGTTTAGCTTCTCCACCAGCCTCCTCATCTATTTTAAAAAAATAAATAAAATATATATATATGCACAGACGTAGGTATGCATAAGCAGCAGCGAGCCCTCGCCCAGCTCACGACCCCCCCACCCAGCATCCACGTATTCTTTAGGAATTGCTTTAAAATGCACGAGGTGTCAAATTTTGGTTGGGCAGCAAAGGATGCTCTGGGCTTGGGGTAGGAAAAATACAGATGAAGGGGCTGGGATGGGTGTAACCAACCCCTTCCTGCTGTCCCTTCCCACGGGCAGGATCCCTGCCGGCTCTGGGCTGGGAAGCAGCGCTAACAAGCTCCGGACTAGCTACACTTGTAAAGCCAGATTTGCCTTTTTTTTTTTTTTTTTTTTTGTATTTTTCCTTCTTCTTGGAGGTCTGACTCATGGTTTTTGGCACTCGGGAGCTGGTGGAAGGCGGCTCCGGAGAAGGTCGCCCGATGAAGCCTTTCTCCCAACCCTTCCCCACGACACGGGCAGGGAGCAGCCTGGGACGGGGCTGTAAGCGCTTCAGGGACAGGGTTATGATTTTGGTCGGTGATGAGACCCTGACATGCACAGGAACCATGGGGGCCACCCCTCTCCCCCTCCCCAGTGGGACTGGAGGGTCCTGGCCTTGGCTGAGCCGTCCCCGGCTTTTTGGGACTGAGCTCTGGCACGCTCTGTGCACCAGTGGTCCAAGGAGCCTGCATCCCGTGCCCGCATCCCTGGCACGTGGGCGCTCGCCTTCGCCCTGCCTGGTGCAGCTGGATGTGGCGAGAATTAATCGAGCACCGGCCGGAGGCGGCTTTGATTAGCGCCGAGGCGGAGAGGGAGGATGCCCGGGCACCTTTCCGGGGAGATGCCGGGATAGCATCCCGGCGCTGGCAGCCCCCGCTGCCGTCCCCGCTCCCACCGGGAAAGCGGCTCCATCCGCGTTGTGAGCCGGCAGCGGGCAGGAGTGACGGGCGGCTGCCTCCGGTGCAGCCCCGTGCCCCGGGCGCTGCGGGCACGGCCGGGGAGCCCAGCGACACCCACCGAGGGGTGTGAGCAGAGTCAGCTGGGAAGGGATTTGTTTCTGGGCTGGAAAATGAAAAGGTGAAAGCAATTTGGTGAAATAACACTTGTTTTGCTCATTTTGCTTGTTTTCTTCTTTCCCTTTGAGCTGGAGCTCCCAGACCCCTGAGCTTCCCTTCAAAGCCCAGGCTGGACAGCCCAGGGGTGGGATACAGGGATGGCCACGTCCCAGGGCCACCCCACCAGGCGCGCAGGGGTCCCAGCCCGCAGGGATGGAGCTCGGTTCAAAGCTTGGCTGGAAACCAGCAGCCCCAAAGCCTGGTAGGATGGCGAGGCTGGTCCTTGCACCCCGAGCTGGCAGGGCCTGTCCTGGCTGCGTGTTGGGGGCACAGCGTGGTGTGTCTGTCCTTTTGTCTGTCCCGGCCTTCACTGGGGTCCTGGTCCTCTGCACCCTGGGTACCGTTCAGCGTGGCTGGATGGGGAGGGAGAGACCCGGCGTGCCGAGTGGTCCCTGTGCTTGGGGTAAGGCGTGGGATGGGGATGGAGGACGGGGATGAAGAAGAGGATGGAGAACAGGGATGAGGATGGAGGCTGGAGGTGAAGGATTGAGGATGAAGAGGAAGATAGGAGGATGGAGAACAGGGATGAGGATGAAGAGGAGGATAGGAGGATGGAGAACAGGGATGGGGATGAAGAGGAGGATAGGAGGATGGAGAACAGGGATGGGGATGAAGAGGAGGATAGGAGGATGGAGAACAGCGATGAGGATGGAAATGGAGGATGAGGATGAAGAGGAGGATGGAGAACAGGGATGAGGATGGAGGCTGGAGATGGAAGATGGGTATACGTATGAAGGATGGATATGGAGGATGGGGATGAGAATGAAGATGGAGATGGAGGATGAGGATGGAGGATGGGAATGGGGCAGCTCTGAACATTTCCGAAAGCTCTAATCTAGGCAGCAGAAAGCGCCTGCGAGATGAAAAGCTGTTTTGACCTCCCCAAGGCCCAAGGTAGCACGTGGAGCGCTAGTGGGGAAGATCAGGATCCCAAAACACGAGGGTGAATGGCTTGGGAAAACGAGGAGAGAGGAATTTGCTCGGGAGTTTCCCCAGCAGCTCCAGCCCCTGGTGCAGGGGGGTTTGAGCCCTCCTGGGTGGCACTAAGGGGATTTGGGCGGGGGGACGGATGCCAGCGACTGTCCCCAGCTGCATCCCGCTTTAGGAGTCCATGGGGACACGGCGCAGCGCTCGCCCCAAGACGCCTCCTCTCCCTCTCGGCGAAGCGGCCAGTGCTTGATGATTTGTGGGTAATTACTGCAGATAATGAAATATTTAACCGTCATCTTTATTATCGGGGGTAGCGCTGAGCCAGGCAGGAAGCCGCTGCCGTTCGGGCAGGGCCGTGCTGCCTTCGCCGCCGGGTTTGGTGCGGGATGTGGTGCCGGCGCGAGCTGGCAGAGCCGGGCGGGCCCCACGTGGTGGCTGATGGAGGGAGGTGGTGGCAGTGGTGACAGCCACCCCGTGTCACCGAGCTGTCCCTTGCAGGTGCGGGGCTGCCGCTGTGCAGGGCATCGTCACTGAGGGGGTCTCCTTTGGGGACAGGAAGGGCACAGACGCAACCTGGGCTCTTGGGCTCCTTCTGCCCCGGTGTCGTGTCCCCGTTGTCACCAGAGGTGTCGGACTGGTTCCATTTTCCACCCAAGGCTTTTGCCTGTGGCCTGGCTTTGCTGTTGGTGGCCAGAGGGGGTTTGCAGGTGGTTTTCCTCTCCCTTTGTTTTCCTGCCCGTGCTGTGGCTGAGGCAGCGTGGCCGGTATCACCTTGTGGCTGAGGGGACACCGGGATGCAGTGCAGCCTCCATCCCCGGGCCGGCTCTGGGTGCAAGGGGGATATCTCCAACTGTATCCGTGATACAGGGAGCATTTCCTGCTGGGATGCGCATGTCTACCCCACCACGCAGCCCTTTCTCACAGGTACCCGTCCAGCTTTCCTTTTCTCTGACCTGCTCCTCCATCCACCCGTCTGGCTGTATATCCCTCGCGCTCGCAGCAATGAATTTACCTGCTGCCAGGCTCAGGATAAAATTAATTCCCAGGGGGGAAAAGCAAGCAGAGGCTGCTGTGGAAAGCATCCTCTCCTTTCCCCTCTCCTTTCCCCAGCCCCTTGGTGGGTGAGGGTTTCCCAGCGGGGAGCTTCCCAGTTTTTGGCTCTGTGCTCTGATGGGAAAAAGAGGAAGAGGAGCCCCCCCAGCCTTCTGCAGCATCTGTCCCGAGCATCCAGGGAGTGCGGAGCCCCAGCTGGCTCCCGCTCCACTGGCAGCATCTCCCAGTGCCCGCTCCTCCGTGTCTCTGCGGAAATAAAGGCTGCTGGCTCCTCTCTGCGCAGTAATAATGGGGGAAAAAAAAAAAAAGGGGGGGGGGGGGGGAAGCTTTGTAATTAAGCAGCCAGCTGCCGTCCTCCCTGGGCAGGCTTGTCAGGAGATAAATGAGCGCGTGGGGCAGCCGGCTGCAGCGGGATAGCCAGGGATATCCCTTGGGGATGCCGCGGGGTGAGAGAAGCCTTCCTGCAGAACTGGGACCTCCGCCACCCTGGGGAGGGCTCTGAGGCTTTTTCTCTCCTCCAGCATCAGAAAAATGTCCTTGAAGCCTCTCACAGGGGATCTATGTTTGCATCCTGGCTCTGTCCCACTGGCCATGGCTATGGAAAGCTCTGAACTGCCTGGTGTCCCGCTGGAATGGTGCGGATCACTCCGTCGTCCATCTGTCCTGCCTTCACACCTGCGCTGGGCTGAGGGATCCCTGCTCTCAGGGTTCCCTGCTCCCACGTAGGCAGCGACGTGCAGGCAACACCCATCCTTGGAAAAGCCTCTCTGGCAGGGTCCCAGGGGTGAGGACACCCCAGAGAAGTGGCTGCTGAGAAAAACTGCGTCTCCGAGCCCAAAGCCGGCTTGGAGAGCAAGGGACAGTTGTCTCTTCACCTCCCATCGTTTCTGTCTGTGTAGGGATTTGCAGGAGAAGCGTTTGTGGGAGCCACAGGTAAAGCCCCTCTGCAGCCTGGCTGCTGCTGGCGATTAGGGAGCATCCCGTGCCGGGGAGAGGGCTGGAGCTTTGGGCAGGGGAGCTGGGGCGTCGCAGGATGGAGAGACCGGGGAATGGGTGCTCAGCTGTGTGCTGGTGGCCCGAGGTCACTGTGACTGAGTTGTGTCGGTCTGGGTGATCTGGGAGATTTGGGAGCATCTCCTCCTCCCGGCTCGGGGAGCGTCAGCCAGAGCCTCGGCGCGGCAGTGCCGCTCGGGAGCAGTTGTCCTCTTCCGAGGGGTTGGTTTTGGAGCCGAGTGAGGACGCGTCGACTGTGGTGGTGGAGGAAGGAGGCAGGGACACGTGAAGGTGAAAGAGCAGGGAGAAGGTAGGCAGGCACCCTCACCCCCACCTCCCCTCGCAGCCGGCACTGGCCGTTGCCAGAGGGTGCCGGGTCATTGCCGAAGGGTGCTGGGTCATTGCCGAAGGGTGCTGGGTCATTGCTGGAGGACATCAACAGGTGTTTGCTGGTTGGGCTGGACATCAGGATGTCCCACAGCTGCATCCTCACTGGCTGGTGTGGCTGGAGGATGCGAGGAGACATCTGAGGTCTTTCGGTCCGTCCCCTTGCCAGATGGGGACGGTGCCCGGGGGTGTCCCCAAAGGTCTGTGAGGGTGGATGCCCGACCCTGCTCCAAACCTGCACCAGCTGACGGCAGGGTCCACGGGGCTTGGAGGGGCCCGTGCCCGCCTGTTCCACTGCTACCGTACGGCTCCGGGTGCGCAGACCCACGCTTTGCCAGGCTTTCCCCAGCGCAAGGCGGGCGCAGAGCATCCTCCTCACCCATGAGCCAGCCCTGGCAGCGTGGTGGTGGGAATAGCCCCCGCCTTGCCTTGCAGATGGGGAAACTGAGGCAAGGGGCAGGAAGGGCGCTGGCAGAAGACCCAGATCTCTCAGTCACTATCCCCACCAACTTGCTGTGCCCACACCTCTTCTGAGACAAATTTTGGCTTCAGGTTGTGGCAGATCCCCTTGGCATTACGGGCTGAGAGGGCAACCAGGGCAGGGACTGACCCCCATCTCTTTCTCTCCCTCCCAGGCCCTGCTGGCGGCGAGGCCGCCCACGCCAGCATGGCTCTCTACAACAACGGGGCCGACGTGCCTTCGCCCCAGGAAGCCTCCAACGGCTTCTCGCAGCCCGGGGCCTCGGGTACGTGGCACAAGGGTGAGGAGGAGGTGCGGCTGGTGGAGCCCAACCTGGTGAAGAAGGCTCACCGGGAAATCCTGGACCACGAGCGTAAGCGGCGAGTGGAGCTGAAGTGCATGGAGCTGCAGGAGATGATGGAGGAGCAGGGGTGAGTGGCGAGGGATCAGAGCTGGGCTGGAGGTGGCTTGGGACCCACTTGCACCTTGTTCTCCCCCTTTTTCCTCTCTAAAAAAATACCTTGATGTGGCAAATGTCCCCATTTGGAAATAAATCCACTTTGGGGTGAATCAGACAGCTTTGGGGTGGACTGGTGGGTTGGTTTGTGAAGAAAAATGCCTCCAAGATATGCAGATCCAAGTGCATCCCCACACACGCTGGAAGAGGGAAAACCCAAGGGGTTGGTGAGCATCCCTGCCTGGGTGAGCAGGAGGGGCTGGGGGGCCAGCGAGGAGACCCCCATCCCTGCCAGACCCATGGCCGTGCTGCTGGCTGCCCCATAGGTCCAGCACCACCCGAACAGCCCGATCCCCCTGACAGCTCGCTAAAACCTGATGGACGGAGCAAATTCTTCGGCACACGTGGGTAGACGGAGACTGGTATCAGCTGGGGAGGAGGAAAATGGATTGAGGGAAGGCTTCGCCAAGGCTTTCATTAAGAGCGCGAGCGTGACCTAGAATTAAATTGTCTCACACAGACTGGAATAATGATTGTGCCTAATTTGTCGTTATGGAAATAAATAAGGCTGACCCGGCGCCTTGGGGAGCCCAGAGCCTCCTGTCGGGTTCCGGTGCCCTACTAGGATCTTACTACTAGGAGTAGCATTGCTGCGATGGGTAACAGCAATACTGCACCCGGTGTTGTTGTTATTGCTGTAATTGCCGTTGCTGTTATTAAGGCTATTAATAACGGTGATGACGGTGACACACCGAAAGGATAATATAATTACAGTAACAGTCTTGGTCAACCTGGTTAATCCCCCGCCTGCTCTTCCCCTCCGCGCAGGGGCTGTCCCAGGGTGGGAGGGTCACACAGGAAATGCTTTGCACCCCTGAGATTTCTGCCTGGGCCGCATCCTGGCCGCGGACTCAGGGGAGTTATTGGCAAGGGCAGGGCCCCTGGGATGACCGGGTGTGCCAGCGGAGGAGGTTTTGTGGGAATTTAAGCGTTCCCATGTTTCCTTAAACGCGGATGGCTCCTCCTGCCTGCACTGCATCCGGCTGCTCCGGGCTGGCTGCGTCATTATTCCCTGCCTGCAGGCTGGATTTCTTGTCCGGAAAAGAAGCGTCAGCATTTATTTTTCTTTCCCAACCCCATTCTATGTGTTAAGTGCAAACCCCAAAACCCCTCCAATGGGGCCACACGCAGCCCTGAGGGATGCAGGAGGGAAGGGAGAGGGGGGGCTCTGCTGCCTCCATCACAGGATCGCTGGGTGCAGGGGGGTTCCTCGCCGTGGCCTGGCCCCCCGCGGATCTGCTAATGGCCCAGCTGCGGTGGCCCATCTGTCACCTCCTGCTTGGCCTCGCGTCCCCTCTCCGAGAGCATCGCCCACATCCGTAATACGCTGCAGCAAATGCTCGTCTTCTTGGGCGGACATCTTCCTGCCGCTGCCGGCTGACATCCACGGGATGGCCGAGGCCGGCGGCTCCGTCCTTACAGGACGGCCGCACGCTGCCCGGCTGGCTGTGCCGCCATCGAGGGTATGGCGCAGAGCGGCGTTTGGGGGTGCTGCCCTCTTTTTGAGGTCCTCTGTGCCCAGGCAGGGTGCAAGGTGAGGGGCCGCGCCCCAGCTGCCTCTGTGCCCGGTTAGCAGCCCTTGTTCTGCGCAGGAGTCCGGGCTGGAGAATTAATGAGAGGCTTTCAGTGCAAATGAGCTCGTTAATATTAATTCCCCTCTCCTCTCTGTTCCCCTTCATGGGCACTGCAGCGGGGATGGGTGCTGCCACATGTCCCTCTGCAGCCTAGGGCACCCGTGGTGCCGCGTGGGGCATCACCGTCCCCAGCTCTGCGAGGTGCCAGCTTTGGGGACCGCAGGGCTCGGCCAGGTTGTGACACCCAGTTTTCTGGGCTCGTTAGCAGCGATGCTGATGGGATGCGATGGCAAGGGTGGGCTGTGAGCAGCCGCTGTAGATGGGGCGGCTGAGGACCGGGACACATCCCCGTCCCTCCCAGAGCAGCAGGGTGGTGGTGGCACAGGGCCCATCGGGGATGGTGCCGAGAGCACTGGGGATCCCTCCACCGTGTCCCCTCGTTTGGGTGCTTTTGGTCGAGGGGGATGCTCAGGTCCCCTTGTGCAGCTGCGGGATGTGGCACAGGACCGCTCGTGCGGGGCTGTCACCCGTCCCTCCCTGGGGACACATCGGAGACGGCTGGAGCACTGTCATTTGCCGCGGCTGTTCTCAGATGCCAGGGACAAAGTGATTAGTGTCTCTCGTTAATAACCCTGCAGTGGCCTGAGTCAGCGTTTGGCGTTAGCGCAGAGCTGGCTCGCCTGCCGGAGCCCCGACGCAGCACGGGGACGAGCGAGGGAGGCTTGCGATGGGACGGACGCAGCGGGTGCAAACCCCAGCATCACCAGCTGCTGTGCTGGCGCTGCAGGGGGGTTGGCAGAGATGTGCCCCAAAACGTGGGGCAGTGGAGGGGGGGGTGGCAACCTCATGGTCGTCCTCTTCTTTTACCCCTTCCTCTGCCAAGCACTGCTGGGAGGGGCAGGCAGGAGAGAGGGTGCAGGGGACCAAGCAGAGGGACCTGCTCTCCTCCAGGCCCTGGTGACTGTCACCACACTACCTCTCATTCTGAGCAGCCCCTTGGGCCACATGTCACTCCTGAAGGTACAGAGGTCCTCAGCAGGTCCCTGGGGAGCCCACTTTCCAGCCACGGCAGCCCTGACCACGTCTTTGCCCATCCAGGTACTCCGAAGAGGAGATCCGGCAGAAAGTGGGGACCTTTCGGCAAATGCTGATGGAGAAGGAAGGCGTGCTCACCAGGGAGGACCAGCACGGGCGCCAAATGTAAGTGAGGCAGCTCCGAGTCGGCTCGTCTGTGCGTCCTGCCTGTCCCTCATCCCAGAGAGGCACATCCCAGGTTTCCTCTGAGTATTGATGGGTGGGTGGATGGATTGATACGGAGAGGGTATATATAGGGATGATTGGATAGATGGATGGACATGCAGAGGGTATATAGGGTTGGATGGATGGATGGGTGGTTGGTTGGTCAATTGGATGACTTGATGGTTGGTTGGTTGGTTGGTTGGCTGATTGGTTGGTTTATTTGATGGTTGGTTGGTTCGTTGATTTGGTAGTTGGATGATTCGTTGGTTGGTCAGTTGGTTGGTTGGAGGCAGGGTTTGCCTCTCTGAGGCAGAATCCTACCTCTGGAGAGGTTAGAGGTAATCCTGCACTGGTCATTTGGAGACCTCAAGGTGCTGTACAGAAAGGCCAGCTTTGCAACACTCCTGTCCCTGATGATGAAACTGAAGCCAGGAGGTCTCAGTGGTTGGCTCATCCCACCAGCCGGTGCACAGACCAAGCCGCAGGTTCGCTGTGCCTCACCTCGCCCGCTCCTGCCGCTTTGGGTCACCTCTCCTGCTCTCCCTGGGGCTGAACTCGCAGCTTCTGCCTCCAGCCAGGCGAGGGCACCAATTTCCAGTCCTTGCTCTTAGCTCCGTAATGCAGAATGGTCCTCCTGTCCCCGGGTGTGAAGCTGGGGTAACTCAGCTCGGCTGGCGATGGCTCTGTAGCCCTAGAAGGAAGAGTGTTAGGAATAATAATCATTAATAACAGTAATAATAATTTCTGTTGCAAGGGGCCCAGGCTGGATAGGCAGGGCTTGAGCCTTCTTCTCACCTGGGTAGACCCAGAGCCTGTGTCTCTGTCAGGCTGGTGTGACCACAAGGACCCTCATGGAAAAAGCTTCTCCAAGGAGCTCCAGCCCCGTGCCTCTGCCTCCTAATCGCTCCTCACACTCCCTCATCCCTGGGGGCTGCATCTGCCCCAGAGGGGCTTGGGGCTCAGGTTGGGTGTCCAAAGCAGCCCAGCTCCTCCTGGGGACGTGCCACTCGCTCCTCCTGCCCCACACAGGACTGTCCCCATCCTTGTGAGGGTCCTCCCTGGCTCGATGATGATTTATCTGAGCGATGCTTAATGGCCCAGGCGGCATGGCTGGCCAGGCGCGCACCATCCGTCAGCCCGGAAACCAGGACACTTGGGACAGGAATAGACGCTGCAGGTTCCCTGAATATTAATGTGTCCTTAGGGTCAGGAAATCAGGGCGAGGAGGGAGGCAGGGAAGCCATGGTGATGGGGAGAGCCTTCCTCCCACCGCTCCACCGGCGTGCCAGGCAGGGACACGGCTCAGCCCTGCTCAGCCCAGGATGGGGTGCGTGGCTTTGGGGCAGCCCAAAGCATGCAGGGTCCTCGTCCAGGCAGGAAAAACCATGGCATGGGGAAAACCAAGCTGCCCAGGTCACCGAGCATCAAGCCCAATGTGTTAACAAGCAGCCTTTTCCTCGTTAGGGCGTAAGTCATCTCCAGGGCATCTTCTGGGGCAAGCTCGTTAGGGCTGGCACTGTAACGAGCGCATAGGGAAGGCAAAGGTGGGTTAAGGTCACCCAGGCAGCCCCAGCTGTCACCTTTGTGGGCTTGCTTTTGCCATCCGAAGGGTAATCATTAAAGATTAGCCTGGGGGCTATAAATAATAGTGCTGAGCTGAAAGGGAGCGGTCTCAAAGCAAGGGATTGCTCGGAGGACAGCGAAGCTGGAGGCGCTGGGAGGAAGCTGGCAGAAGCCGGGTCCGAGAGAGGTGCTGCTCTTCAAGCAACTGGGATCTGAGCTGCCAAAAGATGTCCTGGGCGCAAAAGGTCTGTGCTGTTCGGAGAGGCTGGACAAGGGAGTGAAATAATCTTGAAATAAAGAGCCCCAGCCCTCGCAGTGGCTGGGAGAGCACTCAACAAGACATCTCATGGGCTGGTCCAGCTCCAACACCTCTCTGGACTTTTACAGCTCAGTCTTTGGCTGCTGGGACAGTGAGTCTGAACCAGCTGGGCTTGTTTCAAAGCAGATGCGAAAGCTCAGCATCATCTGTGAAACTCCCCGGAGAAAAGCGAGGCACCAAGCAGAGCTGTGACCGCCTGGGTCCCTGCCTTGCTCACCGTGCTCTGCCAGCTCCCGTCTCCGTGCACGCCCAGCCCAGCGGCACAGCCCGGTCCCCGAGGAGTAACAGCTTGATGGACAGGCTGGCGGGATTAGAAACAAACGCGAGCCTGTGCCGGGCAGGGAGGGATAATTGGGGCAGCACAAGCCCGTCTTGAGCCATTGAGCACAGCTAATGGGTGAGATGCTGGCAGCAGGCTCTGATGTGGAGCGCTGCCTGCTCACGAAGCAGGGAATTATCCCCGCTCACTCCTCTCTTTTCCTCTTTCCTCCCCCTTCCCACAGTTGGGTGGGTGGTTGAAAGGCTGTTCCTGCCCTTGGGGCACGGCCAAAGCAGAAGTCGCTTGGACAGGACCCAGAAAGCCGTGGCTGCAGCACAGAAAGGAGCCCGAGACCCACTCAAGCGCTCGCCCGCGGTCAGCAGGAGGATGCCTCACTCGTAGTTTTGATCCAAACCATTTTTAATTGGGTTAAACAGCCCGGGGCCTGCCTGTGGCCAGGGATGCCGACATGTGCCACTCTCGGATGCGCTCTCCGGAGCTGGGAGCATCCCTTCGCTCGGCCGGAGGTGTTGGCTGGGCTGCCAAGGGACAAGTGCCGTGGAGGCTGCACTTCTCCACCAGCATCCCCAGCTGCATGCCTCTGGGCTGGGAAGGGCGGAAAGCCCATACTGGGTTTCCCAGGACAAATGTCCCGTGGGAAGCAAGCGCCCGGGCTGGTGTGACGCCGGGCACCCTCCAGCCACGGCCGCATCCGTTACAGTTCCCTCCAGAGCACCTAGATGGCTGCGTCCCTCTTGGGATGAGATGTCCTGCATTCCCCGAGAACAAACGAGATGCTCCCACCGGGGTTTGGTGCTGCTTCTGGGGCTGATGGCGGAGGAGGACCAGGGAGGTGGGAGAGGTTGGACAGGAACTCTTGGATCCCTCCTGCCCGCCCTGTCCGGCTGCCAGGCCTCTGCCAAGCCCTGCCCGCAGCCCTGGTAGTCAATGGCAACCTCCTGCCAGTTTCCATGGCAGCAGGAAAAATTAATGCTGGCGAAGTCACTCAGGAGGGAGAGGAGACCCTGATGGCTCCAGGCCTGATGTCCACCCACCTGTTCCCAGGGGGACACCACCCATCACCTGCCCACAGCCCCGGTGCTGAGCTGGTGACACGCTGGGGCGCTGGCCTCAAAGCCCAGATCATCCTGGGCAGCTCCGACCGGTGGGCAGATAAATCCCTGAATCCCTCGAGCCTCCTGCCGGCTCCTCTCGCCCTAATCCGGCCCCACCGCCTATCAGGGCTGACCCCGGAGGCTGGACCCTGCCGGGAGATGGTGGCCCAAGCCCCACGGTGTCCCTGTGCCAGCCCAGTGGAGATTTCTGCAGGGACAGGAGCCCCAGGAAGACCTTGAGAAGCCCCCCATAGTGGGGCTTTGCTGCCTGTGGACCTCAAGCGATGTGACCAAGGTCCCCTGAGGATGCCGTGGCGGAGGGGATGTCCCCAGCTCCTGTAGCTGCACCAGGGCTGCCCCAGGCCTCCCCCCGCAGCCACTCTGGTGGGACACAGGGAACGGGAAGCCCCAAATTAATCCTGCTCTTCCTCCTTTGGCAGCGTGATAGAAAACCACCACGGGGCGGATGGGGAGGAGTACGCGGTGGAGTACCCCGACTACGAGGAAGGCTGCCTGCTGCAGTGCGACTGCTCGGCTGAGTGCTACCGCGAGGACAGCGGCCACCGCGAGTACAGGTCCGTCCAGACCCACCATGGCATTTTGGGGAGCGGGGTGCACACGGGGTCCCCGTCAGGGGACGCAGAGGCCAGGGGGTCATCCCTTCTTCCCTCAGCACTGTCTACTTTCTCCCGCAGGCTGAAAAGGCGCTCAAGCAGCTCCACCTCTCCTCCACCCAAGAAGAAAAAGAAAAAGAAATCGGGTCACCGCCGCAGCCGGTAAGTCCCCAGCTGTGCCTGTGCTGTCCCCTCTCCTGGGAGGACAACTCTTCTCCCAGCTCAGCCTGTCCCCAGGCTCCGGTGGGGGCAAGTCCCCCCACTTTGGGGAGCGGTGCACCCCCATACCTGCATCCTCAAGACATGCAACACACACACACACACTTGTGCACACACGTGGGATGCACCGCCAGCCCACCCAGCTGCACTGGTGCGACCTTGACCAGTCCATGCTGGGAAGGAGCTGGCTGCTGCAGGACACAGCACCGAGCAGGATTTGACTCCCTGAAGGGTCTGGCTCTGTCTGTGCACTGGTCCCCTCCCCAGTTAACGCTGGTGCCTGGGCAGGATGCTGTCCCTAATGTCCCTTTCTTTTCCCCACGGCAGCAAAAAGAGGAAACCCGGCTCGGAGCGCAGGTGAGTGCCCGCCGGGCTGGGTGGGCTCCGGGGTCCCTGCCGGGCACGCGAGGCCACCAGGCACGGCCTGGCCTCCAGCACCCACTGTCCCCCCTCTGAAACCCCAGTGGGAATTGGCCACCCCATCTCCTGCTGAAGGCTGCGGAGCCACGAGGTGGCAATGGGACACAGCGGGATTCGGGTGCCCCAGCACCAAAGGCGGCCAGAGCCCTTCTGTCAAAAGCCCCTTTCAGTCCCCCACCCCAAATCCCCCTGGGAAATAACGTCCGTGTGATGTTCATACATCCCATGGGTGGTCCGCGGGGCGGTGGACTGGGACTCCCCTGGGCCACGGAGATGGGGCTGGGGAGTCCCTTGCTCCCCCCTCAAGAGCACCCACTTTCTCCCCGCCAGCTGCGACAGCTCTTCACCCATCCGCAAGGAAAAGAAAAAGAAGACTGGAAAGAAACACAGACGCGACAGGTAGGATGGGCTCCATGTCGGGTTGGGGACAGCAGGGCTGGTTGGGGACAGCGGGGCTGGTTGGTGGCTGCCCAGGCCCTTGGGCTGGGACGGGATGGATGCTGCTGGCTCTTCACGGGGCCGTCACCTCCTCACAGCAGTTGCCACCTGCCCCATCCAGCAGCCCATCTCATGCCCATCCCCTGGGGCTGCCCGGCCTTCGCTCCTTGCTGGCCAACTCAGCGTGTGTCCTTCATCTCTGCCTCCTCTTTGTCCCTCAGGTCTGAGTCGGGGTCACGGAAGAAGAGAAGACACAGGTGAGAGTGAACGCTGCCGGGAGCCACTGCACTGCCACCGGTCGGGGACCCCCGGTCCCCTGCCCTTCCGCTGTCCCCATCCCCTCTGCCCACGGTGCCCTCCACCAGCACTGCTGGTTTAGGGTGAAAGAAGTAAAAAACAGGCAAAGAGCGCTTGGGTGGGCAGAGGGGCTCAGGGGGGGCTGACAGAGGGCAAGGCAAGCAGAGGGGGGGGTGACAACGCGCCTGAGCCCTGCGGGTGCCGAGCAGAGCCAGTTCCCCACTTTCTGCTGCCACCCTGGCCTTGCCGACCGCTGCTTGGCCCCCACAGTCTCCCCAAAGCCAACTGGGATCCCCACCACGGTTTGAAGCTCAGTGGAGTCCAGCTCCAGGCAGGTTCCTCCCCATTGCTCCTCCCGCAGCCTCAGTGGCTCTGGGGGGGCCGGGGAAGCCCCCCTGGGTGCTGCTCCTGCTCCCATCTCTGCAGCTTTCGACTCTTCCTACAGGTCCCGAAGCCCCAAGAACAAACGGAAAGAGAAAAACAAAGAGCGCAAGAGGTGAGGGGCTGGGATGGCGGGGGGAGTGGGACGGTGTGCCCCCCACTGCGGCGGCTCAGCTTGCCCCTCGGCCCCCCGGCCGCCCTCTCCGCAGGTCCCGCAGCGAGTCCCCGGCCTGGCGCTCGCACCGACGCAGCTCCTGCAGCTCCCACAGCGCTTCGCTCTCCTCCGACGACAGTGGCTCCAAATCCCCCGGCAGGTAAGGGCAGCCCGGGACCCCCACTGCCAGTGACTCCCCCAGCCTTCATGATGGGGACCCTTGGGGATGGGGGACAGGGAGGTGGGTGGCAGCGGTGTCCCCGTAATGGGGACCCTTGGGGATGGGGGACAGGGAGGTGGGTGGCAGCGGTGTCCCCGTGATGGGGACCCTTGGGGATGGGGGACAGGGATGCCTGCCCGCCATCTTAGCCCAGACTGGCAGCCGGCAGCTCTGCTCGGGGCAGGGGGATGCCGGCGGCTCACGGCGCGATGTCCCGCAGGCTAAGCCCCAAGCGCCGGCAGGATGGTCCCAAGGGCAGCAGCGCCCGCTCCAGCCGCAGCCCATCCTCTCCCTCGCCTCGCCGCTCGGCCTCACCGCACCAGAACGGGCACAAGGGCAGCACCCAGAACGGTCGCCACAGCCACGGCGCCCAGCTCCCGGAGCCCTCGGATGTACGTAGGCTTTTCTTGGATCACCGTTCGCTTCCCTCCCCTCCTCCCTCCACAGGACCCCCCTCACCCCAGCTCTCCTCTCCCCTCCTTCCCCGCTCGCTCGGCTCCCCCCTCGCCCAGCTGGGGCACACGGGGGCGGATGCAGGGTGCAGGCTGCACCCCCTCGGCACCCATCAACCTTCCGCAGGGGAGCCAGCCCATCACCTCGGGGCAGGTATCAGGGCAGCCAACAGGTCACCCCCCCCCCGCCCAAAGCCACCCATGGTTCTGCAGATGTCACCCCCCCAGGGCCGATGGGTCACTGCTGGGCTCGGCACCTCCCTGGGAGCAGACTGAGCCCAGATAGCCATGAAAAGGGGAAAGCTGGAAAATTCTCCTTTCCTCATGAGCCCCGACTCCCCCTGAGGTGCCAGCACCGGCCCTCAGGACCCCAGCACCCAGTCTGGGGCCTGGTGCTAGGCCAGGGTGGGCTGTGGAGGGGGTTTGGTGCTGGGTGCTCAGATTTTAGGAGCTCAAGGTCCCCATGGTGGGCGACATGGGGTCTAACTGTCCCGAGCTCTGCCTCGGTGCCCCACAGGTCCCGGTGAAGCCCAGAGCATTACTCCCACACTGAGCGGGGCAAAGCCCCAACCCAGCACAACCGAGGGGCCAGCCCCAGTTTAACCAGTGCCGGGACGGCAAGGAGCCTGCTTCGGCTAGCTGGGGGCTGGGGGCAGGGCTGAGCAAAGGCAGCGTGCTGGGGGACCCTCTCATGGGGGGTACACGGGTCCCCTCTCGCTCCAGGGGACTTTATTCCCATGGGTGAGGCGCTGCCAGGATGCTCCCGGGCTGGCAGCACCCAACGCTGCCACCCCAATGCCTGCGGGGCTGGGGGCACCCCAGAAAACAGGGCCAGGAGCCCCCCACCCCATATTCACATCCCCTTCACCCTCCCCAGCTCCCCAGCCCAGCACCCCCCAGCAGCACCCAGCACCCTGCCCGTCTCTCAGGGCACCTCTCTGCTTTCTTCTTTCCTGTGGTTTTGGCTGGGGCGTGGGGGGGTTGGGGTGCCGAGCACCCACCCAGGCGCCCGGCTCGCCCCGCTCTCCCCCTGCCCAACACCCCCAGCACCCAGCATCGCCCAGGCCGCCGAGCTCCCTCGGCTCCCCGGCACCAGCGGGACTTTTCTCCGACAACTTTCTCTCTCTTTCTCTCTCTCTCTTCTTTCTCTCTCTGGTTTCTATTTTTTTTTTTTTCTTTTTAATCCCATCTGTGTTTTTCTTTAGCCTCCCATTTGAAAAAAACCCAAACGGTAATATACACTTCCATTTCTTGCTCAGCAGAAGCAGGGACGAGGGGGAGGGAAGGGCAATGAAACGTGCTTTTTTTTCCCCCCCTTGTTTTAGTTTCCTTTCTCATGATATCTTTTCTTTTCCCTTGTGATGTACAGAAATGCAAACGATATATATCTCTTTTATTTTTTTCTCCCCCTCCCCCTGTCGTCGTCGTGTTGTTCTAGAATTTTTTGCTTTTGTGTGTGTTGATGTGGAGAAGGAAAAAAAAAAAAAAAAAAGCAGATGTGTTTTCTAAATATTTACGACCGCTGAACATTGTATTTCCATTTTCTCTATTTTGAAGAAGGAATTTAAAAGGGAAGATAACCGAGCAGCTCTACGCCACAAAGGCAGCGGGCTCGCTTCGGTGTGGCGGAGCGAACGGCCCTTTGCCCCCTTGAATTGGCTACTGGCCCCTTGCCCTGGCTGGCGGCCGGATCCTGCTGCCGCGGGGTTTTCCTCCGCGGTGCAGGATGAGGCCGTTGGGTGCTGGGTTATCCATCGCCCTCCCCTCAAGCCAAGCACCCTGCGGCCATCCCGCATCGTGCATCCCGGCAGGGCGGGCGCTGAGCATCCTCGGTACCTGCACCCCCCCCCTCCACCTCCAGGTCTCCCAAAAGTGCCCCCCGGTGAGCCCTGCCTCCCCAGCACCACCCCCAAAGCCACCGGGAGAAAAGGGGACCCCGGGGCGCTGCGTGGCGTTGCCTTCCCTTTTAAATACCCGGTCCCCGTCTCCATCCATCCCTGCTACATTCCCCAGCCTTCCTCCCGGGTCTCTCCTCCTCCTCCTCCTCGCCCACACGCTCCCTCCGGGCCCTCTTTCTCTCCGGTTTTCTTTGGGCCAGCAGAACCCACCGACCCTCGCCGTGTCCCACCTCCATCCATCGCCTTCCCTGCATGTTATCCGGGACTTTGCCGCGTTATATAGCGATTTTTTAAGACCGAAACGCAGCCGGGTTACAGACACCAGCCAGCAAAACTCCCCCCCACGGCTGCCCCGCTCGGTGGCCGGCCGCAACCTTTCCATTTAAAAATGGAAAAATTAAAAAAAAAAACAAAAAACAAATGAGACCGATTTTGAAATAATTAAGAAAAATCTAAGCAAAGCAAATGGGATTAGCCGAGGGGTTTGGATCGCCGTACTAAAGAGTCCTTGTCTTTTTCCCATTCTGCCCTCCAAATGTGGAGATTATTGTTTTCTTTTTTTATTATCGCATTCCTGTCACTGCCAATTGCAAAGGTAGGTATTTCGTCCACCTCTGCACGTTCACTTCTGCAGATGAGCCTGTTGAAAAGCACCGTAGCTTGATTTAATGTTATTTTCTCTTTCTTTCTGACTTTCTTTCTCTTTCTTTCTCGCTCTCCTTCTCTGTCTCTCTTTCATTTTGTCTTTTTGGTGGCTATATATAATTTTTTTTTTATTTGTATGGTTTTCCCCAGTTAGCTGCAAAGCCATGCTCTTATCTTACGTTCTTTATTTATATTTTTTGCCCTGTCAACGTAATATTTTTTTTTTTCTTTCTTCCCCTCTTTTCTCTTCCCCATCTCCTCGTGCCGTCGGTAGAATGCATTTCTGTGTCTTTCAGCCCTCCGACTTTGTGTTCGTTTCCATCCAGGGGCCGAGCACAGCCGCTCCGTTTGGGTCTCCCTTAGCGGCTGGGTAACGAAGGCGAACTTAATTAGCGAGAAATAGGGGCAGCGGCCAGAGCCCGTGGGTGGGAGCGGCAGCAGATCATGGGCACAGGGGGTTTTGGGGTGGATGGATGGGGCAAGAAGTGAGAAATTTGGGGAGATGTGTGGGTTTAGCCCCTCTTTGGGCCATAATGGAAAGAAAAAAAATAAATCCTGGGAAAATTCTGGGGGGCTGCAACAGGGAAAGGCTGAAATTTTCCTCCATGGGGAGAGGCAGGTCCGGGGCATCATGGTCCCCAAGGGGCAGGGGCCGGTGTCCCAACGCTGGCCATCCCGTCCCCACAAGCCCCCGGCGTGTTTTCCCTTTGTCGATCTGGATTTATTTGGGATGCTTTTCCTTTTGTTGCCTTCCTCCACGCCTGGGCAGGAGACCCCAGGGTTTGGGTGGGAACCCCGCATCCCGCAGCCCAAGCTCCTGGGAAAGAGGAAACCCCTCTCTTTCTTCTTCTTCCTCTTCTTCTTCTTCTTCATCTCTGCTTTTGTTTTTTTCCCTGCCTGGATGTGGGGCTGGGCATGGGCTCAGCTGAACCCCGCCTTCCAGGGCTGCTGCGTCCCCTTGGAGGGGTCCACGCCCCCCAGCGCTCGCGGGACAGCTTGTGCCATTGCCACCAGTCTCCCCTCTCGCTGGAGCCACTATGACAGCAGCAGATTGTTTAAAAAAGACCCCCAAATCCCCCCATTTTGGCTCCACAGCAGGCTGGTGTGCGGCCAGAGGGGTTGGCTTATCCGTAGGGACAAGGGGGTGACGGGGTGCGGAGTGGCTTGTGTGACTCCCCCGCCTCGAGGACACGGTGGCCTCGAGTCCCTATGCAGCATCTTTGTGAGGGTCCCCAGGCTCCCGCCCCAGCGCCTCGCCCGCTTCTCTTTTGGGGAAGAAAAGTGGCTTTTAGGAGGCGGGCAGAGAAAACCTTGTCCTGCGGGATTAACTGACCGGGTGCGTTTGGGGCAAGGGGCCCGGCGGGGAATCGGGGTCACCAGCCCCCAGCTTCGCCCCGGGCGCAGTGACACCGGCCCCGGCAGCACCCCAATCCCCCTGAACCCTGTTAGATCCCCTCAGCTGGGCTTCGTGGCCCCCCCCCTGCACGGGATTTACCCCTCCAGGGATGCTCAGGGACCAGGGGACGGAGACCCCCAAAGCCCCCCGAGCCGGGGTTTGCCAGCTCGGTCGTGGTCGGCATTGCAGGAGCCATTTCCACCCATCTTTTTGGCCCAGTGGCGTTTGCAAAGATGGGGAAAAAGAATAAATCTCGGAGGAGCTCAGATATTTGGGAGCCGCCGCGTGCTGGACGCCGGGGCCAGGCAAAACCCCCCCGGCTCTCAGCGAGAGGCTGGCACGGGGCCTTGGCCGCGGCGGTGGGCCAGGGTCTCCCCATTTGTAGGAGAAGTGAGTTGGTTTGTTTTATTTCTCCTCTCTCTGGCTCTGTCTCTGTCTCTCCTCCTTCTCTCGTTCTTTCTTTCTCTCTTGCATTTTTGTGAATCTAATGATGCACTTATATTGCCCCGCTTTTCCCTTCTCTTCATACCTTACCTACTAAAGGAGGAAATGCCACTTTTTTGGTAAGTGGATGTTAACCAAGAGGGACTTAAAAAAAAAAAAAAAAAAAGCATATAATGGAAAAAAAAAAAAAAAGGAAGCAGAAAGCAAAGTCTGTATTGAGTGCTGATGAGGACTTAGCAGTTCCCTGCAGAGTCGCAGCTCAATGCGTGTCCCAGGAAGAGCTCAGAGACGTTCGTTTATCTCAGTAACGAGGACATTTGTGAAGTTTTGCTTTGGTTGTTTGGTTTTTTTTGTTTGTGGTTTTTTTTTTCCTTTTAATTTTATTTTATTTGGATGGTTTTTCTTCTTTCTTTTCGGTTTCTTTTTTGCCTTCTTGCCCCTGGCCCCCCCACTTCCCTGCCTTGCCCTCCATTGTCGCTCTGTGCCATCCTCCTCGTTTCTTGGTTTGTTTGAAGCCGAAAGCCGTACTTTATAAAAACGACACGTATCTGAACATATATCTCTTTATATATGTGCATGCCTCTGTGTGAGCAGACCCCCCCATCACCCCCAGCCCTCTTTGGTTCGACCCCTTCCCCTCAGCTCAGTCTGATTTACTCTCCCTCACTCCCCACCTTCCCTCCTCTCATCTTTTCTTTTTTCCCCCATTTTCTCCCTTCGTTTGGGTTTTACCCCCCTTTTCCCTCCCCCTTTCTTGGTCAGGGTGGGCGGGCGCTGGGGTTTGCTTTATCCCCACTCCAGGTGTTTTTGGGGGGGGGTCGTTTCTTTCCCTTCGAGCTCTCCCTCCCCGATGACTTGGGGGTTTCTTGAATATTTATTTTTTATTTTGGCTCCCATCCCACCCCTTCCTTTGGGTTTTGTTTTCATTTTCTTTTAATTTTTTTTTTTTTATTTTGGCGTTTTGCATGCGGAGGTTTGCATGACCCACATTGTTGAGGGCGAGAGGAAGATGCAGGGTAGCGTCTGTGTAGCCTGCCTTATGCGATGTGCGTTGACGTTGTGAACCGCGCCCCCGGCCCGGTGCCCCCCATTAAAATCCTCTTTCTCCTTCTTTCTTCTCTTCTTCCCCTTCCCTCTGCCTTTCCCCCCTTCTCTCTCTCTCCCCCCCTGCCAGAGGCCGGCCTCGGCGTCCCCCTCTCCACGGGCTCATGGCAGGACGGAGCCTCCGTCCCCCCGCGCCCGGGGGGTCCGACACGGTGCCCGCAGCCCCCGGTCGCCCACGCCGGAACGGGCCAAGCATGGCCACCGGCATCGCTCTCGCAGCGCCTCGCCGCCGCCCCGCCACCGTGGCCAGAGCAAGGGCCGGCCCCCGGCCTCCCGGGACCCCCCGCCGCCACCGCTCAGCCCCGCCGGCTACAGCAGCGATTCGGAGGGGTCGGTGGGATCCCACCCCTACCACCCACCGCTCGGTCCCGATAGGAACCACGGCGCCCAGACCAAGAAGTAAGGGGGTCTCTGGGACGGGGTCATGGCGTCCAAGCTGGGACACGGGAGGTGGTCTCTGACGTTTGGGGTGCACCCCAGTTCCATCTGGGCAAAGCTCTGAGGGACAAGCTGGGGACCACGGCGGGGTTGGGATGCTCAAGGGATGGAGATGGGGATGGGGATGGGAACAGGGATGGGGATGGAGACAGATACAGGGATGGGGTTGGTTAAGGACAGGGACAGGGATGGAGATGAGGATGGAGAAGAGCAGCAGTGGGTCAATGCCAGCGCACTGTGGGAAGGGTCATCTCCCCAAGGGATTATGCCAGCACAAAGGGCAGGGCCGGGATGGCTGTGTGGGATTACAGCCTCCCGCAGGGTGCAGGATCCCAAGCAGGTGAGCATCCCATGCTTTATAATCAGGGATGCAGCCCACGCAAAAATTGGGGTGATGTAGGTGTGCCCACTGCTCCCCCATGGGATCCAGGTGTCCCGCGGGGTCACCCTGCCGGCCACGGCAGGCGAGATGTGAGGAGGTGCTGGGCTCTGCCTTGCCAGGGTGAAGGAGAGGCACCACCGCGGCCGACCCAACAGCAGCTCAGAGTCGTCGGCCAAGCACTCCCGGCACGCCTCGGAGCGGAGGAAGAGCCCGTCGCCCAGCCCGGGGCAGCGCAGCACCTCCTGGAGCTCCAGCGGCTCCCTCTCCAAGTCCCGCTCCCGTTCCCGGGAGAAGAGAGCGGGACGCAGCCGCTCCCGCTCACCCTCGCCGAAAAAACCCGCCAGCAGGTCAGCGCCCAGGCGGGGAAGGACTTCAGCATGGGGGGCTTGGCTACCAGCAATGAGCTCAGAGGGCATCCAGGGCTCAGGGTGGTCTTGGCTCCCCTCGGCCTCAGGGAGGGGGTTTCATTGCTGGCCCCGGTGGCGCTGGTCACCCCATGGGGAGCTGCTGTGCATGGGCTGTCCCTGCATCCCACCCGGCACCCCAGCCCACACCCCTGATGCTCCTCTCCGTCCTGGTGCAGAGAGAAGGACAACGAGCCCCGAACACGCCACAGTGACCCCGATCCCGCCCGCGCCCGGCGCCGCTCCAGGAGCTACTCGCCCATCAGGAAGAGGAGACGTGACTCCCCCAGCTTCATGGAGCCCAGGAGGATCACGAGGTGGGGCCCGGCACGCGGCGAAGCCTCTGCTGCGGCGGCTGGCACAGCCCGGGGCTGAGCTGGGCCACCAGCCATCCCTGAAGAGTGGGTGGGTGGGTGGATGGGTGGATGGATGGATGAGTGGATGGATGGATGAGTGGATGGATGGACAGACGTACAGATAATGGATGGATGGATGGACAGACAAATGGATGAGCAGCTCTGTGGATGGATAGATAACCCTGAGGATGACCAGCTGGGGGAATCAGCTGGCCCAGACAGATGGATAACCAGACTGCCTCCAATATTACAACTCCTCATCTCTTCCCATTTTGAGGCATGAAAATAGCAACTCCTCCTAATCCACATATGCATATTCCAGCCAGACGTACGGCTGCGAGCGCGTCTCTCCCCTGCCCTCCAAAAGCCGGTTTCTCCTCCTTGAGGTCCTATTGACTCAGGATCCCGGGCTGGAAGACAGGCAATATTTAGCGCCAGACGAAACACCGTGTGCATATATAGTACCTCGTTAGCATGCGGCGCTGGCGGCGGTACCGCTGGCGAGCTGAGATTACCTCATTCCTGACCTATTTGTCTCTCCCGCTATCAGCTGGGAGATCGGGGCTGTGGGGTGGAGGGGTTGGATTCTTCAGAAATCAGCTCCGGCTCGCTGTGCGAGGGTGTTTTTTATTTTGCCTGGGCTGGGCTGAAGTTGTAAGGAGGGAAGACAGGAAAATACTGGTGGGTTAGGGCTCCCGGCAGCCCTGCCCGATGGCTGGATGCCCTGTAAAGAGCATGGGCTGGGAAAGCTGCTCCCAGCCCAGAGGAAGGCTTCCCAGCTCTCCATCCGTCCCACTCTGTCCCCGAGCTGGGTTTTGCTGGGATATTCCCAGGATGCCTCCCCATCCCTGTCACCCGACCCTGGGATGGATGGGGAGGGCAGACCCAGCTCCGCTTGGCATGCAGGAGGAGCAGAGCCGTTTCTGCGAGGCTTGGGGGATGCTGCGGGAAGGGGGCAGCCAGGGGAACACCCCCAGCCCCTCTTGCCTGCCGCATAGCCCAGCCAGAATCCCTAGGGCCTTTCCCTGCCCCCCTGCCCTGTACCCGGTCCCCATCATCCCCCGCCACCCCGGGGTCCGACACCGTGTGGCCCTACCTCAGTGATGCCAACCTCTCCTTTTCCATTTCATCCCAAGGTCCCTCTCGGAGAGCATCGCCGCCAGCCTGGCTCCCAGGGTAACCTCTCCCCTTCCTCCTCCTCTTCTTCCTCCCGGACCCCGCTGTGTCTTCTCACACCCTAGGATGCCCTCGGCACCCAGCCGCCTCCAGGGTCTCTCTTCGGTCCCATTAACACCGGGATGGGAGAAGGGGACAAGGGGCCGGCTCCTGCACCGGCTCCAGTCGTTGCTGCCCCCCATCCCCACGTCCCTCCTCATCCTCAGGCGCCGGCGGGCCGCAGCTCGCCTCCCGCTAATCCCGAACGTCTCTTTTTCAGCAGCTTTCAATCTTTGGTGTCTGGGAAACACAAAAGCCACATTAACCTGCTCACTTTCTGCCCTGGCCGCTGCCTAATCCAGGACTAACACCCCCCGGGGGGGCTGGGGAGGAGGAAAGGGGACGGACGGAGGGTGGGGGCGATGCCGGGCGGTCGCATCCTGACACCGTGCCGTCGGTCCAAGCCCGGTTGCCCCGTGGGGATGCTCAGCCGTGGCGGGGAGCCGGTGCCGGTCGTGTGTCCCCCCCGCCACAACCACCACCCCGAGCTGCAGCCGGAGGCGTTGACTCAGTTTCCCTTTTCCATTCGCAGCGCTCGCAAGCGTCCCATCCCTTACTACCGCCCCAGCCCCTCGTCCTCCAGCTCGCTGAGCACCTACTCCTACAGCCGCAGCCGCAGCCGCAGCTACGACAGCTACAGCACCAGCCGCAGCCGCAGCCGGACTCGCAGCCCCCCCAGCCGCTCCCGCAGCCCCAGCCGCAGCCCCAGCTACAACAGCCGCAGCAGCTCGGAAAGCGCCGGCTTCTGAGCCCAGCCCAAAACAGGCCCCCCCACCCCCACCCCCGGCTGTGCCACCTCCTGATGCCACCTGAGCCCCCCCCCAGGAGGGATGGGGACCACCGAGGAGGTGGAAAAAGAGCCGGGGGGGGGCGGGCTGCTAAAGGATGAACCTGGTGGCGGGGGGAATGCAAGGGCAAAAAAACTCAAGTGGGTCCTTGCATCGCCCTGGGAGAGGGCGATCCCCCCCCCACTGGGGGTGTTTTGGGGGTCGGGATGGGGTAGGGGGAGGATATCTTCTTATTTCTGCGAGCGCCGGGGTGGGGCGGGATGGGGTGGGCCAGCACGGAGCGAGGGAACAAATTGATCAGCAGAGACCTTGGAGCGAGCGGGCTGGGGACCCCCGGGAGCCCCCCCGTGCTTTTTTCGGTTGGTTTTACTTCTTTAGCACAAGCATCTTCTTCGCGGGGGGAGGGGGGGGGGGGCAGGAGGGGGCTTCTTCAGCCCAGCCTGGGCTGGAGGGCGCGATGCCAGCCGGAGTCCAGCCCCGAATTTCCCCCGGCAGAGGAGTCACCATGTCCCCACGGTGTCCCAGGGGACAGGGGCACTGCAAACCGTTTTGGGGTCCCCCCCAGACCCAAGCACACACCGAGCCGTGGCCGAACAAAAGCCGGTAGCACTCGCGAGTCTGTTCCCGAGTGGGGAGGTCCGGGGGCGGCCGCTCCCTCGGGTTAACGCTGCCCGTCCCAGCTCGGGGTCCTGGCACCCGTTCGTCTCACCCAATTTTTGGGGGAGGACCGAGCCGTCACCCCCAGGAGGAGGGAGCTGCGGACACGAGGGCTGGGCTGGGGATTTTCCACCCCCGGGGTTACGTCCAGCCATCCTCCGGCTTCGACATGTCGTACCCCATATCGTACCCCCACCTTTGGGCTGGCAGCCCCCGGCCACCTCCTGCTCTGGAGCCCAGCGGCGGCTTTTTAAACTTAATTACAGAAAGAGAGAGACAGGAGGGTCCCGGGCTTTGCCGGTAGCCCCGCTTTTGCAGGACTTTGCTGATTTTCAAAAAAAAAAAAAAAAAAAATCCTCTCCCCGGACCTGGCCCCGCGGGGGTTGATGGTGTTTAATCCTGACGGGCCCCGCGTTTTCCGGCCGGCTGGAGCAGGACCATGGGGTTGAGCCTCCCTGGGTGGGAGAGCAGCTGCCCGGATTAACCCGCTGCCCCCGGATGAAAAGCCGGGCTTTGGCGGTCCCGCTTGACACTGGTTTCCAGCCAGCCGGGATCCGGGAGGGGGGACGATCCTTTGGGACTCCAGCTCGGCTGGTAAAGCGACGGCCTCGTTAGCCGGCGGCCTGATGAACCGGGGGTCCCGGGAAGGCAGGGATGCGAGCGGAGGGGTGCTCCGGGGTCACCGTCTCCCAAAGCCGGGACTCGGAGGAACCAGGCTCAGCCGAGGGCTGAGGATTCACCGGCCCTTGGAGAAACATCTCCAGGAGCTGGGCTGTGCCGGCTGCCAGCCCCTGGGTAGCGAGGGGTCCTGCTCCCCCCGAGCCTGGGGCGGTGAAGGGCACAAGTGACCCCATAATCCCTACGAACCCCTGAACCACGTGCTCCCAAAAAACCATCCCACCCCTCTCCCACCGCTGCTGCCGCAGCCCCTGTCCTCCCCGTCCCCCCACAGGGACTGGCTGTGGGACCCCGAAACCCTGCTAGGGAGAGATGAGGGGGTGCGGGGGGGGGGTGTCCCTGAAAATATCTGAATTCAGGCCGCCGGCGAGGGGTTCTTTTGCCAGCGGCCACAGCCCCCAGCCCTGCGGCTCCCGAAAGCCTGAGAGCCGACTGCAGCGCCGGCGCGGAGAAGCCAGCACATCAGGGAAAATTTCCAGTCTTCCTCTTTTACAGTCTCTGTCTCCTGCCGCGGAGGGAGCTAACTGGAACAAATACTCTGTAGAAATACTTCAGTATTTTCCTCTTGCGCGTGCGCTCTCTCTCTCTTCTTCTTTTTTTTTTTTTTTTTTTTTCTTTCTCCTGGGTTGTGAGTACAGCTGTAGATTCAGTGAGCTGGTTCAATTATAATAAAATATACAGTATATATTGTAAATTACTCTGCCGGGCACCGAGCGGTTTCTTCACGAGGGGAGCGGCGCGGTGGGGTTAACCCCTTCCCTCCGCGCAGGCTTGGTCTTGCCCAGCTCCCTGCGGACCCATCCTGCTCTCCCCCCTTGCCCTCCACCTCCAGCCCCCCATGGCTTGTTCTTCCCCGGTGTGTCGGCCTCTGGCTGCGTGCGGAGCAGCGCTGGGCACCAGTTGTGTGATCCTGGAGCATCCTGCTACGGGGTGGGGGGGAAAACCCTCTGGGAACACCCCGCTGCTGGGGCAGAGGACGCCCCTTGCATCCTTCCCGCCTCCCTGCAGCCCTCCTGGCTCCTCGCATCCTTCCCTGCATCCTTCCCATTTGTCTGCAGCCCTCCCATCCCTGTCATCCCTCCTGCATCCCTCCCATCCCTCCCGCATCCCTCCCATCCCTCCCGCATCCCTTCCTCCCTCTCTGCATCCCTCCCATCCCTCCCGCATCCCTTCCTCCCTCTCTGCATCCCTCCCATCCCTCCCGCATCCCTCCCTCCCTGCATTCCTCCCTCCCTCCCTGCATCCCTCCCTCTCGCATCCCTCCCTTCCTCCCTGTATTTCCCATTCCTCTCCGCACCCCTCCCATTTCCCTGCATCCCTCCTTGCATCCCCGCCCACATCTCTCCCCTCCCTCCCCGCTTCCCTCCCATTTCCCCGCACCCCTCCCATCCCCGCACCTCCGCAGTCCCTGCAGCGCCTTGCCCCCGCCCTCCTCCCCCAGTCCCCGCAGGATGCGGCCCCGCGGCTCCAGCCCCACACGGCTCCAGCCCCACACGGCTCATCTGCCCTCAGCCCTTTCCCCCCCACCCATTTCAGCGACAAGGCTGGGCTCTGCCCCAGACAAAGAGGTTTGGCAGGGGGCTGGCACCCACCGCAGCCGTGGGCAGGGGGACACCCCCAAACCCTCTGCTGCAGCATCCCCTTCCCCACCTCCCTGGGTCCCCATCTACGCCGTGCACTCCATGGGGAGGGCTCCCTGGGTGACACACCTCTGCACTGAGTGTGTCAGGTCTCAGCTACCACCTGTTTCTCAACACGCTTTTTCAGAGCAAAGCAGCCAGAGCTCAGCCCCGGGAGGGACATTTCACCGCGGTGGAATGTGATCCCCCCAAAAAAACTGGCCGGTTCCAGTGCAGGAGGCTGGAAGGCAGGGGGGGATGAGGCAAAGGCGATGGGGTCCCGTGGGCTGGGAGAACAGCCCTTCCCTGGGATGGGGGTGGGGGTTGGAGGCTGGAATCCCTTCCCGGGTGCCAGGAGGGTGTAACTGGGAGCCGTGTTTGGACGTGGGGGGCAAAGCACTAAGGGATGGAGCCACCCTCCCCCAGCCTGAGCAGATGCTGTCCCCTCCAGCCCCCCAAACCCATCAGCTCCCCTGAACCCCACAAGGTCCCATCAGCCTCCATTACCCCCACTGGCTCCCACTGGGTCCTGTAAGCCCCCACCAGCCCCAACTGGTCCCACTGGCTCCCATGACCCTCACCAGCCCCACAGTCCCAGGGACCCCCAGGGGCCGGAGCAGCCTCACCCCAACTTGGTGCTGGGGGGGTCTCCACCGCAATGTCAAGCCCTGGGGCCGCAGAGGTGCTGGAAGGGGCTGGGGGGCTCCAGAAGCTTCTGGCGGGTGACGTAGCGGTCACGGGGCCGCGCACGGGCTCCTGCACTGACTCATCGCAGCCCCGAGGTGCTGGCCCAGCCCCAGCCCCCTCCCCACGCCGCTGCACGTCCCTGGAATGGTTTTCCGGGCAAGAAGCGCAGGCAGGCGGGGTGAGGCCGGGAACAGCTCCAAGGGCCATTCATCACTCCCAACCAGCCAAACCTCCCGCGGCGAGAGGCAGGCAGACATTTCCTTGGCGGGGGGAGACGCCGGGGGGGCTGCCAGCCCCATCCTCGTGCCGCCCACCCAGTTGCGGCTGCGTGCGGCCATCCCGACCCCCGGAAAGTTTCTCGTCCCTTCCCTGGGCCCTGCTGCAATTTCCATTAATAGCCAGCTGAGCCGCCTGGCTAAAAATAACCGCCGGGCCTCTTCATAAGCGTCCAGCGACCGCACCCCCAGCAGCTCCACGCAACCATGGCCGAACGCCGCGTCCCCTTCACCTTCCTGCGCAGCCCCAGCTGGGACCCCTTCCGCGACTGGTACCATGGCAGCCGCCTCTTCGACCAGTCCTTTGGGATGCCCCACATCCCCGAGGATTGGTACAAGTGGCCGAGCGGCAGTGCTTGGCCGGGATATTTCCGTTTGCTGCCCCGGGAAAGCGCGTTGCTGCCGGCCCCCGGTTCGCCATACGGGCAGGCGCTGAGCCGCCAGCTCAGTAGCGGCATCTCCGAGATCCGCCAAACCGCCGACAGCTGGAAGGTCACCTTGGACGTCAACCACTTCGCGCCCGAGGAGCTGGTGGTCAAGACCAAGGATAACATCGTGGAGATAACCGGTGGGTGTTGGGGATGAGAATGGGGGGGTCCGTGGGCTCACCAGTGGGGAAAAAGGGGTGGGAAGGTAAAGCAGAGTGGGAAAAGCGATGGGAAGAGAGGGAAGGAAAAGAAGGAGAGAGAAGGGAGGGGAGGAGAGAAAAAGGGAAGGGGAAAATCAACCAAAGAGGAAGGCCTGACATTACGAGCTCAGTTTCGGGGTGCACCCGCGCTGCAGGTGTTGCACAGCATGCAGAGACCCCACCAGCCCCACATCTTGACCCCTCGCCGCCGTCCCAGCCAGGACCCCCAGGCTGTGAGCGGTGGAGGGGTCCGGGGGTGTGACAGAGACATAGGGAGGGACACCCTGAACTGCGAGGGGATGGCAGGGTGTCACGACCCCCGTACCCCACCCCTCCACATCCACCCCCCACCCAGCAGCACCCTGGGTGGCTCAGCCAGGGACGCGGTGATGAAGCCCAGGCCCCGCGGCACGGGGCCAGCAGCGTGCCATGCGCCTGGCGCGGGGCTGCCAGCAGCGTCCAGCCCCACGCATCCTGGGACGGGGCGAGGGGCGTCCACACAGGGTGGGGGCAATTCTGCAGCTGGTGGGATTCCGGGGGTGCAGCCCCAGGGAGGTGTGGGCGCTTGGTCTCCAGCCCCACTGGGTCAGGCGGCCAAAACGACATTAAGGCAAGGAAAAGCAGGATGGGCAGGATCAGGCCCTTCCCAGCGTCAGGCAATGCCGGGGTTTCCCGGTTGGAGCAGGGGAGGCTGCACCCCAGTTCACTGCCCAGCCAGGCCCTTCCAACCATCCCGGGATTTTTTTCCTTCTAGGCAAACACGAGGAGAAGCAGGATGAACACGGCTTCATCTCCAGGTGCTTCACCCGAAAATACACGTAAGTACCATGGAGAAGGGGAGATGGCAGCCCCCCTGCCCACCCACCCGTCCCCTCCAGTGCCCACTGGCCAAACTGGGAATGCCGCTTGCCCAAACTGGGAGGCAGCAACTTGAGGCTGAGCATCCACCAGCAGTCACAGCATCGCACCCGCTGGGCTGCAGGGTGGTGGGTGCCGCAGCCCTGACACCCCCCCGTCTATCCCCTTGCAGCCTCCCCCCCGGCGTCGAAGCCACGGCCGTGCGGTCCTCGCTCTCCCCCGACGGCATGCTGACGGTGGAAGCCCCCCTGCCCAAGCCGGCCATCCAGTCCGCCGAAATCACCATCCCTGTCACTGTCGAGAGCCAAGCCAAGGAGCCGGCCAAGAAGTAGGTGGCAGCGAGGAAGAGGAGAAGCCGCTGACATCCCCTCGCACCAGCTGCGTCCTCACCCCGCCGTCCCCGCTCGCTGCCCCCTTTTTATTCTTTATTTTGTACTTGCCCGATCACTGAGTGCCTTGAATAAATGTGAAGGAACCGATAGAATCAGCCGGAATAAAAAAGTGGTGAAAGAAACCTGTCCCCACGCCCTGTGTCTGTGCCCCCAGACCCCCTGGCAGACCCAGATGGGAACCACACCATGGGCATCGGCTCCCGGTTCCGGGATGGGGCTGCCTGGGGCCAGCGTGGCCAGTGGGAGGGCCACCAAGCCCTGCTTAACAGCCTGTAGTCAACATCACAGAGCCCCACATCCCACATCTCCCTGTCCTGGTTATCCCACATCTCCCTGTCCTGGCTATCCCACATCTCCCTGTCCTGGCTATCCCACAGCCCAGGTCTCCAACATCTCAGCTCTCCACATCCCAGCTGCCAGCATCCCAGGTCTTTACATCCCGGGGTCTCCAAAATCTCAGGTCTTCACATGCCAGGTTTCTACATCCCAAGTCTCCAACAACCCAGGCTCAGCATCCCAGTTTTCCACATTCTGGGTCTCTGACATCCCAAGTCTCCAAAATTCTGGGTCTCAACACCTCAAGAGTCCTGCATCGCGGGTCACAACACCCCAGGTCTCCTGCATCCCGTGTGTCTGACATCCTGGGTCTCCAAGATGCCTGGGCTCCAAAATTCTGGCTCTCCCACATCCCGGCTCTCAGCATCCTGGGTCTCCTACATTCCAGGTCTCTAAAATCCCAGCTCTGAGCACCCTGGGTCTCACCATCTCCAAAAATCTGAGTCTCACCATCCCAGATCTGAACATTTTGGGTCTCGACACCCTGGGGTCACCACCCTGGGTCTCTACATCCCTGGAGAACCAGCACCCCCCACTCTGGGTGCCAGGGGAGCCCAGGGGCAAACAAGGGCTGCAAGGGCAGAAGCTCTGGCCGGGAAACACCCCAATCCCCAGCAGAGTGGACCCCCAGCCCCCCCAGCACGTCCCCTTCCTTTCACCCCTTTGCGACGGGCGGGCAGGTTGGGGTTCAGCTCAGGGGCTGCAGCCACGCTGTGGGGCTGGACATGGAGCAGGGGGGTTATGGTCCCAATGCCTTTTGGCCCCAGCTGGCCCCATGCCCCCCGTACCCCCGTGCCTGCAGGCAGGACCAGCCCTACATGGCCGAGGCTGGGCCCGCGGCTGCGATGTTCCCGCTCGGACAAATCCCACTAATCCCCCCCTGAGTCATCCCGGAGGCAGACGGTGACCTGGGAGGAATCCCGCAGCTGCGAGGCCCCTCTCTGAGCCCGGACACTCTGTGTGCCCCATCTCCCTGAGCCCCAACCTCTCTGCCCTAGCAGTCTCAGGTGCAATGAGTTTGGCAGGTCTCAGGCACGCTGCCCGGGATGGGACCAGAGTTGGCTCCTGCTGCCGGGGTCACGTTTGTGCTTGCCCTCCCCCAACCCGTGTGTGTCATTTTGGGGATGGGTGGTCACGGCAACCAGAGCAATGGAGATGGTTGCCATAGTGAGCAGCAGCTGCTGGCAGCCCAGTTTCGGGAGTGGATGAACACCAACTGCCCTGCTCAGCCCTGCAGAACCTGGAGCACGGGGTCAGTGCAATGAGTTTGGCAGGTCTCATGCCTCCTGGGAGAGCATCCATCATCGCTTCAGCTCCACCAGGCTCCAGCACTGGGGAGGGGGTGAGCAGGAGGTCCCTGCAGCCCCCCTGCCTGTGTCTGTGCTGCCCCAGGCACACATAACATTCAATTTTAGGGCAAAATCCGGCCTGTCTCCCCTGTCCTTGGCCATGCCCGAGTGGGTGGCATGGATGCCACACAGGGTAGAGCCCACAGGGGCTTTCGCCTCCCAAAAAGCCACCCCAGCCTTAGCAAGAGAAGCCCCTGGGGTCCCTCGCAGGGCGCATGCGTCGAGGCACGTTTTCAGTTTACGGTTTCCAAGGGAGGGGAGTATTTTTACAGCGTGAGTCACCGCACGTGGCTTCGAGTGGAAAAACCATGGGGGGGGGGGGGGGGGGGGGGGGCAGGCAGCCACGCACCCACCCAGGGACCATCCCCACGGCCGTGGACCATCCCCACGGCCCCCCAGACCGGGATGGCATTCGCCTCTGCCCCGGGAAGGCTGGGAGCCCGGTGAACCATTAACCCCCAGGGATGCGGAGCATGGCATCGGCATCCTGGCTTCCCCAGCGATGGCCCCAGGCAAGCAGAAACAAGGCTGTTCGCTCCCGGCCTCCACCGCCTGCCGAGAGCCTCGACGGCGAGTGGGAGCCCCCCATCCCGCAGAGCCCCCCAGAAACTCGACACAGGCAATAACAATTAAGCAGCGCTGACGTCAGATCTGTAAGTTTATTTGCTCAATGTACGACGGCTACATAATGACTCACATTCATGATATTCCATCACTGAGGAAAAACTGCTAAGAATGGTCCGTGTGTGAAATAATTCCTTACAGAAACACGGAGTTGGAAAAATAATCACTGATTAGACCTTAAAAATAGTTCACTGCATAACATGACAAAAAGCACAAACAAAGGCTCATTCAAAGAACACAGTCATTGTTCTCCTACACTGTAATAGTTATAATTTCACCATGACGAACACCAGACATTAAGATTAAGCTAACACTGGTGTTTTCTTTTGCTTTTTTTTCCTTTTTAAAAACAAAATCATATATAATTGCATGTCACTATAGCAACATCCATAACAGATCAGTTTGTTACGATCACTATTTGGTAGAGCAAACTTTACCCCCAAAAGAAAAAAAAAATAAATTAAAAAACTTTAAAAAATTTTTGAAGACTATTTTGTCATAGGAATACATAACATCTACAGTATAAGTTAATAAATTTCAAGCTACTGTATAGAAATACGACACTAGCATGCACAATATTGTATCAATAGAGTAATGGAGCAGTAATCATTTCACTGGAGAGACAGTATCATAGGCAAGTGCATCTCTTAAAAAAAAAAAAAAAAAAAGAAAAAAATGAAAGAAAGAAACCATTCAAGCTGCTTAAAAATCAAGTCCCTGACCCCCACGCCATTTTTAGCCCTCTTGTGCCATCTCTCCTGCATAAGTTTCCTAAAGCAGCCAAAGCAAAAAGCCAAAAAGGATAAAAAAAAAAAAAAAAAAAAAAAGATAGGTTTTGTAATTCCAGTAAATCACTTCCAAATTATACAGCTGGGACAACACTGCTCATGGGACACGAGGGTCGATCAAAGGAAGGTAAGAAGCTTAAAGCGATCTTCCAGTCCATGGCACGTACCGGCACCGCGAGCATCTCGCCGCGGGATGCTGCACACCGTACACCCGGCGGATGCGCTTGCTCGCTCACTGCGAGCGAGGCTGGGCAACACTCTGCATGCAAAGGCATCCCGGTCAAAAAAAGAGGAAAAAAAAAAAAAAAGCTCTGCAGAGGCCGAGCGCTAGGCTCGGCTCCGCTCACTCCCCGAGGAGTTGGGGTAGCGGCTTCGTTTGACTGCGGGGAGGGAGCTGGAGCAACATCTCCCCGTGCAACCTGACAGCAGGAGTGGCTGTACCGTGTGTGCAACACCACGCCGCACCGCTTGCGGACTGACACTCTGAAGGGACGATGAAAGCCTGTTTTAAAAAAAAAAAAAATAACTGAAAAAAAAAATAACACGCAAGTGCGATTTTTCCTTACTGCGCAGCTTCAGGTGAAAAGCCACGTGGCACAGCACTCCACAAGCCAGAGAATAGCAGTGAACTTCCAACAACAATGCCAAAAATAAAAAAAAAAAAAATAAATTTACTCAAAACGGGGTAAATATTACCTGCTAAGCAACTCAGATGCCCCGTCTCCCACCCCCAACCGCATCAGACAGACTTGGAAAAGATTTTGCTAAGAAGAGAACTAAGTTCCTGGGCTCCCGATGGTTGATAGAAATGTCTATGATTGTAGCTCTTCCCTTGAGGATTTCTCTACCAAATTAGTTTCTAAGCTCCTGAAGTTCACTCATTACACCACAAGCTTCCCCAGGAGAAAGGAAAAAACGCACCCGGCTTCCCTGGTGACAAACAAGAGAGCCTGGGTGCTGGAGATCTGCTGACAAACCTCATGGTACAGTGGGAGAAAGTCAGGCAGAGTGAAATGGCAGTGCAATCCCTGAGGAAGCAGCTGTGGCACCTTAAATCAGGATGGTCTTCTGAAATACCAAACACAGTACATGACATACAGACCTGAATGCTCTTTTTTTTTAATTTTTTTTTTTTGTAATTTTTTATTTAAGTGGCATTTTAAGTTTAAACACTTCCCCCTTGTCTAATTAAGTTCTTAAACCTTTTGCTGTGGACTTAAAATAGTTGAAACAGCCGCTAGCCAAGCACCTGTTAAGCTGTTGACCAAAAAACTAGAGCAGCTTTGATGTTCCTCGGGCGGGCGGTCTTCTTGCCTTGGGCGACACAGAATAGCTAAAGCCAGTCCACAGGCGAGGACTGATCAGGAAGGCAAGCCAAAAGAACTAGCAAAAGAAAAAAAAAAACCAAAACAAACAAACAGACAATCAAAGGCTTGATGTCATATGGCTGTAATGTAGAAATACTGTAAACTGCAATTTAGTGTTAATACTGTACGCTACCCTAACAAATACCTTAGCAACAACAAAAAGAAGATTGGATGGCCTAAATCCCGGGGCTTTGCAAGCCCCAAATTCTTTAGTTTTGGTTGGTTTTTTTTAATTCCTTCTCAATTTGGGGATTTTAAGCTACGCCCTGTCGGGCAGAGCGATGTCCCGTGACGTGGTAGGGACACACGGCACTTGGACTGAAGAAACAAACGCACGAAGCCTTACTGGAACCACAGAACTCTTTCTTTTTTTTTTTTTTGCGTTGCTTTCCTTAAAAACGAGGGCCATTCCATCCACGCAAATTCATCTTAAAACCCTTTTATTTCTAGCGATAAAGTTAAATTAAAGACAGCTCCACTTGTATTAATAATCTACAGAACAGTCCATATGCCAGTGAGGCTGCTATTCCATACCAGCACAGCCAACCTGACTTCCACTAGTGGTGTTTTGGCAAAAATGTCAACGAGGCAATCAAAGACAGGTTGTGGGGGGCCTCCCTGGGAAGGTGTCCCCTCCCTTTCCCTCCCCCACCCCTGACCCCCCCCCCACTCGTGGGAAAAAAATAAAGACTGCAGTAGTTAGCATCAGCGTGCGGCTGCCAGTCCATCGGGGGGGTCTAGTTGTTGCCTTCTCCGCCGTCGTCGTCTTGCTGATCGCTCGTCCAGAGCGTTAGGTTGTCGCGGAGGAGCTGCATGATGAGCGTTGAGTCCTTGTAGGAGTCCTCGTTGAGGGTGTCCAGCTCGGCAATGGCGTCGTCGAAGGCCGTCTTGGCCAGGTGGCAGGCCTGCTCGGGCGCATTCTGGATCTCGTAGTAGAAAACGGAGTAGTTAAGCGCCAGACCGAGCCGGATGGGATGGGTCGGCTGCATGTGCTCCTTGCTGATCTCATGGGCTTCGCTATAGGCTTTCTCCGAAGACTCCACCACGGTCGCCCTCTTCTCACCAGTGGCCACTTCAGCCAGGTAGCGGTAATAGTCCCCTTTCATCTTCAGGTAGAAGACTTTGCTCTCGTACTGTGTCTCGCTGCAGTTCTTGATCAGGTAGTTGTCCAGCAGGCTCAGCACATCCTGGCACACCGCTTCCAACTCCTTCTCGATCTTCTCACGGTAGGCTCGGACCATTTCTATCTTCTTCTCATTTCCATCGGCAGAGGTCTTCTGCTCGATGCTGCTAATTACTCGCCAAGAGGAGCGCCGCGCCCCCACCACGTTCTTGTAGGCGACAGACAGCAGGTTCCTCTCTTCGTTGGAGAGAGGCTCGTTCAGCTCAGTCACCTGCATCAAGAGAGGGAGAGAGAAGACAGACACTTGAGTTAAGCCTCAGTCACTTGATGTTCCCAGCGCACATTCGGATGCTCCTGCGCATCTCTAGCGAGAAGCAGAAGACAGCCAGCTCGTAAAGTTCTGCTCTGTCATCCAGCATCCGCTCCCATCCCAGAGGGAGCTGGCTGGGAAATCACACCATGGTCTGGACCACCAGCAAAATGAGTGGTTTGGGTTTTATCCAAGGTGTTCTCCATGAGAGAAGTCTTCTAGGAAAGAGACGCCTTTCACTTGTGGGATAAGAGTTGGACTTTGTGATGTGAGTGAGAAGGACAGTCAGAGCAAGAGGGCGGAGACAGTCTATGGTTACGAGCTAGCCGCACGGATTAACAATACCATAGCTACGGAGTGTTTATCTTTTCCGTTTCCCATAAGCACAGGGCACGCTTCCGAGATGCCTAAAGAGTACGTTAGATGTTAAAATTACAGCTGCCTAGGGCATCTGCACAGATAAGGACTTAAAAGCTCACACGGTCAGAGTATGTTCTTCCCACACAGGATTTTCTCCATTGAGGATAAAAGCGTTAACACACAGCATCACTTCTACCCCCCTCCCGCGCTGTGGCAACAGAGGCATTAAGGAGACGACAGAGCACGGAGCCATCTCACAAGCGTGCTGCCAAGCCCTGCCCTGGCCGGTTCAGTTACTGGGAAGCGGCACACTTTATATTGCAATAATCTCACTTCAGCTCCCACAACCCCGTCGCTGGCTGAAGCCACCCGGTCAGCACCTCCGGCAACAGCGAGGCAGCCGGCCAACTGCCGCACCAGCTGCCCAGCCTCACAGGCAGCGGGCAGCTTGGGAAGGGCTTGCGTCTCCCTCATCTCTGTGCTGTGCCCCGTACGTGGGTCTCTGTGCCTTCAGAGCAGGTGCAGCAGCCCAGGACGCCGCGGCAGCCAGGCTGCTCCATACAGCCGCTCGGCTGGGGTGGTTACACCTGCCAAGCGGCACTCTGAGCGTGGGTATCACCGCTGTCCCCTTCCCCCGGGGACACGCCGCCCCAGCACATACACACCCTGGGTACAGCCATGTGGGAAGGGGGCCAGCAGAGCAGGAACCCGCGAGCCTCCTCTCAGCAGTCACTTCTCACAAGGGTTAGGTAATGGTTTGGATGTGAAAAGCTTCTGCAAATACCGAGTCACTTTCACAAGCGTTTGAAGGACAAGGTTTGTTCTGAGCCTAGATAACCACATTTACGGTGGGGACCGGGAGGCCAAGCGCTCATGCTGGAAGGTGCTGGATGGTCCAGCCCAGGACCTCATCTGTGTGGCCTAGAATGTCTCACCTTTGCTAACACCATATTGATCTGCTCATTCCAGCAACATCCCCTCCTGCCTGCAGCCCTCCTGTCGCAGTTGGCTAATGTCTTCTCCCAAATCCAAGCTACAGCTAAGCCTTGGTTTCCCAAGCAGCAAGCAGAGTGCTCTGGTCTCTGATCCAGACCCCCTCCACTCCTTTCCTCAAGGCAGAGGCAGCAAGAAGAGCCTCCCCCCTCCCCTCCCACTATTCTGCAGACCTGTGCTGCCCCCCACGATGCTCCACAGCCTGGCAGGGGAAGCAGCAAAGAGCCCCCCTGCACACAGAAGAGGGATTTACTACATAAACCAGGCACAACCACCTTCTGCATCATGGGTAAAAGACGGCCGACAGACGAGGGAAACAGGTGTCATGTCCAAGAGGGCAGAGTCTCCTGTGAGTATCAGCCACCGCCACAGATACAGGACAAGGTGCACGGGGCAGCATGCCAAGGCAGCTCCCAGCTTTCACGCCCCAAGGTAAGGAGGGCGCGCAACACCCAGGGCATCCGGCAACTCCCAGTGCCAGGAGAGGAAGCAAGGGCCCACCTCTCCCAGCCAGGCTAACGATGGCTGTTTAACCATAGCCCTGGGTTTTGTGTGATATGTTGCTTCCCGCGGCTGGGGCACAGGCTCAGCCCTGCAAGCAGCCCGACTGCCATGTGCTAAAATACCCCTGCCAAGTCTTTTATACGTTGCTTCCAGGCTGCCTCGTGCGCTCAGTTCAGAGGTCTCTAGATGTCTGTATTTTTAGGGCTTCACTTCGAGATGATGCCATTCATTCTTCCCTTTCAGTGCTACCTGCATAAATATAAATTAAGATACTGTGAGTTGAAAGCTATCTTTGAAAGATACGGGAACACAATGAGGGTGTCCCCCTGCCCTAGAGCTTATGGGTGGTCCATCCTTGGAAATATTCCAAATTTCATGGGACAAGACCCCAAGCTACCTGATCTAGGTTGCCCTGCTTTGAGTAAGTGAGTTGGGACTAGAAACATCTAGAAATGGCAGCCTGACTTATTCTCTTACCTCCCAGCTGTAAGTCGAGTGTCCAGCACCAGCAGCCACACTACAAGAGACTTCACTGGTTACGAAGGTTGATAACCACATGAGGTCTTGCTTTTAGCAAGACACCCTCTGAGCAGAGCCACCAGTTTTAATCATGGACCAAGCAGGTGGCTTTAAAGCTGCCCCACAGCTGAGTCTGCAGATATTTATCACTGCACAAAGAAGTAGATTTACCTCCTCTCAGCAGAGGAGTCTTTCTGGAGGACAGATTTATTAAAACTACAGGGAGTTTCGTAGGATTAGCTTTGCCATAAACATTTTAAATTCAAAGCTATTAAGGATTACGGAAGAAAGTTGTCTGTCAAAATCCTTTCGACAAACTCGCTGACAGACGGAAGGTACCTCTACAGAGAAAGGAGATTCCTCCAGAGACCTCACAGGGAACTTACCGAAGCACAACAGGAGCCTCGTTAATCACGTAACTCATTTCTAGCAGTACCCAGGCTCCCAGTAAGAGAGAGCACTGCAGAGATGCACTGCAGAGAAATGCAAAGCTGTAACACAGCCAGAGACAGGGACCGCACCCCTCAGCATTAGGAGAGGGGAGGGAAGAGGCTGCAGACCTGCACGTATTGCAGTTTGCAACTGAGCTGAGAAGGGAACAAAGGAAAACCATCTGGTGCTTGCATTCCCAGTAGGAAGAGAATGCAAGATGCCCAGGACACAAGCTATCAGACAGCAAGGGTACGTGTAGCTGCCTTCACCAGAGGGTCACTGGGAAGTGGAAAAGAGGTATCACAGGTTAAGCTGCCTCTGAGAACTGCCATCACCCCTGCCTCTCGGTCTGCCCAGAGCCTGCCTGCTGCGTCTCAGCACTACAGCTAAGGTGCTGCTGCCCACTTGCCTGCCCCCGCCAAAGGATGAGCCGGGGTCTTTGCATGATCTGCCATGACACTCTGCACCCCAGCATGGGATTGCACAGTCACCATCACGTCGCTTTTGCCCACGGCACTGCACAGGTGAACATCTCCAGCAGAAGACAATCTTGAAACTGCTGCAGCAATTTCTCAAGTGGATGTGGGTCTGTGCCTTCACTGTAAGCCTGTTTTGGCCAATCAAATGCTTATTTTTTTCCTTACAGGACACCAACACAAAGTGAGTTCAGTCAAGCCAGAGGCTAAACAGCAAGCTCTGATATATTAATTTATAGCCTTGCACTGAACACCTCTGATGTAACATCAATCGGCAATATCCTGCACCAGGCCTGGATTAGATTGCAGCAGTTATGTTACAAGCTCTTTCAGAAAATTCCTGCTAACGTTTGTTTCCAGCATCCAGAATAATATCACCAGAACCCTCTCCCTTCTTAACTCAGATCCTGGAGGGGTCTCACCTCCCCTAAGAATGGCAGCACCCTCACATACAGACCAACTCGACGAGCATTGGGTCATCTGACGCCACTCCCAGCACTGTTCCGTGGGGTTAGAGAATTCAAACACCCAAAGAAAAATCTCAGTTTGGCATTAAGAGGGCTTGGCAGGAACACAAAGGCATCAGCCCCTGGCTGGAAGTCTACTCGCTCTCTGGAAAGCTCAGTCACTTTGGAGTTTCACTTCCCTGTTTGACAGCAGAGAAAAGCAGAACTTGCACTGCAGATCTCCGTAAGTGTCAAGCCCCGTTTCAACCTTGTGCCCTGTAGGTCAGAGCAGGGGGGCAGGAGATGCACATGGCTGAAACCAAGTCAAGCCTTGCAGGTGGCATCAACGTGCGAAAGAGCCAATCCACACGCTCACACAGCTGGAAACTTGATAGATGCAAGTTGTCTCAGCTATTCTAGACAAAAAGACCTTTTTCACCTCTCTCTGTTTCTTCCCCCCAAACAAGCCCAGCCTGCAAGCCCAGTCACAAGACTGGCTCGCTATTTATGCGGAGCAGCAGGAGACCTCAGCTGCGGTGCCTCCCACTTCCCTGCTAGTCTGCAGGCAATGGTCTTCCTTGCAGCGATGCACGTGCCAGGAGCCGAACCCCTCGCAGACTGCAAGCAGCCCTGTGTGGGGTGGAAGCCCTCCCTAAGGGCAGGAGGAGAGGAGAAGACACCCAGCCAGGGAGCCAACGTCTGCAGCGGGCTTGGGACGGAGCAGCCTGCACCAGACTTTGGCTTGGAGACACACTCCATCACCTATCTCGAGGAGGCTGACGAGTTCCAGTCTCACCAGTTACCACAGCCTTTGTGGGTGCGGTGTCAGCATCACCAAAACTCAAGTGCCCTAAAGCCACAGGGATAGCCCAACAGTACCCACTGGACAAAAACTACTGGAAGTTTAGGGTTTCTACTGCCTTAGAGTCACAATTCAAATCCCTCTGATTTGCAACAAAGCTCTTCAGAGGCAGCACGTTCTCGGAGAAGGTTCTCCCAGTTTCCCTACTACAGCTGCGAGCTCTGACTCAGCACTCTGGCCCAAACCTGGCAGGCTCCCAGCATGCCCAAGTATCACGTTGCAGACAGGGGAAGGTTCAGCCTCACACGGAGCGGCCAGGGAGCATGCAAAACTTTACCTGCCCCTAATGTCAAGGTCTGTGCTCTCCAAAAGCCCAAGGGTTGGTCCTACTGTACCGTCTTTCCAGAAGCATCCTAATTAGCAGGCTTTTTTGAGACCTCCAGGGGTCCCAGCCAGTGGCAAGTTAGTGTTCTTACAGGGCTTCTTCCAGTATTCTTACCCTCCGGCTCTCATTTTTCATCAGTAGCTACAATGGAGATCCATCACAGCACTTAGTTTTACCTGTTTATTCTCAATACACATGGATTTTCACTTTATTATAAAACTAAGTGCCCACTCATTTATGGTTCCTACCTAGCTTTGATGTCTTGTCTTAAAGCATACAGCAGAGCAAGCTGAGCAGACCCAGAGATTCTTCCCTGGGGAATACCATCAACATTTGACAGTTTAATCCCTATTGTAGGCCTCAACACTTTTGCTTTTCGATTGCCTAGAAGAGATTCGGAGTCCTGAAGACATTAAACATCTACAAAGGAACCAAGCTTTCCTGGAGAGAGAAAGAGAGAGATATTGAGAGAGGGAGAGACAACCACCGAGAACAGCTTTTGAACATCACCAGAGCTCCTCTTCCACCAGGATACACACAGCCATCTCCTCCTCAGCACCCGTGTTTCCTCTGTTCTATCTACAGCTTCCACATCATGTAATTGAGCACGTTATCTCTCAACAGAAACCCTAACAATTGCCTTGTTTTCCTTCACATGCAGCTTGTTAGTCACACTGAGGTCTGGCCTGAAGGTCCCCTTTTTTATTTCATTTTTTAAAAGGCAAATGTGCTTTCAAAACAACGTTCTGGCCAGAAGTCCCACCACAGAAATTCTTACTTGGTCTGAAGCCATCAGCAAGGGGAGCAACCAGCACGCAGCCACTTTGGGCTCACACAGCTGGTAAATGTTCAGGACTACCTGCAGCCATGCCACCTTCCCCCCATCTCCAGCTGCTGTCTCGTGGTGGGACCCCGTTGCCCCTTTGCAAGCACCAAACCACCTTTGGCAGCTCAAGTGCTCTCATTTTTGGAAGTGACATGCCAGAGAGACCGCCTAGTTTTTCTGTCCCCATCTCACTTCTGAAGAAGTGGTTGTCCTCAAGCACATTAAATTGTCACCACTACCTGGTGGCTCAGTCATTGAATCATAGAATGGTTAGGGTTGGAAGGGACCTTTAAAGGTCATCTAGTCCAACCCCCCTGCAAGGAGCAGGGACATCTCCAACCAGATCAGGTTGCTCAGTCATGACTAGATGTCGCATAACCCAGTCAAGAACAGCTTCTCCTTGCGTGCTGCAGAGCGAGATGTCCTATGACACCATCGCAGCAGTTGGAAAGATGCTTTTCTTGAGCCCTGTCCTACTTTGACACAAAGTAGGCGTGTGTTAAACTAGACCTAAATCTAAAATCTTACCAGATTTCACTGGTTTGTGTCTTTTTCCCTTGCACTCTAGCCTCCTCCCCCATGTCACACTTCTAAAATGGAAGTCACGCCATAACTACTACTAACCTCCTCGCTGACCTCCTCTGCTGTCCTATGTCTTATCTCAGGGTGGCTGGGGGGATTTTCGGCTGCCAGTCAGGCCCTTCCTCTCATCTCAGGCAACGCCAGAAAAGCACAAGCAGGCTGTGGGCAGAAGTTAGTTCCCCACTGCTGTCTCCTTTGACGGTTTCAGTATGAATAATGGTATGCTGGTTCCCGTTTTTAAGCTGGCAGGGCCGGCTCTCATCACAGGTCAGCGGCTGAAGGAATGTGGGATGGTTCCGCCATTACGTTTCAAATTGCTCTGAGTGCATCAAGGACCAGTGTCTGCAAAGTAAGATGGTTTGCTGCTTGTAGCATAACTGGATCTCAGAGGCTACTTAGGCACTCTAGACACCGATTAGGATTTCTCCATGCTCCTACAGTTAACAGCAGCTTTCATCCCACTCCACAGCCTTTGTTATTTAAGGCAACTTTGAACCACCCAAGACAAAGGCTTCAGATTGGGAGACGTGAAAACCAAGAGCTCATTTATTTCATTGGCCTCTGGTTTAAGTAGTGTTAAGATACAAAGTGAATTTCATCACACTACACGCAGGTTTGATCCAGTTTGGAGCCTGCAGATCTACTCCAGTTTCATGAAGTCCGGCTCTGATGGATTTCAGCCAGAGAAAAAGCAAGTTTCAACTACTTGGGTCATAAGGGGGCCAAGGCAAGAAAGCCAGGGACAACAGTAGAGCTCTGAGCTGTTGCTGTTCTGCATTTGGTAACAGCATTTCATGTACCACCCCTTATCTGCAGAGCTGCAGTCCCAGCGTTTGGTCTAACGGCTCAAGTTTTTCCTGCTGCAGAACACCTGGGTGCCACAGATTTGCTTCACCAGCTTCTTCTGCAGCTTTTGAGATAAGGCGAGCACCAGGGAGCATCCGCCTGCCTTCCGTAAGTGGCTTCCAGGTCTGTTACTGGACTTGGGAACCTGCCACGGCTATTGAGTTGACAGAGGGCAACCCAGACACATTGCAAAAACCAGCTGGAAGGAATAATCCCAGCATGGGCATCTTGTGCGCTCTTCAAGTGCATCACTGTAGAGCTACAAACCATTTCTGAATGAGCATTGCACAGGCTTGTAGCAGGGGGCTGCTCCTACAGCTAGTATCTGCTTTTTCAGCCATCTTGTCTTCCTTATTAACACCCCAATTCCTGTTAGCCTTACCTTAGACTATTAAACGAGATGAGAACTGGTCGGAGGGCAGCTTGTTTCACTGTCTTGCTGCCATAGCTGCATCGTACCTATTAAAACCTCTTGGGAAAAACAATCAATCTCTGTTGGTCTAGTGCCTTCCTGCCAGCAGATGGAGAAAGCAGCAAGTCAAACCACATCAGTGCCACCATTTAAGAGGACTGTCACTCAGGGCTCAGCAGACTGTCTCTGGCAGATGGGATACCAGCACCTTTGCCTGCTAACTACAAAGCGACAGAAGGGACGCCAAGCTACTCCTTCCCCAAGATATGGCAGGCTGGCAAGTGTCATCTGCCCACTTTTGCATTTCTGCAAGCACCTCAGCAGCAGCCCGAGATCACCACCCTGCTCCATCACCCAACAGCCTGGGGAGCTCTCCTGCTTGGATTATCCAGGCTGTTCCTTGCCGATATGCCTTTTCTCCAAGCTTTCTGCAAAGCGCATGGAAGACCAGTGCGACAGCATGCCACTGCCACGGGAGCTCAGATCAGCTGCTGCAGCACATAAGAAGTTTTAGGAGCTCAGAGTAGATCTTTTTGAAAGGAGAATGACAATTCAGTGATTTCTATAGGCTCTTCTGGGCTGCATTAAACTCCAGATGCGAATTGAAAAGCTATTGAAGAGTAACTGCAGCTCTTTCCTCAAAAGCATTTCTGTACAAGTTTACAGACTTGACTTTTTTTCCCCCCATTCAAGCATTATTCTTCTTCAGAAAAGTCCATCCACTCGCAGGCTTTTTAGCTGAAGCAGCCATCCCATGGGATGACCACTGGTCACTTCTAGAGTGTTAAGACTTGGTCAATACAGGAGAAGACTGAGCTTTTTTTTTTCGCCCTCTAATTTATGGCAAAACTGGACAGACTCCAGGACTTCAGCACATAAGCAGGGACACACTAGATAAATGAACCAAATTTCATGTGGGGAGGGCATTTAGTGCTGCTGGGAGCGTTAGCTGCTTAAAGACTTACCTCACAGCTTCTAAGAGTACTAATCTGGCTCAGATACCAGCGCTTCCCTGCTCACCTCCAGCCCCGCTGCGATGCAGTACGTACCCTGCCACCAGATCATCAAATCCTCCCCGGAGCTTCAAGTGCCAGGCCAACACGAGACACTTGTCCTTAATCAGGGGCTCAAAAAACAACAGCGTTCTGCTGTACCCATGACGTCCATTCAGCTGAACCAAGTAGAGAGAGAAGAGATGACGTGCCATGGGCAGGACACACCAGGAAAGGTGGAGAGCAAGTTCTGGCTGCTGAGCGAGCCTTCTTCCAAGGTCTGCCGGAGCAGGATGAACTGGGCGATTCTTGGCTGCTTGCATGGCTTCCTCCTGCACGGAAGGGTATTGCTACCGCAGCAGCTGGCAAGCTGCTGCTCCAGCAGGATGTAAGGGGAGAAGCTGCAACCATGCAAACAACTCCCTGCAGCTAGCGTGTAAGTTTTTAACTGCTTCGTGTCATTACCCCAAACACTTTGGGAAAGTCTGCTTGTCGCACATCAGTGCAAGGTTCTGGAAATATATATATAAAAAAAAAACACTCCCAAGATTTCTGCTCTAGGTTTTTTTGGTCTGCAGAACCAGCAGTTCCTTGCAGTGTCTGAAACGTGTTCTACCAGATAAAGCAAAAGACTTTCCAGAACACCTAGGTGGACTCCACAATAGGCGTAATTTCTGCATCAGCGAGTAAGGGGAGTATCCCTCCAGACGTACTTTATCCTCCCACTGCTTCAGGGATTTCAGCTTTGATCTTACACACCTCTAGCAAAGACAATTTTATTTCATTTCTTAAATGAACTTGCAGGACAGAAAGTCAAGTTTTTGCTCTGGCAGCTTTCTGGAGCACTGCAGCCAGTTTTCAGTTACGAGGAGGGTCACTTTACTCTTCTAGATCTGACTGTGGGTTTAACTACCCTCGCCTGGCTCCAGCTACCTCCTCCCAGCCCTCTTTTGAACTACTACCACAGATTTGATCTCAGTTCATCACAGGTGACAGAGCCCCTCAGGCGTCGGCGTCTTGACACCACCAAATGCAAGAAGCCAAGCTCCCAACTTCAAGGTATGAAATATTCATCCCACGTAACAAAGCCCAACAGCATAAACAGGCAAAGCTCCAGCGCCTTCCTCAGCTGGGTGTAAATCAGAGGCTGTTAATCTTCCCCAAGTCCTCATTCACTGCTGAATACGAAGCATTAGTCTTTTACAAGTGCAGATCTCCTACGGCAGTTCTCGGGCGTATCTGTTAGCCTACAGCACAGCAACAGCTTCTCCAGCTACTATTAATAAACTTCATGCTGCAGAGCACCACAACTGTCCAAACAACATGTCCATCAGCAGCCTCGTTAACGCTGAGGCTAAGACTTCTCGCCAGTATTTTTCTAGAGCCTTGCTGAAACCATCTTAGAGAGGAATCAGCAGTGTACTGACATGCCAAGTAGCTTTGCTTGGTACGTAAGCAAAGATCTATCCCAACCCATCCAGTAAGATCAGAGGGAATTTGCAAACAATTAAGGAATGTTTTGTACTTTGAGTCCCCGCAGACTTGCGTACATCCAAGCGCAGCTGCCTCAAACAGCCGTAGACTGACTCAATTCTAACCTCTCCTTTATAGAAGGAAAACATTAAGTACTCTAATCCCTAATCTGGGGATCACTCTAAGGGAATCTCATGCCATCATCAGTGACATGTTCTCTGGTTACTCTCCTACTGCTATTAACTAATACACTGCCCCTGGTCACTGGATTGGGGCAAAAATCAGGTTTGTTTAATAACTAACTAGGCATGTGCTGGGTCATTCCCAAGATGTGACTAAACCGGGTTTAGCACAGAAAAACTTGAGACTGGGGGAAGCCTGTATTTAAACAGGCAGACAAAGGCTTTTGTTTCACCAGCTACACAAAGGCATTGCCTTTGAGCGACAGTCTTGTCGGTGTTTCCTGCAGCCTAAGGATTGCTGCCTCATCAGTTCAGCTCTGTTTTCCGGAATTTACCATTTCTGAGCGTTTCCACACCCCATCATGCAAACTGGCACTGCAGCCAGGGCGAGACTCCTGGGTGAACATCAAGCCCTGCGCTCCAGCAGCCCCAGCAACTCCAGGGGCTCTGGGCCACTGGAGAGGCTGGAGAGGCACGGCGGCTCGGGCTCACCATCATCACGCACTCGGAGAGGTCAAACAAAGCCATCCCGCTGCCAAGCTCCTTCCCAAGGCAGGCTCCCCACCAAGAGCCACAGGTAGGAATCCAACATGTTGACATCCGGACTCTGGAGAGAAAAGTTAGGCCTCTTTCTTAAAAAAAAATAAATATAAAAGGGCAGAATGGAAGTTCTTTTGTCACTGTTTTCCTTCATTTTAGGATGGGAGGAGGGACTTTCTTCATTAGATCAAGCAGCCAGGGGAAGGAACAAGAGAAAGCTGGCGACGACAGCACCGGCCGTGCCCAGCTGAGGAGATGACACACCAAGTTACACAAACCCCACAGGTCATGGGTCTGTATCCTTCCCCTTTCCCGCCTGCTCCAGGCCAAGCGCGGATTTGTGAAGTTACCAATCAAGCTGAAGGTTTCAGAGGTCGAAAGGCAAAACCACCGTATCTTCACCAGTACAGCAATAAATTCACAGCTACTTCCCCTTCCTTTTAGCAGGTGCTAAAACGGGTTTCCAAGCTATCGCTTTCCAGCAGTGACCATCGCTTGCAGAACCAAATTGAGTAAATACTTGCTACTGTTTTCGTGAAATTTCTGCTTTCCAGGCATCAAGTTGCCATTTGTCTGCAGTCACGTTAATCTAATAGGAGGGAGGGAGAATTCAGCCAAGGACAGGTCAGGTTAGCCACCTTTCCAGTGAAGAACAGAAGTTGGTTAAGGCCTTCAGCCTTCCAGAAAGAAAAAACATAGACAAGCAAAGCCCTGCAGCATCACAGCTTTGCCACCATGAAGTGGAAGAGGATGCCTGTATCCTATTCAAGACTGTCAATGGAGAAATGCTTGGGAAGCTAGGCAAACCCTTTTTCACTGTGCTTTGTGCCGCTGTTATTCCAGAACACGTTCATGTTTCACTGTCAGTCATGGGTCAGGAGGTAGAACTGGGCAGAAAAGCAGAAGGGAACTTCAGATGTGCAGAGTCCTAAATGCCCTAGGCATCAACCCTACCGAGGAAAAGCTTCCTCAAGTCAGATCGTGGGCATTTTCCAACTGCCCTTTCCTCTGTAGCTGCCTCTGAACAGCCTGGTGCCTGGTTGGGATACACCAAGCAGCTAGCTCTGGTCTGAACCAGTCTGACAGTCCTTTTTGCTCTTCCCTGCCAGACTGGTATTGAGCTCCCAACATGCTGCTCGCCTCTGCCAAGGGAGAGAAGCAGCACCAACAAGTTCAGCAGTGCTCAGCATCCGACGACATGTCTGAGCTCGGACAAAGCCACCTCTCTAGAAGCAGCTGGTCACTCAAGCATTGGCAGTTGGACACACAAAAGCTCGCATGGTTTATTGTCCCTCAATATGTACCCTTGCATACAACTTCCTATGCATTCGTTCGCACGTGGTTTACTTGGCATGAAGTAGCTCAAAATAGAAGCTGAAGAGCTCAGTTGTAGAGTTTGTGCATTATACACTGCCAGATGGAGGTCCCTCCAGATGTAAAGTCATGGCCTCCGCTCTCCTCTCCCAGCCCCTGCTCCAACAGCTGCACCTCAAGACATGTTTCTTCTTGTACCCTCAGGAGTCACAGCTAGCAGGGATCGATTCCTAACTACAGCTATGCATCAATCCAAGTGGTAAATGTGATAGGCACATCTCATCTTCCCTGATGCCTTGTGCTGTGAAGATCTGCACACTCAGTGCCTCACCCTACCCAAATCTGCAGTTCCACAGCACCCAGGCAGGCCGGCTGTTGTGCCAGAGCATTTACTGAAGCCAAGGGAGCACAAGTTCTTTAGAGATTTAAGACAGAAGACTGTACCCAAGGTTAAGTCCCCAGTACAATTGCACAAGAGGCCCCTGACCTCACGAGCTGACCAAGGTCCCACCATGTGCATTCTGACCTTGCAGAGTCCTTTCATCAGCATGGCTGAAACCCACCCAGATGGCACGAACCATCCCATCCCAGCATCTCAGTGGGAGGCAGAAGAGCAGCTTGCTGGTACAGCTGGAGGCCTCCATCCACACACCATCCTGTGCACGCTGATGTCTTTCTCCATCTCAGCCCTAAATTTGCTTCTTGCAAGCATGCGACATCCCAATGTAGAGTGGTGCAGTGAAATATCAGGCTCTGAAAATCCTTGCCCCTATGATTGTGAAGGACCTTGGGGTTACCTACCAGCCTGGGTACCACACCCTGGTCCAGCCCATGCCTCCCCCCACAGGCTACTGAGGACCATCAGGTTGCTTTTACTCCACCTCCCTGATCTAAAGCTCTGCGAGGCTGAGACCTCTTACTGCTGCCCAGAAAGCCAGGCTGACCACACTCCTGATGAGCTCTAATGCTGTTGGCCCAGACACAAGAACAAAAACAGCTTAAAATGAAGTGGTCCAGTAATACACAGTGCAGAAGAGATGAGGCACAGGAGCAAAGAGATGATGGGGATCCTCAAATTAAGGAAAATCTTCCTGCTACCAGCAACAGAAGGCGAGGAAGAAGCATGTTCCCCATCTCCCCTGATCACAATCCAGATCCCAGAGAATGCCCATGGGTAGCACCAGCCACGACCCAACGGTAGGAAGCAGAGGAGGCAGAAGGATACAACACAATCATCTGGGCAGCCCCCACTTCTCTTGCAAGTACCATCCAGCATGCTCCCAAGAACCAGTAAGAGGATGCCAGACGAGATCATCCAGTTCAGACGAGACAAGTCAAGAACAGAGTGTGTATACTCCAGAGGTGCAGGAGTTTCCAATTCAGAAAACACTTTTGAAGCTGAACTGCTGTGGTTGCCCTCAAATGGCTGTTCCTGTAGCTTCTAGCAAGCCTGAGCTCACACCACTAGCACCCAAAGAGTCTGTTCCAGAGAGCATCTCTGGGATCAGCTGGTGCACAAAGCCTGGGCAGATAGGGCTTGTCCATACATATTATGAAGCTTATTTGGTGTTAAAAAAAAAAAAAAAAAAGTTTTCTGTGAGCAAACCATTTTTACCCACAAGAAGTAGTGTAAGAAAGAAGAAAAAAAGCAAGACAACTCCTACCAGCCTTTCTGCACTTTCAGGGCTAGCCACCATCCAAAAGATCTACTGGCTAAGCCCAAAACACCTAAGGGCTCTTGGAGAGCCCTCACCTAAGAGCTTCACTGTTTCCATGTACCCCAACAGCTATATTCTCCATCACAGCCTCAATATCACTTTTGTTTAGTTCAAAAAGAGCTATTTCTAACCCAATCCACACCTGGCTGTTACACCTGGCCAACGGAGGGAAACCCAGCATGGTCTTACAAGTCAGTGGCTTTTCCTAAAGCCTGTAGATAAAGACGTAGCAGGAGCTTAAAGGGAAATTTCTAAGAGCTCAAGCTGCTGAAGAGTCACCAATTAATATAGTTAATGTGTGCAGCACCCACTGTACTCGTGTACAGGGCACGTTGCTACCTGTCCGTGGCTTAACTGCAGATGTCCGACTCAGCCTACTGCTACAGGGTCCTGAGGCTGATTTACACAGGGACAACCCACGCCACGAACCGTTACGAGGTCGGAAGCGCAGCAGGATGGCAACCATCCTGCCCTGACCTCGCAGACCTCCAGGAAGGAAGCCCTGCTCCCTGTTCATGAGTCATGTTGTCTCAGACCCCCACCGCCATCACTCAAGCCCTCGCAAGCCCTCGCTGCTGAAGGGCAAGAGGACTGCTCCTCCGTGCATAAGAGCACGTCGGGAAGCACGATGATAGCCACGCTGTGGTGGTCCAGGAGGCACCACGAGGCTGAGCAGCGTTCAAAATGCCTGCAGAAGGGGTGGCAGCCAGAGCATCGATGCAGACATTAGATGCCAACATATCCTCTCCACCTCAGCACTGGAAATGGTTTCTCCAAAGCCTCCCCAGCCCCCCTGGGAAGTGCTACTACAGCAGCTCACGCTCCTTGCTCCCTTCATACCATCACAGATGGCCAGCGCAGCACTGCTCCAGGAGAAGCCTTTCCACCTCATCCTTTTGTCTCGTCTACGCCGCGAAGCAGAAAGCAGCTAATCATCCCTGCTCTGCTCCCCCGGGGCTGCCCAAACAGGAGGGATTCGTACCTCTCCCACCCTTTCCAAGGGCGAGCCTGCTATCTGTGTGAAGCCCCGCTATCTGCGCTAACCTGGTCCCAGGATGTGGAGGATGATAGCCTGCCAGGCTGGTGAGCGACACGGCAGAAACCCACATATCCCCTGCCAGGGAGGGCCTGCGGTTCCCCGCGCTTGCTTTCCTCCTCCACCCACAACAGCCGTTTCCCACACTGAGAGCCAGTTGTGTCTAAGGCTCGGGCAGCAGCCGTTTGGTCTTCAGCATCTCCAACACTCACTCCTCCACACCCACCACCACTGCAGCTGATGGTCCTCATGTGCAGCACAACCACAGCCCCGCTGCAGAGGCTGGGTCCCCAAAGTCCAGCAGCCAGGTGTTCCCCTCACAGGGGACCTTCAGGTGGCCTCAAGGACTCTGCCATACGATCCCACACCTACACGATACGTAGGTGCAATGTAATAAGCCTCCTCCCATCCTTTTTAGGCAACATTTCCTCCAAAGGTGGATTGCAATCATCTCGCTTGTTCACCTGCGCATCCCCCCACCCTAAAGGTCTACAGGGAGGCACGTGCTCTGCTCCCCAGGCAGCACCCGCGGGGGCCTGGCAGGGCTCCATCTCCAAAAAGTCTCCAGCAGCACCGCTGCTCCCTGGCTAATGGATATCGATCCACAGCCCTGGCGCTGGGCGAGACGGTAAACTCTTCGTGGAGCTGAACCAGACAAAAAAAATAAAAAAAGAAGGCAGCTCGCTTCAGCCATGGGCACTGCGGGCAACAAAACCCCAGCAAGGGCAGCGAGCTAAGGAGGAAACCACTGATGCTGCTTGGGCAGAGCAGTGGTTGGGATGGCAAACCAAAGGCCAAGGCGTGCCCACTGACCAACGGGCACGGCCACCACCCTGGGGAGCAGCAGGGCTGTTTCCTGCTCTCCAACGCATTACAGAACCGCCTGTGCTCCCAGAGAGGGCTGAGGTGACAAGGGACATGACCAAAGTCATGCAGCCGTACCCTGGATCAATGGGCCCAGCCCTATCACCCTTCCCAGCTGCGGCATCACCTTCTGCTCTCTCTGGCAGGCAAGGGGACCAGTAAATGTCACATTTGGGAGCTGAGGGAGCAGTCCTGTTCCTGCAGCAGCAATGCAACTGCATGTACCAATTACGGGCACCAGCGGCTGGCTCTTGCAGCAAGGAAGAAGCTAGAAATTATGACATATATAATATTATTTGGAAGAAACTGTTGTGATCCAGTACATCGTTGGCCAGCAGCACTGGGTGAATCAGCAGACAGCAAGAGCCCCAGCACACTATTTCCATTTTAAATCCCTGAAACTGCCCTTCAGCACAAGCTCCCAAGCAGGCAGGGTCAAGGCAAGCCGAACGACGCGCCTGGCTGCCATGTCACCGCCCGTGAGGTGACCATCAAAAACACAACGGCGAGATAGAGCTGCAGGACAATGAACCTTTTTTATGCACGTCACTACCACGCCAGGCTTTTAAGGAAAACCATCCAGCATTTCCCAGTGCGGTGTTAAGGAAACCAGTGGACAGCCAGCTTTAGAGGGCAAGAGACAAAACGGCGACGACCACGGGAATGCTTCTGCATCACCTTAGCTAGACTGCAGCCTGCATGCTCTCTGCTACCACCTGGGTGCATTGCAGCTTGGACCATCGCATATGACATCACTAGGCGTTGCTACGGAAATGAGTGCGAGGTCATCAGCCTCCCGCACAACCGGAGCTGGGGGATGGGCGGCACACAGGAGGGTGACAGGGATAACCGAGTGTGACATGCCCATCGCCGCTGGACCGACTGCGCTGGAGTTTGGGCAGCGTCGCACAGAAAGGAAGAACAAAGCTCTGCGCCTTTTGTTTGCTGTCACGGGAGGCGTCAGCACTCCCGCTGTGAATCATTTTCTTACGGCCAAACTACACGGCAACTGATAAGCGGCGTTAGCCCGGGTTACTGTTTCACCAGGGCCAGTAAGGACTAAAAGGGAAAAAAACAAAAAAAACCAAAAAAAACCCAAACAACCTCGTATATATAATCTCTAACAACACCTTCCTTTTAAACACAGACCCTGGCTAAGCAGGCTCGGGAAATTCGCCTGGCACGAATACTGCAACACGGCTGTGCGTCCCAGGCACATCCCTGTTGGCTTTGTCACAGCGGCTGTATTATCCGTAGGAAATGAGCTGTAGGATCTGCTCACACAGCAGGCTTTGCTTTAAAATGAATAGATGTCGTTATCGGAAAATGGTGTAAAAGCCATAGTGCAGCAGAGGAATAGCCTGGTTGGTTTAATATGATAATATCTCGTTCCGATTATCCGTATTTCATTTCTTGATAAGACATCTCCTCCCTCCCTGTTCTCGGGCTGTGACAGTTTTGTCTGTTTGATAAATGCAAGGTTATTGACAAAATGGTGCAATATGGGCAAACAGGGCTGCACCCACGGCAGACTGCGACATTCCTAGATCAGCATTCACTTCTCATCAGCCAGGGAGGACACCCCAGCTCCTCGCAAAGGTTCAGACCTGACTAAGAAGACAAACATAAAGAACAGTTTTCCCCTTTAAAGCACCCCCTCCCTCCCTCCACCCAGTCTAGCCTCTCTGCAATATGACAAATGCAGAATCTTCTGGAATGACTTGATCCTGCCTCCCACGATTGCTTTGTTTGCAAGATCAGATCAGAGATATGCTTTTTTTTTCCCTTCTTATATTGTCAAAATGTCAGTATTGAAGGGGAGCGTTCAGTGTCACAAATCAGATCAGCCTGCTATATGCAGAGTCTTTATTTTAAGAGCATGAAATGAATACAACATGACTCAATTCATAAATCTCCAACCAAGTGCAGTAAAAATAAGAGCTTTGGCAGCCAAAGGGCTCCCGATCTTTGGGGTCACGAGCACACACCAGCCTCACCGATCGCGCGCGGCAAGGGATGCATGGCAGCAACGGGGGGGGTATTTCGGCAGCGGGGAGAGGTGTGAATGCAACCCCCCACCCAGAGTTCCCCACAGTCTCGCCCCACAGGGTCTGGCAGCCCCACCCGAGCCGGCGTGACCCCCCGGGGGACAGTGCACCCCAGGGCTGGCTCCTCTGCCCGGGCTGGGGATGGAGACACGGCAGAGAATGTGTGGGGCAGGCTGATGTGGGGGGAAGAGAAGGGATGGGGCAGGGAGGCAATGTGTGGGGTAGGGTGGGGGCTCTAGGGCAGGGGAAAGGGGGTGTGGGAGGGCAGCAGGACAGGGGAGAGGGGTGCGTGGGGGTCTCTAGGGCAGGACAGGCAACGCGTGAGGGGCTCTAGGGCAAGGGAGAGGGGTGCGTGGGGCTGGGCGGGGGGCTCCAGAACAGGGTAGAAAATGCGGGGGGTGGGGGGGTCCTCTAGGGCAGGGGATGGGGGTCTGGAGAGAACAGAGCGTCCCTGGGCGGGGAAAGGCGAAAGGAGCGGGACCCGGCGGGGGGCGCGGGGGCAGGGCCCACACCACCCCCGCCACCCTCGGCCGAGCCCCTCGCCCACCCCTCAGCAGCACGGAAAGGGGCGAAGGGGAGCGCGGACCCGCAACCCCGGGCGTTGCGAAGCGCGGGGAAGGGGGGGGGGGGGGGGAAAGGCCGGCGGGGCACGGGAGGGGACTCACGTTCTTCATGGCGGCCGCCATGTCGTCGTATCGCTCGGCTTGCTCGGCCAGCCGGGCCTTCTGCACCAGCTGCTCGCGGTCCACCATCTTCGCGGGGCCGGGGGAAGGGCGAGGAGGCTGCGGGCTCCGGGAGGAGGAAGAAGAGAAGGAGGAAGAGGAGGAGGGTGGAGGAAAGAAGGGCGGCGACGGGAGGAGGAGGAGGAGGAAGAGGAGGGTGAGCGGGCGGCGGCTCCCAGCGCTGCTGAGGCGACGGCAGCGGCTGCACCCGGTGCTGTGCGCGCGCCGCGGGCCACCACAACCCCCCCCCTGCGCCCGCTCCGCCCCGCCCCGCCCAGCCGCCCGCCACCCCCGCGCGGGGCACGACGGGAGATGGAGTCCTCGGGGGGGTGCGGCGGGAACCGCCGCACCCCCCCGAGGACTCCATCTCCCGTCGTGCCCCATGGGTCCAGCGCTACGCCACCGCCTCCCCGGCCCCACCCCCGGCGTCGCTCTGCCCCGTCGGGGTCCCGCCTCGCCCCGCCCGCGGGGTCCCGCCGGCTGCCCGTGCTGATTCACCGGGAGCGGCCCGCGGGGCTGGGGTCCTCGCCACGGGTTAGGGCCTTGTCCACTCACAACCCAAACCCACTCGCAACCCAGGCCCACACACAGCTTGGACCCACACACAGTCCAGGCCCGCTTGCAACCCCAGACCCACGCGATCCAAACCCACACACAGCCCCAGCCCACTCACAACCCCAGCCCACTCACAACCCCAACCCACTCACAACCCCAGCCTAGGCTCACTTGCAGTCCTAGACCCACTCACAATCCCAACCCACTCATAACCCCAGACCCACACACAGCCCCCGCCCCCTCACGACCCATGCCCACTCACAACCTAGACCCACTCATGACCCCACACCCGCTCACATCCCCAGCCCACTTATGGCCTGGGCCCACTCACAACCCAGGGCCACACACAGCCCCAACCCACTCACAAACCCAGATCCCCTCACAACCCCGACCCACTCACAACCCCAACCCACTCACAACCCCAGATCCCCTCACAACCCAGACCCACTCGCAACCCAGACCCACTCACAACCCCAGATCCCCTTACAACCCAGACCCACTCACAACCCAGGGCCACTCACAACCCAGGGCCACACACAGCCCCAACCCACTCACAAACCCAGATCCCCTCACAACCCCGACCCGCTCACAACCCCAACCCACTCACAACCCCAGATCCCCTCACAACCCCAGCCCACTCACAACCCCAACCCACTCACAACCCAGACCCACTCACAGCCCCAACCCACTCACAACCCAGACCCACTCACAACCCAGACCCACTCACAGCCCCAACCCACTCGCAACCCAAACCCACTCGTGTCCCAGGCCCACACACAGCCGCGACCCACTCATGACTTGGGCACACTCGCAGCCCAGACCCACTCATGACCCAAACCCCCTCACAACCCAGGCCCACGCACAGCCCAGGCGCCCACCGTCGCCACACAACGCAAGCCCTGCAGCCCGGGCAGGTGGCAGTGCGCCGCGACACTACGCCGCTGGGCCAGGCTGCGGTGACACAGCTCAGGGCAAGCAACCGCCCCCCTCACCCTGTTTCACCCCCATCCCCTTTCCCACGCCGTGGGACGGGATCCTCCCAGCAGCCCCACCGAGAGCCACGCTGGATAATTTATGAGAGGCCAGCTTGGGAGCGTGGTGCGCTCGCTCATCAATAACGCATGAAATCAAAGCGTGCGTGCCCGCTCGGGCCTAGCAGGGCTTCTTCTGAGCATCAGGACCTCCATCAGCAGCCATAGGAGATCCCGTTTTCCTAAAAATCCTGTGGATAAAGCCATGCTGAGAGGATGCTGTGGTGCTGGGAGAAAGGAATGGGGTCTAACGAACAGATCCTGATGGAAGCGCGTTACGCCGGGCGGTGCTGACGTGCGGCTCTGCGTGGGCAAACACCATCCTACCCCTCACATGTTGGGTGTGCCCCAGTGCACGCACTGCATGTCCCCAGTCCTGTCCCCGCACAGGCGCTTTGGGAGGTGTGAGGACCATCTTGGAGGACACAGCCATCCCACGTGCCCTGCGGTTTTCTTCTGAAACACCACGGGAAAACTTGGTGGCACTGGGACATGCCGGTTTCCGCAGGGTGATACTTCTTAAAGCCCGTGGGCCATGGTCTCACACAAGTAGGTGGGGAAAAACTGGTTTGGAAACGCTGGCAGTGCTTTATGATGGCCAGCAACACCATTTTGGGGTGAGATCTCCATCTTTACTGCGGTTTTAGCACTGCTTTAGGAATAACAGGGAATTGTATCGAATTGATTTGTTTTACACAAACTACTTCTTTGGTTACAGCTTCTGAGAGCAGCAGAACTCACGCCTTCTGACAAATAAAACTAGAAATACGCCCAGATCCTCTCTTATTTCCTCTGTCAAATAAAACGCTGGCTCGCCTCCCCGGCCTCACACCCCGCGGCGCGCGTGGTTCTGATGTGAGAACAGCCTTTGTCCCTGGCCTTTGTTTGCCACCGCGGCCGTCCCAAGGAGAGCGCCCGTAGACAAGGGTGATCTGTTCTTCTCCGATAACCGCGCACTCGCTTTTCCGAGGAGGCTCGCCGCCGTCTCTGGAGAGCTCAGCAGTGGGTTTTTGCATTGTTTTCTGTATGACGACAGCTTTGGGGAGAGAATTTGAGTTAAAAAGTGCAGAATGCAAGAGAATATTAAAGTAGGTCATGGGTCCCAAACTGTTTTTTTCAGCTCTTTCTCACCAATAACCTGCACGATTGCCGTGACCCAAACCGCGCAGGACTGCCAGCCCTCTGGGTACACCCAGAGCAGATCTTCCCGCTCTTCCCAGACACCTTTTGAGGGACGCTGCCCCATTTGGGTTGGATGTATCGTTCCTCTAACTTGGAAAAAAATTAGTATGAACCCTTGGATATGACTTCTGGATTCTCACGGACAATATTGAACCCAAGCCTGGACCTGAAGAAGCACTTGTGTGCCTGGAATCTTATCTAGTTTTTCAAAATATATCAGCTCTCCTAATAAAAACCTCTCCATACAAACCTTACAGCACTTATCTAGTAATTTACATAAATCCGACAGGTTCTCAGCTAGTCCAAATCACCGCCGCTCTGCCGATTTACGGTGACCGCCTGTTTGCCCCAGACCGAGCAAATACTGATTTATTCCTGTCAAACCACCGTAGCAATAAATACATTTCACAACGTGGATGATTTCCTTCCCCATCACAGGTCAGAACATGATGCTCATAACGCTGTAAATTCTTCAGAGCGGTGATCTGGCTGTAAATACTTATCTGCAGTGTATCCAGCCCCCTTTTTTTCGGCTCGGATGCATAAATCAGCACCCCTCGCACCACTGAATTCTCCTGTTTGGCAGACTGGGCAGCGGTGCGATGAAGGTTAGGTGGTGAATGGCTGGAGTTGGAAGCTTCTGGTGGGCAGACCAGGCAGACGGAGGTGTCGCTTGGCTGCCCGTCGCCAAATGCCCTTCTCCCACCTCTGCCTGGTACCTACAGGCGCCTCTCAGCCAGAGCCCAGGCAGCTGCAGGGTTGGGAAATCACAGAGACCCAAAGGATGCGGGTCTGTTCTGCAGATGTCCCAGAAAAACCTAATAACCCTGATTCCGCCTACAGTATTAAAAATACTCCGGCGTGTTCAAATGTGCCACTTTGTTAGTCCCGCGGCCTGGAAGATGAGTCCTCTTCACATTTGTTTTGCTTTCCCGGTTCTGTCTTGTCGATGCCTTGTGACACCGCAAGGGAAGGCAGTAATTTCTCCTGGACTTGGAGGTTCACTTGGGTTGGCTGCTGACTGCCCCAAAAATGGATCCAGAAATCCTCCCCCCTTGCTAGCGACGGTTGTGCGCCCCTTCTCTCTGCCTTTTCTTGCTTGGAGTGAGGGGGGATGCCCAGCAAGGGGGATCCGTGGTGAGGGGGATGCCTGGTGAGGGGGATGCATGGTGAGGGCGATGCCCGGTGAGGAGGATGCATGGTGCAGGTGCCCCAGCCCATCCCCACGCCGCGGGCGAGGGTGGTCGCCGTTGTTACACAGGCGTGCCTGCAACACCTGCCATCAACAGCAGGCATTGAGCCAGTGCTTGGGGTCCTGCATCTCTTCAACCGGTGGGTGGCAAATCTGGGCAGAGCGGGGGACGCAGGGTGGCGTGCCCAGGGCTGGTGCCTGGAGCTGGGACGGATCCTGCCCAGGCTCCTACACAGCTCCAGGGCTCCATGACTGGGTGCTCACCCTCCAGCCCCGCTGCCCGGGTTGCCCTAAGAAAGGTGCTGCTTGCCCAGGGGAGCAGTTTTATGGCTCTTGCAGTTGAGCTGGTGAAAAATAAGCTGAGGAAACCTTCCCCACAGGCTGCAGGACAGCAATGTCCTTCCTGCCCAGCCCCTTACTGGGCTAGACTGCCTGGTTCCAGTGCTCCAACATCCCAGCACCCCAAAACCCTGGCCCTTTTTCTATATCTCTACCCTGAGCCTGGCTGTGCGACACAGCAAGGGAAGCATCCCAGGAGCAGGCCAAGGGGTCCCTTCTCCCCCTGCACCCACCAGCAGCACTCCCCAGCCTGCCATGGCACAGACTGGGTCCCAGCCCAGCACCCCCATTACCGAAGCTGGGGTGTCCCACCAGCCCCGAGGAAGGACCCTGCACCCAACAACTGAGAGAGCTCGGGGGTACACCAGCCCTCCCCAAAATGCCCCAGAGCCAGGATGCTGCCTCACCTGGGGCAGGAGGCGATGGAGGGGGCCGTGGCTGATGGGGCAGCCGGTGATGAGCCCACCAGACCACCGGTGCTTTGAAGGGGCACTTCCTTCCCCCCATGTCTCTGGAGCCGCAGCGCTTTGTACTCAGCCCTGGCCTTTCATCTCAGGCTTTCAAAGTGTTTTCCAAGCCCAAATTAATTCTGCTGCAGCAGCTGCCCCCCTGCGCTGTTTAGCATCAGCCCTGCCACGAAGCGGGGCTGCGCGTACCCCTTGGGGTACGCAGCCAGGATCCCAGGGATGGTTTTCCCTGGGACAACCTCAAGCCACCCAGATGGGATGGGCGGGCATCGTGCAGTGCCTCCCACCCTCCCCTTATCCCTGATACCCACAGAAGCTCCGTGGCGCTGAGAACCGCGGTGATGCCCATGCTGCAATACCCTCCTCTCAGAAAATCCCTCTCCCAGCCTTTCTCCCAGCCCCAGGGAAGATGCTCCCACGCAGGACATATTCCCGTGGGAAGCTGGGGTAGCCAGGATGTCAGCTCTCACTGTGGATGCTGTTGGGGAATCTGGGGGACTCGGGGTGCGGGACCCCACAATGGACCCAGCGGGAGAGTGGGCCAGGGCCAGATGGGCGCATCGCCTCCCCGCGGGGCGTTAATAATTAAGCAGGCGTGTCGGGCTCAGATGGCAGCTCATATTTAAGGAGCTGATATAAATACCGCCCAGACGACACTTACGGAGCACCTAAAAAAAGCCCTGGCTGTCTCGGTCCCTCCAGAAGCGGGTCGGAGCTCTGCGGGGCCGGTGGGCAGCAGCGGGCAGGGTGGTCAGCAGCGTCCTGTGGGGACAGGACTGCCCTGGGCTCGGAGCGTGAGAGGTGGCATGGCCCGTGCCTCAGTTTCCCTCTGCAGCGGGGACCTGCCTCCGCCCTTTGTCCTGTGCAGTGGCAGGGGTGTTGGGGACGCAGTGGGGGACTGGATGCTCATCCCTGTCACCTAGGCTGGTGGCACTGGGTTGGGAGATGAGGGGGCTCTCTGCCAACCCACCCCCCCATATTGGGGAAAGGCACCCCGTGTTCCAGTGTCTGCCAAGTGCCTTTTTGTGTTTGTGCTGGCAGTGAGTGGCCCCGTAGCCCCCCTGTCCCCCTGGTCACAGCTACCTGGGGACACCCCTCCCGCAGTGGGACTGGGGACGCATCCTTCAGGGACAGCCCAGCTCCCTGCTCCCCCAGACCCCCACCCCACAGCCACCCCATCCCTATTGAAGGGGAGGGGGCCGGGAAGGCACAAAGAAGGGTCAAGAGCACCGAGACAGCCCCGACCTGGGGTGCAGCAGGACCCCCCAGCCTGGGTGTCACTCCCCCGTCAGCATCCTGGACCCCCAGGAGCAAGCGAGGGCCTGGAGCACGCTGCGGGCGAGCGTGACGGGGCTGTCACATCGTCCCCATTGCAGGCGGGCGGCAGCGAGCCGCTTGCTGCAGTCCTGCTCGCCAGCTCTGCAGCGTGACTCAGCACAGCTTCACCCAGCTCCCAGCCCCACCGCCGCGGCCCCTTCCCCCAGCCCCGGGGGCGGCCACGCGCTCTCCGCTTTGCCGCTGCCTTCCCGCGGCCCCCCTGTCACCCCCAAAGCCACCCCATGGACCCCTGTTCCCACCCAGCTCCATCCATCCCCACCCCAGGACCACCGGCTGCTCCTCCAGCCCCAATCCAGGCAGGAACCCCCCCACCAAGGCCGAGTCGGGGTTCCAAGCGATGGGGAGTGGTGGGCGTCAGTCTACTTGCACCCGAGCATCTCTGCAGGGGATGGACAACGTGTCGGATCCGGCCCCGTGGGACCCCCACCCAAAGCCCCGGCTCAGGGTTTGGGGAGCTGAGCACCGACTCCCATCATGGCACCTCCCCAGGCATTGGCAGAAAGGGTTTGGGGTTTTTTTTTCCCTGGGGGATGGGGCTGAAGGAGATGCCAGGGTCATGTAGGAAAGTCACAGAATTTTTAAAGGGATCTTTTGAGCCCCGCTTTTGGGGTGTTTGGAGCCTGCCAGGACCAGCTTCTCGCAGCATTTCTGTGCACGTCCCCTCTGTCCATGGCCTGGAGGTTACTGGGCGGCTCGGAGGGCGGCCAGAGAGAGCAGTCAGCACCAGAGGAGGAGCGCTGAGCACCCTCTAACCGTCCCCTTGTCCCCAGCCAGGAAGCCACTTGCAGGGCAGGACCCCACCGTTCACTTGTGCTGTGCCCCAGGGACGGGCATCCCTGCGCCGTGACAGCGGCACGTGGCATGTCCCCACCCCCGGGACAGGGGGACAACGGGGCTGTTGGGAGCACCCATCCTGCACCCTGATGGCTGCGTCCGATAAGATGCTACCGGGATTAAACCAAAGGCGCAGGCGGAGGCAAGGTGCGCAGGCATGGCCGGACTCCTGCTCCCACCCGGGCAGCCCCTCGCCCATGGGGTTTTCCAGCAGCATTGCCATGGGAAGCACGTCGCCGGCATTGCTGCCAGCTCATTGCTTTCCTGCCTCTCTCTAAACGCAAGCGATGGCGTTCGGTAGCCCACGTGGGGCGGCTCCTGCCAGGGGAACGAAATAAAATTAAAAAAAAAAAAAAGGCAGAGAGGAGGAGATGATGGATGGGAGGATTTGCAGCCGTGGCGGAGGGAGCCCTTGAGCCTGCGGGCGCAAGGAGAGGCTCAGGTCCGTGGGCCATGGCCACGCAGCCCCCCCGGTACGGCGGGGGCCACGGCGTGGCGAGCAGCCACCCCTGCGGCCCCCCTCGCCGCCCCACTCCCTTTGCCAGCGGACTAATTGTGCCAGTGACTTTGCAGTTCCCAAAATAGCTCCTGGCTCTGGCGGGGTGACGTCAGTGGGAGCCGCGGTGGCAGGCCTGGCAGGAGTGGGGAAGGAGGACGCTGCTCGACTTGGGGTGCGGCAAACGGCTCCTGCACCCCACAGCGGTCCCGCTGGGTGACCTTGGCACCCTGGGCCACCCTCCCGAGGGACCGAGGCAGTGCTGTGCTGCAGGGATGCTGCGGGGAGACCTGGTCCTCATCCATCCCATGGAAGGAGGAGGTGGTCCAAGGCTGTCCCTGCATCCCTGCCATCTGGGTGCCCACATCCCTGGGAGCCCCCGCCACAGGGTACGGGTCAGGCTGCCCCAGCGGGGGTAAACCTTTCCCTCGGTGCCCCCAGCACAGAAAGCCGTGCCCCCTCTCCCAGCTGGGGCAGTTGGGTCCCTGCAGTTCCCTGAAGGTGCCAAGGGGTGAGCCAGGGCCACCGTCTCGGGTGCCCGCAGGGAAACTGAGGCACGTGAAGGGGATGCAGCGAGAGCCAAAGGGCACAGTGAGCCCGGGAGCGGAGCGCAGCCCAAGGTCACCCAGGTGGTGCTGGGTGCAGCAGAGCCAGGGCTGCCTCCGGCCGTGACTCACCCCTGCGCCGCTGCCCAGCTCCTCCGGTTACAGGCACAGACTGGATTGCCTTAACGGGGCACAGCGAGGGTGGCCAGCCTGGGAAGGGCACCCCTGGGTCCGGGCACCGACCCACGCACCCCTTCAGTCACCTCTGTGCTCTGCAGCCCCCCCACAAGCACCACATCCTCCATACCACACCCCAGCCAGCAGCACTGCTTGGACTGGTCTCCCACTGGTCCCAGAATGGGACTCCCATCCCTCCCACTACCGCCCATTCAGCTTGGGGGGGGGTTTAACTGCGAGTTCACCCCTCGCCTGCCCCAGTTCCCAGGCAGCAGAGCTCCCCAGCCCCACGCCAGCGCTCGGCCGGAGAGCCGGCTTATTATTCTGGAACATGGCGAAATAATTAAAGCCTCCTCCATTTCCCCTTGCTCATTTGTGCTCCTTCAGCCTGGATTAATGGGTCTCCTCTCCCCAGCACAGACTCATTCCTTATTCCTAATAGCCCATAAATCCCAGCCCCAAAATAACCCCAGCTTTTGCCCGAGCCTGCTGAAATATTTATTCTCTCCCCGCTGCCGCCCCCCGCACCATCCCCTCTCTAGGGATGGGCAGAGGAACTAATCAATGGCATCGACCGGCGTGGAGCCGCATCTGCTCAGGGCGCGGAGAAACAGCTGACGTCGGCAAGAGGAGAAGAGCTGGGCAGACACCACAGCTCCTCCTGGCTCCCACGCAGCCGCTGCGGCCTGGCTGTGGTCCCACAGCGGGATGCTATCGCGCTGCTGGCGTCTGCCCATGCTGGTACCCTGCTCCAGAGCATCCCCCGTGCTGATACCCTGCTCCAGAGCATCTCCCCATGCTGGTACCCTGCTCCAGAGCATCCCCCGTGCTGGTACCCTGCTCTAGAGCATCTCCCCATGCTGGTACCCTGCTCCAGAGCATCTCCCCATGCTGGTACCCTGCTCCAGAGCATCCCCCGTGCTGATACCCTGCTCCAGAGCATCTCCCCATGCTGGTACCCTGCTCCAGAGCATCCCCCGTGCTGGTACCCTGCTCCAGAGCATCTCCCCATGCTGATACCCTGCTCCAGAGCATCTCCCCATGCTGGTACCCTGCTCCAGAGCATCTCCCCATGCTGGTACCCTGCTCCAGAGCATCCCCCATGCTGGTACCCTGCTCCAGAGCATCCCCCGTGCTGGTGCCCTGCTCCAGAGCATCCCCCGTGCTGGTGCCCTGTTCCCACCCTGCCTTGTCACTCTCTGCTCCCAGGGAGATGATGCCCAGCTTAGGTACAGGATGGCCAGGGGTTCCCTGTGGATCCCAGTGCATCCCAAGCCCTGTCTGTGGGAGAAAAGGCTGGTAGATAAGGGAGGAGGCTGCTGTGACTCTCCTGGCTGGAAACCCTTTGCTTGCCGGATTGCAGGTCATGGGAGAGAGAAGCCCAGGGAGAGTGGGACTTGCTCGTCCCAGTCCAAAGCAGAGAGGAGCAGGGTGTGGGGTATCACCAAAAACGAGCCCGACTTGCTGGCTCAAGGCACAGTCCCCAAGGAAAACTGGGAAAACCCAGCCAGCCTTTCTCATCATCCTCCCCCGGGACACTCCAAACCTCCAGAGCAGCTCCTGGCCACCAGCCCCCTCCCCACCTCCCATAGCCATGAGGAGGTGGGGTGCAAGGCTAGCAGAGCCCACAGAGCACCTTCTGACCCATCCCCAGCTGGCGTGGGCTGCGAGGGGGGCTGGGGGCTGCTGGGAACAGCCCTGTCTCCATCCTGCTCCCAGCAGGACACAAGCATCACCCAGCTGTCCCACAGGCAGGAGGTAAGGGGGCAGCAGAGGGGGCGAGGGAGCAGCAGGGCGGGCAGCCGAGCATGCAGGATCTGGGATCCGAGTAAAAGGAGAGATTTTATTCATACACCACCTCCCTTCCCTCTCCCAAGGTCCCCACAAGCCCATGTCCAACTGCACCACCATAGCCGGCCTGGAAAAATGCTTCCATGCCTCAGTTTCCCCACTGGTGGGAATCTGGACTGGGAGCAAAGCAGTGGGAAATCCCAGCCCACGGGAAGTGGTGGAGGGGTGGCAAACATCAGCCTGACGCTGGCTGCCAGAGCACAGGGCTGGGGCCACCCGAGGAGATGCGCACTGGCCTGCGTCCCTGATGTCCGCAGAGGTCTGGTGCCTGGGACTTGCCCTCACAGCGTGTCACCGCTCAGGCCACTGCCACCGGTGTGGAAAGGCATCGCCAAACTGGGGAGCCCCCCAAGCAGCTTCGGCTCCCAGGATGGTCTCTCTTCCCATCTGCTCCTCCGTCCTTAGCGAACGGCGCCGGATTTACTGCTGTCAGCACTGCAGAGCCCATGCAGCCGCACAACGGCATTGCACCCGATTCGGCAGCCACCCCGCAGCCCCACGGGGCTGCCAAATCCCACCAGGAACACACCTGCAGCGGGACCCAACCTCACCCCCTCCCAGCCTGGTGGGGGTCAGGGCTGTACCCGTGGAGCTGGGGTGGGGAAGGGTCCCAGCCGGGTGGGAATCGAGGGCTGCTGGGGGTCCAGCAAGGGATTTGTACCAATTTTTTGGCAGCAAGAACTGAGCCCTCACCTCTGGGCTTGGGACATGGCCTGTTCCTCCACCATTTGCTCCTGGTTGGGATTTGAGGAGGTGGCAGGGAAGCAAATCAGGTCTCAGCACATTTTCAAAGGGCTTTTATTTATTCACAGAACAAACTCAAACACATATAAGAAAAAAAAAATGGGGAAAAAAAAAACCCGACCCAGGAATATGCACAATCTATTATTAACAACAGAATTGCACAAATAGAGGAGCGAGCGCGACGGAGGGAGCAGCCGGGACCCACCCTGCGCCGCCGCACCACCCCTTCCCCGCCCTCGCGCCCCGTCCACGCGAAGGCGAAGGCCGTTTTGCCGGTGTCCCGCTAGAAATCGGAAACGATCGACGGTGCGGGTGGCTGCGGGCTGGGTCCTTCCACCTGTACTGGGAGGGAAACAGCCTTTACGCCGCGGGCACAGCACCAGGGAGGGACCCTGGGTTCAGCATCGCCGCCCTCCCCTCGCTCTGGGCAGGGATTTGGGGTCTTCCCTTTGGTTTTCCATCTGCTCCCGCCCTGCCTGCCAGCTCCCTGCCCACCCCGGACACCTCGGAGTGTTCCCGCTGCATGGCAATCGGTGAGGACTCGGGGTTTCTTCTGCCGAAGCGGGAGGGAAAACCTGATATTCGGGTTGCTGGGGGATTTCAAAGCAAACGGCAGAATGGCAGCAATTCCCTGTGGAGCCACTGGAATATCCTGGTTTTATTTCAGCCCCCTTTTTACATTTTCTGAGGATCACCTAACATCATTTTCACAGCTGAAAATCCGTTTTTTCTCTCCTCATCTCTTTAAATGAAATGGCTGAAACCAACCAGATTTCACACCAAAAATGATTTTGTTTTTCCAAGGGGCAGTCCGGGGGGGAAAGCCTCAGCCGGTGTTTTAGGAGCTGAGGAATGCCCCGTCTTCACCCAGCTCTTCCCATCCTCAGAGCCCAAACACCCACAGGGGGCCCAGCCAGTGCCTCCGTGGGGCGAGTGGGGAAACTGAGGCAGAGAGCGAGTGTCCCCAGCCAGCAGCCAGGGCTCGGCCCCTCTCCGTGGGGATCACGGTTCCCTGATCCTCAGTTCCCTCAGTTCCACCGGTTCCCTCCACCACCCCTGTCCCCCCGTACCTGTGCGAGGGTCCCGGCGGGCGGGCGGTCATAGGACGCCGCAGACAGCGCCGGCATCCTCGGAGTGGTCGCAGTTGTGGACGTCCCAGCGGATGTGGGAGCAGCGCAGCAGCGAGGGCTCGTGGCCCTTGCACTTGAGGTTGTCGAGGAAGATGTAGCCGGTGCCCTGGCCGTAGCGTGCCTCCCCCCAGGCCGCCACGGCGTGGCCGCAGCCCAGCTGCCGGCAGGCCACCTTGGCGTCCCGCAGGTCCCAGGCGTCGTCGCACACCGTCCCCCACTGCGACAGGTAGAACATCTCCACGCGCCCCTCGCACCGGTGGCTGCCGTTCACCAGGCGCAGCGACCCTGTGAAGGGCTCGGGGTGACACATATTCGGGGACAACCCCTGCCCGTGCCTGCATGCCCGTATCCCCATCATCTCCTCTCCCCATCACGGCCCGTCACCTCCTCTGCCCAAACCAGCCTCAGGAGCACTGGGAGAGGCCATGGCTTAACGGTGCCACCAGCGCAGCTCGTCCCCTCCCGCAGGCTGCTCCAGGTCAGTGTTTCAGGGACTCTTGAAGCCGCTGGCCTCTGCCCGAGGTGGCACTGTCCCCAGGCGTCCCCTCAACACCTACCATCCTTGGGACGGGTCGGGGCCGACGTGGTGGTTGTAGCGGTGGCTTCTTGGAAATGGTCTCCAGCATCGCCAGCGCCTGGCGCAGTGGGAAAAGCAGCTCAGGGGATGACTGTGCCCCCCAGGGCTGGGTCAGAGCCCCCCCAGCAGCAGGGATGGATGCAGGGATGTGTGGGGTGGGATGCGCAGCCACTGCACTTCCAGCAAAGTGCAGAAATGGAGACCAGAGGTGGCACCCATGCTCCGGCCGTCACTGGACACCACGGCACCCAACCGCTGCTGCCGTCACACTGTGGGCAGGAGGAACCCCAGGGTCTCAGGGCTCACATTCACCCACCACCTCATTTTGGGGACCCCATTTCCCACAGCCAGCCTGAGCGTGACCGAAATCCTCCCTACGCCTGTTATCTCGTTGGATTTCCACGCCACCGAGCTGGGCTTCAGTAGAGAACTGGGGAACGGTCGCATCCAACCCCCTTCTCCCACCCGGCCTGCGAGAGAAGACCCTCGGGCAGGGAGCCGGTGGCCACCGCCAGGCTCGCTCCCGCTCTCACCTCGGCAAATGACCCCAGCGTCTTCGTGGTGGCCGCAGTTGTGCTGCCCCCAGCCCAGGTGGAAGCAGTCGGCCAGGCGAGCCTCGCCGCCGCCGCAGCCCACGTTATCCAGCAGGACGGGCCCGCTGCCGTAGCCGAAGGAGCCGAGGACGGTGGCGGCGAGCGCGGTGCCGCAGCCCAGCTGCCGACACACCACCTGGGCATCGAGGAAGTCCCAGTCGTCGTCGCAGACGGTGCCCCACGTGCCGCGGTGCCACACCTCCACCCGCCCGCGGCAGCTCCCGTTCCCATTCGCCAGTCGCAAGCTGCCACCTGCATGGGGGGAGCCCCGGCACAGGCACGCTCCGCGGGGGTGTCTGATGTCCCCTGCTGACCCTCCAGGGGCATAGGGTGAGTCCCTGGGGATGTGGGGTGAGCCCTTGGGGACATGGGGTGAGACCCTGGGGATGTGAGGTGGGTCCTGGGGATGTAGGGTGAGCCCTAAGGATGTAGGGTGAGACCTTGGGGGTATGGGGTGAGACCCTGGGGACATGGGATGAGGCCTGGAGATGCGGGTTGAGATGCTGGGGACATGGGGTGAGTCCTGGGGACATGGGGTGAGCCCTGAGTTCATGAGGTGAGCCCTGAGGATGTGGGGTGAGCCCTGGGGATGTAAGTCCCCAGGGTACCAGGGGACATAAAAGATCCGTGGGGAGGTGGGGTGCATCCTGGGGGCATGGGGCAACTCCCTGGTGGGGTGGGATGAACCCTGGGAGCGTGGGGTGAACTGTGGGATGCCGGAGATCCCCTGGGAATGTGGGGTGAGCCCTAGGACAGTGGGGTGTGGAAGGTCCCCTGGGAGCACGGGGTAACATCTGGAGCTGTGGGGTGGGCCTTGGGGACGTGGGGTAACTCCCCAGGGACGTGGAGGACGGGGGGCTGTACCGGGCCCGGCGCAGGACTGGCCGCAGCCGCACACTTACTTTCCTGCTCGACGGTAAGGAGAGCGGTGGTGACCACCTCGGTGGCCTGGGAGGGCTGGTCCCTGCCGTCCGTTGCTGCTGGGACAAGCGTGGGGACACGCGGGCATGGGGGGTTACCCTGAGTGACCGTGCCGGGGTCGTGGACACAGAAGACGCGATCCCCCACCCCACAAGCCCCCAGCCCTGGCTACGGCACACGATGAGGTGGGTGGCTGCCACCCTCCTACCTGTGGCCGTGGCAGTGAGCGTCTCTTCATAGTCCAGGGCCACTGAGGCAGTGAAGGACGTGCTGGTGGACGTGTCCAGCCCTGCAGTGACACAGAGGGACAGAGGTGATGCGGGGGAAGAAGCCACAAAGCCGTGAACTTGCTGACTCTGGGAGGCAGACTGGGATGGTCTGGGAGATGGACCGCATCCTCCCTGCCGCCCATGTGCTGGAGATGCTGCTTCTCCACCCCAGCCCAAGGGCCAAGGTCCCACCCGCGGCGCCCAGGGGTCCCTCGCTTCTCCGTGTACCCGGGAGGTTTATCAGGCAAGGTTTGTTAGCTCCAAAGCTTTGTTTTCCCCCTGCTCCACCAAGCAAAGGTCATGCCTGGCGGTGCCATTGGCTTGGTACCCAGGCGAGGTGCCAGAGGGGACCGGGACGTTTAGGCAGGAAAGGACCAGCCTGAGAAAATTGCCCCTTTTCTCGCCATCAGCCTCTTTGTTCCTTAACAGCGGGAAAGGGAAAGCGCCGGCACTGAGTGCTCCCGTCATTAGCTGCGATAACGAGGGAATTCAGGGGGATTATTAACATTATAAATGCTAATCAGCGCAGAACGGCAGAAATATGTCATTTCGGGAGGGGAAGGGGAGGCAGGCTGGGCCTGGCGTCGTGCCGGGGCCCTGGCAGCCGCTCGCTCCTTCCGGACGTGGGCAGCTTGTTTTCCAGGCGGCGGAGCAGGGAAATGGCAGGCAGGCAGATGCATTTCCCTTGCAAATTGCTGATCGGGCCGCATCTCCCAGCATCTCCCAGCATCTCCCGCTCCCGGCGCGGTGTGGCAGCCTGCTCCGGAGGATGACAGCAGACAAGGAGAAAGGATGCTCCCGCAGCGCAGGGCGCAGGTTCCTGCTTGACCTTGGGCATGTCAGCGTCTCTCTGAGGCCATTTCTCCTCGGGGACCAGGATTTTTCCCACCCCGGCGATGCTCTGCGCCGGTACCTGTGCAGATGACCCCGGCGTCCTCGTGGTGGCCGCAGTTGTGGATGCCCCAGCCCAGGCTGTAGCAGGCGGAGAGGAAAGGCTCGCTGCCCTCGCAGTTGACGTTGTCCAGGAGGATGCGCCCCGTTCCGTAGCCAAAATAGGCGTTGCTCTTGTAATCCAGGGCTTGGCCGCAGCCCACCTGCTTGCACACCACGCTGGCGTCGCTCAGGCCCCAGTCGTCGTCGCAGACGGTGCCCCAGTTCCCGCGGTAGAAGATCTCCACCCGGCCTTGGCAGATGTCGGTCCCGCTCACCAGACGGATGCTGCCGTCACCTGGAGGGTGACAGCATGCAGTGAGAAGGATGTCGCTTCCCCCCAGGACACCGCACACGCCATGGCACAGCGATGCCACCGAGCCTGGAGCCAGGAGTGCCCAGAACGGCAAAGAACCCGGGCGACAAACCGTGGGGAAGGGGCAATGCCTTAGGGCAGCCTTGGTGGGAGCCTTGCTGAACCTCTGGGACAGGGTTTGGCCATGGCCACCACAACAATGGGGTACTGGGACCCTCCTTGGAGCTGGAGGGTCGGGGTGCTTTGTGGAGGGGAAACGGGTGATGGGTGGGTGGGAGGGTGGGGGACGCTGCTCTCTACCAGCCCTCAGCCAGGATGGGACCCTGTGAGCGACGCCGAGCAGCTTACTTTCCCCATCCCGTATGGAGGCTGTGAGGGTCCTGCTCGTGGGTCCTTCGCTGGCTTGCGTGGGCGAGAGCTCTGGAAAGGGAAGCGGAGAGACGGCATCCATTGCGGTGATCCGCCCAGCCGCTGGCTGTGAGCCCTGCCCCGCGCGCTGCTCCCCTCACTCAGGGCACCAGGAAAACAAGAGGGTTTGCCCCAAACCAGCCCCAACAGGGAAAGAAAGGGGGATTTGCAGCTGCACCCCCCCTGCCCAGAGTTATCCGCCCGGTTGTAGGTGCGGGAAGGTGGATGGAGCCGGGACCTTGGCTGCTGGCACGACGGGAAGCTGTGCCCGGCAGCATGGCACGGGGACCCAGACTAATTCATGGGTTTGGATCCAAAGTCATGGCACAAATACAGAAAAAAAAAGCAGTGATATTTTCGTTTTCCTGCTGGTTTTACCTGTATTTCTTTTGCAAACAATGTTGTTTTGAGCTGCAGTGTTGCTCATCTTGTCCCAGCTCCTCGGCTGGGCTGGTGAGTTTATCTGGGAATTTATGGTGGGATCGGAGCCGAGTGGTTCGATAGCCAGCCACACGCGTGCCCAAGGGCTGAGGGAAGCATCCCGGGAAACCCAGCCCACCGATGTGTCAAAGAGCTGGCTGGCTCCACGCTTTCCTCCATAGCCACAGCCGACAGAAAGCTGGCTCTTGAAAGCTTCCACGCAGCAAGCAGGAGCACCAGTGGGGTCTGGTGCTCGGGTCAAACTCCCGCATCTCCTCTGAGGGCCACCCCAGAGCATCTCCCGATCTCCTTCGCCAAACAAGCTACAAACACCTCAGGACGCAAGCTGCTCCTCTGCCCTCAGTCCCATCACCCCAGCTTCTTCTTCAGTCCTTCCACATCTCCTAGCTAGCAGCTCCTTGGATTGGGTTCCTGCTCAACCCATCACTTTCTTTCTCCACTTGCTCCTGGTCCAACCCATCAGCCAACCCAGCATCCCTCCACTTTCCAAGCCCCACTTCTGCAGGACACAGGGATTCACTGAGGAGTTGCAGCCATGGCCGAGCTCCGGGTCTGCCCAGCCTCACGTTTACCGGCCGTTGACGCACGGCTGATGAGCAAACCCCACAGAGCTGTGCAGGAGGAACTTGTGGAGAATATAGGTGTTGGGACGGAGCTGTTCCACTTTCACTTGCCAAGTTCAAACGCTTTCCACTGCTTTTCTCACCTTTAGGAACATTTCCTACTGAAAAGCTCAGCAATTTAAAGAAAGGCAAGTCAAAAGGGGAAGGAGCAGCTGGGCAGGGGCTGACTCAGAGGCAGGAGCGTGGGTGGGCACGTGCTCTTTCTCGAGGGATCATGCTGGAGAGGTTGCATCACTCCCTGAGCTGGGAGTGACGGGGAACACAAAACAGGCTGGTCACCTATGCAGCACCAGCATGCTGAGCTGGGAGATGACCTGGATTGGGGAAAAGGGAGGAGGAAGGAGGCAGAGGAGGTTAGGCTGACCCAGGCTCAGAGGAAGAGGTTCTGAGATCATAGAATCATAGAAGCTTAAGGTTGGAAGAGACCTCCAAGATCATCAAGTCCAACCATCAAACCAACACCACCATGCCTACTAAACCATGTCCTGGAGTGTCACGTCTACATGTTCTTTGAACATCTCCAGGGATGGCGACTCCATCCCTTCCTTGGGCAGCCTGGTCCAGTGCCTGACCAGTCTTTCAGTAAAGAAGTGTTTCCTAATATCCAACCTAAACCTCCCCTGCCGCAACTGGAAGCCATTTCTTGTCTTATCACAAGCTATTTGGGAGAAGAGACCAACACCCATCTCCCTACAACCTCAAGATACGACTCTTGGTCTCCCTCGAGGTGCCTGCAGACACCAGGACTTGCAGCACCACCGGCACCCCCTTGCTGTCCCTGCCCGGAGGAACCCGGCCTCATTACCGTTGCAGACAACAGCCACGTCCTCGTAGTGGTAGCAGTTGTGGATGCCCCAGCCATGGCTCCAGCACTCGCTCAAGGCTGCCTCCCGGCCCTTGCAGTCCACGTTGTCCAGGAAGATGGGTCCGCTCCCTTGCCCGAAGGTCATGGCGGCCGGAAGGGTGATGGCGTGGCCGCAGCCCAGCTGGCGACACACCACGTTGGCATCGACGATGTCCCAGTCGTCATCACAGACTGTCCCCCAGGAGCCGTTGTAGAGGATCTCCACTCGCCCCTGGCACCGGCTGGGCCCGTTGGCGAGCCGTATCTCTGGAAGGACACACAGAGAGAGGTCTCAGCGGGCAACGAGCCTGGGACCAGGTGGGTGTCACAGGGAAGGCATGAGCCCTCTCTGCATCAAATCTGTGCTCCTTAAATGCAATGGTGACCCTTGGCAGTAGCACAAGGCCGCTGTTGGCTTGGTGCTACCCACCTGATGGTGGGGCACGGGCTTCTCTTCATCTGCTGGAAGCAGTGGACGTGAAGACTCAACACATCTCAGTATATAAATGAGATGCACCATCATCTCATCATCTTGCCTACTAATGGTCTGGGCAATAACCCAACGGGAGAAGAGGAAAGCGGACACATGGCGTCACACGTGACACAGGATGGGTGACAAGTGACAAGATGCAGTTTGCAAATTCTTGTTCACCTCAACGAATGCATCTGGAGCTGGTCCTACGTGGGAGCTGGTGGGATGGAGATGATCCCTCAAGCTGCTGGCGATGGGGACCAGGCATGCGAGCAGCCCTGCCCTGCTGAGTCAAGGGAATTATTCGCTTGGGCGTGATGAATGGCACGGGGACAGGGACTCAGCAGGAGGCAGCAAAATTCCCCTCTCGGGATAATAAGCGGAATAGAGATAATAAAGAATCTCTATTTCCTTTCTGCAAAAGAAGTTTAGCTTTTTGTTGCTGCTTTTTGTTCCTTTTTGAAACTCCCCAAACCCCCTTTTTAAGCAAAAAAAAAAAGCATTTTTCAACTACAAAACTTCCTAGCGAAAAGCGACTTTATGAGAAGAATCTCACCTGGGAATGGCAACAGCGTGGGCTCGGAGGTGTTGCCTGCAAGGGAGAAGAAAAGGGATCAGCTCTCCCCAGCGTCCTCACAGCGAGCAGAGGGATGCAGCTCACAGGATGACGGCAGCAGGGATGCTCTGGGCATGGCTGGGGACGCGGCAACCCCCCAGAGCCCTCCACTTTCTGCAAAGACCTGAGCTTTGCAGGGGAAAAAAGAAACACTCTAGCCCAGGACATTATTTCATCTGCTTTGCAGGTGGGGAAACTGAGGCAGCAGCATGTAGAGTGAGAGATTTGGCTCTGTGGTGGGACTGTGCTTTAAGCACCAGGTTACATGTCCTAAAAAGCCTTGCATCTCCAAATTTTTGGCACAGAGGTGATCTGAATTACCTCTCTCCTGTTTTCCAGGACTCCCCGCCCTAAGTCCTGGTTCACCCAGCTTCATGCAACTTCCCAAAACGAAGTGTGGCTGAGTGTTGCCGTTGAGAGCGAGCCGCTCACCGGCTGGCACGGGGCGTGCTGGCTCCCAGACAGAAGGAGCTTTTCCGTCCCCCTCACCTTCCCCTCATCCCGGGCCAGCAGCTCCTCCAACGGAGCCGGTGGCCGGCAGCAGCAGCCTCGGGTGGGTCGCGCCTTGGGTGGGCTCTCAGGGACCTTTGTGTTCTCCCTGGCTCCGTTGCTGATGCGCTGTGGGTCCCGGGCAGCTCCCACATCCTCCTGCCTCATGCCCCATCTCCCCACGGAAAACTCAGGGGGTGGGATGGGAACAAGGAAAACCAGTCCTGCCTGGCCTGGGAAACCTGCTGAGATCTCCTGATGGAAGACACTGCGCTGGGCATCCCTATGTGCATCTTAATCGCTCTGCAGGGACCGCGGCCCGTAGAACACCAGTGGGTCCAGTGCACTGGACTGCTGTGGGGGGACACAGGCGCAGGTGGCTGTCCCCTCACCTGCCACCTTTTGGGGTGCGTGGCACCTCGCACCGGGTGCTGGTGGCACCATCAGCCACTCGAGGAGCAGAGGTGCATTAATTCCCATTTAATTCTCAGCCCTCTCTGACCAACGTGAACAAGCGGCATCCGGAGGGAGCTGAGCACTTGCAGGATGCATCCCCATCCCAGTCAGCTGCCCCACACCTGGGGGGATGGATGCTCGGGGGGTGCCATGGGCAGAGCACAGCATGAGCTGGGCACCCCGGGCACCTTGGTGACGTCTTCCCTCAAACGAAACCCCTCCAACGCTAATTACAGCAGCCAAGGGCTGATCAAGGCTCGTGGTGGCTCTGTGGCCCCTGTTCCAACCGCTAGTTTGGACCAGCCCTGTCCTGCTCCGTGCCCAGCCTACCAGCCATGATGCGAAGGTCAATTCCTGCTGCTCCGGAAGCGGATGTCACACTGAGAGAAGCAGCGTGAGCACGGAGGGGATGGTCAAGCAGATGAACCCACCTCCCTTTTGCCTTGCTAAGACATGGCCTGGGAGACCATTAAGTCGACCTAAGTCAAGGAAAGACCTAGAAGCCCCAAGAGAAATGGGAGTAAAGCAACTGTCTGGCCATAACTGCGACTTAGCACCCAGGAGCTGGATCTAGGAGCAAGATGCCACCCATAGCTCCTCTCCCCATCTTACTGGGATGAACAATGGCAGCCAGGGAGCTCCAGCCACTGTCGGGGGCTGCCGTCCTTTCCAGCCATCTCAGCTGGACCCGGGTGGGCTGGAAAGTGATGCTGCAATGCCAGCAAGAACTGGGGATTAAACAGGCGAGATCAAGGGAAGCGAGGGTGGCTCGCTGAAGGAGAGGACAGGGAAGGACGTGGCAGTCCCATGGGCTGGAGAACAGGAGAAGGTAATTCAGATTATCTCTGCACCAAACGTGGAGATGTGAATGTGAGGCTCTTTAGAAAGAGCGTTTGATCCTGGTTTGTGTTGATTTTTAACACCTAGTCCACTCCAGCGCTGAAAAAGCAGCAGATAAAAATGACATTGTTAAATATTCAATATTCAGCTCCCTTTAAGTCAAAATCAAAGCTCTGAAATATTCATTGGAGAGCATCCCCCAGCAAAGTCGAGAGACCTGAAAAAAAATACGCTTGGTGTGTCTACATTAATGAGGGAGGAGAGGAAAGTGGTGCTTTTGGAGAAGAGAGAGAGCCCTCCGCATTTCTCTGATCCAGCTTCACGAAGCCAATGAAAAGGGGGCACCAGCTCAGGGTAAACACCATCCTTTCCAGGGCACGGCGCTAAATAAAAACATCAAATGGGAGGAAAAAAATTGCCCTTCGTTAGTGACTTAGCCCTGCTCATTAATGAAGAGAAGCAGGAGAGCCCGGTGGTGCACGGGACAGCGGCGGAGCCATCAGGGTCCCCTGGGGGTCCCCACAACCCGACCGGGTGCAGGCGCTGCCACCAGCAGTGTTGGGGGGACGGAAAGCTCCAGCTGAAGGTGTGGGTGCTGTAAAAATTGATTTAATCCAGTTACGGTGTCTGACCACACTTAATTGCTAGCTTTCTGGCTGGCTTTGTCCTGGCCGGGCTTTGTTGAGGCAGGAAGGTGTTACCAACCTCCTGGCTGTGATTGAACTGGTAAAGTCACACCAGGATAATTATGCTGCCGCAGCGCTCGTGCAGACCCTTGATCTAGAGCAGGAATGGCTTTTCCCAGCTCCATTTAGATGCTTCACAGCCTGGCCGGACAGTGCCTGCCAGGGTGACTCGGGACCGGTGTCATCCCACCCGTCGCCTTGGCAGGACCAGTCCCACATCTCCCACGCTTTGGCCATCAGCATCCTCCCAGCAGCGCTGCCTGCTCTGGGGCTCAGACCTGCACCGTCCCTGTCACCAGCAGCTGCCCACTCCAGCTACCTGCTGGCCCCAAACGCTGAGCTTGCCATCACGCCTAGGTCGCGATGGGAGACAAGAGCTGAACGTGCTCCCTCCGTCCCTGCTCATGCTCAGTGCCGTTGGGGATGTCGTGACTTTCCTGCTCATGCCTATCCATGAAGAAGAAGAGCTCCTGCCCACAAATCTGAGGCCAGGAGGGAGATCATGGGTGCCTAAAATTCCCCCCTCCCGCCACACTACGCGGGAGCTCACCAGCGGGGCCGAGGAGGAGGAGGAATGCAGCTGGCATCAGGGAGAGAGGCAGCATCCCGTTGTCTGGTCTCCCCGCGCCATGACGGCTGGTTGGACAGGGACCGAGTCTCATGGCTGCACCACGGTCCTCCCGCAGATGGGCGTCCAGAGGAGCTTGTCCCTGAAACATGCAGACAGCAGTGTTAGTGGTGATGGCCAGGAGAGGCACCACGGGCTGTGCAGGTCCCGCAAACAAGTCCTCATCTACGCTTTCTGGAGCAGTGACCAGGAGTCACGTGAAAAATATTTTTTTGAGTGTCAAGATGAAGCTGCAGGGTCACATCCCACCCATTGAGACAAAACTGGAAGCAGCGAGAGCCTCGGGGCTGGGCTGCAGTGCAGGTGGTAGGATGGACCTCAGATCCACCAGCACACCTGAGTGTTGACCCCCAGAGCTCTCGCCCAGGGTCTTCAGCCCAAAAGACGTTCAGGGAACCATCCTATTTGCATCCACGTGGAGCTTGTCCTCCTGCTACTTGAGGTTACAACCTACACCAGGCTACAAGCAGATGCTGTAGCACATATATACCAGACGTGGGTAAACTGAGTCACACATTAAATCCAGGATGAACTGGGAAGTAGCTCTGCATCTGCACAAGCCCAAAAGGCACTTCCTAAACCATGGACCTGGTACTCCACCAAGTCTTGTCACACAACCCCCTTCGGAGAGGGAAGGTGCTTCACTTTGCCCCCCGCCCCACATCCACCCCTGCCAGGCTGCTCCAGCTCTGCCAGTGGCAAACACTGATCTGCATCCCAGCCTGGACACAGCCGTGGCTAATTCTGCTTTGCCTTGGCTCCTCTCCCACCGCTGCTCTCCTCCAGCGGGCTCCTGGAGACCGTGCCCACCTGCTTCTGATGTGAAGAAGGGATCTGCTCCTCTGCCAGGGGATCCAGCCTGTGGAGGGGTCCCCGCGGGGTCCTGTTGGGTGGGACAGGGTCATATACGGCACTTGAGCTACCAAAACACCCCGTCCGGTGCCTTGCATCCATCTTTATTCATTGCCCTGTGCACCCAAGAGCCCTCCTGGTCAGCTCTTATCCCTGGCCACCCATGTCCCCCAAGACCTCCACACTAACCACCTCCCCGCCGCAGCTGGCACGTTCCCGGGGGCTTTATTCACAGGCCCCCCATTGTCTGCACCCTTTGGCATCCCGTGGGAAAAAAGCAGGGAAAGGCATTTCAGCGGGAAGACAGAAATTTCTGGGATGTGATACGACATCATCGTTCAGCGAGGGGATGGAAACCCAAACTTGGTGGGGACAAGATGGAAAGCAAAGTGGGGAAGGCCAGGCGGAAACCAAGGAAGAAACCCCTTCGTTTGCTGCGCCCTGCAGAAATGGAAGTGGTCTGACTGGGACAGCAGCGTGCGCTGTGGAGCAGTGCCACCATGAGGATGCTTCACACGCTGGCTCTACAACCAGGCTGCAGGTCTCGGCTAAGCGGAGGCCGGAAATTAGTTCCTCCAGCCTACACGAGGCGCAACGTCTCCTGAAAGGATGGATGGTCACCGACCGCTTGAGGCATCTGCTGATGGTCAGAAACTTGGGAACGGACATCAAAATCCACCTCACCGGTGACCAAACACCACTGTGGAAACCCCTCACCCAGCCTTTCACTGCTCCTGGTTTTTCGATGCGGAGGCACGGGGTGGGAATTGCTCCCAGGCAGGACCATGTGCTGATGCCGTGTCCACCCAGCCAAGGTCCCTCAAGACCCTCAAGGTTAGATGGGCTCCTGAGCCTCCAGACCAAGCCCTTGACTTTGTGACCAGCGAGAGCCGATGGCGGCACGGTGCTGGAGGTGCGGGATGGAGCCACGCCGGACGGGATACGGCCCAGTTACACCTCCCTGCTCTCACCGCTCTCCTCCTGCTGACCAGGCCTCGGGAGGAGACCCGCCAGCAGACAGAAGGCTCGGCCATGGGGGATGAAAATCAATCTGCTCGCTAAGGTGGTGCTCTTCAATACTCCATTCATCCCTCCTGCAGCACCGAATAATGTCCCCTTTTGTCCCGCTGGCCCTCCCTGCGCTCCGGTGGGGCAGGTCTGACAGATGGCCCCTCCGCCGCCCTGCCCAGGCCAAATCCCTGCACTGTGTCCTGCTCCCGGGACGTTGTCATCGCCCGCCACTTTTGCGCCTGAGCCAGCGCGTTCCTGCTCCCTGGCAGGGTGGCAGCGGGCATTAACTGCTGCAGTGCTGTGTTGTGGCCGAGCCCAAGAAGGTGAAAACCAAATTTCCTTCTCTCTCTGTGCTTTTCCACCTGCTTCTCCATCTCCATCCCCATGCGCGAGGTTCAGCCGCAAACTGAACCCCCTTTCCTTGCACCCGGAGTGCTGAGCCCCTTTAGGGACGCCTATAAATTTAAAAGTGCTTTTTAAGCTGTAATAAGCCGTCACAGAAAGGACAGCATCCCTTTTAAAGGGTTGCTGAATCTGCGTTTCCGAAAGTCCCTTCATGTTTTTGGGTGTCTCGTAAAGCACACCCCAAGTGCGCATCCGATGGAAAAAGCCGCGTTCCCTGGAGCAGCCCCCAGCCCACGCGAGCGCTGACCCCCGCGGCTGACGCAAAACTCACAGGGCACACAAAGTCCCTGTTTTCACCCCAAATAGCACGCACCGCAGCAGACACTCTGTGCCCAAGCAGCTCGGTGAAAATTCCCTCAGTGAAAATTCCCCCCTCCTGCCTGGACATGAGACCCCACGGGCCCCTTAGTCCCTTTGGTCCCCCTTGGGGCGCCTGGACGCATCCCCTGCTCCCTCTTCTTCCACTTTTCAACTACTCAAGCAACTTTGTGAGAAATTTCAGGCTTTCAGCCCCCGCTGCCCTGTCAGATCGTTATTTGTAATTACCACGCTGACCTGAAAAAAAAAAAGCATTATAAATCCACATACCTGTTTGGTATTTTCTTTCCAGTATAAAGATGGGTATATCAAATCCCAGAAATAAATGTTCTCTTCTGAAGGAAAGGGAAGAGCTGGCTGCTTAGTTAAAAATTAAAAAAAAAATTTTTTTTGAAATGAATATTCCCTCTTATCCCAGGAGAGAGGTGATGGGGATAAGGCGGGAATTTTATCTTGAGGTGAGATTTTGCTTAGTAAATTTAAAAAAAAAAAAAAAAAAAAAAAGGAAGAGAAAAAGGATCTTATCCATCAACCGAACAGCTCCAACCCGTCATCTCTTTGCACCTTTGTGGCTGGGAGGTGGCTGCTGTTGGCTGGGTCACGGCTCTAGCGCAGGACGGCAGCCCTGCGTCCCATCCCAGGGCAGGTCACCCCGAAAGCGAAGGAGAAAGAGAGGAGGGAGGAGGAGGAGGAGGGGGAAGAAGAAGAGGAAGGAGGAGAGGGAGGAAGAGAGGGAAGACCTCTAAGGAGACATGGTGGGGAGGGAATGGCTCGGGTTTCAGGGAGGCAGGCAGGGACGCATCCTTAAATTGGGCTCTGGCAAAGCCTGGCTTACGCCGCCGGGGAAGGGAGAAGCTATTTCAGAGGATTTGGGCTTTTCAGCTCCTTCCCACCTCTCTCCTCAGCTTTCCGAATGTCCGCCTGGAGGGGAAGCCAGCCATAACCATCTGGCTGGAAATATTTCTGTCGACGCCTGCGCCAGTGCTCGGACGCAGCAGGACGGGACAGTCCCAAACCTCCTGCCCTGCCCAGGGGACTTGGGGACCTCCATCTGCAAACCATGGTGCTCCCTGCCTATTCCTGGGCAATAAATTGTCTTCAGAGGTCATTTTTTTTTCCAGATTTTTCCTGCCTGGCCACCCAAGGCAGCTCTGCCGAGGATGTCAGGGAGATCTGCCAGGTACTGGCAGTCTTGGCCCATGGTGAGGGGCTGGAAACCCTTCCCGTCCACCTCCATCGCCTTGTGTGCCACACACTCTTCTTGTCTCCTTCAGCTCCCAACCATAGCATCTCTATTTCAAGAGGAAACGTGTTTAACCATTTTCACCACCATTGCAAGTAAAAGACCGACCGCAAGACCCTTGGGTCTTGAGGGGAATGGAAAAACGACCCCCAAACGTACTGGGTGTCCCAGTCTTGTGAATTCTTTTAGGAGCCTGGCGTGCTTTTGGCTTTGGAAAATTCGATCTTAGGATCAACAGGATTCCTGCCCTCGCTTTCACGGGAGCTGCCCCATTGCTTTTGCTTCTAGATTGCTCATTTGCTCCCACACAAACCACAGACACTTAAATGCCCTAAAACGCCTGGTTTTTGTGTTTTAACTCAGAACAAAGCAGGCTCCAACTGTCCCTAACTGCACAGCCACCCATCTGCCATTACTTTCTTGTAGGGATTCAGTAATTAGCAATCAGGCATTTGCTTTTCATTTTCCAGCAGCCACAGAGTTCTAATTAGCCAGCTTGCAAGTGCAAGCTTCAAAGGTGCCTTTTCAGTCTGTTTTGCCCAAACTTTGACAAACTCTCCACCGTCCTGGCCAGCTGCCAGAGCCCGCCAGCTGGAAAATCATCACCTTCAGCATCGAGCCGCATCCAGACTCTGAACAGCAGGGAACGGAAGCCTCCGTCAACGCGAATGCGCAGGGGTGAGGTCAGCGGCCCCAGGATGCTCTCCACCCTGTCCGTGATTTCTCGGGATGTTTGAGCGGCATCTCAGACGTTTTCCATGCCTACATCGTAAGTGCATGAGCTTCGAGCGGCTTCGGTATCGGGCTACGGGCTGACGCTGCTCCGAGGAAGAGAAAACACAGCCAGCCTTGTTCAAGGAACAGCCACAACGTAAGAAAGGGTAATTATGAAATTCCACAGGGCAGCAAGGCTCTTCTCTTGCTCTCCAGGAAAAAAAAAAAAAAAAAAAGAAGCTTTTTCTGTCCTTCATGATGGTCCTGCTGCCTTGTCACTAAGGGACGTCAGTGATACTCACGGGAGAGCAGCTTCTGGAGGGGTCAGGGCCGAGCAGGGCCGTGCCCAGGTCTGCTCGGCATCCAACGTGCATTGTGAGCAGCGTCTGCCCCGGCTTCCCACAGCAGTGGGGTGGGTGGCATCTACAGAAACTGTCACCGCATCTCCTCTATGGCAGCAGCTCCGTCACGGCTGGAAGGTGGGGAAAGCGAGCAGCTCACAAATCTGCGGAAAACACAGATCCTCCAGAAAAATAGTAATTAAAATAAGGCTTCCCTTTTCAATTAGCTGGGAAAATAGAAAGCGGGGAGATGAATTCGTTTGTGCGTACTATGCCATTGCGAGGAAATGCGATAGGGATTTAGAAGAAGGGTCTGGGGCAATATGGAGTGGGATGGAGTCTCCCCTCCTTCCCTGCCTTCCTCCGCTCCTCCTGCCGCTCCAGGGCACGGGACCGAGCGGGACCCCGCGAGGTGGGGTCCCAGGAGAGGAGCTCTGGCTCCCCACGCCAGCCTGCGCCCAGCAGACTTAGGAGAAGGGGAAGATGTAAGCGCACCACGAGGGCATTTTGGTTCCCCCGTCCTTGCATCGAGCCCTCCCTCAGTGCCGCTGGAGCTGTGGTCCTAGCACACCTCCGCTAATTTTAACGTATTTTCTGGCAGCAAAACCAGAGAGGCTCCGTGTTTCCCTCGGCCGCGGCAAGCTGGAGCTTGGGGAGAAGTACCCATCCCCTCCCCGGACAAAATCACCTTTGTTCTTCCCGATAATCTGCTTCCTGAGGGACGTGCTGCAGAAACCATCCCGGCCAGGTGCGAAGGAGCAGCCCAAGGACGCGGCGCTGACAGGCGGCTCCGATGAGGGCCAGCTGATCCCTACCGCGGGCCCCGGCCGGCGTCCAGAGCTGCAGGCACGGACGGAGGGGATGGGAAACGGGGAGCTGAGTCCATCCGGTCACCCAGGTCAAAGCCACTCGCTGCGGACTGTTCGCTTTAGGTGCTGTAACTCCCTTTTCTGCGCCCCCTCTCATGACGTTACCTCCCCTGGGGTGAAATCTCAGCCTGCACCGGGCTCCCAGCAGCGGGATCCTACGGGACAACGGCCGCTTGTATACGACACGTCCGCTGGGACGAGCGCTCGGTGGCTTCTCGGGAAACGCCGGCAGCCCACTCCTGCCGCAGCACTGGTGGCGTGAGATGGGACCGCCGCAGCCACCGCTGAAGCGCGTTTAAATAAAGGCCCGTGAGCTAGAACCACGCCGAGGCACGCGGTTGAGACGCGGTGGCCTGCATGGGGACGGACGGGCTGCGGAGACGGACGTGGTGGACACCGCTACCCGCCAGTGCAGGAAGGATGGTGCCGTGCCCAAGCCTGATGCTTAGAATGACAGGATCGTTTGGGTTGGAAGGGACCTTTAAAGGTCCATCTGGTCCAGGCTGATCCGAAAAAACCTCCCAGAGGGATGGATGGCATCCTCGGCTGCCATACGGCTGAGTGCGCACGAAGGTGGCATGCGTTTTTCAGGAAGGAGGGGACTGGAAGAGGGCTTGGCTTTGGGCAGAGGGCAAAGCTGGGCCCCTGGGACCTGCCTGCTCCAGGGGGCAAGGTGATGGGCAACGTGGGCATGGGGAGAGACTTTGTACCAGGGTCTGTAGTGACAGGACAAGGGGCAGGGTCTGTAAACTGGAAGAGGGTAAATTTAGACCAGACATAAGGAAGAAATGTTTTATGACGAGGGTGGTGGAGCACTGGCCCAGGTTGCCCAGAGAGGTGGTGGACGCCCCATCTCTGGAAATATTCCAGGCCAGGTTGGCCGGGGCTCTGAGCATCCTGGTCTGGTGGAAGGTGTCCCTGCTCTCTTGAGGAGCCTCCGGCATCATTATATACGCCAGTGCAGGACTTGGAGTCAAAACCTCCAAGGAGCACGGAGCAGCCACAGGGAAATTAGTTCAACAGCCTTCCAGCCTCTCTGCAAGGAAGGAAAGAGGGAGAAGACAAATATTTGGCTGGTTACGGTGGTGCGCGGACAGCTCAGACAGAAGGTGACCCCACGCTGGAGGACTCGCTGCTTCGCATGCTGATTTGGGGAGCACGCGGGGAGGGCGGTGTCAGCGCCTGAGCGTGGTAAACACGGGATCCAGCCGAAAAAAAAAGCGCACAAGAGGCTGCATTAAGCTCTGTGGATCGTTAGTGTGAAAATAATAGCATATCAAATATTTTTGCAGCAGTGAGGGCTGCGAGGGCTGCATCCCTGTAAGCAGGGTCTGCAGGGAGAGCTGGACACCGAGGACCGCTGTCACTTGCAGCATCTCTCCGTCTGCCGGCTGTGCCACGTCACTCTGCTGGGCTCAACGGTCTGTTCTTCGCCGTCCTCGGTTCTGCCTGAAAACGTCTCCTGTTTGGGATCAGGGGGTATTTCAGTGCCCGTTCACCCACGCAGCGACGTGGCTCGGAACCGGCTCCCAGCCTGGCTTTGGAAAGCGCACCCGTCTATTTTTCCAGGCTTGCGCGTATCGAAGCGGAAAGGCAAAAAAAAAAAACCAAAACCTTCACGTCGCTCTCCGTTCCGCGTGACAGCCGCAGGAGGCAGGGATCCGCAGCACCTGAGCTGGAAGCGGGAAACGCTGCTTAACCAGACGCGTGACGAGCAGGCGATGGATCAGGGCTGGCAGTAATTAGCGCTTTGCGAGCATTTTGAGCTCCAGTACGTGACAGCCTCGTCCATCCCGGAACAGAGAAATCCCTGGGCATTTCCACACGAGGCTGAACGGCGGGGAGATAGAGCTCCAGAGGATTTTTACTGCAGCTGCGGTAATTTTTGATTCCAAGCACAACATACTTTATTTCGATAAGCTTTTCGCGGCACCTCCGGAGCAGGTGCAGCGCGGCGCGGCGTGGGATAAAGTCCGCAGCAGTTTAAAGTCCCGTGATAAGGACCTGAATTTGGAACGTCCCGGTTTTGAGTCCCTCTGCCGAAGCATCCGGCAAGGGAAAATCTGGAAGGCGCTCCTTGAGTTAACGTCGCTGCCGAAGAAACCCGGGGGTCGTGCGAGGCGGGCAGCGGGCAGGAAGCGGCGGCAGAGGCACCGGTCACGGGTGCCGTGGCGTTCAACCGGCCTCGGCCCGCGCCCCGGCGGCAAGGCGGGCGGCGACCGCGGGGTGGTTGTGGTTTAGACAAACGCGAACGAAACCGAAAATAACTCTGCTCGAGGGCCTGGGCGCGCAGCTGGCCGACCCCCGCCGAACCCCGCTGCGGATGGTCCCGGCCCAACCCCGTCACACTCACGCACGCGCTGTCACGCTCACGCACACCTGGTCACGTTCACACAGTCACACGTGCTGTCACACTCACGCATACCTGGTCACACTCGCGCACACCCTGTCACACTCACGCACACTGTTATGCACGCCCCGGCACACTCACACATGCCCCGGCACACTCATGCACTCTCACACTCACGCACTCACACTTATGCACTCCCTGTCACACGCTGTCACACTCACGCACTCTCACACTCACGCCCTGACATACTCACACTCACTCACGCACGCCCTGTCACACACTGTCACACTCACGCACTCACTCACTCACACACTTTCACACTCACGCCCTGTCACACTCACGCACTCACACTCACATACGCTGTCACACTCACGCATTCTCACACTCACGCACGCACTGTCACACTCACACACTCACGCACTCACACTCACACCCTGTCACACTCACACCCTGTTACACTCGTGCCCTGTCACACTCACGCACTCCCGCCCTGTCACACTCACGCCCTGTCACACTCACACACTCACACTCACGCACTCACGCCCTGTCACACTCACGCCCTGTCACACTCGCGCCCTGTCACACTCACGCACTCACACTCACTCTCACACTCATGCACTCACGCTCACGCACTCTCACACTCATGCACTCTCACGTGCTGTCACACTCACGTGCTCTCACACTCACGCACGCACTCTCACGCACGCACTCTCACTCACGCACTCTCACACGCACTCACACTCACGCACGCTGTCACACTCACGCACTCACACTCACGCACGCACTCTCACTCACGCACTCTCACACGCACTCACACTCACGCACGCTGTCACACTCACGCACTCACACTCCCGCACGCACTCTCACTCACGCACTCTCACACGCACTCACACTCACGCACGCTGTCACACTCACGCACTCACACTCCCGCATGCACTCTCACTCACGCACTCTCACACGCACTCACACTCACGCACGCTGTCACACTCATGCACTCACACTCCCGCACGCACTCTCACTCACGCACTCTCACACGCACTCACGCTCACGCACGCTGTCACACTCACGCACTCACACTCCCGCACGCACTCTCACTCACGCACTCACACTCACGCACGCTGTCACACTCACGCACTCACACTCACGCACGCACTCTCACTCACGCACTCTCACACGCACTCACACTCACGCACGCTGTCACACTCACGCACTCACACTCCCGCACGCACTCTCACTCACGCACTCTCACACGCACTCACACTCACGCACGCTGTCACACTCACGCACTCACACTCCCGCACGCACTCTCACTCACGCACTCTCACACGCACTCACACTCACGCACGCTGTCACACTCACGCACTCACACTCACGCACGCACTCTCACGCACGCACTCTCACACGCACTCACACTCACGCACGCTGTCACACTCACGCACTCACACTCCCGCACGCACTCTCACTCACGCACTCTCACACGCACTCACACTCACGCACGCTGTCACACTCACGCACTCACACTCACGCACGCACTCTCACTCACGCACTCTCACACGCACTCACACTCACGCACGCTGTCACACTCACGCACTCACACTCCCGCACGCACTCTCACTCACGCACTCTCACACGCACTCACACTCACGCACGCTGTCACACTCACGCACTCACACTCCCGCACGCACTCTCACTCACGCACTCTCACACGCACTCACACTCACGCACGCTGTCACACTCACGCACTCACACTCACGCACGCACTCTCACGCACGCACTCTCACACGCACTCACACTCACGCACGCTGTCACACTCACGCACTCACACTCCCGCACGCACTCTCACTCACGCACTCTCACACGCACTCACACTCACGCACGCTGTCACACTCACGCACTCACACTCACGCACGCACTCTCACTCACGCACTCTCACACGCACTCACGCTCACGCACGCTGTCACACTCACGCACTCACACTCCCGCACGCACTCTCACTCACGCACTCACACTCACGCACGCTGTCACACTCACGCACTCACACTCCCGCACGCACTCTCACTCACGCACGCCCTGTCACTCACGCTCCCGCCCCGCCCACCCCGCCCGCTGCCGGCCCCGCCCCCTCGCACTACATCCCCCAGGCGGCCGCGCGGGCGCATGCGCGCTGCCTCCCGCCGCCGCGGGCCGGGAAGCGGCAGCCCCGCAGCAATCGCCGCCGCCGCCGCCGGGACTGGGGTGAGGGGCGCGGCGGGGCCGGGGGGGGGGGGGGCGCGGGGTCGGCAGCCCCTTCCCTGTGACCGTCCGCGAGGGGCCTCCCCCGGGGCTGGCACGGCTGCGAGGCACCGGTACCGAGGCGCGGGCCCACCCTGCCCGCTCGGAGCCGTCGGGGAGCGGCGGAGCGGCGGCCGGGAGCCGGGGCCTTCCCGTGCGGGCCCGGGGGGCCGTTCTCCCCGCCTCGGCCTGGGGGACAAGGGCGTCGTTCCCCTCGCACCGGGCCCCGGGCCCTCCTTGGCTCCCGGGGCGGGGGGGTTCGGGGTGGGCCCGTGAGAGGGTCTCACCCCGGGCCCTCCTTGGCTCCCGGGGCGGGGGGGGGGGTCGGGGTGGGCCCGTGGGAGGGTCTCACCCCGGGTAACCGGCTGCGGAAGGCGGGAGTTGACTTTGCCCTTCCCGGCACTCCGGCCCTGCCGTCCGGCTGAAAGCAGGGGAAGAGCCCTCCTGGTGCTGGCCGAAACTTTGGGGGAAGCTGAGGGAGCCCTCCGGCTCTTGCCAGGTTTGCACCCCCGCGAGTGACCGGTCTCCCCACACAAATAATCAGCTCGGGTGCCCTGGAGCCGGCGAGGGGGATGCCGGGCTTGCAGTGATCCTGGGTTGGGGTCTACCTGCCCTCTTCTCGCCGCCTCGGCTTTCCTGTTCTGCCGTGCCTGAAGTAAGCCCTCTGCCTCGCTGGTAGGCAAACGCTTTGTTCTGCTTCAGTTGTGGTCTTTTATTTTTCTCCTCCGAAGGGAACTCTCTTGAAGCTTGTCTTGAACAGAAGGAGTCCAGGTTTGGAGCGGTCGGGTTTGATTTCTTCAGTTCTTTTGGCTGTCAGCCTAGCCACCTTGCACTGTGACGATCGGCAAAGGCTGGAAGAAGGCAGGAGTATGTCAGGGCAGATCGACCGGAGTTATTAGTTCAACCTTCCCTCTGCCTCCTTGCTCTGCTCGTGTCTCGGGGTTGCTGCTAGCCGTGTGCTAGTCGGTGCTGCGTGCCTGTGTACGGAAAGACGCGTTTCGATATATGAGTTACCCGGTAAGAGCTTCAAACCCTGTTGCATGGCTGTGTGTACAGCTCAGGTTGCGCTAGGCCCAGAAGTGCAGATGTCGGGGGGGGGGGGCTCTGGGGACCCTGGGTGGGTGGTTTGGGGTCAGGGTGGCACAGGGCACCTGTAATGCTGCTCCAGTCGTGCATCCTGCATGGGGCCATGGGCTTATTGCAGCCCCGGTGCTTTGTGTGCTCTCCTAATCCGTGTGTAATCTTTTCCCTTGGGCTCTTTGTAGCCCTTCCAGTCCCATCTCTCATGTGGTGTTACTGGTGCTTAACAAATCCCTCCTGGGCACCCTCTTTTCTCAGCAATCTGCTGAAAAATCTCTATTTTACCAGTCCGGTGATTTTTATTTTAAGGCAGCCCGGCTCAAGGGCTCCTGAGACCTTTTCTTTTCCCGGTACAAGGTAGGATGTCTTTTAAACTTTTATCAGCACTGGCAATTTCAGCTCAGAAACTTAAAAAGGGACTTGATATTTTTAGAAATCATCTCACATCTGTGAATTTTAAGATCCTGCATTTAAAGCGAAATAAAATTCCGCTTTCTAGAAGCAGAACAGGTTTGAGAATTAAACATGTCTTTCAAATGCTTCAATTCCCACCTACCCCTCTCCAGCTTTCTCACCACTGTTTGCTGGAGTTTGAGGAGCTGGGAAACAACCAAAACGCACCCAATTCTTTTCCTGTCCAAGTCCTAATTAAAGCCATGTGCACAAACGTGCTGAGGTGTAAAGATCCAACGAAACAAATCCACATTCAAGATCTGAGCCCAGGTTACAAATTACCTCCTAAGTGGAGGGCAGTTGGATGGAATGTTTAAGTTTGCACTTTAAATAGTCAGGGATTTGTTTTAATTTGCAGCAAGGTGGCCCATAGGATTTCTAATTGGAGCCAGGACTGAATAAACGTAGTTTTTAGGGGTTGGTGTGACAGAGAACTTTTCAAGGCACTTTTAAAGCTGAAGGTGAAGTGTTATAGTCCCTGGGATTTTAGCAAAGATTTTAGCTACTCTCTCTGACCTGCCAGTCTCCCCAGGACAGAGCCAGCATGGAGGAGCTGGAGCAGCTGAACTACTGCTAGCATCTGTAAGGCAGTGCCGGCAAAGTGGATGTGTAACGCATCCCAAGCTGCAGCCAGCTGCCTCTGTACCATTCTGCTCCCTGCCCAGCCCAGGACCTTTCTGCCTTGGTGTAACGTGCACAGCAGCCAGAGGATGTTGGCTGAAAACTGCACGAGCAGCTCTGGTATTGGATTTCTCAGCTTTTAATATTCATATGCTGCTGAATTCACAAACTGGGGGGAAGGAACTGCAACTTCAGGCCTTTTCTTTCTCTTATTTGCCTTAACTCAGAGACTCGTGTAATTTTGGCTTACTGACGCTCTCCCGCATTCCTCGCTTCCCGTCCCTGCAAACAGCTGCTGGCTCGAGCAGCGTTCAGCAGTGAGAACTGGCAGGAGGCTGAAATAAGCTCTTTGCTCCTCCTTTGGCCCAGCAGTCCTAGCTCAGGGAATATTTTTCCATTCTGATGGGGAAGTGAACGTCAGAGCACGCAGCACTCACGTGCTGCTGATCTGGGTACCTTTGCTTGCGTGTGGGAGCTGGTCGGTGTGTGTGGTCCGGGATTCAAAGCGTCGCTGTCATCCAAGGGGGTGAGCAACAGGCTTCTGTCACCCAGCTGTTCTCAGCCAGTGTCCCAGCGAGTGCAAGGTGGTACAGGAAGGAGGCAGCTCTTCTGCTGGGGTACGCTCTCTTTTTTTTTTTCCATTTCCTGCTGCTGTGTTTCAAAGAGGAAGGAAAACAAATCGCCACCTCCCTCCTAACAGCTCTCCTGCTCTGCTTGTGGCTGTAGGATGTCCAGATGGATATTTGGTAACAACAACTTTGGGGGAAAAATGGTGTTGGCTCTCCGTTTGAGGTTCAGAGCACCTAATGCAGGCGGGTAGGACAGAAAACCCTGCAGCCCTGCTTTGGCTCACACTGCTCTGAGCTGAGCACGGCTGGCAGTCCCTGAGGAGGAGATGTGTTGGTGTGAAACCTGCCATAAAAAGAACTGGCAGAGGCAGGTGTCGAGTTTGATAACTCAGGTATAGATTTGCTGTTTTGAGCAGTAAGGTAACCATCCTCGGTGCGTTAGGGGAGGATGAATTACATCAAAAAGATCAGTTGCAGAGGTGGGGGTCTTCTGTTGGTGATCTAGAGCAGTTTGTCACCAACACCAGTCAAGCTGGGGGTGTTCCATAAAAATCTCAGGGCAACTCATGAACTGATTTACAATGAGTTCCTGGAGAAAGTGTTGCTTTCCTCTTATAAATGCAGACATGTGGGTGTGTCTGTTCTTTGCTCACTCTTTTTCTGTTTCTTTTTTAAGCTAGCAAGCCATGCAAACGTGATGGATAGGACGCTCCACGGAGCGTGGGATCTTCACCCATCCGGCAGGGATGTCATTCTCTGCGCAGATGGCATCCTCCAGTGGAAGCCACCCACCGCTTCTCTGCCTCTTGGGAGACCTGAACTTTTCCATTTGACGGGAAAGAAGCTCATAGCTCCCTGCTGACTGCTGGGAGTTAAGCGAGCAATCAATGATGTGAGACCTTAGGAAAGAGAAGGCGACTTTATTTTAAAACAAAATTAATTTTGCTCGTTCACAGTCACGCCCACCTGCTCACGAGCACCAACACAGTGATCCCCAGGTGGTCTGTCTGGCATTTGGGCATTGAGACACGTGTGTCCAGATGGTCCGGTCAGGATTCCTTGCAATGACACAGCGGACAAGGAATGCCAAATATCACACCTCCGGTGTCTCTTGGACAGCTTGGTGACCACGTGATGGCTTTGGGTCTGCTTTTTTTACGTCCCCTGGGGACTAGGAGTGATGGTGATATTTTGTCTCTGCTTCCTGTCCCTTCTCTGTGAGTTGTTAGGATTTACTCACTGCCCTTTGTGTATTTATCTGGATGTCTTAAGGCTCCTACCCCGTTCTCTGTTCTTCTACAAATCATCTCTTAATGGCTTGAGTCTCTGTTGATGCAGATTGATCCTTGTTTCAAGGTGTTCCTTGTTTTCCAGCCTGAGAAGCTGCAGCTAGGTGTCTTGAGGACCTCCAGCACAGACTCTTTGTTACTCCCTGTGTTCCTCCTGGTGCTTCCAGCCATTCTTTGCTCAGATCACACTCAATGTATGTATTGCTGCAATTTGTAGTCTGTGTGTAAAGGATTGTCTTCTGGCTTTGTATGCACGTATAACGCTGCACGGAAGGAGCCAAGGGACTGATGCTGGATCAAAACTGAGTGGTCAGAAGCCTGAATGGGGCTGACATTGCAGCCCTGAAGCTCAGATCAGTGAGAAGAGTTTGGGAACCACTTGCATAACCGAGTCATTCATGTGCACAAGTGCTTGGGGAGCTCCTGCTCTCAAGCTGGCGGCTCGTGTCTAGGGCGGTCAGAGTGTAACTCAGCTGCCAGGACCGGTGATGGGTGCGGAGTGGCCGCTTGCCTTGGCACGCGCCTGGCTAGTGAGCATCTGAACTCTGGTCAGGGCTTACGGATCTGCCCAGTGCAGATCTACAGCGACTGGTGGCGTCTGGTGCTGCAAACCATAGGAAGTAGAGTCTCACCTAAGAGTTTTTGCTCTAAATTAGCAAGAAAAGTTGCTAGCATTGGCAGGGAGTGGGTGGTGGTACCTCATTTGCCCTCAACTAGAGGGTTTTGAGGCTCGTCCACTTCTCTGTAGTCTCCTAAATGCACAGCAAGCATCTTCTGTGAAAGGCTGAGCTTGTTTCCCTCTCAAATGGTTTGTGTGGTATGGATGCAGGGTAGGGTGGATTTGGGGGCATCATTCTCAGCTCCGTATGCTCTCTTTATTTCTTGCTGCAGGTCCCCTAGAAGAAAATGATGTAAGACCAGCCAGGACAGCTGCCACTTCCAACCGCGGCGTGCCCAGACCTCAGGGAGGAACATGGCAGCAGCTCAGGGAGCAGGAAGCAGTTCAGCCGGGCCGTCCGGACTCCCCGGTTCTGCCCCGGGGCACGGCAGCAACTCCACGGCAGTGGCAGTGTGGGAATGGCAGGATGAATTTGGCAGGTGGAGGCCGTACCGAGGGAACGTCTGCAGCTACATTGAACAGGTTTTTCAGGCCTCTCAGCAGAAGGGCCGGCGTTCGGGGTCGGGGCTTGTCAGCAGCATTGCTTTGGGACACGCGGATCCTGCCTTGGCCCCCTATGTCATCGACATCCCAAACTGGATGCAGTTCCGGCAGGATACAGGTAAGGGAGCTTCCCTGCCCGTGCTGGCATTTTGATGAGGCTGCTTGTGCGCTTGGAGATGAGTGGAGCGTCGTTCTGTGTAGGAGAGCCCTACAAAGCTCTGCTGTCTGCTGCCACTGCTGGGCAGCTCTTTGAGGGATGGTATGGCTGATTCTCTCCTGACGCTGTGTGCCGCCCAGCATATTAGCACGTGATAAAATCCATGTTGGCTGGCATGAATCTGCAGGGCTAGGCGCAGGTAGGTGGCCTTCATCTCTTAAGGAGCATCATCACGGGACCTCTGGAGCTCGGAACTTGAGAGCCGGTGCCCTCCGAGCTGGAAATTTTCTTCCTGCCCCCACCCACATCCACTCAAGACCACTCACATAAAAAGGCCTTTTTACGATTCAAACCCTCCCATTCGAATCCCTCGTTCCCTCTGCAACTGGAGTGCCAGCTGCTTTACCTTGGCATGCCGCCCTGCACAAGCTGCTTTGCGAAAGCCTGCAGCCCCCGCAGAACGCCGTAATGCTGCAGCAGAATATTCCCCGCACTTGTGCTACACAAGGCTGGCTTGCTTCCTCCCAGGGAGGAAGGGCGGGCTGGGCTTGATAGTAGGATTGAGACCTGATTCTCATTCTCATCTCACCTCTCTTGGGGTCACTGAGGCTAGCAGCTCAGAATTTGCTGTGATGACTCCTACCCTGTTTCGCTCCAGATGTGCTGAGCAGCTGGAGCTTAGAAAGGGGGCAGGGGTGGAATGCATGCTCTTCATATCTGGAAAATCCAGGGAGATCCCAAATTACACACTCTGAATGAACGGCTGCTTTGGAAAATTCTCCATGCATCAGTTTCCCCTTTACCGACATTTTTCCCATCGGCTCATGACACACTCAAGCATCACCCCAAGCCTTAGAGATGGGCAGTGCTCTGGTTTCTTGCCGACTGCAGCAGTAAGTGAGCAATATCTTGGATCAACTGCACAATTGGACAGTTCCTACAGGAAAGGGAAGCGGTTGAAGCAGATGCGAGTGGTCATCACAGCTGCATCCGTGTTTTTATTCTGACTTCTTGACCTTAGGATTAGTTGTTCCTAGGGGTGTCCTGAGTGAGGAGCTTTCTTTGCTGGGTGCTTTGGCAGATCTGGCTCGGCATGGCCTGTTTGAGCACCTGGGAGCCCTGCTGAGGCTGTGGCTTCGAGCAATGCAGCATGGACCACCAGAGCTGGCACCAGCAGCTGTTTCTTCTTTTCTTCACGCCAAGTTTGTGAAGGAACCTTCCAGCCTCTTGTCCTTTCAGCCAGTGCTCCAAGACACAGGCAGCAGTCCCAGCCCATCCCTTGTCAGGAAATGGCCCGGTTTGGTGGGGGTGAGCAGAGTGCCTGTGGGAGACGGAAAGATGCGTCCCAGTGTGAATGGGACATCCTTCTCCACAAGTGGAGCTGTCTCTCTGCAAAGGTCTTGTATCTCTTTGGACCCTTGTGAAGGATCTCAAAGCACCTAACAAATATTGTCCATCACAGGATGGTCTGGAGTTGGTCATCTCTGGGAGGCAGCCCAATACAGTTTTGGGAATGGTGTTGGCTGACGTGATCTCAGCTTTCCTTGGACGAGATCTGTAGTTGAGTCCTTAATAACAAAAAGGCCGATTCCACTTCACAGCCCTCCTGCAGCATTTCCCACTGCTTCCGAAGGATGCTGATCAGAGTGGCCAGGTCTGTGAGCCTCCCTCCACGAGTACCTGTGTGCTCTGCAATGTGACTATTGGAAATGCTCTCATATCCCTTTCAGTGGCCTGGTCCTAAGCAAAGCTTTTTCTCTCTGCAGAGCTCTGCCTTAAACACCAACCTTTCTGAGTGAGCAGCCAGCTGACCTTTGTCATGTGCTGGAGAAAAGAATCTCCGCAGGAAACATCCCCATGAAAAATCTTTAAACAGAGCAAAAAATAGGCTGTTGTATTCTGCTCATTAGCTATTAGACAGACAAACAGACTCTTCAAAGGAAGCCAGGGAGAATAACAGGAAGCCAGTGTTAACGGGACCGGCATCCCCACCAACGGGGAATGACAGCTGTGCAGGGGGATCTTGAGGGCAGGATTATCTGTGGACTTCAGCTGCTGGTTGAGGCAGATTAGTTGGAAGTGAATGCAAGGGAGCAGCAGGAGTTCTCCTCTCACCCCAGCTGTTTGCCCACCCTGGAGAGGAATGCCAGTTTCCCTGCCAGCCTGGGGGAAGGGGAATGTTTTCCAAGTGCACGGCTTTGGTCTTGCTGTTGACTCTGGAAAGCTCTTCTCCCTGCTGCTCTTTGAGGGTGTTAAAAACACAGATTGCTTGCAAACTCCTCAAGTCCTCTCTGTGCTGCTTTTAGCTTCTGACCTGCCAATGGAGCAGGGGTAGCCTTGCTTATCTGCTCCGAGATGTGTCCCACGGGACTTTCTGACACCTCGCTTTACCTGTGGTAGTTCCCTTTCTCCTGGAAACAGGAGCACTCATCTCTAAATGTAGTCCGTTTCTCACTGTCTCACTTCCAGCCCAGTCTCATCCTCGGTCCTCCTTCTGCTCAGGTGACCATCCCTGATGTTGCCTACCTGCTAAGGACATAGGTTTGTGTTTCTAAAACTTGGCAGGACTTGCTTGGTGGATAGGAACAGTTGTTGCTAGTTTATTTTTGGCTGTTTCATCTTCTTTCCCATGTAAGACATTGATTCCTGGCTGGGGAAGTTCACCTTGGTTCTGCTGACACCCTCTGCCAGGGGAAGTCCTTGTCCCACAGGAATCCCGGGACTTTGTGGCTGAGCTATTGAGGTTCAACCCCAGTTCTTACAGGGGAGGTTGCTGTGTTTCACTGGCTGCTAGTAGCTTTTTAGGTGTGCTGATGAGATGTTGTCTGTTAGGTGGTGTCACTGGAGAGTCCTGCTCTGCAATAAGGATGCTTGGTGCTGCTCTGGCCACTGAAGCAGCAGGTTGGGAGTAAGTGCTCGACCTTTCCTGGCTGCTCATCCCCTTCATGGGTTGAGGCAAGCCCCTTCAGTGCCTTCAGCTTCCCAGCAGAAACACAAATCCTGCCATTCCTTGGTCTGGCACACTCTGCCTTTGAGAGGCCCTCAGCCTTTATGTCAGCTCTGGAGCTCAGGTCTGTCTCTTCTGATTTAGTTTCTGTGATGACGTGTGGGATATACCTGCACCCCAGCACAGGGTCTTGTGGTCTGACCACCAAAGCGCTGTGCAGAAACCATCAGCACAACTTACAAAGAAGCCTGGGAGTGTGATAGGAGCAGAGATGTGGCTTTCATGCTGTTGAGAAGAATTTTTAGCAGTGAGGAGGCCGTTAATGCCATTATAGTTTGAGTCAAGCCCTTGTAGTTTCCACAGTATCCCAATACTGTGGGGTAGAAAGGGCAGCACTGTGAGGCAGAGATACTTGAGCCAGGCAGAGCTACTCAGCCAGAGCCTGAACATGGGTAGCAATTGGGTTTTGGCAGTGTGGAGTCCCACGCAGGCTGTCCTCCCTCTTCCTTGGGGTGTGCTCGTTGGGTGTAAAGCTTGCTTGGACGTGGATACTTAGAACCATGCCCACTTTCACACAGGGTCCTGGAGCATAATGTCATAACTCATGACCTCTTAGGAGGCTTCATTTTATTTTTTTCCTCTTGGTGCTATTCTCTGAACTCTTCCTATGTCATAATGACTTGCTGCATCCCTGTTCCCCCCCACCTGTCTGCATCCCCAGACTTGCTTGCCCTGCGGCGTTTCCTGCTCCTCTTTCTCAGCGCGGGCTGCTGCTGAAGATTTTTCCCAGCAGCAGCAATTTTGACCCTGTTGCAGGAACCCGTTTTTGCAGAGGTTGCAGAGCTTCTGTCCTGTTGGGTGGCTTAGCTCCTTTCTCGTTAGGCTGCTTCTTTTCTAAAGAAAGTGAAGTCACCCTGGAGAGCCAGGCTTCCAGGAGGTTTCGAGCTCCTGCTGTTGCTATCAAGTGGCCTTGAAAGAGCAGTGTATCTGCTTTCATTTCTCGTCCTTTGTCTGAACAGCTGCTCTCTCCAGTTTCCGTATTACTGTGTTATCTTGTCCTCTCTAGTCTTGCTGTATCTCCCAGCAGTCAGGAGCCTGGAGAAGCTGGCCCTTCTGCAAAGTCCTCGTCCTTGTCGTTGTGGGACTTCACCCACTCCCCCAAGAGCAAAATTGCCCAGACCCTTGCGTAGCAAAGTGGGCGTTTAGCCCCTTAAGCGCTCCTGCAAAGCACTTCTCGATGGTGTTGTGTCTCTATAGTTACTCTGTTGTCAAGGTTGTAGGAGTTGGGTTTTTTTTTAAACCAGATCTGTGCCTCAGCCTGTTTTTTTTTCTTGATTTTTTTTTTTTTTTTTTTTTTAATGTCAGGGAGGCATATGTGATCACTGGGCCTTTGTGCTCGGGTGTGTCTGTCTCTGCATCCTCTCTCCTTCCCTCCTTTCCCACCCTTCCTCCCAGCAGCCTTTGAACCTGTTGCCAGCTCACAATCGGAGTTGGCAAAGGGTCAGGGAACTCGGGGGTATTGCATTTCTCTGAGCTTCATGAGCAAACCCAGCCCTGTTGGGAAGAGAGAGTCTGTTAGTGCCCTGGCTGAGGGAGAGGTGAGGAAGGCCACCCTGATGTAGACACCACAGATCTGTGCAGAAATGAGTCCCTGAGACAACGTCCCCCTTAATTCTTTGCTCACAAAATGATTTTCTTTCTTTTCCCTCCTCTCCCCACACAGGGACAATGCGGGCTGTCCGCAGGCACCTCTTCCCTGGGGACTCTGCTGCTGGGCAGGGCATCGTCTGGGAGTGGCAGAACGATGAAGGTGGGTGGTCCCCCTACGAGATGAAAGTCTGTGTATTCCTGGAGCAAGCCCATGCCACGAACCACCAGCGAGTAGATCTCGGACACTTGGGCTACAACTACGAAGTTGACTTTGTGGCTCAAGTCCAGACTAACAAGACCACGAGGTTCCGCCGCAGCGTTCAGAGGCGTTTTGACGCCGCGTACCCAGTGACAGTCTCCCCGGCACCCCTTCACATGGGGGTGGCTTGTTCTTGTCAGCAGTGCTGCCTAAACAGTGGAACTGGTCCCATCACCACGCGCTACCGCCACTCCATGATAAACTTTCCCAACTCTTCTGCTACTCATCAGGTTTCCGGTAGGACAGCGTCAGTAAGTTCTTCCAGCGTTGGCTTCGTGCCGTATAACAAACCGATTTTGTCTGGAGCGAGGTCAACGTCAAGACTCAATGCACAGAGCACCTGGGCTTTGCCTCAAGCTGGGGGCCCCAGCACAGGACTGTCGGCATCTAATGGAGTCAGGTACAGACCCTAATTCATCTTTAAATGCTGTCTGTGTGTCAGAGAGACTTGCTGTGCTCAGGTCTTCGTTATCTAGGAGCCTCTCTGTCCCAGAGGACTTTACAATGGTCTTCTACCTAGAAGGAGAGAGAGCTTTGTGCCTTTGTGTCCAGTATGGTGGACAAAAAGCCTTCTCCTCTGCTTTCCACTTCTTTTCTCCCACTTGAAATATAGTTCCTGTCCTCCAGTCTCCCTGAACCACTGCAGAGAGCAGTCAGGTTGAGATTCTGCAGGTTTGAGAAAATTTAATAGTGATTAGTGGTATTCTGGGTTACGCTTAAAAACAACTTTGAGGGGAACTGAGTGAATGAAAAGGGAACTTATGAACACCCTTATTAAATTCAAAATATGCAGTAAACATAGAGTGGAAGACTGCTGTGTTCAAAGCTCTTCCCCTTCAGGGAGGGACCAGAGGACTCGCTGCATGTGGCTGAGACCTCGTGAATTCTCTGACAAAATCAGGAAGTCCATGTTGGACACTTAAATGTGAACAAGCAGAAAAAAAACCCCAACCTCTAAGACATAGATTTGATCGAGGCTTTTTTAAAATCCATTGTGAAGATGTTTAGAAGACCACATCACTTCTCCCTTCCTTTGATACCTTGAACCATATTGATCCCTCTCTGTCTGAGATCAGTGGGGTGGCACCAGCAGTTTGAGTGGTGTCCAGGCTATTTGTCAGGCTGAATGCTGATGCGGAGCAGACGTGCCACAGGATAATCATGGAAGAGGTTCGTTTTGCACATGTTGAGGTGCTGTGGAGCTTCACTGTTGTGATGTTGGAGGACTGGAAGCACAAGCAGGACTGTAAGTGATTTAAAATCCAGCTAAGCCCCACCTTGTGAGAGTTGTTTGCCACATCCTTTCCCTTCATCTTCAGCGACCATCTCGGAGTGAGCTCTGGCTCTCTGTAGGGAGCTATTACTTTGAAGGAAGGACTGGCAGTTGTTGTGCTGCTAGTTGAGGTCTAGCTTTCCTCAGTTCTTTGAACTGTCACCCCTTAAACACTCCAGCTTGCGAGGGGTCACCTGTCCTGGCTGCTGATCCATTTTCACTGGAGCTCTTCTCTGACAGGGCTGAAACTGGTGTGCATCTTGCAGCACAGGATTTCAACTCCCATTGCTGAGCAACTGGAGCCGGAAGAGGGCTGCAGGAGGAAGGGCTTCACTCTCTTCAGGCCTTTCAGCTGTGCCAGCTAAATGAAAAGCAGAATCTCATCATCTGACAGCTCGGCTTCTCTCCCCAGAGTGGGCTGCTGGGCCAAGCAGGGGTTGATTATCCCCTGTGGGCTGGAGCAGGGCTGTGGCACTGGGCTCCAGTGGGGATTTTGGGACTGGGGGAGATCAGTCTTGCCCTTGCAAAGCGGGGCACTTCCCTCCGTGTTCGTGTAGGACCGCCTCTGTGAAGCCCGGACACCCAAACCAAACCGGATCACCGTTAATCGGCTCTCAGGGTCTTAACTCTGGCTATGCAGAGGTCTTTGTGGCCCGTCTGGTGATAATACTTGCATCAAGTATCTGCTAGCTTTAAACCAAGGACCAAGCAAGGGCTGTCTGACTGCTCCCTCTGTTTGTGAACGGCTGGAAGTGTACAGAGCAGTGTCTGCATTTCACCGTAAATAATCCAGGTGCCGAACCGCTGTGTGAGCACCTGAGAAACTAAAGGGGAACGTGCCAGGGCTGATCTACCTGTCCAAGCTCCCCCAAGTAAATACAGAGATAAGAGATCTAGAAGAGTATTGAAAGCAGGTTCTGCTAATCACATGAGGTGCAGGGGTTTGAGGTTTATTTTGAGTCTCGTTTGTATTTTAAGAAAGACTGTGAATCTTGAGATATTTTCCTGAGTGTTGTATCAGGACTTTCCCTTTTTGTGGTCATCAGAGTGAAATGACTTCCCGCAGCCTGTTCTTCTTTCTCACGGTGCTTTCTTTGCACCTGATGATTTTCCATCGTGTCTTAAGCATCCGCAATACTTCTCTGTTCCAGTCACCTTCGAAGAGGGCTGAAAATCCGCCCTCAGTACTGCCTGCAGGAACCCCCAGTAAGGCTCTTACTATCTCCTGAAGAAGCTGCCAAGTTCCCCCTCTCACAGATCAGGGTGTGGGGCTGCCTGAAGCCCCTGTCCTTCCTCAGAGCCTCAGCATGATTCACAAAGCGACTCTCAGGGTGGAAAGATTAAAAACAAAGAGCCAAACGCTGCAGCAGTTGCCCTGCAAGCCTGTCTAGAGCCAGTGAGGGTCTGGATGTGTTGTATGGTGTGGATGGGGGTGTCCTGAAAGGAGGGAGGGTGGGAGAGAGATGTTCAGAGAGGGCTGGCATGGGCTCCTGACCGTGAACTTAGCCCACGGTGCAGGAAATGCTGACTGGGAGGAGAGGGACAGCCAGGAGGAGATGTGTGGATGCCCAGCCAGGGCGCTGGGGAGGACGTTGTCGTGGCAGCCTGCCGGGCTGGGTCCCCGGAGCTGCCGTGGCAGCAGGCAGCTCTCAGCAGCTGATTAAACCCTGTGACAGGCGAGAGCTGGCAGAGCTCCTGCTGGGTTAACAGCCCTCTCGGCCTGACCCGTGCTCCCTGCTCAGCTTTTCCAGCTCAGTCCCTTCTCAAGCGCTGCTGATGGTGGCTTTTGTGGCAGGAGCACCTGGTCCCCTCCATCAACAGCCAGCCTGGGGGAAAGCAGCAAAGGGCAGAGCCCTCCTGGAGCACTGGGACTGCTGCGGTACTGGTGGCGGCGTGGGATGAGCAATGCCGTGGATGAGCAATGCTGTGGCTGGTTGAGGTCCGGCTGTTGCAATCTGTTTTGCAGCTCAGCTGTTTGTGGTACGTAAGGGGTGAGGTGGCTGGTATCTTGGCAATCATCCCTGGCCAAGCCAGCCTTTCTGGGAGATGCAAAGGCATTGTGCAGTTAAATCTTTGCTAGGGACAGAGAAGGTACCACGCAGGGAAGGAAGCAGCTCTTTAGACGCTTGGAATGGAACGTGTGAGTGCTGGCAGATGTGTGACAGGCACCCTCTGCGCAAACCCTGCACCCCCAGCTCTGAGCCTTGGTTCCCGCTCTGCTGGCGGACGGCTGTCTGTCCCTGCTGGGGTGCACGCGTGCCCTGAGCACGGGTGTGCTGCCTGGGCTTGCCGTGGCGAGTCCCTTGGCAGGACCCAAGCCTGGCCCAGACGTGGAGACGCTACTGGGCACTTGGCTGACTACAGGGCTTGTCAGGAAGGTGTTTTTGCAGGCAGGATGTTAGGAGTTGTCTTTATCTCTACAACTCCCTTTCTGTTCATTAACACCGGTGTTTTCCACAAGACGTATTTGTGGAAGCCTCTGTTTTCCATACCCTCCCGCAGGAGGGTGCCTGGATCACGGATGCAGCCCGTGGCCGTGCGCTGAGCCCCGAGGGAGGCAGCAGCTGGGGGATCACCCAAACGGACCCCAGAGGAACTCACAAGAAAGATATACGTTGGTGACTCTTCAAGGATGGTGGACGGTATCTGGATCTCCAGTCCTGGGAGATTAATTTTGCCAGGGGTGCTCTCATTCCTCCCTGCCACACAGACAAATGCACGCAGGGGCAATCTCTGTCTTCCAGTACAGTGCCGTATGTGAAAGGGACTTTTTCAGCACCAGCTGACAACTTGAGATGGCTTTTCCCCTGTCAGCCCTGTGCTGGGTTTGAGTCAGAAATGCCACCGGGTGGGTGTAATTGCTCCTGGCTGGGGTTGCAGTCTCAGGCTCATGAAACCCATGTTCTGGCAGAAAATACTCTAATTTCTGTGAATTAGGGGAAACCTGAGCAGCAAACCCTAACAATGTGTTTCATTTAATTCCTAAGCCCAGAACATTCCTGGGTTATTTTATCCCCTAGGTTCCCCGTCTTCCCCTCTTGGCTGGGGTGGGGGTTAGTTCCCCTTCCCTCAGTCCTGCTCCTGCATCACTGAACAGTGCAGCCTTTCTGGCAGCAAAGATGAGGCGCTAATTATCCTGCACTAATTAGCCTGCCAAGGGTATCTGTCTGCATCCAGCATGCAGCGTTGCTCATTTCTCTCAGCCGTGATGTCCAATTCCTGTGCTGGCCCATGCTCAGAAGCCAAAGGGAAGGGAGCAGCAGGCCACAGTGGATTCTCTGGTGTCTAATAAAGGTTGTGTTGTGTTCACCCTACAGCCTTTGGCTCCAAAGCAGCCCTGGCAGATTACTTGCTTTTACAAAACTGCTTATCTTCACAAAGCTTGCAGGGATTACCCAGCTCCTGCCCCTCAGAGCTGAGCTGCAACTGACAGAAGGGCTTAAAAGCTATTAGGGAGAGGCTGAAAGACAGTGGTGCAGTTGTGTACACCCAGTTTCTTTAGGAAAGACAGCTAAAGACGGCAGTGCTGAAGAAAACCTCTCTCCTGCAGGGCTGAGAAAGAGGTGTAGCTCATCCTGCAAAGCTGCCTAGCTCCCTGTGTGGCTGTGACAGTGATTTCTAACAGGCAGGCAGGAATAGCCCCCAGCACAGGCTGTTAGTAGCCCAGGCATGCCTGAGCTTTTGTGGCATGGCTGGCGATTAAATATATTAAATATATTTCCTGCTTGCTGTGGGGCTGGAGGGTGGGTGGGGGTGTGAGAGAGGGTGGAGCTCAGGCACTTCAAAACACAGGTTTAATTTCCCAGTGCTCTCAAGAGGGTCAAAGTGGAAAACCTATAGAGGAGTGCCAAGGCTTAAACAAATGTTAATATCCTTGGCTCTGCTGCGAACATATTAAATAAATGTGGGCAAATTATTTTGCTTCATTAGTTTCCTCCTGTGTATTAAACGCAGTTAGTGATGATGGAGGAAATCCACCACAGCCTCCCTCACAGACTGAAATCTGCAGATGGAGCGTGCCACGGGAAGGGTCATGTCTTTCTCTCAGCGCCGTTAACTGGATCTGTGAAGCAGGGGTCAGCACCTTCCTGCCTGCAGCTCCCCAGGCTCCCAGCCACTCGTGATCCTTCCCACCCCGTCCGGGAAAGCATCCATCCCTGGGGTGAGAGCTGTCCCTGCTCTCTGCGCTGTGCTGGCTAATTACCGAGAAGGGCACTCCCAAAATGTGGTGAGGAGTGCCCTGCTTGTAATATGAGCAAGTAAAGCTGCAGGAAGCAATCTTCTCCGGGATGTATTAATTAGTGCTCCAGCCAGGCAAATCCCTGCTGTAGCTCTGCTGGCCCCTCTGAGCTTATGCAGCTTTGGGTGCCTGCCTGTCTTGTGTCTGCGAATAAGGCAGGCAGCTCAGGGCAGGGGGGGATTTTGTTTAAAAGCGTGGGGAATGGGAGTCTTGGGGACCAGAGAAGGATGAATCGTGGTGTTCCTCGGAATGGTCTGGTGCTGCACCCCCAAAATCTCCCATGGGGAACGACTGTAGGATCAGGAGGTGTAACCAAGGGACCACAACCCGGGCAGGGCCTTTCCCCCTCTCTCTCTCCTCCTTTCATCTTTCAGCTGCTTTGTCCGTGGGCAGATCCACGGGCTCCTCGGTGCTGGTTCCACTGGGCCCGTTGTCCCACAGCGCTCCGTTAGCCAGTGTGGTTCTGCCGCTGGGCTCTCTTCGTGAGCAGGAGTGGAGGAATCTCCTGTGCTCGATGCCAGGGGCGAAACCACAGATACATGTGGCTCTGTGCAGTGCACGAAAAGGTCCTCCTTTAGCAGGATTTGGTCTGGGTTTTGGCATCATCTCGAGAAGAAAGGTAGGGAAGAAGCTGCAGTGTGGTCGTTAGTGCTGTTGTACACTCCGTTAGCCCTGGGAAGGGGGTCACACCTTTGGGTGTTGTGGTAGCGCTTGGTGTTAATGTGAGGCAGGGCTGGATGCCGCCGTGTTCTGGGAGAAGTGTTGGTGGTTGTCCAGAGGGCCACAGAGACACCGTGATGTAGGAATATGTGGCCTACTGGCTGGTGTGCAGGGAGAGAGGAAAGGAAGAAAGGGCTGGATCAAGTCCAGAGGGTGAGTTGCTACAGACTCCCCTGTTTCTGCTCTGTTAGGATGTTGTGTACGTGTGGCTTAGGTGATGTTCAGCTCCAACCTGGCTGCCCAGTGTTTGAAATGGCACTCGCCACAGACACCACACTTCCTCTCCAGTCTTGTGCTTTGCTGTCCCACTGGTGTTGCAGTATCTTGAAATTCTGGTGAGACAAGTGGTTTTGTCATGCTGAAATATCAGTCTGCCCTGTCTGCCTCCCGTAGCAGATTGCCACGCTCTGCTTATGGGAATCAGTGATGGCAAATCTTATCAGGAGAGCAGGAGCTGCAGCAAACAACAGGACAAAATTCCAGGACCCCACCCGAGCCTGGCTCCGGCTCTCTTCCAGGAAGCCGGTGCAAGTATGGTGATTCTGGAGTAGCTTGAGTCTGAGCTGATGGACTAAATATGTCTGTGCTGCTGGTGAGCCTGCTCTCAGAGCTGGGGCACAGCCTGCGTTATTCTACAATAGCAGTATCCTTCCTTGTTACCTCTTCCCCTTCCTCCTCCAAAAAAAAAAACCCCACTTCAGACCCAGGGCAGGCTCTGAGCAGCGTTTCTGCACCTTTTTTAGTGTGGCAATACTTCCTCCCGCGCACCGGGGCTGCAGATCTACCCAAGCAGGTACTTCCAAGCAGCGTGGATTTCCCTTGATTTCACCAGCCTCACGTCTGGGCTTTCTGCAGATGGAAAAGAAACGGCAGCACGTGGCAGCCCTGCCGGTACGCTCACACAGCACATCCTACAACGTTGGTCGCTGAGATGCTGCCGTCTGAGTGCGCGTGTGTTTAGCCCACATGAAGTAAGAAGTATTTGGTTCCTCCATCATCACATCAGTTGGCTTAAAGCCTCCAAGGAGTCAAAGCTGACATGCTTTTTGCCTTTACACAGCGACTGTTTCCTGGCTGGTGGATAGTAATTCATCTGCAGTGCACTTGCAGCTTCCGAAACTTGATTGCTTGCAAAATGCATCAAATTGCTTATCCATTTCCCTCTGCAAATCTCCAGGGCTCCTCTCAGTTCATAGAAGCTCTAGCTCCTGGGCAATTTCAACTTCAGCCTTGCAATGTGGGAAAGAAGAGTGAGGAATTTCTCTGCTGGTCTTCTCGAGGTGTTGTTACCAGTGATCCCCTTCCCAAGAGCAGCTCTGGGTTTGCTTTCTTCAGCCTGAGGTGTAATGACCCTGGGATCCCCCGCTGCCCATCTGCTTTCGTGGCACAGCAGAGATGCAGTTTTGTGCTTTATTGTATTTTTACCTTCTTTGGGGAAGTGAAAGCAACCAAGGTGGCTGCTGCGCTTCATGTGTGACCATGAAGCACAATTTCTTTGGTTTCAGTGACGTGCTGGGTCACAGACCAGGGTGGAGGGGTGCCCAGTCTGCTGCTCCATGGGCAGAAAGGAAGGAGAGGCGGTCTATTACCTCACTGATTTTGGGGAGCAGGTTTTTCAAGTTCCTTATCATTACCTGGTCCTCAAATACCCTCCTTGTCTGCAGCTGGAGAGGGAGCAGCCCTTCTGCTAGCCATCATCTCAAGAGGATCACAGGCAGGAGCAGAAATGAAGCAAAGGCATGACAGAGAAGGAAGAGGGAAATACCCGAGAAAGATTTGTGACGAAGAGGCTGAATCAGGAAAGAAAAAAAGTCATAAAGAGGAGTCACAGCATCTGATTCAAAGCACTTTGAAACTAAGGGGAGGATTTCCACTGCATTCAATGGGTTGGAATTGGGCTGTAGCAAGAGCAATCCGTTGCATCATTGAAAAACATTGCAAAATTTGGGGCAGCAGGGTGGAAAACACAGTCTTTGAAAGAGACTGAAGGGAAACCTCTGTGGTCTGAAGAGCTTTTTAAGGGTCTGTAAGAGCTGGTCTTGCTTTGCCAGGCTGTCAGTGCAGCACCAAGCCCTCAGTCCTGCCCCCGGGTTTCTTCAGAGAACTCAGCGCGCGTGCAGGAACCTTTCTCAAACTGCGGCAGGTAGGAGAAGAAGGAGGTGGGGTTGCATCCCTGGAAGACAGCCATGTGTCACTCAGATCTTTTCAGCTCTGGTCATTGTCATGGAAATACAGAGCAAGGTCTCTTAGCAAGGCTGAAGCCAGCATGTTGGGTTTCGAATGTTCCAGCTCTGCTTTTGTGGATCTAGCTTGTTTTCTCCTCTAGTGACCCTGTCATTGACTTTCATGCTGCTGCTCGCCCTTCCCTTCCTAATTCCTGCCATCAGCTAATTGCCTGACCCTGGCTGCCCATGTATCCCAAACTAGCTTGAGGTGCAGCTGCCAGCGCTGGGAAACACTGCCAAAACAAGGAGGTTAGGAACCTGAACATGATGTTCAGTGTCCAAATACTCTTAATTTCCAAAGGAAGGGGGGTGCCAAGCTCTTCTAAGTCTCCTTCAACCTTTTCTCACTTGTTCCCACATCTTGCAGTAATCCCTTGGATGCACAGAGGGAGTCAAGGCTTGATTCTCTTCACCCAGGGCTGCAGCTGTGTGTGCTTGAACACTGTTCTTGGCCTTTCTCTGCCTCAGTTTCCCCTTCTGGAAAGCAGTGGGGGATGATAACGCTTGCTTCCTTTGATCTGAACAGCTGCAACTTCTCGTATAGCATGGGGGTTCACACTCTGGTGAGCAGTGTGTCTCTGCTGGAGGCCAAGGCACCTGGAAGGTTTAGGATGAGTTTTGTTTGCTGCATCCTGGCAGTTGGATGCGCATTCGTGCTACAGACCTGGTGGTGCAGCAGTCCTTTGTGGTGCAGGTTGGCTTCTCCCAGGAAGCTCTGTGGTGGAACAGCAAGAGTAGGGATGCATCAGTAGCAAGGTCTGGGCTTCTTAAATGTAGCTGCTGGACCAGTGAGCAAAGGGTTCATGGGTGGGGGTCCCAGGTGAGGCTTATCTGAGCAATTAATCCCTGTTAATATATCCAGGGCGCTGGCCCTCAGGAGGGAGCAGTATACTGTTGACTTCTCTGTTTTGTTAGTGGTGGATCCATGCTGTTGAACTTGTCCCTTTTTCTTTTCTCTCTCCAGTGTCCCAAACCTGCAAGTGAAGATGCCCAGACCCAGCAAGGTGAACCAGGCCCTGGCAGGTAAGGACCTTGCTCTGCTTTACCCTCTCTGTCCCCAGGCTTACACGAGCAAGTGGTTTACCTTTCTGTGGCACTTACTTTCTTTGGTTGGTTTTTAGGAAAAGTCTGAAATGCTGCTGGCATTTAGGGTTTTAGGTCCAAAGACTTTTCAGAAGGGCAAACTTGGGGAAGAATGGGATGGCTGAACCTTAGTAACTGTTTTTCTCATTAGTGTTGGTCCTGAGGCTCTCAAAATCCTGTAGGTGTGGATGAGTAGCAGGGGGGAGCAGAGGAATCAAGCTCAGTGCTGGCTGTTCCTAGTTACTTTTCATCAAGTCAAGGGGGAAGCGTGGTGTGAGGTGGTGTGTGGTTTTTAATGTGATTTTTATTACAAAAGCTCAGGTTGTCTTTAGCTTAAAGTATTGTGATGCCTTGTCTTGGGGAAAGGAGGGGACAGAAGTTGAATCAGACGTTGTCTCCTGTGGCAGCAGAATACAGGTTTGCTTGTTATCATCCAAACCTGTGAATGTGATACTAAATATATCCGAGGCGTGTGTCTGGGAGGGATGACAGTGCCAGTTTTCAGTGCTCCTTTTCAGAGTAGATTTGCCTGTGATACATGAAATGGCGTTGCCTTGAAAACGACAACTCGCACTTGCCGCTTTCACTGGAAGCGTTTCCATGCCAAAAACCGTCGGTGCATTTGCTCTGTTTTGACTCAGTCGGTGCCGGACCATGGGATCCTGGTGTGGTGGTGCCTGAGGACGTGGGTGTTCTGCCGAAAGCAGATGTCTTCTCCGTACTGACACCAACTGTGCACTCAAAATCATATCACAATGTGGTAATGCAGGGGTAGAGGAGCAAAAAAAGATGTGGTGTGTGGTATTTTCTGGGGACTTCTGTGCCTGTTTCAGGCACTACAGAATATCTGTTAGCCTTCTCCTTCCTCTGGCTCTTGTCCCTGCATGGTCTGTTGAAGTTGTCTCCTTGGACACCAAACTTCGCTCCTGTGCGTACAGAGACGGTTATGTTCTCGCTCTTAGAGAAAATGGCTACCACCTTATTCCGGGAAAGGTGGTGGTGCCTGGTTTCCTCTCGAGTGTCAGGCCTTAGCCCTGCCTAGAAATGATCCCCAGGACTGATGCTTCCAGTTGTCTAACGTTAGTACCATCGTGAAAACTGTGCCCTGCATGTCTCTGTAGTCAAACAAGCACTGCGTAAAGACAAATGCTGGCTGTCCTCTGCCAGCATGCAGCCCTTCTGTCTCCCTGTTAGTAAATCAGTCTTTGTGGAAATAGGGTGTAAACTTAAGCTCAGGCCTCGTCCAGCTGAATGACCAGCGCAGAGGAGCTCCTCTTGCTTTTAAAAGCTCTGCATTTCATCCCCTGGCTATTAACACTGACTGTGTAATTAGTACTTAATCATGTAAAAGTAAATGCAGTGAAGAACTGAAGAGCCCTGGTGAATCCAGGCTGCGTTAATGTTGCTAACGGTGATCTCATTCTACATGTACAAGTCATCCACTGTTAATTTGGAAGAGGTGAATACGCGTGGTCCGTCTATGCCTTGTAGTGCAACGTTTAGATATAAAAGGCTGCAGGAGAGCTCAGTAGAATAAGCCATTTACCACCATTTAATAAAATGAAATGAAAAGGTTAAGTTTGTAATTGATATCTCTGTTGTTGGAGGCTGGAGGTTCAAAAGAGGGAATAGTTATTCATTCTTTAGCTCTCCACAAGGCAGCTAGCAAGAAGCACGCTGAGTTGCAGGGGAGTGCGGAGCTGCATGGGCTGGGCTGAGTGTGGTCAGTGCAGAAGCAGCTCCCTGGCGTCAGCGTCTCCTTCGGATCCAGGTCTTCGTAGGAGACAGCTTTGATCAGCGCTGCGCTGCCTTCTGCCAAGTGTGACAGACCTCAGAGGTGCCAGGGAGGAGGAAAACTTGAATTTGAGTCTGTCCTTAAAAATCACATAGAAGGAGAGGAAAGATATGGACAAGTTAATTAGCAAGCAAAAGGAAAATAAATCTCTGGGAACATTTCTGGGAAAAAGCGAGCAGCGGAGTTCTGGTAAAATGGCCAAATTTTATCGAGATGTTAATTGGCTGGGTCTTCAGGGACACCACCTTCCCCTCTGTGCTCTGTTTCTAGAACCTCTTCTGGGAAGTGGTATTTTGTTCATATTTAAAATCCTGCAGATGGTGTTTGAGTTACTTATTATTCAGGTTATTCTTTAACAGACGGGCTGGGCCCCTTTTGTTCCTCCAGTCCCCGCTGCACAACTGCTTCCTCCAGCATCAGCGGTGGAAAGGCTGAGGACACAAGGGCTCTGTGATGTTGTGGAGGAGAGGGCGGTCTCAGATATAAACTGGAGAAGGCTTTATTCTGGGAAGCGTGTCTAGAAGTCTCGCAACCCTTAGTCTCCATCTCATGGTGCCTCTCAGCAGCTTTGGCTCTGGTCTGAGGCAGGAGAGAGAACCCCTGAATCTTGTGGGTGATCCCAAGAAATGCTGCAGGTGCATCTCTTGGATGCAAAGGGAAATTCTGGTGGATAAACAGGAGATGGGGGTCCGGTGGGTCTGGATGAGAAGCTGGGCTTTGTTCGTGTGATGAGAGCCTGGAAATTTGAGTGAGGGATTTGTAACGCTGCCAACTCCACGTCTTCTAAAAACGTCACTTGGGATCTCAGAAAATGAAGCTGACTTAAAAAACATGTTTTGTACAAAAAAAAAAAAAAATTCCTTGCTTTCTGCTATTGTAATACCTGAAGATGCATGTGGAAACTTGTCTCTTAAGCTTTGTCTTTCCCCCAAGTATTTGGTTAGCATGATGAAATGCCAGAACAGAGGTCTAAGCAAAGTGTTGAACTGGTGTTTAAGGATCAGCTGGACTAACAACTTGGGAATAATGGAGTTTACCTGGTGTACCGCAGGGCCGGGGGGTGGCCTAGGTGGTCCTATGAAGTCCCTTCTAATAGTATTTTTAAGATGAAGGCTGGAAATGAGCTTTTTGTGGAACGGAGTGTTTCTCGCTCATGTGATCCCTAGAGCTGGGGCGTTTGGTAACATCCTCACCATAATAATTTCGCTGGTGGATATAATAGTACCAATTAGCAATGCTTTTCATGTTATTTGAAGGTAAGCTCTGCCCTTTCCCCTCTACCTGCTTAAATCCAGGGCTGGAACCAAAGGCATACCAGTCCGAGGTCTGTGCAAATATAGATCGGTAGCCAGAGCTGGTGACCGGAGGGGGATGTTGGGTATGCGACCAAGCGTGTCGTCAGTGCTTGTAACATTATGTAAGGGTGTTTTTCCCGTGCTCAGCTTCTGCCCAGGATGTTGCGAAAGTCCCTTATTTACAGGCAGGCTGAGAACAGCTGGTGGTTGTTGTCATAGCTCCAGTGAAAATAATTTTACCCCATGGAGTCGGTAACATTGTACTTCTGGACAAATAGATGCTTTGAGAAAAGAGGCGGTTCTCCGAGTGCCGTGATTGCATGCATTGGTGGGATCGGATCAGGTGCCAAAGGATACTTTGCAAGTCTTTCTGCCTCTTCCCTGCTGCACTCCTTGCAGGGAAGAAACCCAGTGGCCAGTGGAAAGCCTGAACATATTAAATAATATTTTTCAAGCTCCTGGGGTAGCTAGTGAGCAGCGGGAGCTCCTGCAGGAATGCATGGGTGTCCACAGCAGTCTTGGTCTGGGCAAGCTTATCTTGTTGTAGCTCAGCTGTTGCGTGTTCAAGTGAGAATTTATCCAGGGCCACATTTGCTCCTGACGTAACGCCACGGATGCATACAAGAAGTTCTGAATTAGAATTGTTGAGTCCATATGTCAGAATTAGAGACTCGCTCTGCAGATGTGATGTATGTCTGTGTATTGCTTTGGCACTTTGTATGAACACACACTCCCACGGAAGGCTTGGATCAGAGGAGATCCCTTACTGGGGACTCTTGTCACCAAACTTGTGGGAGGATTGTTACATGCTGAGATTTCCAGTATTGTATTAGAACTTTAAAGGAGGCATCGCTGCTGGGTTTTGGGATGAGCCAGAAGAGCAACGTAACACCAGAACATCCTCTTCTTGAATGCTCTCTTGATTTGAATCTGCATAAAATGATTCATTGTGCGTCTCTCTGAAGGCAGCAGAAGGTAAAAGTGGAAAATTCTTTTCTTGGCCTGTTTAAAATTGTCCATGGGAGAACGTTTGGTTGGGGTAGTTCTCCTGGTCCCCTGTTTGCCCTGTTCTGTGTGTCTGTGTGGAGTTGTAGATGCATTTGCAGCTCAAAAAATGAAAGAGAAAGTTCCTGGAATAAATGTTTATTTTCTTTGTGATGATTCATGATGCTGGCAGGCAGCTTGGGACATGTTATTTGAGGTATGAGAGGGGCTGTGTTAGAAGGTAACTGAGCTCAGCTGAGGTTCTGTGGCTCATGCTCTTCACTGGGTCTGATTTTTGAAGGCAACATTTTGTCCTCTGATGCCAAGAGTCTGAAGTTGGTTGTTCAGACTCTGCTTCTGTCATGTTTTTTTTAATGGTCTCTGCATGTTAATGTTAGCCAGACGGTATTGATCTCTTAGGCAAATGCAAAATTAATGCTGCTTCTTATCAGTCAGCTGTGCGTAGGTGGTGATAATCCCTGTTAGTCGTTGGACTTGCTTTTCAAATGTCAGTCTCTGCAATCAGTGTGATCACATCACTTAGGAGCAGGCTTTTTGGAGACGACTTTACCATTTCCTTTTCTGCACCAGTTCTGGGGAATTGCATTTTGCAGCCTTGGTGGGGCTAGGCTGTCTGAGATCATCTCATCCAGCATCTTGCCTGTTTCTCAGGAATATCGTTCCTCCAGCCTCTCTAATTGGCATGAGCTGGTGCTGTGCTTCTGGGAATACCTCCAACTGTCCTTCAACCTGCTGAAGGGGGAAAGGACCTGCCTGGTGCTGTGCAGGCAGCAGCTTTGGTGCTGTTGCTGGGTTTCAGGTGTTCACTTGTACTCACTCATTCAAAAAAAACAGGCAGCTTTTGTTATGGGAACATTTAAGCTCTTGCTTAAGACTCCCTGAGAGTCGTGAAGGACTGCTGGCTTAGACCGGGGTAGAGAGCACACAATAGTCTTGCGGTTTTTGGTTCAGGACTTAAAGGAAGTTATTTTGATTGTGAAATTTCTGGATCCTGTGTTCAGTTAGAGGTCTGCTGGCTTGTACCAAGGTCAGGGGCTCTCCTCAGCTGTACCAGCCCGCTGCTTTCAGTAGGGTGGGGGTGCTAACTCAGTGCTTGCATGCTTTGAAGATTCTGCCCTGCCCCTGCAGCTCCTAAAAACTGGGGAGCTACACATTAGATCTAGATCAACAATGGTGGTATCTAATGTGGGCGATCCACAGCTGCCTGGTTTGCCATTACCCGCTTCCATCTGGAAGCGTGTGGTTTCACTGTGTGTCGGGCAGCCTGGTCTTCTGGCCAGAGCAGCTCTGCCAAAGATTCTTGGGTAACTCTGGGGAAATTGTCATCCATCTGTGCCCCTCTCCCCGTCTTTTGAAACCCTTTCTGTCTGCCTTTGGTTCTCAGATGAGAAAGCTTTACTAAAAGCATCCAACTCTATGTATCAAGAAAGGACTTGAACAGGCTCTGGAGTATTTATTGGACCTTGTGTGAAAGAGGTGCAAAATATGGTCAGTGCTGTGCAGGGGTAGTTCTGCTGTGGGACGTTGGCCCAGGCTTTGCACTAGGGATTTCTACTCACAAGATGTGGGTTCTTAACTGGTTGCATGTTTGAGGCAGAAAATAGTCTTATTGCTTGCACGCAAAGCTGGCTGATGCCTCCCATCATAATTTGATTGCAGTCATGTGTGGGCCAGGTACCTCATTTCTGTCCTGAATTAACGTGCTCCTCTATCTTCCTTTCCCAACCTGGCTGAATAGAGGCTTGGGAAAAGAAAATCCTTAGAAATGTCAGCTTTGGCCGTGAATTGCTGTGCAGGATGCTGGCAAGAATTTCCATAGTGCTGGGGTGTGATTTTGCATGGTCTGCTGTGAGAGGGGACTTTTGGGCGAATGCTGGCTCTTAGGTTGTGTCTGCTGTCAGTGTGCATCTGTGAGCTGTTTTTTTTTTTTTTAAGTTCTGGCAATGGCTGTTGCAGGTGTGAAGTCACTTCTTGGGAAAATGAAGGCAGGTGTTTTCCTGAATGTAAGTTTTAACAGCAATAGGCTGCCTTAGAAATGATGTGACTTGTAACGGCCTGTATTTCACAGGCAAACATCATATTAGATCAGCATGATCAGTCCTGAAGCTCTCCTGTGCCAGTTTTCCCTTCAGGGAATGGCTGTCCTTTTTAATGATTCATTAGCTTTAACAAACTGCATCCCATGAACACAGCCGGCCGGGATGGGGGAGGGTGAGAATTGCATTGCGGCTGGGAGTGCTAGGGAACACTGGAGTGCCGAGCAGGAGATGGTGTGGGGTGAGTGGGACCTTTAGGGGTTATGGGTGATGCCCCTCATCTCTCAGGCCCCCAGGCCCCACCCCCTCGGGCCCTGCTTCTAGGGCTCCAGAGAGCAGGAGGACTTTGCACTGCAGCAGATGCAAAATGCCTGAAGAGCCCTAAAGCCACGGCAGGGACGAAGGCTCTGCTCACACACCAGCTGAGAGGGTCACAGGTGACACTTGTGCCCCTGTTTCCCTGCTTTAATTTGCTGCCTGGGCTCCTCTAAAGCTTCTGGATCCTGTTCTTGTGCTGACTCCAACCCCGTTGCCTCTCAGATGTTTTATGTCCTCTGAATCAAGGGCTTGGGGTTTGTTTTATTTTACCTTTTTTATTTTCTTTGAAAGGTTAAAGTTTTTTTTAATGAATGTGTTTCCCCGTTGTTTCCCTCCTGCATGTTGATCTCGTACCCACTGTAGGCATGACGGCTATTCTGATGTCAGCCGCTGGACTCCCCGTGCACCTCACCTGTGTGCCGCAAGCTGCCAGCACCCATAAAGCCACTAAAAAACACAGCTCAGTTAAGGAGGGGAGGAAAGTGTCCAAGAAAGGTAGTTCCTGCTCAAACTCTGATATTTGCTTCCATCTCCTTCTCTTTATTTCTCTGCACTTGTTCTGCCTCCCTCCTTTCCTTTTGTCTCTCCCCACACCCTCTTGGCTCTTCTGATTTGACTGATGATGTTCATCCCATCAAAGGGAGAAGCAGGGCACGTCTCCTCCAGCCTGCATGGTCTCTGACAGGCTGTAAAATAAGATGATAAAATAGACCCTGTCCTGTGGGACCTCTGCTTGTTTCCGTCAGCCATTAAAGCTGGAGCAGCCCAGTTGTTCTCTGCGCATGTCAGACTTCTGCAGCCTCTCTCGTGGTCCTGCTACGCTCTTTTGGGGAGCCCTGGACGTCCATGTACCAGGACCTTCTCTGACTCATTGGCGGGACAAATCTGAGAGCTGAGGGACCCTCAAGGAGAACAATTAATCCATACATGCTCTGAAGAGAAGGTTTGCTTGTGAGCCGTACTTGTCACAGCTGAGTCATGGGATGAGAAGGATCTTCCAGACAAGCAGGCCCCTGAGTCATATAGGGTTTTCAGTGCTGAATTGCAGAGGACTTGTTCTCTCCACCTCTGTATGGGGTGGAAGAGACTGGAGTGGAGCTCTGGTGGATATGCCCTGGCAGGAGGGGCTGGGTTACTCCAGCTGTCCTGCTGAGCTGAGCCACCTCCAGGGCAGGGCCTTCAGTTCTCACTGGCATCCCACACCCTCACCCTTGCAGAGTCTGTGGGCTCCCAGTTTAGACCGTGGGTCCTGTCTGTGTGTAGCAGCCCTAGGACTCTGCAGGGGTAGGTGTGAATCCAGCCTGCTGTAGCTGTAGAGTTTGCCAGCCCCAGCACAGGTGTCCTGGGGTGGTCAACCACCACCAAATCTAAGGTGCTTCCCCCTTCCGATAAGCAGTGGTGGGACTAGAGGTCAGGGGGGTGTTCAACATGAAGATGCTTGCGTCTAGGAAAGATGGAAGAGCCCTGAGGTGGAGGGGAAGAGGCATCTGGCTGTCTGAAGAGTTTGTTGGTGCCAATGTCTCTCTCCTTGGAGTCTGTGCATGCAGTGAGGAGGCTTGATGGAGAAATGAGGTCCAAACCCGTCTGAAGGAGGCAGGAAGGGTGGTAGAAAGAAAATAGAAATTAAATGCAGAGGGAGGTGTCTTGTGGAAATGCGTTATGGAGGGAGCGGGAGGAGGAGCTGCAAACAGCGAGAAGGAGGGAGAGAGCAAATGTGGAGTAGGATGTGTGATAGAGGGGGAGGAGAAAGCAGCGGGTGGTGGGAGAAGCAGCGAAGAGCAGGAGGGGCAAAAGAAAATGGGAGGTGAAGGAGAGGAGCCGAGCGGAGGTGGGTGGCAGAGGGGCTGGGTGAGGATCTCACTCTGCGAAGCTGGTTGGTGGGGCGGTGAGGTAACACTGGCTCCTGGCGCTTCGCTCCCTGCACAGGCAGCGTCCGTGCAGCCCTCCAGACCCGGGGATAAGGGCTGGGCAGCAGGAGTGCCCTGGAAACAGTGCAAAATGGAGCCGCAGAGCGGCCAGGCCTCCTCGCAGAGGCATTACCTTGCCCCCGTTGCTGGAGGAGCCTAAAAAACTCCTGCCGTTGGCATTGGTCGCCTGCTGCTGGTTAACGACATGTATTTAAGAAAGGTCACAAACACACAGCCTTGCTCCTCTGCGGTTCCCCCACCCCGCGGTGCGGCTGAGCCAGCTTCTCCTTGGTGAGGTCTGTCGGTAGCGGTGTGCTTGCAGCATCCAGCCCTTCCTGGGCATGGAGGAGGTGTGGGGGCAAGTGACCAGGAGTGAGATGTTAATGGGAGGATATGTGTTGCAACTTCTGAGCAGGGTGGGGAGAGCAGCAATGCAGAGCATGAAATGGGGCAGGTGGGGAGAATAGGATGTGGACTGGGGGGCGAGAGCAGCACATGCTATATTAAATACCTGCCGAGGGAGCAGAGGGGTGGCTGTAGCTGTGCTGGGTGTTACCACACCGTCAAGAGCACCTCTTCCTCCATGAGATGCTGGTTCCTCAGCTCTTGCTGCAGCAGCCGGTGTGTTGCCTGCTGGGGCAGAGCCAGCCCGGAGAACCAGGCTGCCACCTCCCTGTCAGCTCACCAATGCCACCTGCTGGGGCCAGGACACCTCCGGCCTGGTGAGCAGAGACCCGAGGAGCAGAGAGGGGACACCATGGCATCTGTGACAGGGGCACCAGACAGCTCCTCCTCCCATCTGGCACGGCAGGATTTGGCTCAGCCATCCTGCTGCAGGGGAGAAGCTGTGCTAGCTCTGCCCATCCCAACGCTAACCTGTGAGGAAGGGGCACCTTTCTCTGGTTTTTTGCTTAAAATCCCCCCCTCTTGCTTTAGAAAGCGAGATCCCCTTTGCTGGGGGCAGGGAGGCTGGTCCTGCGGAGTGGGAAGAGGAAGAAGAGGGTGCTCAGTCCCTCCTGGGAACGAGCTGTGTTTGTACAACACCCCTCTTGGCTTAGGAACACTGTTCTGCAGTGAAAGTAGCAATCCTGACTCTTGGCCAGACTGATCTTTTTTTCTTTTACAGGCCCTGAAGCTGCCAACAGGCAGAGACGGGCCTGTGTTGTGCCCTGAATTTCTGCACTGTGTACCCTTTTCCCTCCAGGTTTTTCCATCACGGAGAGCTCTGGCAAGAGCTGTGGGTCCAGGGCGAGGCCGTCAGTGAGCCGAGTACAACCAGCTGGTGTCGAAATAGGTGGGTGGTGGGTGCAGCACACCCCTGCCGAGCCCCTTCTTGCTCCCTCCTGCTGCTGCAAACCCTGGCCGCATGCAGGTCGAGGCGGCGATGAAGGAATTGCAGCCAGCCTGGTGAATAGCTGGGTTATGTTAAACAAAGGCACTAATTAGTCAGGACTCGTTAATGTTGTTGCTGTTCTGGCAGTGATGTCTCTGGCGCAGACGTGGGTGCTGCAGGTCTCGGGGAAGCTGTAGTCTCGGGGCAGGCACTGTGCTATCGGTGCTGGCACACGGCCTGGCAGCGTCTGCTCATCCTGATGGATCAGCGCTGCCTTCCCGCTGGCCAGCACAGCGCTGCGCTTCCCGGGCTGCTGCAGCCGCTGCCTCGTGCCAAGACCTCTGACCGCACACTCGGGGCCGGCCAAGACCCCGCTGGCTGGCTGGGAGGGAGGCAAGCGGCTTGTCCGGCTCTCTGAGTGCTGCTGTGCCGCTCGGGTGTGGAGCTGGCTGCTGTGGGGCTCCCCTGACTTGTTACCCCCTCAGCTGGTGGGATTGCTGTCTGCTTTTCCTCTGGCTTGGAGGTTTCCCTGCACATCCTCTCTGGATGGGCGCTCACATGCGGAGCGCTGCCGTACGGATGGAGAGGATGAGCACGCTCATCCTTCCCTGCTGAGCAGGACAGGATCTGGCTAGGGATGGGGAGTAATCCCAGCTGACCCTGCTCCCTGTTTGTCCTGTCCATCCTCACCTGGGACTGTGGACCATGCCAGTGCGTATGGAATTGGTGGGGCTGGGGAGCCCCTTGGAGTCAGGGTCCCATGTGGGACCACCTGCTGAAGGAGACAGGCTGCGATAACAGGGATGCTCTGTGTCATGGTCAGAGCAGCCTGGTTGCTTGGTTACCCTGCCGAAATGCTAGATGTGGAGAAACCTGCTTTTTTTTCTTTTTTTCTTTTTTTTTTTCTAACACCAAATCTCCTCTCACCTTCCTGATCTCTGGACAGCCCTCTTGGGAGTTGAGGCCGGGAGGTCCAGCCCTCACAAATCTGGGGTACAAAGGCAGAGGTGTTGAGAGCTGTCCATGGCAATAGCTAGAAACAACCTGTGTAGGGTATAAAAAAAAAAGTCTGCTAGCCATATGGCTCGTTCCAGGCTACAGAGGCATGTTACTGCTGCAAGCATTTGGTTGCTGAGCAGGGATTCAAAACACATCTGTTAAATGTTGTCCATGGAAAGCCCTTGCTTCACCAAGCAACTTATTATCTGCAGTGAGGAAGGGGAAGCATTAAAAAAAAAATCATTATTCCTCTCTTTGTAATTGAAAGAATGGTAAACATTCCTTCGCATCCCAGATAAATCAATAGCACAGCATTAGGTCAGCTGGTGATAAACAGCGTCAGTCGATTCTGCTATTGCATTTTCAATCTGCTATTGAATCCTGAAAACTATGGGGACCAGACAGGCTTTGATCGCAAGGGATGGCTAGAACAAAGATTTGGAGCAATTCATGTAGCAAATGGCCCAATAAGGGAGTGATTCCTGCACTGAAGCATAGGTGGCTTGTGCCCTGGCGAGTGCTGTGCCTCTCAGCTTTCTTCTAGCTCCCCCTCTGTGCTGCTGGGATGTGCTGGTCTGCCCAAAGAAGAGCCACTCTTTGGAGGCAATGAAGGCTGCGTGGGCTTCACTGCCCTTGCTGAAACCATGTTCCTGAGGTTCAGAAGGCTTCCTTGGGACTGGACATTTGAGTACTTGCAGCTGGGGACAGATTTTCTAAAGCATGTGGGCTCCCCAGCCCTTCTCTCTGGACAACCTTGGTGGATCTAAATTCTTCAGAGCATCATCCCAGCAAAGGGACAGGAGCAGGTCAGCGATGCCACAATGCAAACCCATCAGGCATGGGTTTGCTAAGTATGGCTGAGGGCTGCGTCACCCTCTTCTGCCTGTCTGCCCCCAGCTCCATCCTAATGCCATCTGGTGAGGTGGTGTGATGCCATTTGTTTTGCTCAAAATCCCTGCTGTATCCCACAGACTCTGCAAGAGCTTTCTTGTCCTCACTTACCAAGCTCTGCACCGGGATTTTTGTCTGCTTTCATTGACTTGATTCGAATGAGCCTGGCCAGTTCTTGAGCAAGTCATCTCTTTGTTTCTCTGAGCTGCTACAGAGGAAGGAAAGTCAACAGCAAGAGAAATGCACAGCAAGGGCTGCAGGGAAGGAGTGTCCTCTGCCATCCTGAGCAAGGTGAATTGCTCTAAAGCTGCTCAGATCTGCTGTGCAGGTGGGAGCAGGTGAGCGGGGGCGTTCTGCCAAGTGCTCAGCAGGCATTGCTGGTGTAACACACCCTCTCTGCTCGCTTCCCTCGCTGTCTTCACCACCTTGTCTGCACATCTTTTTGGCACCGCTTTCTTCAGCCCAGAGCCAGAGGAGACAAGAAGGAAGGTCACCTCAAAAAGAGACACCTGGAAAACACAATCTAGAAGGACTTGGTGGTCAGTCTGACAGGCAGCATGGGATCCTGAGGAGTGAGAACGTGGTGGTCATCATGATCGGGTACTCATGGAAATGGATGGTGGGTAACAGCTAGCCCTGCTCAGACGGTCCTGTCCAAAACCTGCAGAGCCTGAGAAGATGAACCCTCTGTCTCCTGCATGACCATGAAGGTCTCTTGTGGTTGCAAGCCACAGCCTGGTTCCAACTGCCATGTGATGAGCTGAGATAGTTCAGACTTGATTGCATTCCCTTGTGACTTGTTCCTTACTGGCAGCTCTTGGTCTGCTGCACGCAAGCAAGGTCCCAGCAGAGAGGATTCCTGGGAGCATTTTTCACCTTTGGAAAAGGCACGATGAGCAGCTGCATTCCCCTGTGGGGTCTGGTGATGAGGCCTTGAAGCAGCTCCTGGCACTGCTGAGCTCTTGGCCTGAAGGCTGAGACTTGCCCAGGTTCCTGTTTGAATCTTGCTTTTCTTGTGACAGTTCTTGGAAATGCTTTTGTAGGGGATTTTGGCGAGGCCCTGAAGTGGAAAACACCTGCTTCCGTGTTGCTCTTTGGTTTAATGCTTGTTTTATCCTGTTACCTTCCTGGCTGAAGGTCTCCAGAGGGTGCTGTTGCAGCCCTGCTCTGCCTGAGATGTTGGGCATCTCTCCTCCTGCCTGGCACTGGCACTTGAAAAGGAGCACAGGAGGTGAAGGGATGCTCCCTTCTTGCTCTGTGTGTTCAGTCATCCCTTCCTCCCACTACCGCTGCCAGAAATCATGTGTTTCAGGATGGCCAGGAATCCCCTTCTGAAAATAACTCATCTTAATGACTGTCATCATTTAGGAGAGTCCAACTCCCAGTTCATCAGTCTTCCTTAGCTAAATGATTTTTTCCGCCCACGTTAGCTCTCTGCCTCCCTCTCTTCTGTTGCCGTGAGCTACCTTGTCTGCAGTGGAAAAGCCTCTTTCCCCTGGCTGCGTCTCACCCAGCTGTCTGTGCTGCAGGGTGACCTTCTGCTCTCTGTCAAGGTGTCCCCATAGCACTAGCAGCTTGCGAAGCTGGTGTTCACGGGAGTGAGGGGCTCCTACGTGATGCAGGATTTGTGCCATCCAGCTCTGTTTAACGACATCTGCAGCGTGTGAGCAGCCCTTCCCTTCTGCTTCACCATGTTTACTTCTACCATGAAAAGTGGTTATCCAGAAAATAGCACCCACCCCTTCCTCCTGGTGACAGAGGCTGCTTTTCGGGGTGGCTGAACAGCTCGCTGCTGGCTCCAGTGTGACTGTCTCATGATGCACAGCTTTTTCAACCACAGAGGCAACACTTGTGAACCCTCCATCTTCCTTGAAAGCACCACAGTGGCTGGGAAGAGCTGAAGATGCGTGCTGTGCAGTACACCTGCAGCTTTGATGCCCAGCAGTTGCAAGTGGCAATGCCCCGTGTCCATCTGGGGGTGAGGACTTTGGAGTAGCAGTACTCTCTGTGCTAAAATACAGTTGATGTCCTACAGTGGCTTAGAAATGAGCTCAGGAACGATGCTCTTTGGGGCAGTGTTGGAGTAAAACTCCTTCGTGAGGCCCTGGGGTGTCAGGCGTGGATGTTTGTGGTCTCTCCAGTCATTGCTAGTATTTCCCTTGCTCCCAGAACCACCTCAGCAGCTTGTCTGGCCTGGATGGAGGAGAATGGAAAAGAAAGAGCTACACCTTCCCTGGCTCTTTGTCACAGCACTGCTTTCTCCCGATCTCTCCCAGAAGCAGGTTCGGGAAGGAAGGGTGAGGTTCCCACCGAGCCAAGTGACAGGTCTCTCTTTTGCCTCCTGCCAGGTGGACTCATAACGTCACTTGTGCAAATGTTTCCTTTCCTAGGCTGGTGGAAGAGCCTGGCAGCCTCCGTGACAGGCCTGATGACCGGTAAGGAGCTCATCTCCTCGCGCCCGGGGCTGGGTGCCGTGCGGAGGCATATGATGCTCGCTGGCTTAAGCCAGGCCTTGCTGGGCAGCTCTCAAAGGATGGGCTGGGAGTTGAGGCAGCCGCTGATGCTCTCAGCGGTAACTTGCTCCGGCTGTTGTGTGATGTTTGTTGCTTAATACCGTAATGCCTCCGAGGGGACCCGGCTGCCGGCGCTGGTGTGCTACTTGGGTGCTCGTGTGTGGGTGGATGGGGATCGGAGACTAAATTTAGGAAAACGTGACGATACCAGTGTCATGTGCTGCAAATAGGGTACCTGTTAGAAAGCTGGTTTGTTTTTATATACCCTGTGACTTGCACTGTGTCTGGCTGGATATGAGCATGGGGAAGCTCGAGAGAAAAGCCACTGCTTCGTGTTAGGGATGTGAGGCTTGTTCTGCCATACTCGGAACAGGGCCTGCAGCTTAGCGTGTTGCTGGGTCTGTCAGGTGCCAGCTGGGGCGATGTGGGAATGCCTTGTCTCCTTTGACAACTCAGGTGATGTAATCCTCTGTCCCACTGAGACCGTCATGTCCTTGGGTTGAGTTTGATCCTAGCTGGCCTCTGGTGTGCACAAAGAAAGTCCAGCTGGGACCTGGGTGGTGTCGCTTGGGGTACAGGGGGAGAACTGGAGCACAGCAGCTGCAGGTGGTCCCCTGGGTGTACGGCACTGGGCACCGGTGTCTGCCAGTGGGTTCTCCCTTCTGTGGCAGTCACAGTCCTAGTGGTAGTCACTTCTGATAGCAAAGCTTTTGCAGGGCTCGTAGAGATCAGTTGGAGCAGCCACTTCTCCCCCTCTAACCCTAACGTTTCTCCTTGGCGTCCTGGCCAATGACTTGCTTGTCTCCTTTCTCTCTAGCTCACCCTGCACATGCCCATCATACCTCACAGTATGTCTGATTTCTTCTCCTCTCTTTTTCTCATCTCTCTCCTTGTGCAGCAACACCAACTGAGCCAGAAGCAGTGGTGAAGAAGTACCTGGAAGAGGTGAAGGGCTCTCCTGCCGATGAGGTGAGAGGACAGTGAAGCAGCTCTTGCTTGCCGAGTGGCCCGTTCACTGGGGTGCTGTAAAAACCACGGTGGTGACTGAGGACCATCCTTCCCTGGGCATCCCATGTGGTGGATACTGCTGCTTGCAGTGGCACCATTGACGCTAGATGGAGAGGCCTCAGCACTGCCTGGAGCCCACACGTGGTAACTGGTGACTTGTCCTTGTCAGAGGACTGTGACAGAAAGCACGGTGTGGGCTGAATAGCTAAGCCTGGCAATGCTTCCTCACTTCCCTTGGAGCTGGCTGCAGGGCTTGTGGTGGAGAAGGGAGTTTGGCTTTGCTCTCCTCTTGATGCTCTCAGAGGTCAAAACTGCAGAGATCAAAGCGCTGCACTGGAGCATCTCTGTAGAGGAGCAGGATGTAGCCATACTCAGTTCCCTCTCATCCCCTCTAACTAGGGCAGCTCTCTTCCTGTGCTGTCCAGGAGGCAGTGGAGTGGGGCGATACCAGATAAAGAGACCTGTCTCCGCCCTTAAACCTCAAAGGTTTAAAGAATGGAAACATTCAAGGCCAGATTGGACAGGGCTCTGAGCAACCTGATCTGGTTGGAGATCAGCTCCTTGCGGGGGGTTGACTGGATGGGCTTTAAAGATCCCTTCCCACCCAAACTGTTCTGATTATAATGTTGAAGGCAAATCTTCCTGAAGCATCTCCTTGATCACTTCCTTGGTGGGTCAGTCATTATGATCAGCCTGTGCTTGCACTACACAGTGGTTTTTCTCCTTTCTCTCTCTTGGACTCCAGGACTGCATCATCTGCATGGAGAAGCTGTCCTCCCCCTCGGGTTACAGCGACTCGTGTGAGTGCAGCACAATCAAGCCGGAGACGGTCGGTCGGCTGACAAACTGCCAGCACTCCTTCCACATGCTCTGCGTGCTGGCCATGTACTCCAACGGGAACAAGGTACAGAGCTGGCCTGTCCCCACCAGGTCCCCTGTTCTCGGCTGACTTGGCCATGTGGCTCTGATGGCAGCTTCTCTCTCCTCGCAGGATGGGAGTTTGCAGTGCCCTTCCTGTAAAACCATCTACGGAGAGAAAACCGGTACTCAGCCCAAAGGGAAGATGGAGGTCTCCACTTTCCCCCAGTCCCTCCCTGGCCACAAGGACTGTGGGACAATCCAGATTGTGTATCACATCAGCAGAGGCATTCAGGTGAGTGCACAGCACACTTGCAGGATAGCACAAGCTGTGAGAGCCTCCAAGAGAAGCACTGGGATCCAGTACCGTACCTGCTGGCAGCCCATCACTGAGCAGCCTAAGGTGCCTGGAGCCAGCATCTGCACCTGCTGTTCTTCAACGTGTGGGTGACCTGGGTCTCCTCTGTGAAAGACCTTTTCCCTGCTTTGAGAGTGGCCCCAGGGTCTACAACAGCCTTTCCTCTGCAGTTTAATAGTCCCCATCACACAGCGGCCTTCCAGTACCTGAAGGGGGCTTATACGAAAGATGGGGAGAAATTCTTTAGCAGGGTCTGTTGTGATAGTACGAGGGGTAATGGTTTTACAATAGAAGGGAGCAGATTTAGACTGGACATTAGGAAAACATTTTTTACACTGAGGGTGGTGGAACACTGGCCCAGGTTGCCCAGAGAGGTGGGGGATGCCCATCCCTGGAAACGTTCCAGGCCAGGTTGGCCGGGGCTCTGAGCAACCTGGTCTGGTTGGAGATGCCCCTGCTCCTTGCCAGGGGGGTTGGACTGGGTGGGCTTTAAAGGTCCCTTCCAACCCAAACCAATCTATGATTCTGTAATGTCTGTGTGAAGCCAAGAGGAGACAGCCCTTGCTCACAAGGTGGGAGAGTTTCTAGTGTTTGGTTTTGCATCTGAGGTTTTGGTTGCTGCAGTGAACTTGCAGAGGTTTGAGCTGGGTGGTCTTTTTAGGGTGTCATCAAACCACATGGAAAAAGCTGTGGTTTGGGGCTGTTTACCACCAGAATTCAAGTAATCTGAAGAGCTGGCTCTGTATCCCACCGTGAGACCGCTCTTGGAGGACCCATAATACTCACATGTCCCGTAAGAACCACCTCATACTTATGATCAGCAATACCTTGCTCCTTTTGCACGGAAGAGCTGGTTTGAGATGGGCCTACCTCAAATCCTACTGCTAATCCTAAATCTTGCTGCTGAGGGATTGTCCAACTCGCATCAGGATGGATGTGTCCATGCCAAATATGTTATATCTGTTGCAGGGCCCTGAGCACCCAAACCCTGGGATGCCGTACACAGCGAGAGGCTTTCCTCGATATTGTTATCTACCAGACAACGAGAAGGGCAGAAAGGTAAAGTATCACACACCTTGATAGCGTGACCTTTCTCAGGTTGTCTCTTGGCCTTGTGTTGGTGGATCGGCACAACAGGGTCACTTTTGGGAGCTGACCCCGTGATGCTAACCATTGGTTGTTGTCCGTGCTGTTTGCTCCTTGCATATATTTTTAACCCCTCTGCCCATGAAGATCTTTGCTGCTTCTTCACAGCTTTGAATACAGTGCTGTGAATATTTTTGTTGTCCTTCATCTGTTCACTGAACAAAATCCTATCTGATGGGAAGTCTTTTGGGAAGACACTCCCAAAAGGATGGTCCTTCCCATCAGGGTCACCACATGGGAGGTGAGGGAGATCCCCTCTGATGCTGGGATCTTTGGTTTCCTCCTGCTACAGCAGAGATTTAGGCTGTTAAGCTTCTGGCAAGCTGCTTTCATGGTTCAAGTCTCCTTTGTTTTTTCTCCTTCCACATCTAGGTCCTGGAGCTCCTGAAGGTGGCCTGGAAGAGACGCCTGATATTCACAGTGGGCACCTCCAGCACCACCGGCGAGAGCAACACGGTGGTGTGGAACGAGATCCACCACAAGACGGAGATGGACACAAACCTGAGTGGCCACGGCTACCCTGACCCCAACTACCTGGACAATGTGCTGGCGGAGCTGGCCGCGCAGGGCGTCACTGAGGACTGCCTGAAACAATGAGCTGGGCTGGGGGCCTGCCTGTGCCGTGCACGTGTTGGGGGCCCACCTAGTGCACTTATTCCTGTTGCCTTAAGTTCCTGTGTCTGACCGCCTGTCACACTGAGCAATAATATTGTACTGCGGGAGACCTGCCTGCTCTCTGCAGTCTTTTTTGGCGGGGAGGGAAGGATATTTTTTCGTAGAAACCACGCTTGCGTCTCTGGATGGGGTTGATGGCCGTATTTGGGACTGGTTGAGGTGACAGACCCCCTTGTGAAGGCAGGACCTCGCTCTGGTAATGCCTGGGGACAGGAAGGGGAGAGGGGAGTGTCTCGCTCCCGTGAGACTGTTTGGGAAGCAAATGGAGGGTCTCCCTCCAGCACACCACAGCTCCCTGCCTCTGAGGTACCTCTGGCAGCGAAGCCTTCTCTGTCCTGCCCCTGTGTCTCTGCTCGGTCGTAACAAACCCTTCATTTCCAGGGCCAGTCACTGCTTTGCCTTCTAGCTGCCTGGTGGCAGTGCTGTCCTCACTGGGGAACCAGCCTCTTCCAGAGAGCCGGGGACACTCGATCCAGGCAGGAGAAAGGAAGGAAAGCTCAGCTCTGCTAGAGGAACACAAATCACCGCAGGACCAGGACACGGGGTGCTGGTCGCATGGATCGGGCGTTGCAGGCTGTCAGTGGCCGTGGTGATGGCAGAGGTGACCCAGCAGCGCCTGTCCTTGGGGAGGTCGCAGCCCCCTGCTCTTGCTGTGAGCTGCCCTCCTTGCTCCTATCCCCTGAAGCCCCTCTGGCAGTACCTGCCCCTCTTTTTTTTTTTTTCCCCCATCTCTCAGGTGAAATGGTGGCAGTCTGGGGCTGTTTGTGCCTGGCGAAGCCTCTGCAGGCAGGAGGCTGTTTAACAGCTTTGTGCTGCTGGTGCCACCACGAGGTGACAGGCTGTCCTGGTTTCTGCAGGGATGGAGTTCATTTTCCTCTCAGTAGCCGGTGTGTTCTGGATTTTGGGTGTGAAGAATGTTGATAAACACCCTGATGATATGAGTTGTTGTGAATGAGACCAAGGACACTGTCCTGCTTTCCAGGTCTCGCTAATGTGCAGGCGCAGGAAGCTGGGAGGGATACAGCCAGGATAATTGACCCAAACTGGCCAAAGAGTCATTCCGTGCCATAAACGTCATGCTCAGTGTATAAGTGGGGGTTGGCCAGGGCGGGTGTCTGCCTTCTGGCACCCATCTCTCTCCTTTGCTGGCATCGTTCCCTCTGCCTTGCTGGCTCCCTTTTCACTCCTTCACTTGCTGCTCAGTTTTGTTTCCGTGATCGCTGCTTGGGACAGGCTGTCAGTAACTGGGACATTGGGTGGTGAGAAAACATACCTGGTTCATTTTGTCTATTTTAATATCCTTATGTGCTGTTATTATTGTAGTTTTCCTTTGCTATTTCAGTCAACTGCCTTCATCTCAACCCATGAGTTTTCCTTTCTTCCCAGTTCTCTCCCCCATCCCCCTGGGGAGGGTGAGCGAGAAACTGTGGTGACCAGGGCTGAACCATCGCACAGGTCACCTTCCTCCACGGCTCTGCTGCCAGCTGGGCGGCGGTGGCAGCCCTGCAAGGCTGCTGGCAGAGACGTTCTGGGGGCAGGAGCATGTCCCTGCACCACAAACTGCTGTTAGGAGTGCTGGCACCCTGCGAGGCAGAGGTTGCCCCAGTCCTGGTGGCCTTGTGTCGTGGTTTAGCCCCGCTCTGGACCAGACGATGCAGTCTCTCACTCCCCCCACCCTCCAAGGGAACAGGGAGAGAGAACATAAGAAAAAGGCTGGAGGTTTGAGATAAGGATGGGGAGAAATCCTTCAAGTTACCGTTACAGGTAAAACAGACTCAACCTGGGGAAAACTATTTGTTTATTATTAAAATCAAAGCAGGATAATGTGAAAGAGAACAAGATAACCTCCCCCCATCCCTCCCTCTTCCTGGCCTTAACATTATTTCTGCCTCCTTTCCCCCCCCGAGCGGCACGGGGGGAAAAGGGAATGGGGGTTATGGTCAGTCCATCACGCATCACTTTACTCCGCTTTACGCTTTCTTGCAGCCGGGCTGTGCCGAGTGGGACCCAGACGAACACCCGGTGGGAAGCCAGAGGGCCAGGGGTGACTTCTAGCAGCTTCTCACAGAAGCTGCCACTGTAGCCCCCCCCTCACTAAATAAGCCAGGACCCCTGGCTGTGCCTTGTCCCCAGACCTCTTGTCACCTGGTAGCTGAAGCCTTTCTAAGAGCTGTTTCTGGCTCTTCCCAGCCCTGTGGCCACCGGCCGCGGCTGCAAGTCCCAGGAGCTCTTCCCATGTTAAATCCCTTCAGCACGTCAGAGGCACTGGTGCCATTTCAAGGTCCTGGAGATCTGGGACGTGGCTGTGCTTCGTGGTAGCTCTGGTTTGGTGTTCTCCTGGCATCAGCGTGTCCTGGACCAGCAGAGAGGGGCAAATTTCCTTCTGCCATGCTAATATAAAAATGAAAAGTTTTTCAGAGCCGTTGAGGGCTGGGGCTTTCCCCAGTGTCTGTCTTGTGCTTGCAGCCTCCTGGCTACCCTCTGCTGCAGGCTCTGGGGACAAAGCCCCCAAACACCCGGCCAAGGCTGGGGATGCTGCACCGTTGGGAGCTCCTTGGGAGCAGCAGGGACCTGTCTGTGTCGCTGAGTTGTACGGAAACAGGCTGTGTCTGCTCCTCTCCCATCACGGTTGCGAAAGGGAGACATCTCAAGTAAACATCGGCTTTCTACCCCCAGATCATGTTCTCCCAGCAATCAAATCAGTGAATTGAAGTGAAAATTGAGCAGGGTTCACCCAGCCCTGTCCAAAGCAAGAATTTCCTGCTGAGCATGGCCTAAGGCACCTTCAGCAGATGCTGCTGTGCGTGAATCAGCTGGAGCCTCCAGAGCCGGGACACCGCGGCTCATCCCTGGCTGTCGTGTCCTTTGCCACCAGCACATGAGGCATCTCTGAAAATCCTTGCCAGGTCAGTGCTGAGCCCTGAGACGGGTACTTTGGCACCGCTGCGCAGGGAGACGCTTCGAAACCAGTGCCCTCTCTGCCCTTTTGGCAGGGACAGCAGCCGGCAGAGGAGGAAGGCTCCAGGGCTGGTATGGGGTGACAGCACGACCGCGATGTCATGGGGTCAGTTGGAGGGGATGGAGCCCCAAAATGTGTTTCTAATGCTACTGGACAGGTCTGACCGAAAGCCTTGGGTCCCCCTGGCCCTGGCTGAAGTCCCGCTGCCGAGGTTTCTCCCTTTCTCCTGCACCTTCGGCTCACTTGCCGCGGGGTGGTTATTATTAGCCGAGCCTTGACCCCTCAGGTATGCCGGCCCGCGTCCCGGCAGCGCCTACTGGCAGCTGAAACTGTGACTCAGTGTCCCCCTGAGTCACCCGGCCTCCCTGGGAGCGCGAAGGAGGGGTCTAGGGTGGCAGGTGGGGGGCTGGCACGTCCCCGTGGGCATCTGGGGCAGGTACTGCTGGCGCAGAGGAGAGGAACAAGGCAGGGATGGGATGAGGGAGGAGGGACGGAGGCTGCAGCTGTGCCTGTTTTTCCCCTCTGCAGCTGGGCTGTGTAATCTTTGAATGCCCCACTTCCACTTAATCTGAAGGCGCGGTCCAGGCCCCTTTGGGAAGGGGGGGGTGGGGAATCACCTCCCACGCAGGACTGGGCAGCCACAGCCTTTGGCAAACACGGGAGAAGGAGCACTCAACCCCTCTGCCTGGAGTGCAGCTTTGGGGGGGGAGCGGTGGGGGCCCCTGAGCTGTGGCGCTGTTCCCATTCCGGGGTCACTGTCCCTGGCCCTGTCCCAAAGGCTTTTGGGGACCCTTTCCACGGGGGGTGGGGGGGGTGGGGGCATGGCCAGTGAAGGGGAAAGGTGGATGGGGAAACGTCAGCGTGGGGTGGCTCTGGAGCTTGGGTGCCTCCACAACCCGTTCACCTTGAGCGCTTGGGGTTTTGGGTGAGTTTTGGGTGTGATGGCTCCAGAGCGCTTCCCCGCCCTCGGGGCAAGGCTGGCTGCACCCAAAACCAGCTGGGTGCGGGCGCTGGCTCTTGGGGCCGGGTGAGGATGAGGCACCCATGGGGAGTCAGGTCCCAGTGGGGTAAATGGGGGTATGGGACCATTGGCCCAGCTGCTCCCATAGCCCTGACAAAGACTTTGACTCCTGCCAGCCCATCCTCAAACACAGCTTCGGTGCCTCCTCCGTGCCTCAGTTTCCCCTTTCACATCACAGGCTTTTGCCCTGCATCCTCGCAGCCTGCTCCGGCGCCTCTGCTCCAGGGTCCGGCAGGGTGGCTCCCCGGGAGGGTTTGGGACCAGTGGGTGACCTGGGAGGTGCAGCCGGCCCCTTTGCCCGCAGGGTCTGCTGGGCCGGCAGAGCCGGTGCAGGAATGTGGGGCTGGGAGGGTCCAGCACCTCGGGACAGGCGGTCCCCACTGCGGGGTCTCACGGGGCGGTTCGTCCCCTTGGCAGTGGGACAGGGTCAGCGGAGCAGGGCGGCACATCCAGCCCCACCGGGACGACGCCATGGAGCTGCCGTGGGTGCTGCTGGTGCTGGCTGGGACGAGCACGGCCGCAGGCCTGGGTGACTCTGCCGGGGGGGACGGGGGCTCCGAGGGGCTGCGAGGCGATTTCCCTGTGGGTCTTTGCAAGGTGTTTGTGCCGGGGAGGGCATGGCTGCGGGGTCCTCATGCTGGTGCCATTCCCCTGGTGCCAGCACCACCGGACCTGGCGTTCACGGACCCCAGCGTGGATGCGGGCCGGGGTCAGGCTCTTGCCAAGTGGTGCAGAGCACAGAGCCCCCAGCTCACTGCCTGCCCCCCCAGCCCTGCTGCCCTACGTGCCCCGCGTGCCCCGCGCGGCACTGCTGGGGAAGCTCACCGCCACCACCTTCGCGCTGGAGAGGCCCTGCTGCGTCTTCGGCCGCCACGCCAACGCCTCCGACGCCGTCTGGCTGGTGGTAGCTTTCGCTAACGGTGAGCAACGGCTGCTCCAGCATGTGCTTCTCGCCATGGCGGGGGGACGCAGGGGACCCTCACCATAGCTGCTCACCCCTTGTCTGTGCCACGCAGCCTCGGCTGCCTTCCGAAACCCCCCGTCCCGGGCCGACGTGCCCCAGTATGAGCGGCTGCCCACCGACGGCTCCTACATGACGCTGGAGACGGCGGCGGCCGCGTACGCCTGCTCTGCACCGAGCTCCCCTGCTCTGCGGGTTGGGGGTGACACGGCGTGCAGGGGCCAGGGCTGCCGGGACCCCTGCAACGGACCCCTGCCCTCTCCGGGGCCCTACAGGTGAGGCCAGCGGGGCAGGGCAGACCCCCCCAAATCCCAGTGGGGGTAATTCCCCAGGGAGGGCGTGCTCGTCGCCCCCCCATGCTGTCACCCATCCCGCAGGGTGAAGTTCCTGGTGATGGGCTGCCATGGCCCCAAAGCGGAGACGAGGTGGTCTGACCCCATCCTCCTGCGGAGAGGTACCAGTGGCACCACTGTCCCCCCTCGGGTCCCCCGCGCCTGCCCAATTGGGGTGCCGGCATGCGCCATGGCATTGCCCCTACGCCATCACCCCCCAACCTAGAGGGGAAAAGCCACCCCCGGTTTCCCCCCTCCCTTCCATCACAGCACCACTGAGGTGCGTCCCCAAGCGTCCCTCATCCCACCTCCTTCCAGCCACCAGCCCGAGCACCATCGACCCCGCGCCCGCGCACCACGGCAGCCACGCAGTCGTCATCGCCTCCGTCCTCGCCGGCCTGGGGGCCGTGCTGGCCGCAGCGGTGCTCGGCGTCGTGGGGTACGGGGGCTGCTCAGGGGCGCCCGTCCGCGGGGGCACAGGGAGAACACCCCCTCCTTCGCCCCATCAGAGAGAGATGGAGCGAAAGAGATGGTTTTAAGATTTAAAAAGCCTTTTTTTTTCTTAAATTGGGGGTTTGGCAAGGAGAAAGGACCCCTTGGCGGTGGTCAGGGTGGGGGGGCCGGCAGAGCCCTGCAGACCCCGCTTGACGCCTCCGCTTCTCTCTCCCCGCAGCGCTGAGGTGTGGGGGTCCCTGTGCCGCCGGGATTCGGGGAGCAGCGCCTTCGCCCGCAGGTCCTACAGGACCCACCACATCCCCCCCGCCCTGCCGCAGCCCGTGCCCCCCGGCTGCAGGTGCAGCCCCCCGGGGCTGGGTTGCGTTCCCCCCCGGCCTCCCGCTCCGTGTCCTGCCCAGTAAATTCTGCCTTCACATCTTTCACCGCCTCCTCCTTGCCGCCGCACTCGCGCTCTGTTCACCAGGCCCCCACTGTTGGAGGATGGGGGCACCAGGACCCCCAAAAACCACCCGGGACCTCAGCTTGGTGGCATTTGATATTGGGGGAGGGCAGATGCTGGCACCAGCGGGGTCTGCGGGGAGCCCACAGGGAGGGGTGGTGGTCTCGAGGTGGGCATTGCCCGGGGGTGGCACTCGCCCTGCTGCCCACCCGTGCCACGAGCGTGGCAGTTCTCAGCACGCCTCGCCGGTGGGCGCTCGGGCATAACAAATGCTCCCCGGGGAAACGGGCCCGACCTGTTTGCCGTGGGGCCGTGTCCGGCGCAGGAATGTGGGCGGTTGAGACCGCAGGCGGGTCCCGTGGGGGCTCGGAGCCCGGCCGCCCGCACTCCCGCGCTCGGCACCCCGACGCCCGCACGATGCTCCCGCTGCTCCTCCTGCTCCTGGCGACGGCCCACGGGCTGGGTGAGTCCGCCGACGCCATCGGGCTGGGCTGGGGGTCCCCACTGTCCCCACTTGCAGGGGGTCCCCTATACACAGGGGACCCTTTCCCAAAGCCTGGAGATGCAGGGCAGCTGATGCCCCTCACATTCCAGGTGCCACCTCTGATGTCCCTGGTGTCGCCCACCCGGGTCTGCTGGCACGGGGGGGTCCTCCAGGATCTCGCAGGGGTGGGGGGTGTCTTTTCTTCCTCTTTTCATGAAACACGTTGTGTCTGAGCCCAAAATGGGGGTCGGGAGGAAAGTGGGGGATGACAGGGGTCACCTCCCTCCTATCCCCATCCCCGTGCCCAGACCCCGGCCAGAGCTGCTGGCTGGGGACTGCAGTGGGGGAGTCCACACCCTCCGCCGCACCCCCCTTGCCTTCTCGCCGCAGAGAAGCTCCCGTACGCGCCGACCCTGGCCAGCCCCTCACTGGGGGGCCTGACGACCACCTCCACCTTCGTGCTGGAGCAGCCACGCTGCGTCTTTGGGCAGTACAGCGATGCCGTCATCTGGCTGGTGGTGGCCATCCCCGAGGGTAGGTGCGAAGCCCCCGGGGGAGCAGCCCTGGGCAGGGGTCTGTGTGGGGCTCCCCACGTCCCCCCCGGGGTCCCTCCTCACCCCCATCCCCATCCCCGCAGCCGTACCCAACTTCAACAACAGCGTGGGGCCGGGGACCCCCGAGAGAGCGTTCCAGGGGTTCCCCGCCGCCGCCCCCGCCTACATGACCCTCAACACCACCCTCCTCAACTACCCCTGCCCCGCGCCCACCGGCGATATCGCGGTGCTTCGTGTCGGCAGCGAGACCGCCTGCGCCGGGGATGACACGAAACCCACCTGCAACGGCCCCCTGCCCAGCCCCGGGCCGTACCGGTGAGCCTGCTCACGGAGATGTGTCCCCCCCCACCGGCAGCCCCCCCAGCTCAGGGGAGCACGGCCAACCTCCCCTCGCACCCCAGGGTGAAGTTCCTCGCCTTGGAGGGTGCCGAGCCCGTGGCCGAGACAGCCTGGTCGGAGCCCATCACCCTGAGGACAGGTACTGCTGCCGGGGTGCTGCTGCCGGCACCCATCCCGTGGCTGGAGGGGGTGGGGGACGCGGGGTGGTCCCACGGGGCTGCACGCTGAGCACCATTGCTCCTGTGAGCAGCTGGGGAAACTGAGGCAGGGCGCGGCAGCGGGTCCTGCCGGCGTGCGACGGCCTCATGCGGTGATGCCCCGCGTCGGCATGGTATGCACCTTTGCATGTGGCGTGTGCACGGTGCCACTGCATGTTGTGTTTGCCCGCTGCGCTTGCGTGGCACAGTTGGGCACCACGGGTGCCGCAGCCGGGCCCCCCCGGGGGTGCACATCCCGCTCCCTCCCCTCCCGCTCTCTCCCCAGCCCAGCCCTTCGGCAGCATCGCCGCGACGGGCGGCGGGCACAGCCCTGGCATGATCGCCCTCACCGCCATCCTCTCCATCCTCTTCGCCATCCTGCTGGCCGGCCTGGTGGCCATGGTGGTCTTCTGGAGGTGAGTGCCACCCCCGCGTCCCACCCCACCACCCCGGGGGTGTGGTGGGTGCTGGGCACATGGGACCAGCGTCAGGGGGTGACCCCGGCACCCCATGGCCCCCACCCCTGTCCCTCACCCCCCCTTCCCTCCCCAGCTCGGACACCTGTGGCGGCAGCAGCACCTTCAGCAAGCCGGAGGCGGTGACAGTGCGGCGATACAACACGCACCACGTCTACGACCAGCCGGCCGCCCGGCTCTGAGTCCCTGCCGCGGCCCTGTGCTGCCTTCCTGCCCACCCCCCCCGGGCACAGCACCCCCCTCCCCGCCCGCTCAGGCCACTGCCACCTCGCACACCCTCGCGGTCGCACTGTGGGCGTCGATTGCACGAGGCCCGCCGCCGTCGGGGCACAGCCAGAGCTGGGAGCTGCGATGGAGCGGGAGATTAAAGTCCTTTCCCCGTGCTTTGTGCCCGGCCTCTGCCTCCTGCTTGTGACCCCCCGGGAATGGCACCTGCCGAAACCTCGCCACCTCCCTCAGCCCCTGGGAAGAGCCCCGTGGCCCTGTCCCCGTGTCCCGACGCGGAGGTCTGAGCCCCATCCCTGGGTTGCCGCCCGCAGCGGGATGCGGCCAGGGATGCTCTGGAGCAGGAGAAGCATTTTCACGCACGGCTTGGGGCGCACGGTTCCTCCAGCACCCGCTTTGGATGGGGCAACGTCCCCTGGAATGCGAGGCAATGAGGGGACCCTCCAACACCCCTGACGCTGGGGTGAGGGGCACAGAAACGCCCCCGGGGGTGGGTGGGGTGGGGCAGAGGAGGGGGTGTTTCTCCCCTTTCCCCTTCACCCCACAGCAGAGGGTCTCCCCCAGGCACAGCTGGCCTGCTCCTGCCCAGGAGATGGCGAGAGGGGATCGACAGCCCGGGGGCCTGATCCTGCGCCGGGGTGTGGGTCCCTGATCTTGCCGGGGGGGGGGGGACGGGACGTGGGGGCCTGATCCTGCAGCCTGGGCAGGACAATACCCCCACAGTGCTGAGGATAAGAAGGAGGAGAGGACGGCAGGGTCGGGGCAGGATGGATACGCGTACGCAGGCCACGGCCGTCCATTAAGCCCCGTATTTATCCCGCAGGCGCCGTGCGAAGGGCAGCACCGCGGTCACACCTGAGCCCCGGTCACGGTGCCCTTACGCTGCCTGGGAGGGCGTTAGCAACCTGCCCCCCCCCCCGGCCCCCCGCGCTGCCGCTCCTGCCTCCGTGGACCCCAGCCAAGGAAAACCGAGCGAACCCGGCCATTCACGCCCGCGGAGATCCGCCCGGCCGCCGCCCCGGGACGCTTTCACCCGGCGAAGGCGGGTCCCCCTCCGTCCTAACCCCGTCCCCGGCCGCGAAACCCCCGTTTCACCCGCAAAGCGGCTTCGAGCGGCTGTGCGAGGGGGTTGGTCCGTCCTGCGTGGCGCGGGCGCGGCCCCGACGGTGTGCGGGACTGGAGCTGGCACGCCGACACCCGGGAACGACGGGGGCAGCGGCCCGCGCCTCGTTCACCCTGTGCGGGGGAGGCAGGAGGGGCAGCGTGTCCCGCCGTGTCCCGCAGCGTCCCCGCAGCGTCCCCGCGGCGGCCGGGGGCGAATGCCAAGGACCGGCGTCTGCCGGCGCGGCCCCGAGCGCCAGCGTTGGGTGCTGGACGGGTCTCCGAGCCCAGGCGGGTCTCGAGGGAGGGGGTCCCCTGTCCCACTCCCCTATTTACGCCGCCAAGCCCCCCCAGAAATGCCACCCGGGGACGCTGCGGCAGGAGGGGTGCAGTGTGTAAAAAAAAAAAAAAAAAAAAAAAAAAAAGTTAAAAACTGAGCAAAAGGAGGGGTTTTGGGGTGCAGGGCAGCGAGGAGCGGCCGGTGCTGGGCCGGGGGCTCCAGCCCCCCCGCCCCCAGGTCCGTGGGGGGAGCGCGGACCCAGCCCCCGGACGACACGCTCGCATAGCCCCGCCCATACCCACGCGGGCCACACCCCCCGGCCGCCAGTCGATACAATCACCCAATCGCCACCGGGAAAAGGCTTTCTGCCCCGCCCATTGTCCCGCCCCGCGCGCTGATTGGCGTCCGGCGGTGCCGGCCCGCACATGGGAGCGGGGCTGGGCGGCCGCGGGTTCGAGGCTGCGCTCGGCTCCGCTCCGCTCGGCTCCGTTCCGTTCGGCTCCGCTCCGGTGCCCGCCCGCCATGGCCCGGCGCAGCGCGCTCTCCATCCGCATTGTGGAGGGCAGGAACCTGCCCGCCAAGGACATGTGAGTGCCCCGGGGAGGGGTTTAGGGTGGGGGGAGCCCCCCCTGCGCCGGGAGTGCTGTGGGGTGTCCCTCCAACAGGTCCCTGTGCTGTGGGGACAGACCCCCAGGGTGGCTTTGGGGTGTCCCCCCCTGTTTTCGGGGCTTGCCCAGAATGGCTTAGGGTCCCCTCAGCGGTGCCTGTGCTTTGGGGGTTCCCCCCACGGTGGCTTTGGGGTGTCCTGTCAGCAGTGCCTGTGGTTTCGGGTGTCCCCAGGGTGACTTCGGGATCCCTTTGCATTGGGGGTTCCCCCCAGGGTGGCTTTGGGCTGACCCTCCAGCAATGCCTGTGCTTTGGAGGGTCTCCCCAGGGTGGGTGGCTTTGGGGTCCCCTTGCATTGGGAGCTCCCATCAGGGTGGCTTTGGGGTCCCCCTTGCATTAGGGCTTCCCCCCAGGGTGGCTTTGGCTTCCCCAACAGCTCTCAGTGCTTTGGGGGATCCCTTGGAGTTGCTTTGATGTCCCCTGCCTGGGGACACCCCCAGGGACAGCTCTGAGGTTGCCTCCCAGGAGCACTCACTCCTGTGGAGTGCCCCCAATTTGTGTGGGGCTGCCCCCACCATGCACGCCCCCTACCTGCAGCTGGCCCTGGGGCTTCAGGGGGACCCCAGGACAAGCAGCAGGACCCCTGGTACACCTGTCCCCCCAAAAGGAGCCCCAGTGCCCTGGTCCCCATCACTGCTCCCTTCCCAGCCCCAGCTGCAGCCTGGGGGGGCTCTGAAGTGGCCCCTTGGGTTGGGCTTTCCCTCCTTGGCAGCCCCCCAAGGGCTGCCCGCGCATCCCAGTGTTATCCGCATCGCTCTGGTCCTTACGGGGTGGCATGTGGGGACAGCATCGGGCTGGGACGGGGAGGGGGACAGCATCGGGGTGGCTCTCAGCTGCCAAGGCGGCGGGAAGCTGTTGAGGAGCGCTCGGCAGCCGAGCAGGGTCAGGGCTGCCGGAAAACCAGCAAAAATCCCTGCAGCCGTCATGGAAAAAGAGGATAAACAAGGAAAGAAACATGACTTTTTTTTTTTTTTCTTTTTTTAAATCTCGTGTGTCAGGGCCTGATTTTTAAATCCCTTGGCACAACTCCCTGCTGGGAGCTCGGACCCGCGCGGGCAGGCTCTGGTTTTTAGGAGAGCGCCTGATGGAAAGCTGCTGTGCGATAACGCCTTGAGCGGAGCTTTCCGGATCAGAGACTTTGGGCAGGGAGAGCGACCACCCCAGCAGGGAGGGAGACCCCAGGGCTGGATCCAGTGCCTTCACCCCCTGGCAGACCTCGCCCATGTCTGGCCGCCGGCCCCCTCCCCTGCAGCAGAGGGCTTACGGGATCCAGTTCCTCCGCTCCGCCCTGGCAGCGGGACCCCCTGGCTCCCGCAGGATTTGGCCCAGGGAATCGCAGGAGCAGGATTCGGCTGACGTCACTGTGGTTTGGGACCCCCCTGGTGGCACCCTGCTCCGAGGAGTTGTGCCAGCTGCAGCCCCCTCCTCTCCCCCGGCAGCAGCGGTGGGATTTCCGTGGGATTTGGCCCAGGATGGGTCTCCCACCTCGTCCCGGCGCAGAAGAGCCGCTGTTTGGTTTTGCCTTCCATGCCAGCGCCCGCCCAGCGCGGGGCTGAGCACCGTGCAGCCACGAAACCGTGAAACTGCCCATAAAGAGGCAGGAAACCGGCTCCCGCTCTCGGCCTCCGGCGTCACTGCCTAACGCGGGGCCAAACCCGGGACGGGGGGGGAAAAGCTGGGACAGCTCTGGCTCGGCCCTGGGTGGGCTCGGCTGCTGTCCCCCCACCCCAGGATGTGGTGGGAGCGTGAGCTGCGTCCCAGCTGGGTGCTGCAACATCCCATTGCAGGAAAACAAGGAAAACAGTTTTGTTTTTTTTTTTTAATTTAATTTTATTGCCCCCCGCTCCAACGGCTGGGCAAAGCAGATGAATTTCTCCTTTCAAATCTCGACGCTTCAGCCCCCCCAGCACAGCCTGCCAGGACGGATGGGGAGCACGAGCATTTATTCGTGCCTCCCCCTCCAATTTATACCGTGCTATCCATCTTTAGCGCTTCAGTCTACACTTCCTCTTTTCAAAGCCCAACCTTCCCCTTTCCAAGCTCCTTCCCCTCACCAAGCCCTCCGCGTCGCCCGCCTGCAGCCCCCCGTGCCGAAGCTCGCCGCGCTCCGCGTAGGCGTCAGCAGGATGCCCAGTGCCCGCTGAGAGCCCGCGAGCCGTATAAATCTCTTCCGTTGACATCTCCCGGGCGATGCTGCACAGATGGTGTCCATCCTTTGGAGCAGGGATTTATCCCCCCGCTGACGCGGATCATGGGCTTCCCAGCACCTCGGGCACCTCTGCAGCCCACGGAGGACGGATTTTGGCCACCCTGTGTTTTCATCCCCTGAGCAAGCGATGCCCCGGCAGCGCAAGAGCGGCTTGGTGGCACCCTGCGTGCCAGGAGAGGTGGAGCAGCCCGCGTGCTCAAAATGCCCCCACGTTGGGGACGAGGTTTTCGTGCCACTGGCGCCAAAGCGACTGCCATCCGAGGGCTGCCCCGCGTTGCCGGGCACGGCTCGGGCAGGCAGATGTTCCCTTTCTGCCTGCCTGCTCCCTGCCCGCTCGATGGTTTGCACAAGGCAGGAAATGTCCGCGACGGGCTCCGGTTAACGGCGCTTGGTCCACCGCCCTCATTAAAACCTTCTCAGGAGGCTCTTGGCGACCTGCCGGCACCGCGCGTGCCCGAAATGACTGGGGTGCCTCGGGACAGGGGTGCCAGTGCAGCGCCTGGGATGCACGGCCCTGCAGCCATGTTTTGCAGGGCAGGGAGCGCCCCAAACCCTTTTCATCTCCCAAACCCTTTTAATCCTCCCAGCAGCTGGCTCTCAGCATCCCTGGTTTTGGGCTGAGGGAAATCGCTCGGTGCTTGGGGTCCCCAAACACTGGTCCGTGCATCCTTCCCTTTCTCCGGGACGCTCACGGCTGGCTGACGAAGGCCGCCGGGACCGGCGTTAATGAGTAACCCTGCTCGGAGCGAGCTGCTCTGTGCCGGCCGCCCGCGGGACGCGAGCCACAGCCGTGCCACCCTCCTGGCCGGCACCCGGGTCCCACCGGCTCCTCTGTCCCCGGCCAGAGCCCCCACCCCTGCCTGCAGCTGAGCCACCTTGTTTCTGGTGAACTGGGGCAATAAGCTGTGAAGCAGTGATTTTTTTTTTTTCTTTTTTTTTTGTAATTTTAATTTTTTTTGGCAGCAGTGCACGGGAGTGACGCCTCGTCCCCGGGGAGGAAGCAGGGTCAGAGCACTGCGGTAGCTGCCAGCAGCCTGCGGCCGCCGTGGCACGCGCTGCCCACCCTCCCCATCGCTGGGGGTGTCCCAGGGGTGTCTCTGTCCCTGCGGAGGTGTCAGGGCTCGGGGTGCGCCCCAGGGCTGGAGGAGGCTGTTGTGGCCTCGCTCCCAGCGCGTGCGAGGGGGCTGTGGGTGCCCGGAGCCGTTTCGGGGAAAGGGTGGGTTTTGGTTCTGTTTGTTCTTCGCCTTCCGATTTGGAAGAGGAAAGCGGCTTCCAGCTGCCAGCGGGATGCGGTGGCCGGACATAGTCAGGGATGTGTTTCCCTGGGCTGGGAGCGTAGCTGGGGTCACCGCGTGCCTGCAGCCATGGCCAAATCCACCCGCGGCAGCCGCTGGCTTCGAGGGGTGCCTCTGTACCCCCGCAACTGCCCCTCAGCACCCCATAGTCCCTACAAGGTGGGGGGGGGGTGGTCTGTGAGGGAGTTTGCCAGGGCTGAAGGCTTTAGGGTTGGGGCGGGGGGCCGCTGACGGAGCCGTGCCATGTCCTTCCAGCACGGGGAGCAGCGACCCGTACTGCATCGTGAAGGTGGACGATGAGGCCATCATCAGGTGAGCAGCTCCGTGTCCCCGTGGTCCCCAAACCTGCCAGCACACCTGGCTCCTGGCGGGTTCCTCCAGCTACCCTGCTGCAGGCACAATATTATTACTATTATTATTATTATTATTATTATTATTATTATTATTATTATTATTATTATTCCCTGTTTCTGGCTGAGCTGCTCCTCCAGACACAGACCACAACATCCAGCAGCTCATGGCCACCCCCCCACCCTGTAACCCACCCCCCAGGTCTTGCCAGCCCATCCCGTGCCCCATCTGAGGGTTCAAAACTGGGTGCTGCCCCCAGCCGTGTGTCACCAAAAGCTGGGAGGGTCACGGGGCTGGGGAGGTGGGAGGTTCCCCATCAAGGGAGCCCTGTCGCCATCGCCAGCGGTGCTGTCTGCCCCCCAGGACTGCCACGGTGTGGAAGACGCTGTCCCCATTCTGGGGGGAGGAGTACGAGGTGCACCTCCAGCCCACCTTCCACAGCGTCTCCATCTACGTCATGGATGAGGACGCACTCAGGTATGGCCCGGTCGGCAGCGGGGGCTCGGGGGCTTTGGCTGCCTGCCTGCCATTGTAGACACCAGAGAATCCCCACCTGGCCGCGCTGGCTTGGGCTTTGGCACACAAACGGGTGAAGTTATTACCCGAGATGGCTGAGGTGCTCCGTGGGGACAGACGCATGGTGGTGGCCCCAGCCCAGGACACCCGGGCACCTTGTCACCCCAAAAACGCTTGGCAGTGGGGTGTCCTGCCCAAGGCCCGATGGAGCGGGTGGGCTCCACGCCGTGTCCTGCTCCCAACTTTTGTTTTCCAGCCGCGATGATGTTATTGGGAAGGTCTGCATCACCCGGGACATGCTGGCGGAGCACCCCAAGGGTAAGGGACGGGTGGCTGGGAGGGTCCCAGCGAGGACCTGTCTCCCACCCCTGTGATGAGCCGGTCCCGAGGGGCCCCCCAGTGCCCCCCTCATGAGGGTGCCCCCTTCTCCCACAGGCTACAGCGGCTGGGTGAGCCTCAGCGAGGTGGATCCCGACGAGGAGGTGCAGGGGGAGATCCACCTGCGGGTGGAGGTCCGGGACAGCCAGGGCGGCCGGCGGCGGCTGCGCTGCACCGTGCTGGAGGCCAGGTGAGGAGGGGACACGGGTGCAGCTGGGAGGCGTACGGCGAGTTCTGGCTGCTTCGTGACTCGGTTTCCCTGCTGTCTTCCCAGTTTCCACCCTTGGGTGCAGAGCATCCCCACCACCCCACAGCGATGGGGGTCCTGGGGCAGGGTGCATCTCGAGATGCTGGGGAACCGAGGAGGGGAGTGGGTGCCGTAGTGCCTGTAGGTATTTTGGGAAGATATTGGCAAACTCTCCCTCTTCTCGGCAGGGATTTGGCCAGGAAGGACCGGAACGGTGCCTCCGACCCCTTCGTCCGCCTGCGCTACAACGGGAAGGCGCAGGAGAGCACTGTGAGTACGACTTCAGTTTATGGTGATCCCCCAACCTGTTGATGACACCAACCGGCCAACCTGCAGCTGAAATCATGCTGCTGGGAAGCCCAGACCTTGGCCAGGCGCCATCCCTGTCCCCCAGCATCCCCAGCTTGGTGTCCTGGGGGGTGTCAGATCCACCTGATGAGGTGGGGGATGAAGCCGTTGCCTTTGCAGGTGGTCAAGAAATCCTGCTACCCCCGCTGGAATGAGACCTTTGAGTTCGAACTGGCCGAGCCCACCGAGGAGAAGCTGTGTGTGGAGGTGTGGGACTGGGACCTCGTCGGCAGGAACGACTTCCTGGGCAAGGTGAGCCCCCAGACCCCATCACTGCTGCCGGGAGCCCTGCCCGGCTGCCCACCTGACACCCTCCTGCCTTCCCCTTGCAGGTGGTCTTCAGCGTCCAGGGGCTGGAGGCGGCCGGGCAGGAGGAGGGCTGGTTCAGGCTGCGGCCGGAGAAGTCCAAGCTGAGGGAGGACGGGTGAGTCTCAGCCACGGGGGTGTTGGGGTGTGCTGGGGGTGGTCCCAGTGCCGTTGGGGAGGGGGTTATTCCTAGGAAGGATCATCCCTTTAGAGGGGCAGCTCCTGGAAAAGCCTTTTTCTGGGATGGGAGGCAAGAGCAGGGCAGCCCCACCTGCCTGCCCAGGCTTTCTGGGGCTGTTGGGTCACCTCCTGCTTGGTGAAGTACTCATCCATCCATCCGTTCACCCACCCACCCTGTGCTCCTGCAGGCGCCAGGGCAGCCTGGGCTCGCTGCAGCTGCAGGTGAGGCTGCGGGACGAGACAGTGCTGCCCTCCCACTGCTACCAGCCCCTGGTCCAGCTCCTCTGCCAGGAGGTGAAGTCGGGGCGCCAGGTGAGGGGTCCCTCCAAAGCCCGGCCGAGCACCCACCTTCCTCCGGCTCTCTGCCAGGGCATGAGTCTCCCTCAGGCCGTCACGTTGTGGTTCCTCTCCCCACCAGGACGGCCAAGTGCACCTGGTCACCCTCCTGGATGAAACCACCACGGCCGAGTGCCGGCAGGAGGTCGCCATCAACTTGGTCAAACTCTTCCTGGGCCAAGGGCTGGTCAAGGAGTTTCTGGACCTGCTCTTCGAGCTGGAGCTGGCCAAGCCCTGTAAGGCTGGAGTGGGGAGCAGAGCTGGAGGCTTCCAACCATCTTCTGGGGCTGCAAAACCTCTGAGACTTTGTGGGGTGATTTTTAGGGAGAGATGGTTGGGGTTCAGCTATCATGCTGTGCACCAAGTGGGAACATGTTGGGTTCAACTCATGGGCTGGGGCTGGCTGAGGTTGGTGGAGGAGGAGGTGGTCTGAGGTTAGGAAATCCCCATAACTCCCATGGAAATGGGTAAGGGTGGAGGGCACAGCCCCTGTAAATGCCCCCCATGCCTGCAGCTGCCCAGTGGGTGACCTATCGCCGTCCCCCAGGCCACAGACCCTCTCCCATTTTGCAGGTGAGCCCAACACTTTGTTCCGGAGCAACTCCCTGGCCTCGAAGTCGATGGAGTCCTTCCTCAAGGTGCCACGCTGCCCGAAACCTGCTCTTCCCAGGTCACCTTTGCTCTGGGCTCTCGGCACTGGGCCCAGTTCCCTGGACGGAGCACTGGGAGGGCTGGTGGGGCTGGATCTTCCCCTGAGTCTGGGAGGTTGGAGAAGATACCTGGGTGACCCTTACTGGGGAGTCAGGTGCCAAATTCATGGCTGTGCCCCCCGTCACCATCCCCTGCGCGGTCCCTGGGCAGGTGACGGGGATGCCGTACCTGCACGCCGTCCTGGGACCCACCATCACTCGCGTGTTCGAAGAGAAGAAGTACGTGGAGCTGGACCCTGGCAAGGTGGAGAGCAAAGACGTTGGGTAAGGGGCACGGGGAGCGGTGGGGCAGTGGGTGGGCCCTGGCCGTGGGGCTGAGGGTGCCGGTGCCCGCAGGTGCTCGGGGCTGCACCGGGTGCAGACGGAGGGCGAGGTGATCGAGCAGGGCCGTCAGCACCTCCAGTCCTACCTCGGCGAGCTGCTGGACGCCATCGGCAAGTCAGCCCCAGCCTGTCCCCCCGTCATCCGTGCTGCTTTCCGGCAGCTCTTCCGGCGTGTCGAGGAGCGCTTCCCCCAGCACCAGGTTGGGCTCTGTCAGGGAAGGGACCGGGGGTCAGATGGGGATGGTGCAGACCCCAGCTTTGATTGATGGGGTCCCCTCTTGGGCATGGGGGTGGCCCCCGTGTCCCTGGTTCATCGATGTACATGGTGCCCAGGGATGTCCCGTGTGGGGACAGACCCTCACATGTCTCCTCCTCCTCGCGTGGCCGCAGCACGCCAAGTTCGTGGCCGTCACCAGCTTCCTCTGCCTCCGCTTCTTCTCGCCGGCCATCATGACCCCCAAGCTCTTCCACCTGCGGGAGACGCACGCCGACGCGCGCACCAGCCGCACACTACTGCTGCTGGCCAAGGTGGGGTTGGTGGTGTCACCCAGGTGGGGTTTTTGGGGTGCCCAGCTGCTTCCGGTTGGGGAGGACTGGGTCCTGCTGGTGACACCGCTGTCCCTGGGGGGCTCCAGGCTGTCCAGATGGTGGGCAACATGGAGCCGGCGGCCGGGCGGGCCAAGGAGGCCTGGCTGGCCCCGCTGCTGCCGGCCCTGCAGCAGGGAATCGCCCAGATGAAGGACTTCATCACCCGACTGGTGGGGACAGAGGAAAAGGAGGAGGAGGAAGGTGAGGGGCGGCCACCGGACCTCCCGGCCGCAGTGGTGAAGGAGGGGCCTCTGTTCGTCCACAAGACGCCAGGCAAGGGGCCGCTGCTGGCCGCCGCTGCCAAAAAGCTCCACTTCTGCCTCAGCGGGGAGACCCTCAGCTTCAGCAAGAGCCCCGGCGCCGAGGTAAAGGGGTGCTGAGGGGCGGTGAGGGCGGTGGCAGGGTGGGTGGCACTGACCCCCCCTGTGTTGTGTGTCCCCCCCAACGTCAGCGTAGCGGTGCCATCGCCCTGGCTGACATCCTCGCTGCCGAGAAGGTGGAGGAGAAGAGCTTCGGCAGCGCCCACGTCATGCAGGTGGTCTACGTGGGCGCGGGTGGGCAGCAGGAGACGGCGTATCTCCAGTGCAAGGTGGGACGGGGGGGACACCCAGACCCCGAGGGGTGTCACAGCGCGGGACGAGGGGTGTCACAGCCCCGTCCCCGACCCCCGCAGTGCGTCAACGAGCTGAACCAGTGGCTGTCGGCCCTGCGCAAGGTGTGCGTCAACAACCCCCGCGTGCTCTGCGCCTACCACCCCGGTGTCTTCCGCGGGGACAAGTGGAGCTGCTGCCATCAGAGGGACAGGACAGGTACCGGGGAGGGGATGCGGGACCCCCATGTGGGTGCTGGTGGGGATCCCCCCCCATCCTCGGTATCGTCACCCCCGCTGTCCCGCAGGGTTGGGGTGCGACCGGACCCGGCATGGCGTCACCCTGCAGGGCTGGAGCGATCCCCTGGACCCCGCGGCAGAGGCGCAGCGCCTCTTCCACCACCTCCAGAGCCTCCGAGGGACCCTCAGGTGAACCCTCGCCCCGGGGGGGGGACACCCCCCTGCACCCCCTTCCTCCTGCCAAGGGCTTCTCCCTCTCTTCCCAGGGAAAAGTACTGGGAGCTGCTGGAGCCGGAGGGTGCGCAAAACGGCCCCCGGGGTGAAGGTAGGTGGGCGGTGGGGGATTGTGGGGGCCCTGGGGGGACTGTGGTTGTGGGGCCCCCCCACCTTGGGGGCTGTGGGGCCTCATTGCTGCTCTCCCCTCCCCTCCCCACAGATACGCCCTTGCCCGAGGGGCTCAGCCGGCTTTTCGGGGTGCTGGGGGACCTGGAGAGCCACCACCGCCTGGTGCAGCCCCCGGCCCCCCCAGCCCCTACCCTGCTGCAGCTGCAGACGTGAGGGGACACGGACCCGCCCCCCCCCCAACACCTCCACCCGGGGGTCGGGGGGGGGGGGGTCCCCATGCCTCAGGGGACAGCGGTGGCAATAAAGGCACTTTGTACCCTGCAGCCCTCTCCTGTCTGCACTGGGGACACTGCTGGCCCTGGGGCCAGGGGCTTGGGGGTCACTGCTGACGTCACTGATGGCGTCACTTTCCGGTAGCCGCGGTGGTGACGTCACCACTGCTCGAGAGACCCCCCCGAGTCCTCCCGCCCGCTTGGGGGCGCTGTGGCGGGGACAGGGGGCGGAAGTGACGCGACGGGCGCCGTGGTAACGGCGGGGCGAGCGGCGGCGGCGGCGGGATGAACGCGCCTCCGGCCTTCGAGTCCTTCCTGCTCTTCGAGGGGGAGAAGAAGTGAGCGGCGGGACGGGGGGGCGGCTTTCGGGCGGGGTCAGACCCCCGGTTGGGCCGCGGGGGCCTGGTGGGGGGGGGGGGGGGGAGGCCCGGGCTCCCCGTACGGGGAGCCCGGGCCTCCCCCCCCCCCCCCCCCCCAGGCCCCCGCGGCCCAACCGGGCTGTACCGAGGGGCTCCCCGAGGTAACGAGCTGTCCGTATCCTCTCAGGATCGCCATCAACAAGGACACGAAGGTGCCCAACGCCTGCCTGTTCACCATCAACAAGGAGGACCACACGCTGGGGAACATCATCAAGTCGTGAGTTAATGGCGGGAGGGGGGGGGAATTTCGCACATTCACAATGCCCAGTTTGAGAATATGAGGGGAAAGCCCATCAGAAACATGGCTTTGTGATTAATTATTTAAAATATAAAAAGCCAGCAAGTCGAGGGAGGGGATTCTGCCCCTCTGCTCTGGTGAGACCCCACTTGCAGCACTGCGTCCAGCTCTGGAGCCCCCAACATCAGAAGGACGTGGAGCTGTTGGAGAGGGTCCAGAGGAGGCCACCAAGATGATAGGAGGCTGGAGCAGCTCTGCTGTGAGGCCAGGCTGAGAGAGCTGGGGCTGTTCAGCCTGGAGAAGCGAAGGCTCTGGGGAGACTTTAGAGTGGCCTTTCAGTGCCTAAAGGGGGCTACAGGAAAGACGGGGAGAGACTCTTCAGCAGGGCCTGTTGTGACAGGATGAGGGGTAACGGTTTTAAAATAGAAGGAGGTAGATTCAGACTGGACATATGGAAGAAATGTTTTACACTGAGGGTGGTGGAACACTGTCCCAGGTTGCCCAGAGAGGTGGTGGATGCCCCATCCCTGGAAACATTCCAGGCCAGGTTGGACGGGGCTCTGAGCAACCTGATCCGGTTGGAGATGTCCCTGCTCCTGGCAGGGGGTTGGAGTGGGTGGGCTTTAAAGGTCCTTTCCAATCCAAACCATGCCACGACTTGTCCTGTGTGGTTGTTACTTTTCCACTCCTAGGCAGTTGCTGAAAGACCCCCAGGTGTTATTTGCAGGGTACAAGGTCCCGCACCCTCTGGAACACAAAATAATCATCCGGGTCCAGACCACCCCCGATTACAGCCCCCAGGAAGCTTTCACCAATGCCATCACAGATCTGATCAGTGAACTCTCCCTCCTGGAGGAAAGGTTCAGGGTAAGTTTGTTTCTTTTTTTTTCTTTCAAGTATTTGAGCTTCTTGCAGTTAGGAATTAAACAAAGAGGGAGGTATTGTATCTTACAGCTGCTATTTTATGTCAATAAACTCGTCAAAGCCGTGTAGCATCGTGTTACTCGGCTCCTGTCAGGGCACGGTGGACTCTGGCTGTTCTTACGGGTTATTCGCCTGCCCAGCAAGGGTTCGGGGGGGTGCTCTCTAGTTTCTTAAATTTTCTGTTATTTCAAGTGTTTGTTTTTTTTTTTCTTTTATTCTCCTGCCGAAACCCTCAGCCAGTTGTGTTTTGGCGTGGTGTTGTGTTTGTTTGGTTTTTTTTTAACTGCTTCTCATTGCTCAGCTGTGCAACTGTATTTATTTAGCCCCTGATTTTGTTGAGAATTAATCTGCCTGAGGGGTTATTCAGACAAGAGCTGGGGGACTGTCAACAGGATGCTGTCTGTGAAGCGTCCTTTGATGTGCTGGTGAAGGTGACAGTGCACCACTTTGGTTAATATGCTTTCATTTTAATTTAAGTATTATTTTTCTGGATGGTGTAGAGACCTCCACTGATGGCTTGTGGTTCTTCAAACTGCTCTCTCCTCCAGCTCAGTCTCAGTTCTTATCTTAGGGCATGCATTTGTGTTTGTGTTTCGCAGGTTGCTATTAAAGACAAACAAGAAGGAATCGAGTAACATCACCCCGTCCAGAGCAGATTGTACTTCTGAGGCAGACTGGTGTCTCTGTTGGCCGAATGCTATATTTAAACCTCTGTTCATGGCAAATATTTTTCCCCTTGTCTCACTTATGTTTAATTTTTGTTAGCAGCAGCAATATTTTGAGGGTTTTTTTTAATACCAGACAAGCAGTTTGCCAAGAGGATAAACGTCTTGTTTGACTTGATGGATAAGTCATTAAAATGATTTCTATTTTTCTAATTTGAGCCTGAAGGCAAATATTTGTACTGGGCTGTTGGCGAGTTTATGGTGAGTGTACTTGCAGAACGAGAAGCTGCTGAGGGAGAATGGTAGATGGACTCTCTGCTTTTCCTTTTCAAAAAGCCTAGGCACTGCCAACCGAACTGGGATTTTGTTTTATTAAGTGTCGTTTCTATAAAACAAATGCACAAATTGTGAAAACTTACAGTAAAATAAACTGGATGTTTACAATGACTTGATGAGTTTAACAAATTCTTACCTCTTTTTTAAATTTTTTTTCTTGCACGTAATAGCTGGTCTAGAAAACTGCATGGTTACATGGGTAACAGTCACTAATACTGCACTATTTCAAAGCACGGGAATGAAACTCTCTTACAAGGAACTATGACTTCTTCCAAATTGCTGTTATGTTCACACTAGTGAGAACAACAAGGTAAGTAAAAGTAGGGTCTGACACCACATTGTTTATTAGGACTTCACTCAGCTGCTCGCCGTTCACGCGAAGCTCTGGCCACTTGAGAATCTACGAGGAGAACAGAGTTTGAGTAGGAAAGGAATGAGGGGACTGTCTGTCAAAGTGGGATGCTATTAATTACTGCGAGGCCTGGTTTGATGATTGGATCGGTGTGGAATCTGCTTCCCAGTCCAGCTGGGGAAGCTGCATAAAAAGTTATTTCACTTTCTGAGGGAGGTGGCACAGCTTTATGACGCTCCTCCTAAAGGAGCAGGTTTTTATGCAGAGGGCCTTGATCAGAAAGGAAAAAGTGAAAGCACCTGGACCTGACTGTCAGCTTGGTAATATGCTTGCACAAACCTCATGGAACATGAGGTCACCCCAGACCTGTGTATAGTGGTGGCTCAAGCCCCTGCTCTGGAGTGAGATGCAAGGGAACAGCACTTGTCCAAAAGAGGACTATCCCTGGAGGCCAGGGAAAAAAAAACAAGGAAAGAAAACAAAACAAAACAAAACCAAAAAGGTGGCGTGAGCATACAGAAGCGGCAAGCCCATCAGCGAAATGGTGTCTGTTTGCTTCTACTATCAGGCTCTCCAGTTTAACCACCAATTTTTTAGGGAGGGCCCTTCTGCTAGGAAAAGTGGCCAAGCTGCAGAGCCTGGGAGCAAACAGACTTCCTTTACAGCTCTCAATTCCTGTCATAGTTGTGTTTGTGGGAGATCTGAAATTTGGCCTTCGTCACACTCTGGAGACTGTTTAAGTGCTCGTTTGCTCTACCCAACATGCACGAGGCATGTTCTGTTGCAAAGCTGGTCGGGACAGCTTCACGGGGGAGAGAGGGAGGCCCAGCTCAGCCCCAAAGGGTAAATGAGTCCTACCTGGGTGGGAGGGATCTTCTTGTCTGAGCGTTTGCCCTTTGCAGAGCTCCATGCTGTGGTGTAGCTTGAGAGGTTGTACATCCACACGCTTCCGTTCTCATCACCACAGAACACGTAGTCTTTTGCTGTAAGACCAAAGGAGGACACTGGAAAACGAGCGTGGACCTGAGGGACCATTCTGCTAGAAGGCAGAGCTCAAGACAGTGCTGTAGGAGCACGGGAGCTGCGGTGCAGGAAGTTGAGGGTCTTGTTGCTCACAGAGGGGAGACTAGATGCGCATCCCCAACACAGACTGAAATCCAGGCCCCTGCCGCTAACCAGGGGCTCCTCCGAGGGCGAACGGGGAGGCACGCACAACTGCTCAAAGCAAACCTCGGCCCGCGCGCCCGTCTCTGCTACGGCAACCAGTGCAACCTCGCTGCTTGCCCCGAGGAAGGGAGCTGCCTACCTGGGCAAGTGCTGAGCGTCAGGTAGGACATGTCTGTCGTGGACCATTCGAGCTCAGCTAGAACCACCACAGATATTGTTCGCTGGCATCCTTTCCCCTTTGCATCAAAAGACCGACTCCAGCTCCATACGCATATGCATCCTGGTTTAGAGCTCTTGGAAACTAGGGAAGAAAGACGGGAGAGGCTGGTCAGCGGCTGAGCAGTGAAATGCCTCAAGAGAAAGGTTGGTCTCTCATGAAGGTGGTTCCCCCAGAAGATGGCTTTTAAGAACCTGATAGCAGCAGCAACCCTTTCCACCTCCTTTACCTTATTTCAGGATAACTGGAAGCTGCAGAAGGATGCTTACGTTCCTGAACCGTAGAACAAGCATAAGCTATTCAAAAAGAACCAACCCATGCTTTAAGCGCTTTGCTAGATGTGGGAACCCTCCGTTCCCCTGCAAAAAAATAAACACCGCTGCCACCAGCCCTGGAGCAGAAAGGGGCTCTCCTCCCTTCCACTTCAGCGCTGCTCAGCCAAGCTTGCTTTTGGGGATGGGTCCATCTGATTTCCCATCCTGCTCAGACATGGGTTTGCACCTCTAGCCCACATTTTAGGGAAGTATAAGTGACTCTGGGAGACAATTCCGTTCTACGTAGCACTCCCCCCCCCCCCCCCCAAAAAAATCTAAAGAACGGGTCACACCCCCTTCAGTCCCTCTGCTCATCATGCTGCCTTCAGCACCCCATGCTGAGGTGCCTGTGTTTCTGGATTGGGCTACTGTGTTTGTACTCACCAACAATATCATCATTCACAAAAGCCAAACCGTCAACCCTGTGAGCTGTTGTCATGCCTCCATCCTCATCAGGAAACTGGAATATGGCTTCAAAAGGCCTGGAGTTGGGGGGAAGGGTGAAATTAGGGCAGCACAGTGGAAAGGCACTCAGGTACAGAAGAAGGAAATTTGAGTGAGTCTCTTGCCAATTTGGACTTAGGCTTTTAGCCACGGGAGAAGCCCGTTTGCTGAAGAGACTGCTGTTTTACTTCATCTGGTTGGTAGGCATCAGGATCAGTACATGCTAGCAGGGCATGACTTCACTTGCTGCTTTGTCATTTTTTTCTGTGCTCCCACGGAGTGCCAGTTTCCTGGGTAACCTCACGTACCAGAAGCAGGGTAGGCCTTGCTGTGAGACTGGAACTCCAGCCAAGAATTTACGCTCCCTTACACTACTTCAAGACGATACACCCTGAAGTTTCAGGGTATTGTATTACACTCGTGTCAGCCTTCCTTCAAAGCTGCCTGCAACAGTTGGAGACTGGAGCATCAGTACAAGCTCAGAGCGGCTCCTTCAGAATTATGCTTGCATTTTTTCCTTGCCATTATAGGACAGGGAATATGTTTTAAGTTTGGTAGGACATGCTGCTTTTCTTGCTCAGCCCTCCTTGGTTAGAAATAAAGCCTTTGCTAGCACAACTTCTTCTTGTTCTGGAAAGCAAATATATGCCTCCAGCGTTTGGTTCTCACCTGCTTTTTTGTTCCTTATCCAGTTTTATATTCCAGGCAAAGCAGCCGCCTTCACAGCCTGCCAGCAGGTACTGATCTGGGCAGGTGGGGACCAGGGCAATCCGTAAGGGAATGGAGAGCGCTTCCAGCACCAGCAGCTGGCTAAAAAAAAATTTAAAAAAAGAGAGAGAGAGAGAACAAGCAGTTAAGTGGTGCTGCAAAGTGATAGTTATAGGCTTCTGGACTGGCCATATCTTTTTTTTTTTTTTTAACCTTTACCTTGCTTTGAAATTGTAGTCACAGTCTGGAATCCCAATATCCCAGAGTGCAATTCGCTTGTCATAGGATGCAGCTGTGGGACACAGAAGAGAAGCAGGTAGTGACACCGCTGCTCATCTGGCTCTTCTCGTGCTAGCTGGCAGTTCTACCTGTGTCACAGGCTGTAACACTCTAAGCCTGTGGCATCAGAGAGCTCATTAAAGCACAGCAGCAGTCACCGAGGCTCCTGGCTCAACAGCACTTCACAGACATTGTCAAACGTGCACGGTCAGAAATTTGCATTCTTATACTGTGCTCTATGAGGAGTAGATAAAAGAAAGTTCGTTTCCTGGTGTCCATTACTAAGTTGTGGCTTCACAAGGTCATTAATTAGTGCCCCTTTGAGTTCCTGTGTCTGGTCACGGCTTCTAGTGGAATCTAAAATAGGAGCTCTACTCTCAGGCAGAAACCACTGTATTCCACATCTCCATACTGTGTTCACAGCCACAGCAGCTCCCACTGGTAAAACGTGACAGGCAACGTCTTTGTCACCCAGCTGACAGGCTCATAGCAGAACCAACCCTAACAGATAATGCGGAGTAACCTGGATCCTCATCAGATGGCAGCCCTCAGAGTAAACCGGTGAGTGTCCAGTCCCCAAACAGGCCTGCAAAGACTCACTTTATTACTATAAATTTATCTTATTATATGGATGTGCTATCAACCTGCTTATCCCTCTAGGCTTCTGCTTTTTGCACTCTTGATCTTCTTGAAAAGTATCCACTACAGATACCCGTGTTCTAAAAAAAAAAAATTCCACTTTTAATGGTTCATGTAGCACTCTAACCACTCCAGGATGCGGGTAACTGTAGGCAAGAGAAACAATGTGCTGTGGGGTGCGGTCCCAATGGCTCTGTAACAGCTTACTTTACAGGCCTGACAATGCAGCTGCAATTTGTAACGTGATGGTTCACTTCCTACCAGCCCTAAGCCTCAGCCTCTGTGGGCCCTACTGTGCAAAGCTTTCTTCTACCTCCGGACCTGAGTGAAAATTTCTGACGAGGTATGGAACTCAAAATGTTCATTTATTGAAAAGCAATTATGTGCCTAGTTGTGCTTGTTGGAAAAAATGAAATCCAACAGCCCATTATACGCTGCATTGCCCCTGTTGCCATGCTTGAAGAGAGCCCTGCCAGCTGACCGCTCGCTGCCTGGCCCCCAGCAGGCTGCTCTGGCTGTCATTCTTCTTACTCATCCCTGCGGAACGGATCCACTACCGGGCTTGTTTGTGGCTAATGCCTGTGTGACAGCCACCCTGAGAACTACCGAGAGAGAAACAGGAGCTGCTGCACCTCAGCTAAAGAATCAGGCTCTGCGGCTGAAACAGTTTGTACTTTCTCTAGATTAGTGGCATATGAGACCAGAAATACTCTCTCCGTAGTGCCTGTCCATGCTTTTTGTAAAGTATTCACCTACCAGCACCTGCCTGCACTGGGGACAATTCCTCTTGTTAAGGAAGCCCAGCCTTTTCTACATTAGGTACTAAAGCTAAAGAGATTCTGAACCAGAGACTTACTGAAGAGGTGAGTTTCTTGAGTTGGGCTAAAGCAGACAGTAGCAATGGGCTTTTTATGAGCCTTTATCTCTCCGTAGCAGAAGTCAGCCGCCACGTGAATCAGTTTGACGATGCCTCTCCTCCCAGCAGCCGCCAAGATATTGTGAGATTTTTTCCGACAGTCACTGATCACCATCGTGAGGGTTGTCCATGCAACACTGAAAAACTCCTAGGACAGAAAGAAACCAGGAATAGCGTGAAAGAGAACAGTCAGCAGGATGGCTGTTAGCTCAGAGATAAGACAACTATCACAAGAGCTATTCAGGTGAACTGACACAACTATTCAAGCTAGAGCATCGAATCTCAGAAAAACACAAACTACCAAAACTAGATATTTATTCCTCTATGCCACCAAGCAGTCTCAGCAGCCTGGATATATGTATGCATGCCTGAAGAGAGGCAGATTAATCTTTTAAACTAATAAAAAAATAAACCCAAACCAGACTAAAAGGATAAGCAAGAAATATTTACTATCTATCCTCATCCTTTTAAGACCTGTCCACGCTAATGCTTGAAACCCTTTCACTGTATATGATGTATACATGTATGTAATTATGGCAGATTATGGTATTTCCATTCAATGCTTACTCTTCCCACTTGTAACCTACCTCTGTAGCCACTTTATACTTTTTCAGCACCGTCCCTGTCTCACAATCAATCAGACAGATGGATTCCCCTCCACATGTTGCAACAGTTCGGGAGGAGCTCACAATGGGATCTGAAAGATGAAAAGGATAGGTGAGAAGTTGCCAGGTTCACAGACAACACATGAAGACTGCAGCTTATCACTGCCTGGTGCTCTCCCAGTCTCCTGTTTTCAAAGTCAAAGAAGTAGGTAAGCAAGTCTCTTCCTGACAATGGAGACTACAGCTTGAAGGAGCAGGGGTCTAACGCATGGAGTCCGCTGGGATTCCAGAGCCAGATGGTTCTGGGAATCCTGCAAACCTCTTTAAGAGCTCACCTTTCCTGGCTCCACAGTCTAGCAATGGCTCGAAGACACAGGACCAGAGCTGCGTTTTAAAATCCTCGCGGCTGTTGCCTTTACTGTGACACTGAAGAAAATGCAATGGCTCTGCACTGACATCCTCCTACAATAAACCATCCACATTTAGAAAATTCATTCCCCTGACAGCGGTTTGCCTGTGACTGCCTTGACAGAACCCTCTACTGAACACAGCAATCTGAGTTAAACTGAAGTATTTTTCAGCCCTTCTGTGCTACAGACAACAGGAGAGACTGAGGTGCCATCAAGACTCCTAAACCAGCAGGCAACTGTTTAGAAAAGATGTGCCCAGCAGAACCCAGCAGTGAACCCCATTTCCTGCTGCAGAGAAACGTGAAAAACCCTTTAGATTCCCCCTGGTCTGAGCTGAGGGGGAAACACCTTTCCCCACGCAGCCATCAGTTTGACCTGAGAGCAAGTCATGCCAGTCCCATTTCTAAGAACAGGCTTTCAGTGCACCACCTCAGAGCGCTGGTCCGTCCATCCCCTGCAGGGGATTCACTGTCTCCAGGGGGGGGCCTTCCCTGATGCCTCTGAGAGATTTAAAACAACAACAGAAAAAAAAACAAAACAAAAACCGTAACTCACAATATATCTGGCCAATTATGAGCTCCAAGCTGTGTAGAGCTCTGATGAAATCTGAATGCGGCTCCTCCCACTAAACCAAGAGGCCGAAAGCCAGCCCCAAGGGGGCTGATGAACATACCTTGCCCTTGGAATTCTTCACTGGGGTCAAGCTAACAACCCCGTTGTCCTGCTCCTGGCTTTTCTGTTCCCCTGTCAGCTGTCTGGATCTTCTGTTGCTTTGCTCCTTGAGAAGCTGCTCTCCATTCTTTTGTGTCCCTTCAGCTTCCTGCTCAGGCTCAGGGGTTGCCTCTTTGGCTGGCTGGTTTGATGTTCTTGGTTTATCAGGAGCTGGATCATCCTGCACATGACTTGACTTTCTGGGATTAACTACAGCCTCCTCTTCCTCGGTGTTTGCCTGGGTCTTGGACCTCTTGTTTCCAGAGCCTGTTTTTGAATGATTTCTTTTCCTCTTGCTCGGCGTTACTGTGACCTATAAGGCATGTTGTCAGTTTCCGCAGAAGGTTTCTAGCTTCCCCGAGACGTGCAGATGATTTGTACGTCAGAGATATTAATTATTCAAATGCAAGTACCCTCCCACGGTTACAGACTGGGTTCCAAGAATCAGATAGCCCAGAGCTGCAGAGTTCCTAGACGCAGAAGCTAATGAAAATCACACAGCCAGCCTCACCTTCATCTCCCTTCCCTTGTCCCAGTTACCTGCGATTTACACACGATGTGGAAAAACAAATCTGGCCCATGGACCGAGGGGATTCAGTCTGCAGCCGTTTCAATGAAGGCAAGCACCATCACAGTCTGGCCATGCATCAGCCCAGTTCTCTCACTAAAAATATCCCTGCCTCAAAGGAGTCAGTAGGACTACACCCATGAAATCTTTTGGGTCTCCTGTGGGAATGGAAGCCCCCTCCTCTTGGAGAGCAACTCAACCTCCACATTGCTGGGAAAGCTTCAGGCTGGCCATAAAGAACAAGCCTCAGCTGCTGAACACAGGCTGGAGCCCAAGACTGCCCCTACGGTTACCAGAGGGTCATAAACGTAAACTGACAAGTGCTATTGAATTCAAAAGAAATAAAAAGGACATTGTTAATGTAACTGGAAAATACACCTACCTGACCCACCTCCTCTGCAGCTTCCCTGGGGCTTTCTGTGCTTTCTTCCTCATTCTCATCCATCTTTTCTTCTGGTTCAGGGTCTGTGTTTAACTCCAGACCCAGCGAGTACGCAAGAAACTCTTCTGCAATCATTTTCACCTTAGAAGCAAATATGTGGATATGTTAAAAAAAAAAAAAAAAAAAAAGACAAAACACAATAGCAGTTCACTCTAATATGTAATAACAAGAGCCACTTTGCTGAGTATTTAATATCCCCTTCTCCAGTTCTATGTGAATTTCACAAGTGATGGAGGAGTCGTCAGCTGACAGCCTAGCAGGCCAAGTCTTCTGCTGACCTTACATGACCCTGAACTTCATTTTGTCCTAGGCATCCATGGTACACCTCTGCCAAAACAACAGCACAGCAATGAAACAAGACACAGGAGAGATGGAAGCCTCAATAGTATGTATGCACATACAACTAAAACATGTTACAAACTAAATGGTATCTTTCTCCACTGGGAGCAACTACAGTGCTGTCATTTTCTCCTTTCACACAGCTTCCAGCAAGACTGAAGGTTGCCATTAGAGTTACTTGCAAATAATTAAGTACTAAGGACACTGCAGTCTTGTCAATTAGTACAAGTATCATTATTGCTTATAAATTGAAAAAAGTGTTTAATGACAGTCATTGCCTCTTGGTGCGCAGTTACAGCGCTCCTGTAACTGCTTAAGAAAGCAGTGAAGGAAAACAGAAAAAGTAAGAAAGAGCAAGCCCCCTGAACCCAAATCCATGGAGCATTTTAATAAAATCTGTTCAGGATCAGGCTGCAGAGTCCTCGCCTGAAGAACTGAAGTCTAAGTGAACTGTAACCTACCCGCCAGCGGGTGAATTCGCTGAGTGAGCTGGGTCCATACACTACATTGGTTTGTACTGACTTCAGGAACTTTTTCCTGATGGACTTCACTTGCTCAGCTGTATATTTCTCAGGAAGTTGGTCACGGAAGAATTTTTCCCAGTGAGCAGTAACCTAGGCAGAAAGGCTGAGATCATGCAACAGAACACTACAGAAAACCAGAGCAGAAAAGCACAAGAGTACTTGTGAAAGCGTTTAAGAAGTTGCCAACACTGAGGCTCTGCTAGCTACGTGATGGCACTGCTTCTATTTATTTTATCAGTGTTTAAACCACGACTTCAGCTATCAGGAAACCCAGTTCCTCTGAACCAAGCTTAAATGAGTGTGGCTAAGCAGATGCAGCCAACATGGACCCAGAGCAGCACCTGACTTCATGCCTCTGGATCCACAGCAAATGGTCTTAAGGAGTCTTACACTGTGCCCTACTAACAGGGAGTACCTGACAGGTAACTAATTTATTGTAACTGGCACAAGGCAATGGGGATGTTGTGAGTTTTCCTGTAGTTTAAGCATGTGCGTGGGCAGGACTGCTGCACGTCATCCTCATTTATAAAGATACTTTGACTCCAAAAGGCTTCCGAACTACGGGCACTATCGTGCAGATGCTCACCTATCAATCAGCAGTTTCCCATTGGAGGGTTTCTGGTGGGCAGTAACACACCCATGAGCATTTGGACCCAACAGACATTTTACATTTGGACACAGTGGTAAGAACTGGGCAGCCAGGTACAAGGCAATGCAATGAGGGAAAGGTATCTGGGGCACAGATACCAGCACAAAATTAACAGCACGGGGGAGCATTTGGTGTCTCATTGAGCAGCCAACCGTGCCCAGCTGCCTGGCAGATAAGAGGCTGAGCAGCCCTCAACAAAACACTTTGAGGTACAAGGTAGCACAGAGACGACAGCACAATAAGCCATCCCAGTCTTCAGTATTTGATCTCCAGCACTGCTACACAGAAGGAATGAATGAGATCAACTAACTAAAATACAAATGGTAGGAGCAGTGCTGCATAAAAACCCCACCCTTTTTCATAACAGAACAAGAATTTTGCTCAAGATCACGACATGCTTTGTAGGAAGAATCTGTCAGGAGCTAAACTACTGTGTACTTTGAAAGTACAGTTCCAAATGTGCACAGCTGAAGAAGAAAGAAGAAATCCTTGTTCCTGCTGTATACTGGAAAAAGCAAGGTTATCCTAAGCTTGGTTTTGTGTTCCCCATTCCTGGAGCCAGGTCAGTAACATAAATTAGATGAGGAGGTGTATGGAGCTGTTACGTCTGCACCAGGTTTCTCTCATTTTTGACTGACGATTGGAGTGACCTGGAAAACCAGGGGGTCAGACACAGACCTTGTCAGCCCTGCTCCTGTGATTTAAACTGAACGCAGAAGTTGGCAACACAGAATAGGCAGAGCAAATGCAAGCAGTGACCAGAGAAAGCAGCAGTGAGACATTTATTAGGTCACCCACACCGTGGGCTGTGCTCAGATCGTACCAGAACTATCGTTAACCATTTCATGCTTGTTTGGAACTCTGCCATTAAACTCAGCACAGGATTTAGTCACTTCTCAGGTGTCGAGAGATTAAGAAAATATCACACATATTACCTTGCTGGTGAGCTTACGACTATTGACACGCCTCACATGATTAGCCAGTTTGGTTATATCCTTGCCATTGAGTAGCCGAAGATTTTGCAAAAGAAACATTACTTTATAGTCATCGTTGAGCTAGAAAGAGAAGACATTAGAGTCACAACAATTGTACCCATGGTACTTGCTTATAGCTTTAGTTCTTTACTAAAATACAACCAAGGAGGAGAGGAATGTATTTACTCAGGAAAAACCATTTCAAAAAAAATCTTTTCAGCACATCCGCCTCAAATACCACCTTTTAGTTGTAAATTAACGTTCTCCTAGGGGTTGGGATCTTTAAACTGCAGACAAAAGGCCCGCCTCACACTTTCGCAGTACTGACATCCGACACAAGGTGGTGGCGGTGTAACTGGGCTCATCTGCTCCAGCTTGAGTGCAACGCAGGGCGTTCTGTTCACATCCTTTAACTCCGAGTGAGCATCTAATGCAGAGGAAGGCCTGCCCTGCCTACAGTAAACGAATACCAGCAGGGCTTCTTCGGATCAGGTGTGTTTTAGGTCAGACCAGTTCCCCAATCCAGTTTACCATACAGCCACACACATACTTCTGCCAGCATGCAACAGCAAACAAGGTGACGGCAGTTTGGGTGATGGCAGTTTAAAAAAAATGTAAAATTAGTTTTGGATGTTTAAACTGAGAGCCTCAGCTCTCTGTAGAGTGAGCAAAGCCTCTAGGGACAAGTCAGAAAACCTGAATCAGACTAATCATCATGTTTAACTCCTCATCAGAGGACCAAGGCTGCTCTTCCAGAGCACAAGGGACACTAAAACTAACGTGTAAGAAGGACATTCCTACACAAGCAGGAGGATAAGATAGCCCACCTGATAAGCTACCCAAGATAGGACTCTGGCCTGGAGAATCAGGAGTTCAAGATACTCAGATTTTAACATCTGAGTGGTTTTGGGCAAGTCACTTCTGCAGATTGGGAAATAGTGGCACAAACTGGTGAAGGGACGCAAAAAGACTGGCTGCTTTCTCAGCTGCCCTAACGCTTGCTGCCTAAGAACAATATATAAGAACCAGGGATAACTGCTGTTTGTGTCCCCCTCTATTTAACACTTAGCTTGTAAGGACGGGAGGTAACTCACTGTCAAGTACACATTGTTCTCGTAGGTTAGCTCCTCGAGCAGAGGGAACTGTTTCAGAGCAGTTACATCTTCCAGTTTGTTATTGTTGCAGTTTAGGACACGCAGATCAGGCAGGCTCAGACTGTTGGGAAATTTGTCCAGTAAATTATCAGAGAGATCTAGTTTCTGCAGATGCCTCAGACGGGAAAACAAACGCGGGTCTAAGTCTCCAGTCTTCAGTTGCAGCTTGGACAGGCTGAAAACAAAAGAGAACATAAACTATCTGCAGTTCATCGGAAAAACAAGGGCTGACTTTCACAGGACACAAACTCTCACCTGATGGCACCTCTCAGCCTAGCACAACCCACTGGGTAAATCTGACCAAACCTGCTTTTTTGTTGTCGGCAGCATTCCGGACTGCAGGCAGATATCCATGGAAAAGATGCTGTGTCTGAGCTAACAGACACCATCAGAGACTCAAGTCTACCAAAGTATTTGCAGTACAATTAACCTGCAATCCAGATAAACCTCCTACGGGTTCCCCAAACGGACTTTCTGAATTATAACCTATATAAATCACGGTAGGAAGCTGCATGGAAAAAGCCACACTCTAGAAATTCACTACTTCAAACATCTCAACATCACTTTGTTACCCAGGTTACTGCAGCCTGTACTCTTCAAATAAACTTTTGAGCTTCTCTCTAAAAACTATTATTTTAGCTCAAGACAAACCACAAGAAATAACTTTAAAGAGTACGTATGAAACCCAAAACTCTTACATCAGCAACAAAAACAACAAAGGTGCCAGCCAGAAACTGGCTAGCTGAGTCACTTGGATTGACCAGTTCTGGAATAGTGAATTTCCACTGTATTAAATTAAACACTGTAAAAAATGTGTACTGGAAAGACACATATTTTCAATGACCTCCGTTAAGGATCTGAGCAACAAAATTGTTTTTAGCGGTTTCTAAGCGTGTCAGAGTTTATTGTCTTGCTCTGCAATGTCTGAGGTACTAACATAACTGGACTTAGAGGAGATGGAAAGTGATGGAGTGAGAGGAAAAGGGAGGGGAAATAATACTAAAAATATTTTTAAACCCTCTAAAATCCAGGCCAGAAGAGATTCTCTTATTCACATTAAGCAACTGCTAGCAAAGACAGAAGTGTTTTGGGGGCAGGGAGTGTATCTTAGGGTCAGGAAATCAGGATTCATCCTGAAGCAGTTTTACAGAAAGAAGGTGGCAACATAGGTGGTAACTGCTAATAACCTATCTAGTGAATGCAGTTCCACCAGCGCTCGCTGATCCTACATCCAGAATGCCATCTCCTGTTCTGTGCTTTGTAACGGTCTCTCTTTTTGCAGTTTAAATGCTTAGGGGAAGAAAGACAAAAAAAAAAGAGGATCACCCAGGCTGAATACAGCTGGAATTTTCCACAGGCCTGTCTGCACTTACTTCAGCGTCTCGATCTTTCGGAGCCTCGTAGATCTTGGAACTGCTCTTTCCAAAAGAAGTTCTGTAGTAATTTTTGACATTTTTAATCTCCACCCTTCTGCTGGAATCACTGGTCAGCTGTAGGATCTTTTCTCGCAACCTTCCTAGCAAAACAAACAGGAATAAGAGGAAGTTCTTTCAACTGACTCCAAAAGGGGAAAAAAACAGTTATGAGGTTAGCTACTGCTTTTGCTGCCGTGTTTGAAGTCGCCTTTTTTACATGGTTGAAATTAAAATACCAGAGATGGTTATTATGCTGGGCACAGCCTCCCAACATGCTGACCCAACCCATCTCCAAAACAACAGCGATACCTCCCTTGGCTACTAAAGCGACAGACTTGCTGTAGATGAAAGCTGTCCGCGGGGTGACGGCACTCGGGACTAGGACAGTCTCGCAGTCGCCTGTTTGTACCTCTCCTGAGCAACAGGGCTCTGCTCCAAGAACTCCAACATGCTTTCAAATAAACAGCAACAGTAAGAATAAATACACCTGTTGTGAATGCCTTCCTCCCAAGGAAATGACACAGCGCGCTCACCAGCCTGGCCAGATGGATAGACTCTTGGCTGACAACTTCTAAATTCCCTAAAATTTTCGAAAACTGAATTAATGTAAATAACCACCAATCAATAACATTGTTTTCTCACCACCAAAAAAAAAAAAATCAACAGCATTCTGTATGTTACTGGTAATTAACAGATGTTTTCACGCATCGTTGTAGTACACGATAGTGTACTACGCGATAGTACACGCCTGCATACAGATACACAGATATTTAGAACAACAACACTGACAGGGCCAAAGTAGCTTCACGAAATCACTGGTTCATGGCTTACCACTCTTTCTGACACAGAGTCCAAGAAAGGGAAATAAAAAAGAGCTCCAAGGCCAGGCTCACTACTGTCTTTCTGTGTTAGGCTCACCGCTGCCTAAATGCCACTCCAGCAATGGCGAGGAACTGGCAAGCCGCTAAGCTGTCCTTAGGCTGGACTCCAGCACCACAACGTGCCTACAGCACCTGGACCGCCAGGTCTGATGAGCAACCGGGCACTGCTTTGTTAACACCTGTCAGTAAGGACAATCCTTCATGTGTGGAACAGTTTACGCAAGCGTAAAGAGCATTGAGCCTTAAAACCAGTTTGAACAGCAACTGTTGAGGATTTGATCCCTCAAGTGACAGAGCTGCCACTGAAAGCCAAACCACAGGGTCAGGCCCTTACCTGCCGACCTAATAAACCTCCCTGAGCTCTAGCATCTGCAAGAAAAATTTGATACCAACCACCGTGGATGTTCCCGTCACCCTCTTTTTGAGCGCACCGACCCTCCAGACACAGCCGTGTCACCCATCTCACCACGGGAGCCACAGGGAAGGCCACGACACAACGTGGCCCCATCACCCCACCATGGCGGGCGACGCTGCAGGAGGCACATCCAGGTAACACCCCGCGGCCTGCCGAACCCCGTCACCGCCACCCACCCTCCTCCTGCCCCGCAGCCGCGCCTCTCGGGGCCGCCAGTCCTACGGCTCAGGCCAGACGCGGGCAGCAGAGATTAAACCGAGCTTAGCTCTGGCACCAGCTGGACCACCGCCTCGCCTAAACCAAGGACAGCCCGGCGCGCCTGGCGCTGCCCAACCCCACCACCGCCATGCCGGGGATGGCCATGCTGCCGGCCTCTCAGCCCACCCAGGCGAGGTCTCCCGGGTGCGAGGTGGCCCCGGCGGCCCCTCAGACGGCGGCAACCCACCCTGGGGTGGTCCCCGGGCCCGCGGGGAACCGGCTGGTTGGGCGCAGGCCGCGGCCCGGCCCGCGGGCAGGGACGGCGGCGCTGGCTTAGCGCCCAGGTGTGGCTGCGGGCCGCGGCGGCCGCCTCACGCTGCCCGCGCCTGCACCGAGGCCGCGGTGAGAGCCGGCCGCGGCCTGAGGCGCCCCCGCAGGGGTGTGCGCTGAGCGCGGGACTACAACTCCCAGCAGCCCCCGCGGCGCGGCCGGGCCCCGCTCCGCTGCTCGGCGCCGCGGGGGCTGCTGGGAGAGAGAGTCCGCGTCCTTCCCCTCGCCACCACCCTCGCGGCCTGCGCCGAGCCCGTCTGCCCCACCACCGCCCCGGCCCCGGCCCCCCGCGCCTCCCCCGCTCCCCTCACCTGGAAGCGGGCCGGGCCGCGACGGCGGGAGGGGAGGAGGAAGAGGAGACGGGGAGGAAGGGGGAAGGGGAGGGGGAGGGGAAGGGCCGTATGCTGAGCGCAGCCGGCGGGGATGGAGGCGGCGGGCAGCGGCGAAGGGCCGGGCTGCGGCTGCAAGGGGATCCGCTCCTGCCTGCTCTGCGAGGGGCCCGCGCAGGCCGCTCCGCCCCCGCAGGTACCGGGGAGGGGGCGGCGGGGCGGGGCTGGCGGCGGGGCGGGGCCGGCGGCAGTTTAGGGGGGCGGGGGGCGCCTGCCACGTTCCCCTCAGGGCGGGCCTGGCTATTGGGGGGGGGCGGCCGCGGCCGAGCTGCGGAAGAGCCGGGAGGTGACTGAGGGGGGGCTTGGGAGGGGATGTGGGGACGCCCCCCCCCCCACGCTGGGAGAGGGCCCCGGCTCCCCAGGGCCCACAGAGGGGCTGGGCCCCGAGCGGGAACCCAGGCTGGGGACAACGCAGGGCCCCCCAGGGCTGTCCCGGGGGTGTCTGTGAAAAGAGCCCATGTGGCTTTGCCTGGATAACGTTAGGGAGGCACCCGGCAGCCTCAAAAGCCAAGACACACCTTACCCGAGTTTCATGCATTTAGAAAAAAAGACAGGTTTGCTACAGCTTAGCCTTTTGACCTTGGTGATTTTTATCAACTTTCCTCATTCAACATTTATTGATATGACAAACTGTATCTCTACAGCCAGCCTGGGGAATAGCGACCATTAATCTCCTTATACATTTGGCACCGAGGATCATCTCTTCTTACCCGTCTTTGCAGGATAAAGACATTACTAGGAAAGAAAAGAGGCTTCGAGCAAGCAGCACAGTAATGCTGGAGCTGTGAAAAAAAAAAAAAAAAAGCAGGGAAGAGTAGTACCCTGAAAGCAGCTGTAAAATTTCTCATGTCTACAAAAATCCTGTACAGACAGTTTTCATGCTGCAATGTCAAGGTCGCAGGGGTAAATCATGGAAGTACCTGATTGTGATAAGTTTCTCCCCACTGCTGTTTTCTTCTCCATTGTTATTTCCACAGGGAGAAGATAATTTCACTTACTGCCCAGCAACAGGCCTAGCTAAAGGAAATGAGCACTCGGAATTTGCTGGCTGGGCATTTCCATTTCCAGGGGTGTTTCTGACAGAGGAGTTCATTAGCGAAGATGAAGAATCCGAGATCGTTCAACTGATGGATCGAGACGACTGGAAACCATCCCAATCTGGCCGAAAGAAACAGGTTTGACTTCAGAAGCACATTTGTTCTTAGCTCTCTGGAAAAAGGAAAGCTGTTTGCAGTCAACACACAGAACATGTTTCGTTAAATGTTTTCCTTTGGAAGCTTTTCCTGAAATCAATTGCAAGAATCACTTGTAATTAAAGTCAACTCCTTGCAAAAATATATGATAGTTGTAACGAATCGTACTTGATGGTGCGTGTTGAGGCATTAAAGTTCACACAACCTCCAAGTGACAGAGGTGGGTGTTTTGTTTTTAATTTACAGGTGAGAAATCTAATTCCAGCAAGATTAGTGGAGCTTCACTGAGTCCTTTTGCAACCTGGTGACCAGGTCACTGGAAGAGATGAGAGCTCAAAAGTCTTGACCATGAGCCCTGTAGGGATCACAGCCTCTCCGAAGAGACTTGTCCTAGATTTTTCCTTAACACCTTTCCTTTTCCCCTCTCTTTTTTTCCAACAGGACTATGGACCCAAAGTGAACTTCAAGAAACAAAGGCTGAAAGCTGGCAGCTTTACTGGTTTGCCAAGTTTTAGTAAAAAGATTGTGGCACAAATGGAGGCCTGCTCTGTACTGGACGGTTTCTTACCTGTTGAACAGTGTAACCTGGACTACATGCCAGAAAGAGGTTCTGCCATCGACCCACATTTTGATGACTGGTGGCTTTGGGGAGAGCGTCTGGTTAGCTTAAACTTGCTCTCAAAAACTGTGCTATCCATGTCTTGTGACTCAGAGGAGAGTATCCAATTGTTTCCCACTTTCAGTAAAGAAAATGGGGAATTAAGTCCCCCTGGATCTCTTACACAGACGTCAGCGTGCAAAAATTCAGGCGAAGAGGGAACCAACTGCATTTCATCCCCGAGGCTTGTTCCAAGTAAAAAGGTGGCTGTTGCCATTCACTTACCCCAAAGGTCTCTGGTGGTGCTGTACGGTGACGCACGGTACAAGTGGAAACACGCCATTTACCGCAAGCATATAGAGCATCGCCGAATCTGTGTCACGTTCAGGGAGCTGTCTGCTGAGTTCAGTGCTGGAGGAAGGCACGAGGAACTGGGTAAAGAACTGCTAGAAATAGCTCTTTCATTTCAAGGAAGACCAGTGTGATCAGCAAGAGGAAGCCGGAATTGCATTTTGCTAGGAAATTTGAAAATAAAGTACAGAATTCGTACAGCTCTGTGTATTTCTGAAGTGTGTGTAAGGAACCAGGTGTGTACAGAGATAAGCTCAATCAAATGAAAATTTAACAAACAGAAATAAGAGAGGGCAAGGAAGGGGTGGGCTGTTTGTTTCCTCAAGGACTCTCCTGGGCAATGGGAGCTTTTAAGCAGAAGTCAGAAATTAGCTGTTGTATTCATTGTAACAAAAATGCAACAAGCAAATAGCCAGTTTTTAAAGGCTTAAATGAAACAAAAAGAAACTTAGAATCATTAAATTGAGCAGAGTATCAAACTGCCCTTGGCACAGATTCAGCCCAAGCCCTGCAGCAGATTTTAACCTTTGCTGGCCCGTGCTTGGTTCTGTCACACTGCTTTTAGCATCGCACTGTGCCGCAGGGACACAACTCTCTTCTCACCCGCTTCAGATAGGTCCTTTAGAGATCAGCTCTCTGGGGGAGGAGGGTAAGCAAGCGTCTCTCCACAGATAGTAGAATACACTAAGAACTGATTAAAGTAATTATCCCGTGCTGAAGATTTATTCTCTAACAGTGAGGATTAATCATAAATACCGTGTGTGACCTGTATCTTCTGGGACCAAAGAGCAGCATTCGCTGAGGGCCATTGCCGACTCTTCCACAGAGACATCTTGGACAGTGTTCAGACCAAAGACTTGCACAGACTGTGTTATTTTCTGATCATTTGTCATCTCTGAACCCCGCTGTCAGCTCGCAGTAGCAAGAGTCTGATTTTGGGAATCAGCTGGGCAACAGACTGCAACACTGGCGGCTATCATTTTTTTTTCTTGGCACCTCCAGCAGTCAGGTCTGAATCATGCCTTGTACCTAAGATTCAAGTAGTCATTTGTAGCAGAAGCTGATCTGAGACCATCTGTCTGCTCTGAACAAACTTCTGTGCTCTTGAAAATGAAGTTGTGCCATGAAAGATGTGTGATCCTTTAATAAACACAGATGTGTCATCAAAACCATTCAACACAGTCGCACCCACAGCAATAAAATGACACTTTACAATGCTGCCTGGTTTTGGACGGTAAGGAAAGGGGGGACACACTTATTATATGGGATCCCAGCGTCCCTGCAGAGGTGTATCCTGCCCTAGAAGTACTTCCCTGGCACAATGCAGAGGTTTTACTGTACTGGCAATGCACTGCGGGGCGCGAGCTCTTCACCCCACAAAACAGTTACTAGACATCAGCCGGGTGAATCAGGATATTTTAAATCAGTTTAAGATACAACCACACTCTGTGGCTGCAGTGAACCAGTTTCAGTTTAGCACAGTAATAAAACAGTTGTGGACATCTAATTCCACATCTATGTGGATAACTCCAACAGGGACTTGCAAGCAGGGCTCGTGTGGGCAGCCCTAAACCCCAAACCTCCCCAGCTGGCGTCACCTGCATGCTCCAGCAGCGGTTTCAGCAGTCACAACATGCCCTCTCTGACGGAAACCCGTCACCACAAACACAGCCAGCCAACATGCAACGGGCCGGCCACGCTTGCTCACAGCGAGCTTTTATCCCAGGAAATTTCTTGTAGGGAACCATTTCTCCAGCTCACTCCCAAAAGCAGGGCCTGGTGCTCTCAAAAGTGCTGTTCCTAACCTTCTTCTGGCAGACTGGTGCAATTAGCACCATGCCACTGGTGTCTACAGGTTCAACAGCCGTAGAGAGCGTGATGTTGCCAGGCCAGCACCCAGAGCAGAAGACCTGTGGCCAAGCAGGGGGACACTGCTGGCAGCTTGCTGGAGCTCAGCACAAAGCCACGCTAATGGGAGGAAAGGCAGGGCAGCTTTCACAGATGAAGAAAGCCTTGAGCCCAAAATAGAATGACAGAATGGTTTGGGGTGGCAGGGACCATTAAAGCCCATCCAGTCCAACCCCCTGCAAGGAGCAGGGACATCTCCAACCAGATCAGGTTGCTCAGAGCCCCGTCCAACCTGGCCTGGAATGTTTCCAGGGATGGGGCATCCACCACCTCGCTGGGCAACCTGGGACAGTGCTCCACCACCCTCAGTGTAAAAAATTTCTTCCTTATATGAAAAGTTTTTCCTCATATCCTAGTCCTTTCAGTACTGAGCCTCTCCAGAATCTGCTCTTTGCTCAGCAAACCGCAGCAATCTACTATTTCCATTAATGTTTGGCCCTTATTTCCAGTGCTCCCTTTTAGATTTCTATTGTGCTCTCAGCCTGTTAAAATACTTGGGTTGCGCATACCTGCTGTTTCATTCTCTCCACAGTGAAAGCAGATGATGGCTTCCGATGAATCAGAGTGCCGCAATAACAAGATAAACAATATTAGTTCATTTTGTGCTCTGCATTTGTTAGCTGATTTTTTCTGCCTCAATCAGGGAAGCTGCTCTTCTTGCCAGAAAATTCCAACTCTTCCTAGTTGATATCTTGAATTTAAAAAATGCAAATAATTATATTTGGAGCCAAAATTTGAGGGCTTTGTCTAGATGTTTTTGAAGTCCAAAACTTAATCACTACACAGTCATTGCTATGTCTGTCTTCTGACATTTTTCACCCGTTAAACAGTCTCCTGGGCATCGTCTTAGATCAAAATGCAATTACACACCCATCGGTTCTGTAATACTTTCTAAAACTTTACATACCTTCTCTTCTAAAAAGCCAGAATTAGAACATTAACAATTGGTTTGGATTATCAAATAGCATAAAAATGTAAGAAAAGCATATAGAGGTTTTAATCTTAATTAATTAGCTCTTAAAAGTAATTTTGGCCATCCTGACAGTATTATTAATGTAAGTCAAACTTTAATGGTCTGCATGATACAGGAATTCCTATCACAGCTGTTTTCAATCTTAACCAAGATCAGCACTTGTAAAACACATACCAAGAACCAGGCCCTCATTAAAAGGAAGAGTATCTAATTGTTATCTACTTGTGTATTTTAAAAGGGGAAGGATAATATCTGACCGAGCTTTTTTAAAAAGGCAAAAACCAAGTTAACCCGTAGAGGATGCTGGAGGACTTGTGCTGCCTTTCAAAAAAATCAGTCTGAAATCAGCAAGAAGCATAAAACTTAGCAAGTTTATCCAGTTTCTCTCACACAGCTGGACAGTAACGGAGATACATACGTTGTTCGACATTAAATATTGTTCATGCAGAGATAAAACAAGAATAGGCAAAGCTAAAAATACAGAGATTTTTCTTTTCTCCTAGCACTTAGCACTCATCGTTATTACAGCCCTGGGCAGAAGGCAAGCTCCCAGTCGTACACACGGGTATTCACGGGAACGCTTTCCAAATCCAGCCAGTGAGGAATTACTGAAACCACTTTGTTGGAAAGGGGTGCAGAGGAGACAGCCTGCGAGAATTTAATCAGAATTTGAGGTCGGAGCTCGAGGGCGGGTAGTGAGGAAGCTATCTTAAAAGTAGATGCCACAAGATTTAGAAGATAACAAAGCTACAGCAGCAGGGAAACTCAAACGCTTTCTGTTTGTTTGGTTCAAGGCAGGGAAAGAAGAGAAAGGATGTTATGAAATCCCACGTAAAGCTGCAGAAAGGCAAGAGTAGAATGTGAAGTGCGAGCAACCAGTCCCTCAGCCGCCCGGGCACCCTGCATCCTCCATCCCCGAGCCCAGTGTGGCTGTCCCTGTAGCAAGCTGGGTTTGCCTGTCTCTGAGTTAGGGAACCAAAGGTTGTTCGCTCTGCAGCTGCACCCACCTCACCAGCTCTCTATAAACACTTCCACATATTTAAGCGCTTACCGCAGAGCACGCTCCACCCAAGGCTCTCGCACGGTATCGCTTTCATCTGTCACGTGGGTCAGGCCCAGACGATCAAATCCAACATCTACTCTATCTCCCATGGTCATAAAGCCTTCCTGAGAGTCACATATCCACCGAAACAACGGGGCGGCAGCTACAAGAGCCAGGCCTGCCCCAGGGCGACGTTAAAAATAGTAAGCTCGAAGAGTAAGAGCTGCCTCTAACCACAGCAAAGGGAGAACTCGATACTGCTCTGGCTCAAACAGCTCCCTCCAGCTCGCATTCGTGCCCGGTCTTGACTCCTGCTAATGAGGGAAGGAGAGAGAGAGAGGGGGGTTGCTTCAAACCAAGGCAGGTGCCCAGGAACAATAAGAAATGGGGCTGTAGCCCTGTCCTCAACAGCAACTTCCCTGCTTTAGGAAGAGCAGGCAGGGCTCCTCCAGTGCTGGAGCCTGCAGAGGCATTTTTCTGCCAGGCAAAAACTGTCAAAAAAAAATAAATCTGAAGGGGGGACTCAGGACCTTGGAGTGAGATCACGGCTGTCCCGTGCAGCAAGCCAAGGCAAGCCCCACTGCAAAAACTGGAGAAGTGACCCAAACAAGGCAATAACTGGTCCACAAAGTCACAGACTAAAGGAGCTGAGAATCAGGGCAACAGCCACCCCAAACTACAGCATCCCAGGGCCCAAGGCTGGTACAGAAAGCTAACACACACGTCATGGGAGATCCTCAATGCATGTCCCAGCCTGAGAGTAGGACCCTCAGGAGAAGCATCCCTGTGCCAGGCACCGCAGGAATGGAGCCACGCAAAACCCAGGAGACCCCAAGAACAACAGGGAGGTGATAGCACAGGACAAACGTGGCCAGGCACCGGCAGGCAAACCCAGACGTGACACAGCGCGCTGCTAGCCCCACAGGGACACCAGCGATGGTGTGGAAAGGCAGGCATCTCCACGCTTGACTGATGGGGATCCTGCTGACAGCCACAGGGACAGCAGCAGAAGCGAGGAGGATTTTCTGGCACTGATGCACAGAAACACCCATCTGGACAAGTACAGTGTCCCTACTCCTTTACAGATGAGCTATCGTGGGCAATCTTCCTGCAACACAAGTCTGGACCCAACAGTGGTGAAAATGTAAACAAGTTGGAGGAAAAGGCAGGAGCAAAAAAAGCAAACACTGTTGTTGGGAGAGAAGGAGAGTTACAGCATGAAGGTGGATGGGTAACCTAGAGAGATCCCAGATGCCAGAGTCAAAGAGCAAAAATACTCCCACGGAGGGCAGAACTCAGTGCCCAGAGAGACACAAGAAACAGAGCTGCAAGCAAAGACGGGAAAGCACGTCATTATTCTGTTTTAGGCCCCTGGGACACCATCTCAAACCATACCTCAGGCTCCCTGCTGGAATAAGGTGATCCCACTCCAGTCACAGATGTGCTGCCTTGAGCCTTATATTGAATCCAATCCCACCAAAGCCTCACCAAGTTATTCTACAAAATCAAAGCACAGTTTCTGCTGCATTTCTCCACTTGCTGAAGTTTATTGTATTTGCAAAGATTTAAATGAACGATTTGGCTGTTTCTAAATGAGCTTCATTGCTTTCACAGCACTGTATGCACACTGTGAAACTGTGGGTTTTTTTTGTTTTGTTTGATTGCAAAAACGGCTCAATACTTTCCTTAACGACCTCCTCAGCTCCACAGCACACAAAGTCCTATTATTACTGATGTCAAAGGAGAGTGCAAAGTACAGATGAGAGGTTCATCCTATCTGGTCTGGCTCTGGCCTCACAATAGAAATTCTGTTGGGAGAAGAGCCTACATGTGTAATATTTGGCAGAAAACTCACCTCTGATTTTGTTGTATAAACCTTTAATTTTTATTATGCTGAAGAGAGGAGGGAGAGAGGGCAGACGCCTGGGGTGATCGTAGGAATTTCATGACCACCCACTTCCTGGAGGACACTTCTTATTTTTTTGCATATGCATCTAAGTACAGAACAGTCATTTAGCACACAAAGACTGTCTTCTTTGCTGCACATCAGCCAATATGGTACACGCCAGCCGTGGCAAGAACAACAAATGAAAGCCACAGACGCAGTGCTAAGCAACTTGTTCAGCAATGCTCAAACTCGCATGTAAACAAGAGAGATTAGAGTTGCGTTCCCAAGGCCCTTGCCAGAGAGGGATACCAGGATAGTCTCACCCCGCTGCACTGGGATTTGCGTGTACTCTCCATTCTGGGAAGCTGATGTGTAATACACTGCCATTAGATTTTTCAAATCCCAGTGGAATAAGGGACCAGGGTTAAAGAGAACATTACAAACATGCTTAATGATTTCAGAAACCTATAAGGCCTGGGAAACTCTGAAACTGCAATGTTTGAGTGCAGAGCAGGAAATCAGCACAGAATCAGGGCCAAGAAAACGTGCTTATGCTTCTTTCAGTCCTGTGTGGCAGAAAGCCTTACTTTCCCTTGAAAGAGCGGATGATTGCACCACACTCTTTTCCCTCCACAGTTACCATAAATCACAAAATCATTTTTACAGAAGTTTTCATCCAGAAGGATGCTACAGAATTTACAAGCTTCCCCTGCTAAGCAATACAGACATGCAAGTGTCATTTTCTCTGCTGCTGAAAAAAAAAAAAAAAAAAAAATCAAGTTCGAATGAAACGTGATAGCTCTTTAATGACACACAGCTCTCCTGCCAGATCCAGCTCCATCAGGCTCACCAGTACAGCACCAGAGGAGTTGCCTGCTTTGGTGGAGGGAGAAGGAAGCGTTTGTTTTTGACAGACAAATGCTACAGCTGACAAAAAAAAAAAAAAAAACAAAACCAAACAGCTGATGAAATACACAGGACCAGGGCTTGTTCTCTCCAGCGAACCAGGCAAAGACATTGCAACAATACAGAACAGAGGGGACATAGCAACAGATTTCCACAATATGCTATAAGCTGTCACTCCTTACCTCCTTGAAACTTGCTTTTCTAGTCCTTCAAAGTTTTCTCTCATTAAATTCCCTGTCACTGTTCTGGTTTAAGAATGTCCTTGTTAAAACTAAAACACCTGTAAGCCTTCCCTGGGCACTCTTGTCTCTTATTGGGAAAAAACACATGATCTTGGCATTCATTCAATCTAAAGTGACAGATGCTGAAAAAAGTACAACAGAACTTCCTAGCCTTCTCAAATTCAAAATTCTACCTCCCCAGCTGTAAAAATATAGTAAAGAATAGCAAGAAAAAAAAAACATAAAAGCTAAGGATTTCTCCATTATGTATTTATAGAACACTTGCTTTAGAGCAAAGGTGATCAACACTCAGAGTTTCTGTTGTGCTTTCCTGGATGTCTCCAAGTCAGCTGCAGACACCCTCATTAATCAGCTCAGCTCTAGAAACGAGCTGCCAGTTAACTGCTGCTGCACGGACAGCCAGGGAGTTCCGACACGTTAAGACAGGTCCTACACACACACCGTGTTTTTGGACAGCTGATGCAGTTTTACTTCTGGCAACAGAATATTGCATTTGTAAAAAATACAGATTTTTGGCTACCTGAACCAATGTTAAGGTAGATAAAGTTTTGACCATGAACTCCATGGCAGTGTTGACTTAAATACATGAGTGTGTAGGACCAGAAACAGGCCAGAGACCCCAGCATCTGAAACAGCACTAGAACCCACAGCTATATATGGCAGGCAATTAGCGTTTACATAATTGAAGCCTCAAGACAATCCATCACTGGTGCCTCTCACCAACCAGCAAAACAGGCATTTTGCTCTTAGCTGAGCCGATTTGCTGGAAGCAGCCTCTGCCTCTCTGTCACACTACCTGCATGCCTCTGTCATGCCCATCTAACTGCACTTTCAGTTTGTGAAGCTCTTCGATCTCTCGGTTGTGGCGCTCCGTTTTGTGCCGCACCAAAGAGCGGTAGAAGTGAATGGTGAAGACGACAAAAATCAGACCCACTGGGACCATGATGATGGTGGAGACCAGCGCTGACTGCCAACCCGCGTGGCCGCTGGGCTTCTCGACGTTGTTGGTCTCATTTTTCAGGATGGAGCCCACAGGCAGAAATTTTATCCAGCACAGAAGCACAACTTCCGCAAGGAAAAGGAGGATCCCCAAGACGGTGGAGAAGCCCCACGCCAGCTCGATGTAGGGATGCATGCGCTCGTGTGGGGACTCACTGATGGAGTTCAGGTTGTGGATGTTGCTCACTGCTTCCACGTTAGGCAGAATGCAGGTGCTGATGAGAAGGGCAAAGAGATGAACTGCCACAAGCACTGTTGTGCAGGCACTGAAAGCTATCAGCAGCATCTGGGGGTACTTGTACTGCACCTCCAGCTGCACCTCCACCATGGCAACCTGGGGGAAAGGAACAAAAAGCTTGTCAACAGCTGGTAGCTTTCCTCTTTTCAAGGCTTTCATCCTGGAAAGCATCTTTATTCAGGAAGAACACCTAAGGTTAAGTACACACTCAAGTGCTTTTTAGAACAGCAGCCTAGACAGATCATTCGTGTTTCCCACGATGACATACATGCAGCCCGCAGCTTGGCCTTTTTGAAGGCTTCCACACACGTTTCTGTGCTATAGTTTTCCGAAATCACAGATCTCCCCTTGCAGCCATGAGCCATACGAACTGCATCAAGCCAAACACACAACAGAAGGAACTCATTAGACAACAAGCGGAGCTCAGAGGCAAGCTGACAGCCTGCTAGCCTACCCACCCGCCACACGTTCCCCTTCTGCTCACCGCTTGCGGCTGTGGTGCAGGAAGTTTCGACTTCAGGCACATAAAGAAAAGCAAAAGTAAGCAGCCCTGGCCAGCAGCCAGCAAGGTTTCACTACCCCCCATGGGAAGCACGCAAACTACTTTACAGTTTAAGTTAGTCTGTTGTTAAAATAGCTGCCTTCTATTCTCAGAACACTGTACATTCATTTTTATTACAGATATGCCCAGATACAAGTTATTTATATCCTCAAATTTCTCCCTTGAGAGCTAATAACTTACTGATATACTCAACAGAAGTGGACAGCTACTGGCCAACGGGTGTGTTCAACGACTCAGACAGGAGTCTGTTTACTCGAAACGAGAGCTATCATATAGCAAGTCTCTAAAGCTACAGTTAATAATGTAATTTAGGCACTGGAAGATTAGGGGTATGCTCATGCTCTCCCTGTGGGTACTCTGAAAAGGATTAAAGGGGATGGAAGCAAGTGCCTGTGCTGGCACGACTGCCGCCTTACCTGCATTTACTCTGAAACCATCAGCAGCCTGAATGAGGGCATCGCAGTCAAGTCTGAACACATTTAGCAGTAACCAAGACATAACAGGTGTGTTTGATTTTATACTTGTATCAACTATGTAGGATATGAGAGCCACCAAGAATATCGTAGCAGTTTTGGACATGCCCAGAGTTTTGTTCTGATTAGGAACACGTGTGGTTTTTACTTTTCTGTTGTTTTTTAAAAGGCTCCTGTTTGCAGTTTACAGTAGTTCTTGTCGTGTAGCAGAGAAAATAATAACACAGGATTGGCTTCACCATCTATTGCAGGTCAACGTAACTAAAACACCTGCCACGCTGCCTTGCATACGTTCTCTTTGCAGATCCCCTATATTGATTGGAGAAGGAGATCAAACTTATCCTCCGCCACACTGTTCCGTACAAGGCGTACAAGTCACAGCCCATGAGCCGGGGAAAGCTGCAGGTGTATTGCTCATTACTGGGTGCTGTAATACCCAGAGACATAGCATTCAGCAAGCTGAACGGGAATTGTACCTGCATGTTCAATTTATAGCTGTATATTAAAGCTGAAAGCCCGGCTGATGTCAACATATCAATTTCTACTTGTTATCCTTCACATGAGCAGCACTTTTCAGCTAATTGGACGTTTCCTCTCAGACTAACCTATGCCCAAGGGCTAGCTTCAGCTGTGCAATGTGATGAATTTTTAACACTGACTGATGGCTCTCTAAGAGGTATTTCAGGGAAAAACATCAACAATCCAGACAGGGTAGCAGGGGAGAAAAACAGTTCATTTAACCCAAACAAGTACTGAAAAGGTGAGTGAGCTCTTATCGCTTTACCGCGTAGACTGTCATGTCATTCTCTGACCGGGATAAGAGAAAGAGGACAAACTGACATAACCCATTTAAAAATCATTAAATATGCTGCTTAGTCTGTAAAGCTATTAATATGTCATGTTTGATACAATTATACTTGTGCGTGATTACAGCTCCGTGTAACCTCTTCCCAGCAGCCAAGGTGTCAAGGGCTTGACTCTGCAAGGCACTGCAGAGAACATCTCAGCACAGGCTTCATTTTAAGCGTGAGAATCACCCTGTTGAATGCCACACTCACAGGTTTGCAAACGGACCGAGCACTCAGAACATCTTAGAATTAAACTGCAATTAAATTATATGCGATTATGGCATTTTTAGACCAGTATAGCCCAGATTGTCTACAAGAAAGATGCTCATCTTGAGAAATTTAGACCAGGACAGATAGTATCAGGCAAAAGGATGACAAACAGCTTAATAGAAACCATGTTTCATTCACACAGATGGTCTGGCAGCTGCTAAAAACAATCAGTCCAGTAGATCTGTCAGATTATTTTTTTTTTTTAATCAAATACATATCCTGTAGCAATTGGACAAGCATTGAGAAGCCTGACTAGCAGTAATAGCTCTTATTCCCATCGGGAAAATGATTAAGGAGGCTTTCTAAACTCCCTCTAAATATCTTTCGTTGCAAACGCAGTAGCCCTACAGCCCATCTCCAAAGAGACCTGGCACTGGAAAGGACACACATCCTCCTGATCTGCCCAACTCTGCCAGAAATACCAGAGATAGCATTGAGTAACGAGGAAGGTTTGCATTATTCTGCAGCCTGTCCAGAAGGAGTTGGATCAAAGCCACCGCCTGTTGATTAAATATCCATCAGCTCATAATAATTTTCAGCCAATATGGAACTGGCTTGAATCAAACATACTGACGGGGAAGTAAATAAAGCAATAGCCAAGCCCTGTATGACATGTGTTTACATAGTTAAATGCACACAGGGCTTCAGGGAAACTATTTAACTCTAAATAACTTCTCTACTTTCATCAATAGCCAAATAGATGCTTTTATTAGAGAGTAAATATTCACGTACTAAATACCTGCCTGACAAATTACCAGCAGAGAAATAGCCCGGTAGGAATAGATACCTCAGCTGCCACTGGAAAGCCCAGTACGATCAGCTGGGAAAAAGCTTGCTAATAAAAGAGAATTCCTTATTGCAAAAATTTTTATTTCCAGCAATTACTGCTGTACTTATTATGTGAAGCCGGTGATTATAATTAACACTAGTTATATCTGTGGTTTTTGACTTGCGTTTTAAACAGTTTAAGAGAATAAAAGTCAAATGGTTAATTTTGTATGTTTGCTGAGGACTTCCAGCAACTCTCTGTTGTGTGAGTTGAGAAGGCACGTTTTGTTTTCAGGCTTTGTTTTCAGATACGTGGTTCAGCCCCGCAGCGTGGGTGGGCTGCAAGGCTCCCCGAGTCCCAGCGATGCCAGCGACAGCACGCCCCAGCATGGGCATCTGCTTCTGGAACCACACTGCCTAACCAGACCAGTCCACAACACTACAAAACGTTAATTTAATAACCATGATAAGGAGTACACCCACAAATGACTAACGCAGAAGGCAAGTAACCCAGAGGCATGAAGGGCAAGTGCATGAGCTGCTTTTTGAAGAAAGCAAGCTTCTGAGTGAAAGCAATCTACAGGAGAGGACTCAACTTTCTCAAAATGGGGAGGTACCTTCTGCCACTTCAGCACACAAGCTTGGCTACAAACCAATGTAAGCTGTGTGAAAAGTTTTTACAAGCATCACATGCACGCAGTCAGCAAGTGGAGAGGAATGGCAAAGTGACCAGCACCCATTTTCCCCTGCAGCCTGCTCCCACTTAACTCCCTGCTCACATTTTTCCAGCTTCACTTTGGGTGACCAACTTTGTCATCCCAGGCTGTTGTAATGTTAGAGATTATTGACTTTCTGGGGGTCTGGGGGAGGAAAAAAAACCAGCAGAAGAAGGTAAAATAAAACAAGGAAAGCTATCTGGAAAGTTCCCGAGATCTGTCTTCCCCCCAGCTTCTGAGCTGCGGGATGCAACATCTTCACACCACGTCCACTCTCTGCATTCAGCTGACAGACATCAGGAACAACCAGACCTGCCCATTTCCTCAGCAGAAAACCTCCCCTAAACAGGCTGCAATTCTCACTCCCAGTAAGCAAGAACCAGAGGGGAGATGAAGAGGCTCACACTGACAAAGCACAGCCGTGTTTTGCTAACACCACGGCTCGGACAGATCTGAGCACTGGACCACTGACTATTTCCTTCTTGTTTATTTGCTCAGTCCCTGACACGGCTTTGACCTATGCAGATAGCTGCCAGATAACATCCAACTGCTGCACAAAGGAAAGCAAGTCGCAGGGATTTTTCCCAATAGGCAGCACTGACAAAAATATACCAGGTTTGGCTCCCTCCAGGCTACAGAGTCCTCTGACACCAGGTCTGAGGCTGCAGGGCCTCTTCTCACACCTCAGTGTAAAACACGATCTCCCTGATCACGCTATGCAAACTCCGCTCTGGCAGACTGCGACCCAACCTCCACCTTATTTTAGATACCGTGACCTGAAAAAACACATACAGAAATTAAGATAATGTTCAAGACCACGGCAACTGCAGGGGCCCGGAGCAGCTCCACACCCTTTGCAAACTCGTGCAAAGGCAGCCAGCGGTGACTGGCCTCAGGGCCAAAGGAGAGCTCAGGTCCTGGACTGTTTAGCAACACTGGTGGAGCACTTGGGATCATTTGCAGGTAGGAGATTAGTATTTTTAAAGGGCTGGCTTGGGAGAGCGTGGGTTGACTGTTAGGCAGCTCATGGATCTGTTGCTGCCTTGAGAGCGTCAGCCTCAAACTTTTCAGCAGCACCCAAGCAGAAGCCTCCAAGCAGATGCCTCCTGCCTCTTCAAAAAACAACAGTACATCCTGCTTCCTCACAGGAGGAAAACACTGATTAATAGATGATTTTACAGAACCAAAAGCTTCACGATCTAGAAAGAGTTGCTACAAAGCACACATACCATCGCAAATCCGGAGAGCAGAGCTGAGGTTCTGCTGGAAGCTTTCAGTTTGGCTCGGCTCAGGTACAACTTTCTCCAGGAAAGGGCCTGAACGGAGTGGTGGTTTGATGTGACCAATTCCAGATAGCTGCGCCGGACCCAGTCCCGATAATCCATGCCTTTTGTGCCAGGTTCAGAGCAGCAAGCAGGAGTGGAAGGATCCACCGGAACGTTTAATTCAGAACTCATGATGAGAGAAATGCTGAGGGAGCAAAATGGTTTAGTTCAAAAGGAGGCAGTAAAAAGGACAAGCATCAACTACCGGAAAAGCTATGTTTAAACAAAGTTACCCTCAGTCAGTAGAAAAATTATGGAAAAAAACCATCATGATTGCAAGGCATAAAACAGAGAAAGGACTGTCCATTATTGCCAAAAATGACCCTAAGAACTAGGAGAGATTACACAAGTAAATGCAGGAACTACTCCAGTGGGAATTCAGGAAGGCTGCACAGCATCTGGCTTTTCATTTCGAAGCTGGCATCTCAACTTTCCCCTTTGATTCCTCCTTGCTAATAAAAAAATTGCTTTACATAAAGACACTTAGGAAATAGGGCCCTCATCATTTTGTTTTAGGCTGACAATTTCACAGTGCGTCACAGCTTGGCTCCAAATGCATCTCTCCTTAGGGTGCCAAAGTAACGCCAGCTAGCATGTTCAGGGAGTCACTGTTTGCTCTTTCTTTGGAAACCAGTTTTTTTTTTTTCAGTTAAACTGTTGCTCATTGTAGCTCAGTTCAGATGGGCACAGCTCTTCCCCAGGGCTTCCCCAATAGTCATATAGCTGAATGCTGTGTAGGGCTAACAAATGAACTGCCCAAGCTTCTCAGCGGGCAGTTAAATTTCCTAAACTGCTCACACTCCACTTATCAGTCAAATCTGATCAAGAATCCTGTTCCCTTACTTCCACGGGTGGCCCTTAGCACTGTGAAAGGAAAAGACAATTCCAAGGGGAAAAGTGAGCTGCCTTCCAGATAGTTTCAGCATCTTCAGATTCAAGAGATTAAACCAGAAGATGTAAGAAAGCAGCAAGACTGTTTCAGGTGGTGAACGCCACGGCTGCCAGCAGAGACAAGCGCGAGGTCCAAACCACCCCCTCCTTACACCACAACGCAGCCAGGCTGCTGCCGGATGGCTCTGGTGATCTCCGTGCCATCCCTGGACACGGAACAGAATTCACTAAATGTTTTGAACAAAAATGTCTCAACTCTGACAAACATCTGAAACTAGATGTTTACCTCAGCCTTCCAAAGAACAGAAACCACGATTTTCTGATTAACCACCACACTCACAGCTCTGCCACTGACCACCACGGTGGCTATAAATACCTACCAGCTTCTAGAAGGAGGAGATCCAAGCCCAGAATCACACACGGTGTGGTACTAATTAGTCCCAGCGCCACACCTCAAGGTCACAAGCACCTTTCTGTTCGCTTGAGAGGAGCCCCAGCCCTCCCCGCATCACCCCCGCACCACTCAGCTCTCCCTGTATGCGAGCCACATGGTGACAGCTAATAAACCCACGTTTGCTGTGAGATTTGAGGAAGTGGTGAAGATAAAGAGGATAGCAACTGCCCACAACTCTGAATGCTATTACTGAAAAGGAACAAAGCTGTTCCAGGCACAATAAGAAAGATTAGACTTCAGCAACAAATAAAGCATTGCAGGTTGCAAGATTGTCTGTCCATCCCAAGCATGGTGGGCTTTCAGATTCCAGCCCCCTCACACATAATAAGGACAGCAGCAACAGCACAAGGCTTGTTTTTCTGGGCAGTTTTTGACAAGACCACTATTACAGCCCCTGAAGAACCGCAGGATGGCTCCTGAACTGCTCAGCAGTTTTCAAATTATTAAAAAGAAAAAAACAAAACAAAACAACAAAAAAAACATAAAAGAACTTTCACACAACAATAAAAACCAGAATAGAATAACAGGGAGAAACTTCCCTGCTTGCTCTGTGTTTCCAGAAAGAGGCAAGGATCACGTATTTTATAGAATAATAAAAAAAAAACAAAAAATCTCTCCCCAGGTCTCCCGGGAGGACCGGAGCAGAGACATGCTGTGTCTCCCGGGAGGACCGGAGCAGAGACATGCTGTGAGCAGCAAAGTTACAAAGCTGTTTCCTGTGACAACATCCTGTGTGGATTCTGCAATGTATAGTGTGAGGTGAATTTATTAGCTTTGTCCATAGTTGGGAAACTGATGGCCTCTGCCCTGCCATTTATTTTCACAAAATGCGTAGGAACTTTGTATGTAGGAAGTTCAACCCCTGGGACAAATTCCATTGAAAAGACAAATTAATTCAGAGGTTACAGAGGGAGAGCAAGAGTATCCAATCATATGTGCTTCTTTCCTTAGAAAAATAAGCTAAAAATACCACAAGGATGAATTTTTACTCTGGAGCAGCTCAAGAGATGTTCCCAAATAAGTAAACAACTTCAGAATAAAATCCATAAACACAAAAGTAGCCCAAACAAGCAGTAACTGGATGGCAAACTCACCTTGCTGGCTACAGACATGGAGAGACTGGGCAGAGGGCTCTGAGGGCTGAAACACAAGACCAAAGAAGCATTTTTACATGCACTGTATCTTACGCAATTTTACTCTGGAAATATTTTTCAGCCAGTTATCTGCATCAGGGGAGAGTTATTCTGGAGATTTCATGTTCCTGCCTTGCGACGTTGAAGGTTTAGGACACCTGCTCTTACAGAAATAACCATCCTACAGGGCTTTACCGCACAGGGCTGTTGAATTTTGGATGGAGAACCAGGACTTCGTCAGGAGACCTCTTCCTCAGCCTAACAGCCAGCTGTGGCCAAGGCCAACCCAGCTGTGTGTTTACTCATTTCCGTTGCACCACCAACGCATTTGACCCCACTTCATTTCACACTGCTGAAGACAGCAAGCTTTCTGCAATTGCTACCTCGTATCAGTTTTGTCAATCTGTCCAGCACTGTCCTTCAGAGCGTAGCGGGAAAAGCCTTCACCGTACACTTCACATCTCAGCTGCCCCTGTGCAGTCGCAAGCGCACGTGCGGGAATTTCTCCACAGCAGGGAATGAAGTAAATCCCGGCGGCGCTGAGATATGCTGATCCCCCTCCCGCCAGCGTGCCCAGAACAATCGCCCGCAGAGCGCTGTCTCAGCAGCCCTGTCAGCTTCTCTGCCTGGCTTGGGGACACCGGCCCCACCTCGCACCCAGGTTTTTGCCCCACACCCCGACACTGATCAGAGGATTTGTCGGGCGCTTTTCTCCCCTGTACAGTGCTGTTCAAAACCCCACAGACCATGGCTAAGCATAACCACTACTCCCCCTTCTTTTGCTGCTCTCTGGGCCCCCAAGCTCAGGCCCTCTTTGCTAAGGGGAACCCCTTCCCATAGTCTCTTCTGGCTCAGGACCTCCCCAGCAGCACCCCAGGGATGTCACACACCCCGACAGGGTGTGAACACCCCACAGCTGTGACCTCCCTTCCGGCAGTGCACAGGCAGGGGATCCTCCCACCTCGAGCAGGATGCGACCCCCTCACCCCACCACCACAGCTGGGATCCTACTCACGGGGCACCACCGGAGCAGATGGCTTCTCCTCCTCCTCCCCAGCCACCCTCAGCACATCCCGGGCAGGATGTGACCCCTCACAGCTCGGATCCTTCCCTCCAAATGCTCCCTCAGACAGGGGACCCTCCCCACAGCTGGGATCCCCCCTACCAACATCCCCCTGGGTCAGGGGCTTCCCCGCACCTTAGGGAAGAGAAGGTCCCCTCCAGCACCCCCAGCGAGAGGATCCCTTTGTCAGGATGCGAGCCCCCAGAGCTGGCCTGCCCTCTGCATCCCAAGGGAGCTCCAAAACACCTCCGGGCAGGGTGGGACCCCTCCCACGTCCTCCCCCCATCACCCCGGGCAGGGCAAGTCCCATCCGGGCAGGGTTAGACCAACTGCCCCTCCCTCCCCAGCACCCCGGGCAGGACGAGACCCCCTCCCGGAGCACGCCGGGCAGGAAATGCTCCCGCCTACGCCGGATGAGCCCCCCCATCCCAAGCACCCCGGTGGGGATGAAGCCCGCCACCCCGGGCAAGGATGAGACCTTCCCCCCCCCAGGCCCCTGGGGCAGGGCCCCCCACCCAGGGCAGGGCCCGGAGGTCGGGCCCTGGCTCACCGCGCTGCCTGGTCGGGGGTCGGGTCGGGCGCGGCGGGGCCCGGGAGCTCCCGCCGCCGCCGGCTGCCGAGAGCCGGAGCCGCCTCCGCCGCTGCCAAGGCAACGCCGGGCACCCGCCACGTGACCCCGCAGGAAATGGCGGGGCCGGCACAGCCTCGCCCGCCGCACGTGATTGCCGCCTCATTGGGTCGCTGCGCCGCCAGGCCCCGCCCCGCCGCCGATGGGCGGGGCTAGGGGAGCCTCTCTCCCGCCTCACCCGTTCCCGCCGCGGTCTGCGGGGCCGGGGGCTGCCCACCCCCGGGGGAAGCGAGGCCTCAGCTCTCCTCCTGAGGGAGAGCGGGGTGGTTTGGGGGCTTTACTACACCGGGGAATGTACTTAGCGGTCAGGGAGGGACATCCCGAGCTGTCCCCGGGGCCTCGGAGCCGTTCCCGCAGCCGGCTGGGATCCTGGGGGCCGCAGCTCTGGGAGCTCCCCGCGCGAACGTGTACCTGCGGGGGAAAAAAAGTAAGGTCTGCGGGTCCCTAAATTCACCGTCCCACTGATCAAAATGTTGCTCGGTCTGGGCCTCGCGCCTCCAAGTCTTTCCACAGAGAAGGTATTGGTGCGATGGGATGTCAATGTGCTTTTATTACAATTCTTAATTATACAGCAAAAAGTCACCACTTACACAGGTCGACAGGCAGTGCTGACTTCTGCCCCTGCTGCGCTGAAACCTCCTCTGGCTGAAGCTCTGAACAGGCTCTGTGTAAAGGAGGGCCAGGCTGCCATCTCCCTGCATTCCTTCACTGACTCAGCAGGAAATCCTGTATAAACCCATCAAAGGAGCAAGGAGAGGGACAGACTCAGGGGAAAGAGGAGGAGGTTCCTTCCCTGAAAGTGAGATTAAAAAAAATGCTGAAAGGCAGCACAATGAGTTGGCTTTATCACACAGTAATCCCATCTTCCCAAATTCATTTCTGCCTGGGAGAGGGAAGAAACAAAGGGAAACAATCCCTAAAAACTTATCAGAGACGAATACATTTGTTATCCCGAGCGTGCTTTTCACTCCTGAGATTATGAAAACCTCTGCTCAGTTACAGCACTAACAGTGCTGTCTCGGTCCCACGCTTGCACAAATGCGTGTAGAAATGGAACAGCAGCAAACTTTAGCCCCTGAAGATTAGTTTCCATCAGAGAAAGGAGGACTCCTTCAGAAAAGAATCTAGAGCAAGAATTTAATGTAAGCAGGTCAAACTCCTTGGCAGTTTCAAGCCTTTAAGTTATTACTCCTTTTCGGTGCCACATTTAGAATAGGAAGCAATTGCAGAGTTTTTCCTCAATTTACTACATATAGGAGCACTTCCCTTTTTCTACTCCATGGACAATGTTTTTCCCATTTTGAGGTCACAGAGTACTTGCATTTTGTCTTAACAAAGAAACATCCCATCAAATGCTCACTCTGAAGTGCCTTTGTATTCTGGAAGACATAGTACTGACACAAGCAACCACAACATGGCGTAGTATTTTTCAGAATTCATAGCAACACCTACCAAATACAGCTCCTACTGCTATATTCAGCCACCACAGCAAGAAAGTCCGTAAGGCAGATACCACCTTCAGCAACACATTCTCTTTGCTTTTTATAGATTTCACCTACAAACTTAGCATTCCTAGAAAATGAAGAGTATGAATAATTCAGCACGGGTAACGATGGCGTCTTAAAGAGGCAGAATGAGGCCATACAACCTGAATTTGTTTAGTTCATCAAGACAAACTCAAGTCCATCTTCCTCACGACTGAGAAAAGCGTGTCCTCATGCAGCAACATCTGCTCTACCTAATGCAAAACAGCACTTATTTGTTCAGCTCAAAAGCCTGACAAGCTCAGAGGCAGAACAGTCTTTGTTTATTTGTGAGACTTCTCTGCCCACAAAAGCTAAGAAACATCACATTTTTATGGCTCATTCAACGACACAGATATATTAACAGGGTTTACCTGCCCTAAGGGGGATTCAAGTGAAGCAATTCTCATAACTCATCCCTCTCCACAGGGAAAATGCCAATGACTGCAGAACATCCATTCCGCAGCTTAAGTGCTAGAGAATTAAACACTGTCACAACTTATTCTGAAGCACCTGCCTCTACAGGGATTAAGCAGAAAACAGTTCCATGCAGATCTCTAACCTGGGGGATGGTGGGGATATGGACCCTGCAGCTCAGAAGTTATCCAGTTCTAAAGTTTTAGGGCAGGTACAGGGGAGCTAAGCAAAAATGTCACTTGCAGTTGATCACATCTGCTTCCCCACCGTCACAGAAATAGCACAGAGAAGCCATTACATAAAGCCAGCTCAGACAAAATGCAGGATTCCTGGCAGCACTGTTCAACAAAGGCTAAAGCTAAAAAGAATTTCTCCTTTCTCACTGTTCTTGTTTTAAATAATTTGGCATTAACAAACGCTTGCGAAGTAGCACCACATTCTGGATGCCGAGGTCACTGGATGAGCGTGTCTGAAAGATAGCAGGCACTTCCAATTAAAGACACACTGAAAAGACAACCACCTAAGTTACAAATAAAACCACCACTGCATATGCTTTTCACTTAAGCACCAATAAGTAAATATAAATATATATATATATAGATGTTATGATTCCTACCAGGGAACCCGAAGTTCAAAGCAGAGAGCTCAAGCAGAGAGCAAGCAAATGTCATTACATGAAGCCGAACACAAGCAAAACCATTCCATTCCAAGCCCTTCTGCCACAGGATTTGGAGGCTTTACAGACATAATCTTTTGGAAAAGAGATTGTTTCCAAAAGCAAAAAGTAAGTGAAAAGCAGCTAACACCTTTTCCTGTATTTTCACGTGCGCCACATCACTTGGTCTTTTTGTCCCTTCCTGCAGCACTGCAACCATCTCTTTATTTCATGGAAATCCTCTTCAAAAAAAAGAAGACAGAACAATCCAACACATCCCCTTTATTCATTTAAAAAACACAGAAGAAAAGTAATAGGGAAAGTTTTAGCAATAAAAAAGGGATCCTGCTTAAAAATCTATAGAACTTGTCTAGCAACATAAACTGATTTCTTTGGGTTAGAGATGACCCCATATAAAACCCCAAATTCAGAACACTCACAGTGCAGGAGAGTCTGGCTACAGACCACTCTTCTACTTTAGGTTAAACTCTTCTCTTAGATTCATGTATCCTGCTGCTACGAGCTTCGACTTAAGTAGAATACGTAGCCCTCACAGTAATATTTTCCTTAAATAGTAATGGATATGTTTTAGCTTTCAGACAGAAAAACACTCTGGGCCATGTTAGAAAGAACCCTAGGGTCACAGAGACTTATGGCTGACTCTTTAGAGCAAACTTAGAGCAGACTGCACAGCAGTTATACAAGCAATTAAGAAAAAAATCTCGTATTTGGCATTTCTCTATCAATATCTCTTGTGCCTGTGACGTGAAGCTCGTTCACCGTTAAGCAGATGTAACGTGCGCCAATGGGTTCTGCTTGGCTGAGATGACAGGCTTTCATGCTCCTGAATATAAAGCAATGAGCAGTGTTTCCAGCTGTCCCTGAAAGGCCTCATCCTCTTCCCATCACAAAACTTGGCTCTTCAGCATCATCTTCCTTCTCCTCCTCCTCCTTGCTATCTTCTTCATCATCCTCACTGCTGGCTTGCTCTTGAGATTGATCAGGTTCTGAAAACACAAACAGTGTGAATTGATAACATATTCCCTTGTGTCTCCCTTGTTAAGTTTATCACAACAAAATAGTCTCAGGTGCTCAGCAGACGTGTATTAGGTCATGTTAATTAGTACAGATCAATAACGTATTCCCATGGGTCTGCCTTGTTAAATATCTCACAACAAAGCAGTCCCAGATACTAAGGAAACACGTATCAGGTTATATTAACTCTACTGAGCGATGTAGAGCTCAGAATATCAAATTCTCCCTTGGAGAAATATTCCCTTACCTCCAACAGTCACCACTGTGCCAAGTCCATCATTAAACAACTCCACCTCCTGTGGAACGTTATTTCAAACAGAGGCAGTCAAATGCTGGAGTGATAAATTATCTAATTCCCAATCTCACCTCTGCATGTTGGCGTGAACATGGAGCATCAGAGTACTGTTAAAGAACGCAGGCACAGGGAAGCCATGGGCAAGACTGTTATTCCTACCCCTATCCAAGTTTACAGAAACTCCACAAGTTGCCATGAACTTTTACGGATCATTTCATCTATTAGCAGTACAGAAACTCATTAAGATACATGCAAGATTAATGGGGATCACACAAAATTGATGAAAGACCAGAAAACACCTACTAGAAATTAAATAACGGATGATGGAAATTAGGTACAGCATAAAATGGGACCCGAATTTAATAGGCATTCTTCTGCTTCCAGTAGCTCTTGTACCCTTACTGTTTCTCAGGCCAAGTCACACTCAACTCCTGCTCTGAGCAGTTACTCGGAGGATTTAGGGTTAGTGGTCTGATGCCACCACGTGGTGAAGTTCTGTACTTTCATTTTTTATTAGAGGTCTACAATAATGCAACTTTAACAGCTGACCTTACTTAGCACCAACCTTTATTCTTAATGTTTTTACTGCAACAAAAGTGAAAGATGGCAATGCAGAGGTTTTATTTATTCATTAAAAAGGAAGAGAAATGCTTGCCTGTCACATCCAACAAATACACTTCAATTTGGAAAAACTTTCAGATCTCAACCCAGAGCACGCAAAACTAGAAAGAGACAAGTTTGTTCTCAGTAGACTAAAAGTAGCTATCAGTGGCTTCTATCTCCACTGATTTTATTTTTTTTTTAAATAGAGAACCATAACCTGTAAAGAGCTAAGAACTATTCTAAAGACAGAAGCGGGTGGATTCTTGCTTCTAGAGGATGACTTATTTGTGCCGAATAAAAACATTCCAGCCCAACAACTAGTACATGGCAGTTCCATAGCACGGTGCCAGGCCCTGATCCAGCTCCCCTCTCTCCCAGCCACTCCCTAAAGGGATGGGTATTCTGTTTTGTTCACTCAAAGTGAGCAAAAGTATGTTGACTCATACTGAAATTCTCTTCCCAGTCACAATTCATAAACGAGTAGCTTTAAAAAAAGCAGAGCCAAAACAAAACACCAAAGTCCCCCACTCTGCTACATTCACTTGCTGTGACAAGTAAAATCAACCTAACGATTAATTTGTCCTCCCATGTTTATATGGGAGGCTGGCAATGGTTCAGGTGAAACAGATTCAATTCTGAAAAGTAAAGCAGAAATAAGGTGGACCTGTCAGACAAGTCACTGTTGTAGCAGAATTATCAGGACCTGTTGTAACTTTAAGCCTAAGAATTACTGCAGAGTTAACGTGCTTATCCACAAAGAAGTGTGCTAAATCACAAAGGACAATTATTTGAAAGAGTAAGCTAAAATATACTTACTGAAAGGAAGCAACAAGTATTCAAAAGCTTGAACAAACAAACACTGACATTGGTGAACATTAATTTCAAGACTGCAGAAAAAAGGCAGGCACGTTTTTCACTTTTATTTCTACATAAAATAAAGTAGTTGTGGGGAACAGATGGCACCAAGGTGGCTCAACTTCTTACACACAAAATCATAACTCAGTTTCTTGCTCTCCAAGCTGTGCATTTTTTCCACCTGTTTTCCCATACAGATTCAAAATGTACTTACAAAAAGAGCAGCCTTTAACAATACTGCCTTTTTTAGCAGTTATAAATCCACAGTTTGTCAGAATTGCTGGGGCAAAACATCCACAATCAACAAACTCAGATTCCAATGTTTGATGTCCAAAATTTCCCCTAATAAAGGGAAAATATTCACAAACAGCCAAGTTATTTGTAAGATTAAATCTCAACATAAACGGCTTTCAAAGAGGACTTTTGAAACATTAGCTAAAACAACAAGCTTAAGGCGCCTATCCATGTATTGAGAATGTTTGAGGTAGCGGGTGGAACAAAACCTTCCAGGCTTCCATTAGGGAACAGAACTAAGTCTTGAGAAAACAAAATTTCACTGACCTTTTTCCTGCTTCTTTTGTTCGAGTTTATTTTTCTTAGCTTGCAGTTTCTTCTCTTTTAACTTCTGGCTATAAAGCAAAGAAGAAAAGATTCTTATGCAAATCCAACATTGTAACACTTTTGCTCATTCTTACGCTGATAAACGACATATAGACATCTTGGAAAACCAGACTTCAGAAGACAAGTTCAATTTGAATTTGGCCTCAACGGAAAATTCAGCGAGAGCAAACTTAGATACACGATCCATAGAAACAATTCTATGCTGGTTTTAGCCTAATGGATTTTTTTTTTTTAAGTCTTCCATGATGTCACTGCAACTATATGATATGCAACAATCTCCAAGCACACAGAAGGAACAAAAATGAAACTGCACCTACATTTTAGCTACCTAGCCTAATAAACAAAAAGAGAAAACCCAGACTGCTGGAACTGAACACTAGGGGGAAAAAAAAATAAAGTGATCACCAGTAATATACACTTAAACTGAAAAAGAGTAATGCAGTATGCTTTGACCTTCATCTTTGGCTGGTCTTCAATATGTTGGCCCTAGGAGTAACGACAGGGATAAGAGGGAATTTCAGTTCATACGATCCAGTTCTGTTTGCCTAGCAGAGGTAACCAGGCAGTCTAATGGAAGAGACGAGGCAGAGCCATCAGGGATTCGTGTTCCTCTCTCAACACCATAAATGAATTCTGTTGAAACAGAGAGCCAAGTCCTGTACCAGTTAAATCAGGACAGAAGAGAAGGGGTGGTGAGGGAAGTCAGAGGGGCTCCTGCACGGCAAAGCCACTTGGGACCTACACCATAGATGACTATAGAGGAAGAGGGACAAGGAGGTGTCAGTGTTTAGGCAGCATTTGCTGTTTGAACAGTTGTTCTCAGTCTCAGCCAGGAAAAAGGCAGCAGGCCAGATCTGACTTGCTGGCCATCTGTTGGACCACACTAAATTAAAGTAAGATGGCAACAGCGTTTGTGTTGTGCACTTTTGTGCTAATATGCCAGCGAGTCACTCTGCACAGGGCTTTCAGCAGCAACATTCAGCTACGAGATGTAAAACCCTCATTCTCTAAGAAGCAAGAGAAAGGCTGCTCAGGGTCAGACCCTCCAAAAGAGTCATACCCTGCTATTTCTGAAAGGTATGGTGGACAAAGACTGTGGAATTTAAATTCTTGTATCACTGCATTACAATTCTCAGACCATTTATTGAGAGCATCTTGTCACTGTTTCACTTTGTCTAAAACTTAAGAGAAGGAAAGGTTTCATGCTTCTTAATTTTTTTCCAGCTAACTTACAGACTTCAGCTGTCTGACATCTCATTGAGGTAGGTAAATGCAGCTACTGATTTTAACAATACTGCACCCACCAGTGGCCTCTTCACTATTCACAGACTGAACTGGACTAGTCACACTGACAGTGTACAGAGGACAGCATCGCACCCCATCACACTTTGTTAGTCCAAACCCATAGTGCACCCATTAAGTGGCACCCACTTGTGCACTTAAGCTGCTTGGTGTCAGCCATTTCAGATATTTATCTAAGCCAAATGTACATAGAAACCTTTCCTGACATTTTTATAACAAATAAGCAGTAAGGCATGTCGCAGTCAACACCACAGTGTCAGCAAAAGCTGCTCAACCAGTCAAAAGTTATCCTGCCAGCGATGGCTAGCAGGAAAATAAATCATGCCAGCAAAGCCTGTTAAGTTTACAGCCACCTTCAGAAAACAAACAATGACATTAACAAAACTAATTTCCACAGACAGACTTCTCAGCTGATAGATGTAGACACAGAAAGACAGCATTTATTCAAAGCATGCAGCTACAGATGAGGCACAGGGCATGAGGGTCTTCATGTCAAGCCTCCTGGGAACAATCTGCCCTTACCGCTTCCTTCTGCGTTTTGCTGTTTGTTCTTCTGCAATCATCTTATTCCTCTCCAGTTTCTTCTGGAATTCCTCATCTAGTCTTTGCTGTAATTGATCACACGTCATACTTTGGTCACAATCTAAATTAAAATACTTCTTTTAAAAGTCATGTCCTTTTAGGGAGAAGTCTTTTAGCAAAATACAGAAGGGAGCTTTGCCAGATTTTGTCTGGGTTCCTCTTTATCCAAAAGCCATATTCCTAGGGATGACTTCTGTACAGACAGCATTTTTAACCTGCAGCCTGAGCCAACATTGAAGCCTTTAGAGGGAGGAATCCACACCAAAACAGATAAGGGAGGTTTGGCTTCTGCCCTAAAGAATGTTCCAGTAAAAACAAGAGCATAATTTGAGACACAAACATTAACACACGGATCAAAGGACTCATCTTGGCCAAGAGAGAGTATAGCAATAATGCTCTCTGAAACATGTGCTATTCTACTCGACCAAGATTTTAATGAAAGAGATCTGGACTCTGTGCACAGGCACTTGCTTTGATTCTGCCTGTGCAAGACAGTAATATTAGGGATTTCTAGTTTTTAAAGCATTCTCAGTTCAACCTGAGAGCACAAACACTCACGTGCAGTCTTACTGTGTGCCAGGACCCCACTGAATGGAGAAGATGGAGCATGTCTGACACAAAGCACCAAATGTTTCAAACTGACAAAGACAGCACATATCACATACTCCCACAGTTTTTCTTTGATAAGGGGTGGTTTGGAACTGAATTATTTGTACATGACTTTAAAAGAAAAAAAAAAAGAGATTTGCAATGAACACCTAATAGGTGAGGCAGGCAGGAGGAAGGGGGATATTATAGAGTCCTGCTGACCTTCTCGGCCATGGCATCCATGAAGTCTTGCCTCTGGTACTCTCGCCGACGAAGATGCCGGTACACATGAAACTCCCCACTCCCAGCTCCAGCACTGGAACCTACAATAAAGAAGGGTTAGTTTGCTAGAAAACAATGTACACTAGATGCTCACAAGTTACTACAGGTAGATGCTGAGGGAAAGGACACACTGAAAGGGCGCTTTAAGATGAAAATCTAACAACAGACAGAGTGCGTCACCATTTTATATAAGCTCAAATCACTCACAATCAAAAGCCAAAGCAAGCAGAAAAAACACACACACATGTCACTGCAGTTTCTACTGGTCAATTACTCCCCTAGAGAGAACCCAGTCTTAGCTGGACGTTGAGGCAGTAAAAGAACTAGAGATCAAATGAACAACCCATTCTCTTCTAGGCAGAGGTGAGCTAAAACATCCTAATGAGGCTGCTCCTCACTAATTTTCAGCATCTCATACAAAAAATAAAGGTCAACAGAAAGGTGATGAACCCCATCATATTATACTTTCCCATGCAAGACAGATACCACTGACAGTTTTTGACCCTTTCTTCATAAATGAAATTCCTATAGCTCTCTCCTCCTGGCATCAGTCTGCGTGTTGAAGTCTCACAGGAGCTTTCAACACCGCACTCCGCTCTCTTCCTCGGTCTCCCGAGGCATTTCTCAATGCAGAGCACACAAACACATGCCTCAAAGAAGACACCTGGTGATGAAAACACGGCAGCTGGGACTGCAATAGGGGTGCTCTCGATACCAACAGAACCCCAGCAGGTCAGGTGCGCCCAGAAAAACAAGACAGTTCAAGTCAAGTACATCGCAAAGTTACTTGAAAAAGCCATGAGGGAATTACAGTAAGCAGAACAGTTTATTCTGAAGTGTGTAAAAGCTTTAGTCCAAGGTCAATTATTCTGAAATAAGAACAAGTCAGCCTCTAGAAAGGATCATTAATAAGGATGAAGGTCCCAAAGAAAGACAGATGCAGTTAAAATTTATACCACAACTACTATATTTAATCCCTGCAGGTAAAAGCAAAGTATAAGCAGAATACTTGGGTCAAGTTCCTCGCAGAGCTGCCAGCTGACCACGTACAATCATATCCACTGCACATGTCTGCTGCTCTCCACCTGAGATTCAGACTCAAAGCAGTCAAAAGAGGGACTTCATAAGTTTCCAGGGCACTCTCAGATCCGTGGAAAGGACAGCTTTACCTGTCATTATTTACTTGTCATCACCAGAGCACCTGCTTATTTCATTGCACACTGCCTATGTGCTGGAGTGCCACAGGCATCGTTCACTTTGCATTCTGACAACAAGCAGAAAAGTGGAACCCAAGAACCAAATAAAACCTGAAAAAGCAACTCTCAAAGCACACTTCATACATCTTTTCTCCAGCAAAATGAGCAAGAGAAAATAGTCTCTGGCCTTTTCTAAGTTTAATGCACCTGACCCTAGAGTTATCTGAAGAATAGTATCTTTACCCATGACATCTCTAACGAACTCCGGGGGAGGTCGTGGTGCCCATTCATTCAGTTTTTCAGGAATTGGTACAGTCTTTTCCTGCAAGAACAAACCAACCAGTCATCAGTATCTTCTAGAAGCAGAGTCTGCAATTTTAACACATTGTTGAAAGCTGGTATATATCTGACAAGAGCTTCCATCAGCTGACAGATCTCAGAAGAAGCACAGCTGCAGTAATTTCTTCATGCACAGGGATCAGGAGCAGACAGAAAATGAGAATCAGAAGGTATCCTCTCTTTCCCTCACATTCAGGCCTGCAGTTCAACAAACCCTGGGAGGATTAGGAAAGTCTGTGCTTCTTTTCAGCATGGAAACTAGAAGGAAGCAAGCCAGCACCTCCAAGCACTCGCAGAAACTGAGTATGCTCCCACTACCAGTGGTCTGGGAAGAGATGAAAGGCATTTGTGCACCTTTCCATTCCAGATCTACGGAGGACAGGGAAGAGCACGGAAGGGAGAACACATGGTGTAAGGTCAAAGGAAGAACACATCGCGGGGACGTCTCAGCCTCCTCCTGCACACACACAGAGGGAGGGCAAGACTCTCCACCTGGCAAACGCCTCCTGCTCAGGACAAGGATCAAAACACCCAGCTGGAGAAACCAGGGTCATGCTCCCCCCTCCTCAAAGCAGCAGGGAGAGGACTGAGGGGACAGTCCTCCCCCTGGGTCCCTGGAAAAGGGTCTCTGCCCCGGGGAAGACGGGTCCCTCTCCTCTGACAGCAACCCGGTGTGTGTGGCGGGGGTCAGCCTCCCTCCCCTCACGGACCCGGGAATGAGGGGGTGGAGGTCGGTCCCTCTCCCCTCACAGAGCCCGGGGGGTGGTGGGGTTCGGCCCTTCTCCCCTCAAGGACCCGGGGAGGGGGTGTCGGTCTGTCTCCCATCATGGAACCAGGAAGGAGGGAGGGGCTGTCGGTCCCTCTCCCACCACGGACCCTGGGGAGGAGAAAGGGAGGGGGCGGAATCTGACCATCTTCCCTCCCAGCACCGGAGGTGTGGGGGTGCCGGTCCCTCTCCCTTTACGGACGCGGGGAGAAGGGGGAGGTCAGCCCCTCACAGCCCCTGGAGCTGGTGGGTTCGGTCCCTCTCCCCTCAAAGACTCAGTGGCGGGGAGAGGGAGGGTGTCGGTCCGCCTTCCCTCATGGAACCGGGAAAGCGGAAGGGCAGGCCGGTCGCTCTCCCCTCACGGATCCCGGAGAGGACGAAGCCGGGGGAGGGGTGCGCGTCCATCTTCCCTCATAGAACCGGCAGCGGGGGGTACCGGACCCCCTCCCCTCACGGACCCCGGGGAGCTCTGCGGGGGGGCATCCGCCTCGGTCTCCCTCTCCCCTCCCGGACCCGGAGGGTGCCCTCACCGGGTTCCTCATGAGCCGCTCGAGGCGGAGGCGCTGCTCCTCGGCGGCGCTCCGCGGGATGACGAGCGGCTGCGGCTCCTTGCGGGGCCGGGGCGGCCGCGGGGCCGAGGGGGCCGCCATGCTGCAGCCGCCGCCGCCGCGCCCCGCCCCGCCGCTGACGTCACGCCGCGCGACGCGCCCGGCCTGTCATGGCGGCGGGTTCCGGTCGCGCAGGGATGGGGGTACAGGGTGTACAAGGGACCCCCGTGGGGACACGGGCGTCTCACGGGTCCGACAGCCTCCGAGATGTGGCCGGGGGCCGTCAGGAGAAGGCAGGCAGCGGCCGAGGGTGGCTGCGGGCCCTGGCGTGGCCTTGCCGGGGGCTGAAGCCGGCCCCTGCCTCGCTTCTCCCGGGTCCCAGCTGCAGCTGTGGGGCCCGCATCCCCCGAAAGCTGCGTGTGCTCGAGTGTGGTTTCCCCCGTGCCCCCCAAGCACATTCTCCAGGCTGGAGCCTGACCCCCACACGGCCCATTAGCATGGCAGCTCTGGCATCTGCCACGCTCTCACCAGGCTCCGGCCCTGACAGCAGAGCCCCGAGGAGGGTGAAAATTCAGCGCGTTTGGCACGGGCACCCTCAGCCCTGCCAAATCCCTTCCCCGTGACGGTGTAAGCAATACGGGACTTCCTAGTGCCTCCTCGGCGGGCTGCCTGCGCCATCTGTTCGTGTCACTTTGGTCATCAACCAGCGCTGCCCGCAGGCTTTGTCCGCTGACGGTGATGAACGGCAGCGCGATTCCCCACGGTGCGGCCTTGCCGGGCACCGGGAGAGGCAGGCAGCGGGGATGCTGCGCCGTCTGCGTTTGTATTCACATCTGGGTTTTGCAGGAATGGTGCCTGGACCAGCTGAGGGCTTGTACGCCCAGATCCTCGCTTGCCTGACAGGGCCGGAGGAAGCCAGGAGTGGGGAAGAGGAGCCGGGGCTGGCTGCGATACAGGCTGGTTCTGCAAGCCAAATTTCTTGTCAAGGGGCTGTGGCCCTACAGAAATGGCATGGCATGTGCTCGGGCTGTGCGTGCGTCAGAGAATTAGCTAGGAAAGGTCAGCTGCAATGGAAGAGGGGCATAAGCCTTTGTGTAGTTTATGGAGATAAGCTGGAGTGGTGAAGTTGGGCTGCTGGTTTCAGACACCTTCGTGCTGTGCATGTGGAGAGGTTGACTAAAAGGGGAACAGAGAGGTTGGGATTGGCTCCTTCTGGAGATTTATGGGTCATTTCTATGACCTGAATTTATTAATCCCCCATGCTCTTCCCCTTTCCATGAAGAAAATCAAATCTGAGCCTCAGGTTCAGCCCAGCGTTTACAAAAGACTTTTCAACCTCTACTGAGGTTGCTATGGAAATCGCGCTAGTTTATGCCTCGTGTTTGCCTTACCAACCTGATTTGTAAAAGAATGGTGTGAATTTAGGGTTGGCTGAGTTCCCAGCTGGCTGCGCTGGCCCTGGAAGGCATCCTTGCAGCCGTGGCCCTGGCTGGAGCAATGCAAACAGCTTCCCCCATGCTGTCTGCCAGCTCCTGAGCTTCTGTGCCTCCCAGCCTTGGGTCCTCTTCAGCCCACCAGGACAGTGCCAGCCTGTACTCAGCCGCTACCAGGGAAACCCCAGCTCCATTTGCAGAGGCCGGGGCAGGTACATGCCTCTGTCTCCTCGCAGTCACTGCAGAAGGGGTTTTTAGATGCAGAGTTGCTGCAAATCAATTGAGTTTCCTCTTCTCTCTGCTCTGCTGAGTCCTGAGCACAACACAGGCCAGTTTAGATTGCTAGCCTGTGTCACCCTCTTTCTTCCTCCTTGCTTTCACGGCCACCTCTCCAAAACACAGCTTCCAAAAGCGGGGCTGTGAGTAATGAGCTGTCAGTTCTCAGCGCTTTCATGCCAGTCCCCACGAGAGGAAGGCAGAATGGCAGCCGTGCCCGCAGACATTGTGACAGCCTCAGGGCTGCGGGGAGCAGCTGGGCAGCTCGATTCTCTTGCGAGAAGCGTGGCTTGTGCCAGTGACAACTCACAGCCCTGGGAAATGGCAGGCAGCTGCCCGTCATCCAGCAAAGCCCACGCAAACAGCATGGGGAAAGAGACCTGAGAGCATCTCACTCTCAAACTACAAGTCTGGGGAATTAGGGCTGACTCTTGATGTGTTATGCATATGTTACTTTTAAGATGCATCTGGGGAGAGGGGACAAGATTATTATCTGGTAAAAAAAAAAAAAAGGAAAGTGTTTCATCATCCCATTGAAAAATACACAAAGTCAGAGTGCTGGGCTAGGATCTGGACAGAACTGGGGTTACTGGGGACAGGGGATTTGCATTAGAACAGGGAAGTGGTTTTTTTTTCAGTGCAAACCAAAACCAAATTTCAGCTCCCTGAGCTGTATCAAAGCAGCTCATTTGTGTTTCAGAGCAAAGGCATTCTGAGGAGTTTTCCTACCAAAAGGATCCTCTGGAAGCACCGTAAGCCTTTGCTGACACAGACCCTGCGTGTCTGGCAGGCAGGAGCAGCCGTGGACAGCTCAAACACCCGCATGAAACGTGGGAGGCTGTGCTGCTAAAATCCCTTCACATTTTTGCCCTCTTCCTAGTATCTGCCAGGGTGCAGCTCAGCAGCAGCAGCCCTGCAGACCAGTCCTGCTCCATCCCTGGGCAGAGGGCACCACTGGCACACCGTCCAGCCCAGGCTGCTGTCCCCTTGTTTCGCTGCTAAATCTCTGTGTGTGATGCCAAGGGCTTTTGGATCCTGCCCCCTGCCCTCCCAGGAACCCTGTGGAAGGAAAGGTAAGCATGTTTTCCAGCAAGACTAATGCTGTAATTAGTCAATTTGCTAATACGCTGAGGTGTGAACGGTGAGGCAGGAGGAGCAGCTGTCCCACAGGAACAGCCCTCAGTGCCTGCCTTGGGGGCAAGGAAGGAGAAGTCCATATGGAGGGGCTGTCAGCTGCCCAGCTCCTGATGGATGAGCTCTCCAGGACGGGTGAACAGGCTCTGGAGACTTTTGGGGAGGGGATGTTTTTGTGAATGGATCATGACACAACCGTGGCCTGATTACAGAGCTAAGCAGCTCCCTCCACCCCCCTGAAAAAGCCATGTGTTAGCTGCGTCTGGAAGCCACGTCTGTCACACTGCTTAGCTGTGACACTGCAGTCTGGGACAACATATCAGTTTTCCCGGGGGATCCTCCGCAGAAAAGAGCATGCTAGAAAGACATACAATGGCAGAGCGCGAGGCACTGCCTCTCAGGAGAGACGAAGGCACAGGAGCAGGGGAAAACACGCTAGGAGAGGCTAGCACAGGCCTTTGGCAAGGGAGGTCCATCTTCACTCCCCAGGGCTGCTAATTCAGTGTTATCTGCGCTGCTTCAGGGGTGGAGGCGTTCCGACTTGCACCAGTGACAAACCAGACAAAGAAAATAACAGACTGGGAGGAGAGGAAACCCTGCCTTGAACAGCCTGGACCCGTCTTCCACCTCCCTCTGCTCAACAGTGAGAAAAATACCCTTCTCCTCCATCCTCAGTGCACTCCATCTGGCAGAGAGAGTCTGAGCCCAGCCTCAGCTGCCTCGAGATAGCAACGAGGTCTACACACATGCGACATGACAGCATCCTCCTGCTCTCTCTTTTTTTTTTTTTTTTTTATGTAGCAAATCCAGCAAAGCCCCAAGCTCATATGCTGTCCTTTTTGCAAGTGATTTTATTTTAAAACTGGAACTTGAGTTCTCCATTTGTTTAACAAGTCCCTTTTTCTTTTTAAATAAAATTAATTTATTCTACAGAACAGTAAACTCTTCCAGACTCTTCCCTATTTACAAATTAACATTTTTGCTTGCAGGTCATTGCTTCCCCCTCCTCTTCCTACCCTGTGACGCAGAATGTGAAAAATCAGCCAGCATTTAAGGTCTGTAAGGCAGTGCTCCCATCCACAACCACCTGGCCCGTTGGACCTCAGTGAAGAACAAGATGTTTGTGCCGCATCCAGAGGTCCCCCCTCATTCATCATGTGCGTGAAGGGAGCAGGTCCACGTTAAGCCCACCAACCAAGAGCATCCGGCCCCTCCCTGCTGCACAGGCTCCTCCAGGCTGGGTTTTAGCTGTGCTGAGGAAGGAGAAATACCCCTGACCAGAGCAAACAGCTCCCAGGGAAGGCCATGCATTTGGAGAGAAAGTTGACATTTGCTGGGGGGATGAGATCCACCAGCCCTCAGCTCATGCACCCATCAGCTAGAAAGGCAGCTCTTGCACGGCAGGAGGAGGCAAGGAGCCTTGGAGACACCTTCCCTGCTCTCTCGAAGGGGGAGGGACAAATGACTCCAGAGCTGGGGACATACTTTGCTAGCTCAGGAAAGAAGGCACCTAAAAAAATAAAAAACAACCAAACAACAAACCACCAAAAAAACCCTGACCCAACCCAAAACCACCAGCCAGAACAAGTCTCCAGGCAAATTCAAGGGGTTTTGAGCTCGGTTGCGGCTGGACTCGTTCCTCTTTTTGCACTAGGGGGTAACTTCTAGCTGGGTATGGTGGGGTCTTCTCTACCTGGAGACCCACTCAGACACCCCAAAGCCACCATGCTCAGGTCCTGGCTAACACTGTCACCACATGAGGAGCCAGGAGTCTCAGCGATGGGGACGACAAGCTGTATGAGGCAAACCAAGAAGGACGTGCTGCTATCGTGGCTGTCTGCGAGCAAAGCTGCCCTTCTGGAGGGTCTCCCACCCTATGAGGCACACAACCTGGTAAGCAGGGTTGTAAAACCACCCTAAGGGCTTCAGTGACCTGTAGGAAAAGCATCAACAACATAGCGCATACCTGGTCACAGCTACAGTGGGTGTCTGCTCTACGCTCTCTTCCAGGGCTCACCTCTACTGGGGAACCTCCTTTTTCTGCTCTAGATGCACGTGGCTGCACTGGTCCATCAGAAAGCCACCAAGAAGTGGTGACCACTGCAGTGCCTAGACCTTCCCAGCAGCAGTGCTGCTACAACAGCCGCAGGCAGGGTTTTACATCTGCCAGGGAGGGACTTCAGCCATCGGCGAGGGCAATCCCGCCTGTCGCTGCAGTCAGCCTGGCCTGGCCCCTCCACGTTGGCTGCCCGTTCACCCACCTGGCAGCAGCCCCATTCTTTTCTCTCTTCCTGGGCATTTCTATTTCTCTAAGAAAAAAAAAAATAAGAAAAAAAACCCCAAAACAACTAAACTTCAATAGCATCTACTGAAGACGTGTAGTGTTTTCATTCCTGGGAGCCCAGCCAAGCGCACCTGAGGCTGCCCCTGGTCTCTGTCTGAACCCCCTGGAGACACCTCGAATGACTAACCACTGATGCAAAGCGAGGGCGTTGTCTTATTTTTCAAGGTTTGCCTTGAGTAATGGCAAATATTGTCTAGCTGCAGCAGAGAGAAGGCAGAAGGCTGAGCTGGTGCCCTGGCAGAGAGCTTAGGTTTTAAAAAAGCAAGGAAGAGAGGGAGGAAGAAAGAGGTTATCCAGGAACTCTCCATAGGTACAGCAAGGAGAAAAAGGATAAAGGAACAGAAATGTCAGGACAGCAGGGAAAACCTTCCTCAAATGTGATTCACTAAGCTTCAGAAAAAACCTCCTTGCAGAGGGTGAGAAACACGTGTCCCAGAGGGAGCCCGAAAGCCAGCCTGGATGAGCCCTCACGCCTCTGCAGCCGTGCCCTCTCAGGCGCACGGATCCACGTGTGCAAGAAAAGCCTCCACATGGGGATCTGCCATTTCCACGGTCATCCCGAAATGCCAGTCCCTCGGCGGCTGGGGTGATGGTGCCAGAAGGGATGTTTGCCATGCTGGGCTCTCACCCCAGAGGGGACGTGCCGAGGTATTTTGGCTGGAGGAAGGAGCCTACCACAGCTTCGTGCTGCCATCCCAGGAAGGACATCCCCAGGGAGGAGATGCAGGTAGCCTGGCTCGGCCCCAGGAGAGCTCTTGGTCCAGAGGGAAAGGGAAGAGGCTGCAAGCTCCAAACATGGCACTGATGCTTTTCAGCCTCCTGAACCCCCAGCGCTGCCCCAACCTCAGGGCTGGCGCTGGGTCCAGCTGGGACATCGCCTGCTGCTCACACGTCTCCCAGAAGTGGCAGGGAGCGAGGAGGAGATCTCGGCTGGGTTGCTGGTGGTGGCAGGAGGAGGTGGCGAGGGTGGTGCACCGGTGAGGGGCACAGGTGCCCTGCATCCCCCCGCCATCCAGCCCCCAGGCATGGGAGTCTCAGTAGAAGGAGTACTGGTTTTCCACCGCCCGGGTCCGGCTCCGGGCACCATCAGCATCATGATAGTCCTCAGCACTGTTGGCAGGGGCCTCTGGCCGGCGCTCAGCACTGTCGCTCCGGGGGCCCAGGGCACCCTCCAGGCGGTGGTAGGGTGCAGGGACGGTGGCAGCGGGGGCCGCAGCCACCCCCTCGGTGGGCGGCGGGGCTGGCGCGCCGGCGGGGGCTGTGCTGCAGAAATAGTGCGGAGGTGGCAGGTCGACCCGGCAGCCTGGTGACTGCGACACAAGGGCTGCTGGGGGGCCGGCATCTGCAAGGGAGACAGGAGTTTGACCCCTCCATTGCTACCTGGGGGCTCAGACCCTCCCCTCCCTCACTGACACCCTCCCACACCCACCCTCTCTCCCCTGCTCACCCTCTCCATCTTGGACACCACACTTCCCCAACCCTCCTTGCCCACCCAGCATAGCAGGACGCTCCGAGTCCCATGGACCCCTCCGCTCCTCCCCTGCCCGTGCCAGGGGACTGACACCCACAGCCAGGGACACGCAGGTCACCGTGGCACAGCCCTGCTGCTGCGTGGTCCTCCCTGCCTACCTTCAATGGGATAACACCCACCTTGGGGCATCTCCAGAGCCACCCACCCACCTTGGGGCATCTCCAGAGCCACACACACCAGTATGGGCACAGGTTTACAGAGGGGTCAGTGGGGGAATCCCAGGGATCAGTCCATTTTGGATCCCCATGAGATCCCAGCCCAACCACCAGTCCAACCCTCCACACGCAGCCGTGGCCCCAGCACTTACCGGGCAGCGGGCTCTGGGCCACGACGTAGCTGCGCAGGGTGATGTCGGCCGAGCCGCCCGACTCCAGCGGGATGGGGTGCGTGTGGAAGTGGCGCAGCATGTCGAAGATGGTCTGGAACCAGAGGTGCTGCACGTGGCATTGCCCGCTCTCGTTCAGCGACAGGCGGAGGTGCTGCAAGGGCAAGGGGCCAGTGGGTGAGCGGGGGATCCTAAGGGTGAGATTCACCCTCGCAATCAGCGGGAGCCACTGCTGTCAGCCAAGGGAGGTTTGCTCGTAACAGAGGACTGTTATTTTTTCCTTGCCTGGCCAGTAGGGTCTCCTGCTGTGGGGTATTTCCTGCAAAATCCCCCGCGCTGCAGCCCTGGGAGAAGTTTGTCCCCTCGCAGTGCGTGCCGTCTGGTAGAAAAGGGACCCAGCAGAAAACTGCACGTGGGTTGTTTTTTTTTTTTTTAATAGCGCATCTGCGTACTTCAGGACATGGAACAGACAAGAAGAGGGCAGGGGATGATATGCCAGCTACGCTGGGCTCCCATGGGGTGTTCAACCTTATGCCAGCGTGGCAGGCACTGATCCAGCTGGGACAGTGCTGGTGGGGCTGGGCAGGGCGCAGAGGGCTGCTGGGGAACACGGGCAGGCAGCCCCGAGGGATGCCCTGCCGGGGTGCAGCTCCTGCAGAGCTGCCGTGTTTGGGGTCACCGTGTGGCACCCGCTTGCTTGTGGAGCCCGGGCTGCTGGGCAGGGCTGGCACTAATATTCAGGGAGAAGCAGAGGACGCTCACCTTGGCTTTCCCCTGGAAGTTGAAGGTCAGCACGTATTCCCCCGGCCGCGTCTCGCTCTGCCGGATGACGAACAAGCCGTGGCTCCGGGCACCCCCGAAGAGCACCAGCTGAGCCGCCTTGATCCGCGAGAGAGTTCCGTGGAACCAGGGGAAGTCAGAGAGGTTGATCTCCGCTTCCGCTTCGCCGTCTTCCCCTGGCCGCAGGGACAGCAAGTTTTTAGGGAGCACCCGGGCATCGCCCTCTCCCAACCCTTCCCCCTCCGTGCACCCCCAAGAGCGAGGTGCTGGGGCCACATCCTGCATCCCAGTACCTGCGAGATGCCCGGCGGGGGAGGACTCCAGCGTCTGCAGGAAGCTCTCCAGCGGGACGTGGGTGAGGAGCTCCCCCAGGGAGTCCCTGCCCCGGCCCTGGGGCGTAGGGACGGTGGTGGCCGTGGCGGTGTTGTGAGCGCCGGGCAGGGCACATCTGTCCGGCGGCCTGGGCACATCTGGAAGGGAATTTGCAGAGGGATTGGCTCACAGTTTGGCATCACCCGGCACCACCAGACAAGGCTGGGGGCTGTCCTGCTCAGAAGGCCACTGCGCTGGAGCACCCTGGGTTCTTGGAAACATCTCGGGGCTGGGTTATGGCTCTGGCCGCAGCACGGGGGACTCCCTTTCAGCCTGCACTGGGTTTCCTTCCCCCAGTGCAACTGGGGCAGGGGACACAGATGGGGATGGAAACAAGGCAAGGAAACAAGATAGGGATGTGCAAGCGGAAGCTGCCTGCTGGGACACAGACACTCCAGCGCCTGTAGAAAGGGGCTTGATTTTCTGCATGCATCAGGATGTCTGGGTGCAAGGCCGATGTCTTCCAGCAAGGGCGGGGGGCATCTCCTCAGGGTGGGGGCAAGTACAGGGAAGAAGGCGGCAATGTTCAGAGGAAGATCCATCCCCACAGCACCTGCTTCAGGCTTCTTCACTTTATCACTGGCGGGATATCGTTCCCCAAAACCAGAGCTGGCACCTGGAGATGCCCATGCTCCCCAGCGGGTGTTTTTTCCACGTGTAGGTCCTTACCATCCGCCAGGAACTCGCAGCTGCAGGAGGACACCCTGCCCGGCAGACAGGCTCCCTGCACGCAGGACGCCAGCTCGATGTCGTCCCCGCTGTCCCTGGGGGGAGAGCACAGAGCAGACGGTCACACGCCAGCTGCCACGCTGCAGGGATGCATGCAATGGGGATTCCTGACCAAATGAAACTGCAGCTGTGATCCAGCTGCACACCCCGATGCTCCTTGCTTCCTCCTGGAGCGGCTGCCACGGACAAAGAGCATCTGCAGCATTGAGACCAGAGCGGCCACCAAAACAACGTGGCCTTTTGGGGGTGAGAAACCAGCATAGGAGGGATTAAACCCTTGAAAGCCCACATGACGTGGGTCACACCAGCTAGTCCTTGCTGCAGCATTTTGCTGCAACCTTCTTGGTTTGAATGGAAACCCATTACCTTTGCTTTCAGCGCTTTGCTTTGCAAGACGTATGTAGGTGCACGTGCACTCCCACCACCAACTTCCACCCAAGGCTGCTTTCGCTTTCACCCTCCGCAAAAGGAATTACCAGCCCATAGGAATTACATCCCCAAAAGATGCCAAAAACCCAAGCTGGGCTACCCAGAGCGAGACAGCGAGGGGAAGCAGAGCAAGGAGGGGGATGCAGTGGTGCAGCCCCCGTGGAGAGCATCCCTGCCGCCTGACCCCTGCCCGTGCACTCCAGCACCCTCCTTGCACAAGCCCCCTGACATGTTCCACAGCCTATTTTTATCCTGGCCGCCGGTGAAAGCCCGCGGCGCTCGGCTACCCTTAATGGTGGCCACGTGGGCGCAGGCAGCGAGGAAGCGGCTGCGTTAGTGGTAACGGCTCACGAGGGAGCTGCTGAATTATTTAGTGGCCAGTAAGTGAATCAGCCATTGGGAGTCATTCAGCTGCAGCCGGTTAAAAACAAGAAAGGGGGAAGGAAACCAAAACCAACAGCGCTCGGCAGACAAGCCGTCGACAGGCGCTCACGCAGCAGCTCCAGCACGCAGCCCTTGGCAAAAGCAACAGGAGCTGATTGAAAATTCGTTCTTGGCACCGAGCGTGTGTGTCGGTGTATTAAACAGCTCATTATTATTTGCTCTGGAGTTCATTATTATTTGCTTCACAGTCACGTCTGGAGGCTAAAGCGGGACTGCGCTGGGTGCTAAGCAAACATAAAAGGCTGGGAGGCTGCCGGCGGCAGCGCGAGGGGCTGGCGCGGGGCTGCCGGCAGCTTCTGCAGCAGCTCGAGGCGAGCATGGCCACGGCCCTGGATGGAAAACCAGCACCCAAACATGCACTGGGAGAAGGAGAGCCATGTTTTCCAGCCTCACCTCTGTCAGCAGCCCAGCCCATTGCTTCTTGAATTATATATTTTTCAAAGCAGCAAAAGCTGCTGGAGTGCATTAGTGCATCCTCCCTGTGAGATGCAGCCTCTGCGGTGACCGACCCCGCAGCAGCCGAGCCGCTGGAAGGGAGCAAAGGCAGCCTGGAATCAGCTGGAGCCTCTCCAAGCCCCTGTTCCAGGTTTGCTTGAGGTTTTCACCTCTGCAAGCTCGGGCACCTTGTTTTCCCCAAATTGTGCCAGGAACAGCAGCACCGGGGTTTCCCCGGAGCCTGGGGAGTGCCTGGGCTGATCCTGCCTCCCTGAGCCAGCCGGAGGGCAGTGGTGCTGGGCATGCGACCCTCCCTACAGCCTGACCCAATGCAGGGTCGATGAAAGAGCAGATGAGAAGTTTTGGGCAGAGGAATTGTGACTCCAGTGACAGCATTAATACCATGGTGATAGAAACATAAATAAATCTATTTAGCCAGCAGAATCTTAAATATACCATGGATGCTGGACTGGAAAAAAAAGCATGGAAAATAGCTCAAATTCCCTATAGAAGCTTCAGAAGGCAGGTGTTAGGAGCTTCCCATGTTGAGGGCTGCGTTCCCAGGTCACCTGCCTCTGCCCAGCCGAGGCCACACGGAGCAGGAAAGGGTGAGCAAGCGGCCAGCGCTCTGCAAGGCTGCACCTCTGACACACGCAGCCTGCTAACGCTGCCTCCAGACTTCTGCTGACGCGAATCAGGGGACTTTCTGTAATAACCCGAGAGGCAAAAACGGCATCAGGGGTCACAACCCGTGCTGGGTGGCGAGGGCACCACGGCAGCTCTGAACCCACTCCCCGCACAGCGCCTTCCTCCGGCGAGCCTTACCCGGGGTCGATGCAGTCCTGGATATCGGCCACCCAGGAGTGCTTCTGCAGGGAGTCGATGGTCTCCAGGATGTATTCGGCCCCGTTCCCCACCTGCAAGCAATGCAGGACAGGGTCAGGCTGTGACCAGGGTCCTGCCACCCCCTTGGGGCAAAGCACAGCCCCCAACCCAGCCGGACCCCTGCGTTCACCGGCTGCTATTGAATGACACCTCGGTTGGGCAGGGGGGGAATAAACACCCTTTGCTGGGATGGGACACACCACAGAGATGCTTTGGGGTGTCCCAGCGTCACCTCCGACCAAAGCCAGGGCTCGGAGGAAAATCCCCCACCCCACCGTTATCAGCAAATGCATCGCAAGGTTTTTACAGCCCCCGTGGCAAACCACACCTGGCCAGCGGCACTGGGGACGCACGGCACCACGCACCAGCGCAGACAGCGTCCCACGCATCCGGGGTGCCTCAATGGCCCCCAAAAACCTGCTCTGCACTGGCAGAGCAGAAGCCATGCTGCCTCAAAATCCTACCAGACCCTCAAGCCCAGGAATTTAAAACCTCTTATTTTTTCTGCCTGCTGGTCCATGAGGCTTCTGATTGGATTGCAACAGAGTGGAAGAGAAAACCACTTTAAAAGGAAAAGATGAAAATAAAAATCAGGGTGCAAAAAAAACCTCCAAAATTGCAAGCTGGGGCCAGGGAGGGCCCACTAATGCCCCACATTGGGGGGGGGGCAGAGGGTCTCTCCAGGGCAGAGGGTCTCAGAAGCCACCCCACGCGATGCTGTGTGCCTCTGACACATTCCCCCGCATCCCTCCCGGACCCCTTAGACATGGTGTTCCGGAGCTGGCCAGGCAGCCCTGACTCCGGGAGGGTATCGCCATTGCCAGCCGAGATGTCCTCCTAGCAAATTAAATTAATCACAAACAACTGAATCACCATCCCAAAAATAAGCAGGGCGTGCAGGGAGCGGTGCCCAGCACCTGGGCTGGGGCTGAGCAGCAATCGAGCTGCTCCGAGCAGCGGTGGAGGGGAGCAGCAAAGATCCCCCTCTCATTTTGTTTAACTGGAACAAAGGAGTCTCTCCGGCTTTCCGAGGGCACTGTGTGAAGCCGGCGTGGGAGACAGGGCTGCTCTCTCACGCAGAGTGTGACAGCAAGCGAAGCACATGCAGGGCACGGGTATTTTGCAAGTGCCTGCTTGTGCAATGGGAAAAAAAAAAAAAAAAAAAATGCACGTGGTGTCTGATGGGCGGTGGGGACATGCTGCCTGCTAATTTTTTAGGCAATCTGGGAGAAACGATTGCAACATGGCCTCCCCCAAGTCATGAGGGGCTTTCCCACTCATCGTAACCTGCCGGAGCGCGGCACGTTGTGTGCGAAGGTTGAGGTCGGGCATCAGCCCCGCAGGTGGGAAGACACTGGGGAAACCACAGCACCCCACTCTCTTTCTTACCCCTCTAATTCATACCCCAACATCGAGGGTGCTTCACCCTCTCTGCGAGTCCAGCCAGCAAAGGGAGAATGCAAAAGAGCAGCGAGATGTCCCAGCAAGAAGGGCTGGGGTGGAAAATGAGTTAAGAGAAAATAAATGATGTCAGGAATAGGGGAAAAGCATCCTGTGCCGACAGCTGTGAGGGGAGGGCAAAGGCTGGGGCGGGAGAGGGGCAGCAGGGGATGGGGAGCGAGCCCATGGGCTCTGTGCCTCGCTAGCTCACAGGATCAATGGCAATCAATGAATTAACCCCGCGGCAGGGTGAGCGCCCCGGCCGGAACGGGGCAGGAGCAGGCTGGAGGGTGCCTGGTCCATCAGCCATTTTCAGACCAGCGGGGTTTGGAGCTTTCCCCAGGGTAATTAAAGAAATGGCTGAAGCAGTCACAGAGCCATTAGTGGTGGGATTGGAGAGGGCACATCTGGCTCCAGAAGATGGGAAGAGGGCAAGACCAGAGCCCTCCTCCAGCAGCCAGAGAAACCAGCCCTCCACAGGCACTCGGGAAGCATCCCGGAGCTGAATCCCTCGAGCAGGAATCTGCCACAACCAAACTCCATCAAATTCATCTGCACGCGCTCGTGACAGCCTCAGGGATGGGGAGGAGCAGTGTCACATCCCTGGCGTTGGCCATACTCTGGACATCGATGTGACGCTCCAGCAAGGTGCGTAGCAAGACATGGTTGAGATGAGGCTCGTAAGGGGATCTAGAAAATAGGATCATAAGCAGGTGATGAGCCATATTCCAAGAGCAGTTACTAACGGTTAACGGGTTATCGATGGCTAACGATCACAGCTGAGGGATAGGCTCAGAAGCTCTGTCACATCAAGGACTCTCTCCGTGCATGCTGCTCTTCAGCAATGATTAAGACAAAAGCAAAGAGAAGATGCCTAATCAATTCACGGATGACACCACATTGCAAGTGTGCTGGAGGATGAGAGGAGAATTCAAATGAACTCGTCAAGGCTGAGAAATGCTCTGTGGCAGAAAAAGCCCACGCCAGCCCCCAGCTCAAGGACACAGGCGAGCTCTGTGCTCATGCTGATTGCCGTGGGCGTCTGGGCTGGGGAACCATGGCTCTGGAACAGTTCTGCAAAAATTTTCGAGGGGTTACACCAGCCCACAAGTTGTGTATGAGTCAACGTCATCATCAGGGTACGAAGAAAGCAACTGGATCAACTTGGGCAGGGTAAAGGGGAAGAAGAAAGGAGAAGCAATCAAAAGAGAAGCAATCCTTCCCATCTGCTCCTGGCCGTGGTACCATGTATGCTTTGGGGCATGCTCTCTCCAGACCCTACAAGGAAAGCGGAGAGGACCTTGGGCTGGTCAGTCTGGAGAGAAGATGACCCATGAGGTTGGTCTTTGAGGCACAGAAGACAACAGCCGAATTAGCCTCCGTGTCCAGGGTGGACACTGGCCACAGTGGAGGCTGAAGAGCAAGAAGCCCTTGGAGCTGGGAGGATGCTCTGGAGGAGGCCGCCAGGAGAAGGCATGGGACCTTTACAAGGAGCTGGCTTTGGTGGAGAGCGATTTCCCATAGCAACACGTGCTGGGGCCAGATGGGCTGCCAGGCACGGGCTTTCACAAAGCTACGTTCAGTTTTTTTCCCTCCTCTGCTTTCAGAGTTTTCTAAGCTTTTAAGCAGGTTCATTCAGCTGGGAAGCTTGGCCTCTCTGCTCTGCCTTTGCCACACGCTTTTAGGGAGAAGCATCAGCAAGAGAGGTGGGTTTTGTTTTTTTTTTTTCACCAGAGGTAGGACACAGAAATCCTCAAAACACTGCTTTCCCCTGCCATGCACATGTGCTACCTCCCAGCCAAGGCACATCCAACGTCTCTGATGGAGAATGGGAGTCCATTAGCACAAGCAGGGAGACACAGCCTCATTAGCTGGAGAGAAACACCATCTCCAAAAACATGTCCATCATCATGGCAGCACACCACACCTCGAGCCAGGACCCTGCAAAATTCACCCCACCTCTGCCATGACGGGGTGCTGCCTTTCGGCAGAGCAGGACAGAGCATTAAGCTAATTAATGGCATTATATGGAAAACTTTCTGGAGAGAGAAAGACTTTCACTCTTCACTTGAGCCCCCAGATCCGCGTGGGGTGGTTGATCCCCAGGGCGTCAGCGGCCCCGCACAGCCCTTCCCATCGCCCCGTGTCAATGAAGCGGCCACCACGTGCCACCGATCCAGGCCAGTGGCGCGTTTCCCCTTGCAGGTCGTCTCTGGACACTAATTGAACCGTCTCCTGGAGACACAGCGACGCAAAACCTCGTGGTGAAACCCAGGCAAACAGCCCTGTCCCAAAATACCTGGGCATCAGGTGGAGGCTGCATCACCTGAGGAGGGGGCACAATCTGGGGAGGGGAGGCAGGGATCCCACGGGGAGCATCTCAGCTCTGAAAACCGAGGCAACGATCCTCTTGGAGACTGAGAATCCCCGCAGCGGGGGGCTGGATGCGGGCGCAGATGGGGTCCCCGTCGGGACACCCACCGCTGCCACCCTGCTCTCACCTTCAGGACAAAGGTGTTGTCCTTGTCGGGCATCTCCAACGGCATGGTGGTGCGGACCTCGATGATGGCTGACAGCGGGATGCTCACCTTGGGTTTGGAAGCCTGGGAAAAGAAAAAAAAAACTGTATATATTGAAAGAAATCAATAAATAAATAAATAAATAAAGTCGCTCAATCAAATCAAACTGTCCCAGGGGATGACGCAGCATGGCTCTCAAAGGCAAGATCACGGCTCAGCCTGCGCAGTTATTACAGAGGGGGGGAAAAAAAAAAAAGCATTGATTTCCCTCATGTGCCTGATAACTCCAAGCTCTTTTAATTAAACCAAGAGGAGGCCCAGTGGAAGACAGGGAGGTGAGTGCATTTAACTGCCAAAGCTCTTCCTTGCTCCAGCACGGCCTGCTATGCCAGCTCTGCCAAGACACGTATTCCTCTCCGTTGCAAACCCTCTCCCGCCGGAGACGTGCTATCTGAAGGGATGGTTCCTACGCAGAAAGCTGCCCGGGAAGACACCCCGTTTATCCAGCGCAGGAGCGGCGTTTCAACCGAGAAACTACAACATATCAGCCTTAGCCACGCAGGGAATTTTAATTACATTAAAATAAAGAAAAATTAATTTCCCCTGGGGCCCACGGCACCTGCCGGAGCCTTGATGGTGGGGCAGGACCCGGTGCCTCCCACTCAAAGTCTCTGCTGAGCAACAAATTCCCCAGATGTTTGTTTTAATTATTACAAATCTCGCAGAGCAGCTCCCCGGGGCCAGTTCCCCCGGGGCTCCAGGATTCAGAGCATCCCGGCTGCGGGAAGCGGAGATGCGGTTTAGTCACCCAAACCCACGCCTGGTGCCTTGGGTGGACGGGGTGGGACGAGGCCCCCGACAAGCCCCGCTCTGCAGGTTACCGACGATGGGTTCAGTTCCCATTTTTTGGAAGGGGGAAAAAAAAAAAAAAAAAAATCCAAGACAGAATAGGAACTGCTTTTTCCCCTCCAGGACGTTTCGTTTCCACCCCAGCGCTGCCTCCAGGCGCCTCTTGGCCCGCGGGGCTCAGCCCTGCCCCAGGGAATTTTTCCATCTTGGTGTTTGCAAAGGAGAAGGTCAGAAAGGAGGAGGCAGGTGCTTTGAAAGGAAAGAAAATACGGTGTTAATTTACTACTGAGCTGGAGAAGGGTATTCCCCGGGAGAGCTCTTCCCTGTAAAGATTTAAAGACACGACTGTAGTTTTTGTAGGGCCTACACAAAAACAAACCTGCGGGCTGCCGAAGCAAAAAGCAGTTTTCCTCCAGCTGTGCCAGGCTGGTGCCGCTTTTACAGCCGAATCATTTGCCAGATGGAAAGCAAGATGGGATGAGGGGAGAAAGATATAAACCAAAGCGGGGTGTGATTATAACAGAAGAGCAGACAATGTTCATAAAAGTCGTCATAAAATCATTTCAAAATTGATTTTTAGAGGCAAATCAAGACACACTAAAAAAAAAAAAAAAAAAAAGAAATCCCTCTATGAGCACTCTCTTAAATGCTTTAAGAGCAACACTTGTTCCATTTTAACCTGAGCTTATTGCCCCTTTGGTGTGGCCAACTCGCCAGTGCTGCTCCGTACCGGGTTCACTGGATTCTCTGCTCCCTTCCAGCCGGGATGCGTGTGGTTCCTGGGCCTGGGGAGCCTCCCAGGCTGGCTACCAGTGACACAGAGCATCTGCACCCGCGCTGAGCCGCTCGACAGAGATGCACTTGCGTTCAAACTCATATTTTATATTTTATTGGTAGAGATGCGACGGCTAGGCGAGAGGCATGGACTAACAACAGCAGTGCCAAGGTTCATTCTGGCCTCAAAAAAATAGAAAATGATGTTTAAAAACATGAACTATCCTGCTGTCCCTATGTACAATGTACAGATCCACCTCTCTGCCAAACTGAGGGTCACCGGGCATTCGGAGCACACAGAGAGCCGCGGAGCAGCAGCCCCACGTGCGTGCCCTGCATGAGGGCTCGCGTTGGCCCAGCTTTGCTACCGGGGGCTGAAACGCAAGGGGGAAAGCCCTGCAGAAGATAAAGTAAATGAGATTTTTCTTCCCTAGGTATTTAAATAACCTGAGATTTCATTACCGACACACACAGCTAGTAAAGCCCCAGGAAACAGCTTATTATTTGCCCTGTGCTCTTCAGAGAGGAGAAGGCACAGCGCAGATGAGGCACAATCACGGCGTTAGCACAGGTGAGGGATCGGCAGCACAACGCGTCCCTTTGCTCGGCCCAAGAGCAAACGTGGTCCCATGGCGAGGAGCAGACCGAAAGTCTCCTAATCCACATTGCTTGAGCAAACCGCTCCACCCCTCAGCCTTCCCCCCAGGGAAACAGGGACAACGCTCCCCCGCGTCGCCTGCAGGAGGGATGCGTGTGAGACGGGGAGGGAGGACACATCGCAATGAAAACCGGCTCCTGATTTTGAAGCTTTCAAGTTACAGGTGAACAGATGCAGGCAAAAAAACAGCGATGTTGTGGATAATAACAACAATAATCACTGCTCTTCTGCCCAGGAGAGGCTGTCTGAGGGGAGAGCTGCAAAACCCTACAGTAGCGATGCTCCAGCCCAGCATCACTGGCGTCTTCTGTCCCCACCACCAAAAGCTGCATTGGTGCAGGTGCAAAATTATTCCAAATGAATTATTATCTTTACAAGAAAAAACCACCCTGCTTTCAGAAAGTGGACTAGCAACCCTCTGAGATCTAAAGCACAAAGCCCAGGCAGCAATCCCAGCCACACTGCTGCTGCGTGAGCCACTGGTCAACCACGCATCTCTGCAACGCACCGGGAAGAGAAAAATCCGTCTGGATAGCTGGGACACACCACGTCTTGATGGGGGAATGAGCTTTTCCACCAAGACTGCTGATATCTGAGTGTCAAAGGACCAGGCAGAGGCTTCAGCAAGGGCTGCGGAGGAAGGAGGGGGCTGCGCCCTGGTGAAGGGCAGCAATCGGGGCTTGCAGGTGGGATGGGTTTCAGTCACGGTGTCCCCTCCATTCAAGGGGGATTTCATCCCAGCTCAGCAGTGGAAATAAAAAACCTCAAGCAAAGCCCAACTGCTGCTTTCTCAGAAAAACAACACTGGAGAAAAGCCAGGACTTACCTTTGGAGGGACGTAAAACTCAAGGAGGAACCTCTCTCCTTCCACCTTCCCCGCTTTCCGGAGCAGGAGGCGGCACTTCTGCCACTGCGAGCTCCCCACACAGTTCGTGTCGTCGGCCACCATGTACCGCAGCGTCCCTTCCCTCTGGATGTCCACCAGCTCCACCTTGGAGGAGGGCACCTTGGACAGGCGCAGCTTGTGGGTCCATTTCTCCCGCGGGTCACCGGGCTCCTTGCCCCCAGCTGGCCACGGCTCCCTCTCGGTTCTCCGGCCAGCTGGGGCAGCCTCGGCGCCTGGCTCCGGAGAGGACTTGCGATGCCACATCTCCTTCATGCCGTCCACCACGCACAAGCTCATGTTCCTCAAGGAGAAGCCTTTCTTGAACTTGGGCTTGGTGGCTGCGTGGATGGAGACGTCCTCCGAGCTGCGGGACTGGCCGTAGGAAGAGACCTTGCGTGCCTGCGCCTGCTGCGCCGGGCTCAGGTACCGTCCGGCACCCAAGGGGGTGTCCATGCTGTCCAGGGACTCGGTAGATGTCTCCTCCTTCCTCGGAGTGACCTCGCGCCCGTAGGGGACGTGGCAGTTCTGCAGCCCCACGAAGGGCACGATGTTGTACTTGGTGGGGGAGTCGGACACGAACACCCGGCTGACCTCCAGGCTGAAGATGTCCAAGAAGTTGGCGGCGAAGTGGTGGGAGAAGGACGTCTCCGCCCCGGGGGTGTCGTAGTGGGGGTTCTCCTTCAGGAACTGGCAGAACTTCTGGGCGAAGTCGACGGCGGCCGCCTGGGCGTGCAGCTCGCAGAACTCCCTCCAGTCGGGGAGCGGGGAGGAGGGCTCCTGGCACAGGGCATCGCCGTTCATGGCTGCCCCATTCCACCTGCCGGCGGGCTGTGGGACAGAGGGGACAGCGTGAGCGCGGGCAGGGACATGGGCAACCCACCTTGTGCGCCTCTGCAAACGGGGGTCTCCCCCCGCCACGATGCAGGAGCAGGTTTGCAGCCCCGGTGCAAAGGGAAACGCTGTGGGAAAGCATTTTTTGTGCCGTTCCCTCTCCACCTCACACGCCGGAAAAAATCTTGGCCCCAGCAGCAGCCATAAATTGTACTTATTTTACGATTATGACCATGCAAAAGCATTATTGATTTCTCATAAAACCGCTAAGGAGTCCCCGACCGGAGGAGCCCAGGGGGATTCCCCTTAGGATTTCTCTCGCCCGTGTGTTCTGCCCGGGCACGGCAGCAGCTCTGCCACGGGGCGAGGGCAAGGCAGCTGGTCCTTCTCCTTATCCATCCATATTTCTGCCCTGATTCTTTGCCACATCAATTTTGTGGCTTTTGGGTGTTTTTTTTTTTTTTATTTTTTATTTAAGAGACTCATTAGAAGAGACATGGATCTTGCCTCTTTAGTTGGCTCTGCCAGAGCTGCTCATTCCCAGGCTTTGTAGCCCAGACCCCTCCTCGGCCAGGTGACATCTCAGCTGGGGCCGGCACTGCTCTCGTGTCCCCCGCCATGGCCGAGCCCTCCCTGTCCGGTCACATCTCCGTCAGACCGAGCTGAGCTGCTGGAGCTGCGTGGGAGCTCAGCCGCTGCCCCTCGCCCTCCCCGCTGAGCATCGGGCACCCTGGTGTAACAGATAACCTGGGACAGGTCTTCAGCAGAGGCCGACGAGTAGGTAAGGTAGGGATTTTGCTGTTCTCCATTCACAGAGCAGCTCTTTTGCCGGCGAGGGATTACTCCTGCTAATAAATCACGCGCAGTAACCTGCCAGCAGCTTACACAGCCAATAATTAATTACTGCTTGGATGAACTGTGCAAGCTGTGGGACTGGGGCACTGGGCTAACCCGCTCCCCATGCTCCAAACGCCAACCGTGTTTGGGCACCAGACCCTAGGTGGGATCAGGCCCCAAAGGCTGAGATCCAGAGCAGCAGTGGCAGCCAGGAGCCGATTGCCATCTCCTCAGCACATCCCTGTGGAGAGGAGACACCCCCCGACCCACCAGCATGAAACATCTGAGCTCTCCAGGAGCACCTCCACGCCTGGAAGTGGCTCTCAAACTCCCCTCAAATGGGGAGAAACGGGCAACAAAAGCGCTCGATGCAAAGAGAAACTCCAAGTTGCTTGAAAGCCAGAACCTGGGGAACTTGGCTTCTCCGCTGTCTCGTAAGGACCACACAGCTTTCCCCTCAGCAGCATCTCTGCCCCCCATGAGGCATCTTTTCACCTTTGAGATGGGGATCTGCTCGGTGCCTTGGTTGTGCCAGGGGGGCAGCAAGGACGGGGCACACACATGGCCATCGGGGTGACCCACACTGGCCCCTCACATCCCCCAGCAGAAATCCCCGGCGAGGCCCTCGCAGCATCACAGGGCTTTCCCGGAGATCTCAGCAGTCCTGCTCACAGGGATCCATGCCAGCTGGGAAAAATCCCATCCTTGCAGTTTAGAAGCAGTGTCTGAATTTCCCCAAGAGACAGGAAAGCAACAGAAAATGCAAAGCTGTTTATTACCCGCCCTGCAAATGCGATTCCTACTTATCCATCCATCACCAACCAGAGAATTTAAAGACTCAGCTCGCAGCAGCAGTGCCTGCTGCCCTTCAGCTTTAAAATTCACTGCCTCAGCTCCTCACTATCGCCCTGGCACCCAGCCACGGGCCAGGAGTATTTGGGCTGGGGAGAAAAAGGAGATGAAAAGGAATCTCCTGCTGCCGACCCAAGCGGGCACAGCAAGAGCAAGGGAGGGGGAAAGGGTGCAAAGGGAAAAGAGCAGAAAGGGACTGAGAAAACCACAGGGCAAAGGGTTTAATGGCATCTGCCAGAGGGGAGCAGCTCAGCTCTGCCTCAGCGTTGAGCCCCAGGGCTTTGCTGGTGTCCCCCGACAAACTGGGGGAGAACCCTTCTCCCCATCCATCTCTCCAGGAGAGACCGGTGCTACGAAGCAGGGTCAGCCTGCCCAAAACCGAGGGATGGCAAGCCAAGATGCAATGTACTCCCAGTGATTAAGGAAAAAAAGAAGAAGAAAAAAAAAAACAACCCAAAAAAGAGGCACTTCAAAAGATATAAAGCCCCAAACAAAAAGTCTCGCCATGCAGGCACTGCAGCCGGGCTGGGGCTGAGACGCGCACGCAGAGGCATCACAGCATCTTCCTTTCATCTGCACGGGGATGACAGACTTTAAAAGGCCAATTTATAAAAATGAAGCCTAGAGGAGAGACATCTGGCAGGTCTGAGGCGGCGGCGGGGGGATTACCAACCCTGCGCTGCGTCTCCGACCCCCCTGCCCGGAGCGGGCCCGTGAGCCCCCCAGCCAGGGCCCAACGGCAGAGGCTGGGAGCAGGTGGGGTGGCTGGGAGCGGCCCCCCGGGACCGCAGAGCTGTCGCCGCCCCGGCACGTACGCGTTCACCTGATTTCAGCGGGAAGCGGGCTCCCAGTTATCTGTGCAGATTTACCTTTCATCTGGGTGCCTCCGCTCCCCCCCATACCGACAGCACTGCCCCATTTCTTGAAATAACTCATCATGCCACAGACAGCATCCCCGGGCAGGGCGGTGGAAGCGAAGACGAAAATAAGCTCAAGATGAAAACAAGCAGCAAATCTGCGGTTGCTTTTTGGAAAGCAAGGGCCAGCCGCTTTCAGCCCAGCTTACCAAGGGTTGCAGTTCCCAGGCACCTTCCGACGGAGCCGGAGCCCTTCGGATGTGCTACCTCCTGACTCCAGACCTGGCTCAGGGCCACAGCCTTGAGTCCCTGACCTGGGTTACACATGAGGACAGACATATGAATGCATGAAATGAGGAATTTTCTTATCAAAGGGAAGCCACAGAGTGGCAACCAAGACATCAGGCTGGTGACGGGCTCCTAACCCACCTGCACGAGTCCCCAGACACCTCGTAGGGCAGAGCTCTGCTGCTGCTGTAACCGAGCAATTCAGAAGAAGGGGAAAAAAAAAAAAAAAAAAAGATTTCTGGGGATCGGCCAAGTGGAAACCCAGGTTGCAATCGCAGGCAAGAGCCAGCCGCTGGCAGCGATGTTGTGACAGCCTCTCCTGATAAGCTGTGCTGATACATCCCCTGCACCGGGGATGCGTGTTGGCACACAGAAGCAGAAAGATCTGAAAGTTGAAGTAAGCTACCGACCTCAAGAAGAAATGAAATTTAAACTGTCAGCAGAAGTGCAAGAGACCATGGAAAAAAAAATAAAAAGTCGTCTCCGGTGAAGCAGGAGTCAGTGAGCGACAACAAAGCCATCCGGATTTGCTGAACCAGGGACGCGGGGAGGAACCAGCATCTAATGAGGTGTTAATAACCTGAACATGCAGTGCTGGTCATGGGACAGCCAGAACAGCCAGCCCAGCACTTGCTCCAAGGGCTTTATTTAAGGAAACAACCCTAATAAAGAGATGTTTCCCTTCTGCCCAGTGCAGCCAGGCTGGGCCAAAGCGATCCGAATTTCAATGGGAAAAAACACTGTCCAACAGAGACTGGGAGAGGCCAGCCTGCATTCCTCCATCCCTGCCTGGACGGAAAACTCCCAGAGCCAACCGTGTGCCCAGCTGGGAGAAGGGAAAGGCAGGAGGAGAGGAAGGAATAGCCCACACCAAGGCAAGCCGCTCGCTTTCCAGCAAGATCAACACCACTCAAAGCCCGGGCGTGCAATCCCGTGGGAATGACGCAAGGAAACCCAGGCACCTGCTCCCCCAGAAAAGCGCCTGACCTCAGCGTGCTGGGCCAGGGGAGATCCCCGAGTGACGAGCAGAGCCGAGAGCAAGGCGACACCTCCCCGGGCCGATGCTCCTGGCTGGCAGGCAGCCGCACTGGCAGCTCGTGAGGGAGCCTGGCGCCTGCCTGCACAGCCCGGGGAAAAAACAGCTAAAACCGGGATGGGGACTGCCCTTGGGAATGCCAAGGCACGCGGGGCTCGGAGCTGATGGAGGAAGGGGAGCAAGCACATCGTCTTCACCCTTCCTGCCCAAGCCCAAAGGGATGTGGGATGCATAAACCACGGAGCTGCCATGCAAAGACCACACATCCTCCTCTCGAGGGGGTTCCTTCCCCACCTCGAGGTGGGGACACATCAGGACACATCAGAGCTTTAACTGCACGCAGAGGCTGAGCTGAGGAAGAGAAAGCCATAGGGAAAAAAAAAAAGCAGAAGTTACCTGTCCTTGTGCGTTACGCATCCCTCCAGGCCCACTCACCATCCCCACCGCAGCCCCAGGGCAGGAGAAGTTGATTGCTCTCTGCGCTCCTCACTGCTCCATGTACTATTTGTACCCTATAGATCTTAAATCAGACCGGCTGTCTGAATCAGATAGAAATTGAAACAATCTTTGTTCCTCTCATTTACTGTCCATCCCACTAAAATATTAATTGAACAGCATTGTTGCCTCAATTTTAATGGTCAAACCACCTTCCTTGAACCAATCCCCCATTAAATGCATGCTTTGACTGCCTGCCCAGACGCATTAGAGGGTCCTCCTGTCACCTGAAAACATTTGTCCGGAGTGAAAAGGCTTCTCGGGTCTTTTTCTGCTGCCTGATGAGGGATTCCTCCAGCCACAGCGCTAGCTCTCAAAACAGACGACCCCAAAAGCACCCAGAGCAGTGTTGGATGGCTGTTTTCCAGGGCAGAGTTTTGGGGCATGGGTGCTGAAGGGAGACGTCTTCAAAAGATAAAACGGGCAAGAAAATACCCTTTTCCCTGCTCTTGCACATAGGATGGTCTCCCTACAGCCCTGCGTTCAACCCCCCAGCTCTGCATCCCGACGCCAGCCCTGTAGGAACCAATGCTCCTGCAAATAAACCAGGCTTTGGGGGCTGCACCCCGCCGGCAGCGGCGCAGCCCGGACGCAGCTCCAGCCCTGCCGCTGACTGATGGAGTGATTCCGCAGCCCGCGGCACCGCTCAGCCTGCGCCGGGGGGCCTGCTGCCGGCCGGGACCCCCGGGCGCTGGAGGGGACACACAGACACTCCGCTTTCTCACAGGCAGCCAGTCTGCCAAGACCAGCCAAGCAGAGCTCAGGCCCATGAGTCTCCCAGCAAAAAAATGACATTTTCTCCATTTCCCACTATTCTGACCAACTTCAGACCTCCCTCCCCTCCAAAATCCCCCTCCAGCGTACATTTTTACCTCCCGTGCTGACAGCTGCTGGAAAATAAAGACAAATTAATAGACAAGATCCACTGGATCTTAGATAATCTCTTCCCTGAGTAATTCCACCCAGCTTGCAGGGAGCCACGCTGCCAGCCCGTGCGTGGGGCTGGAGCATCACCCAAGCCACTTAGCACGTCACTGGCGGGGCGAGGGACCCGAGTGGTACCACGGGGAGGGGGGTCCCCAGGGTGCAGCGACGCGATGCTGGGCATCATGAACGCAGCCTGGGGCTTGGAGGTAGCGTGCTACATCTGGAAATAAAGCAGAGACACCCCCTCAATGCCTCAAAATAAAAGCTGTCTATTTCTTGAGGAAAAAAAAGTAAAAATTTTTTAACAACTAATTTTAAAAAATAGAGCTTTTCGTAAAGGAGGTCAGAAGCTGTTGTCCCTTCCCCGTCGCTCAGGAGCCACCTCACCTGCCTGTCTCCGTCCGAGGAGCTTCCCGCAGAAAAGCAGCCTGTCCAACATCTATTTTTAACCACCACAATAGCTGAGCCTCCCAAGAGGAGTGGCCGAAGCCCTGTCCCCAACCAAGCAATCTCACATTTCCCTCGCTAAGCCTAGATTTCCTTCCGCCCCTCAGCCCACAACAGAACTCTCCTCCTCCTCCCGGCTTCCCACCCTTGTAAAACTATTTGCACATCCACCTCCGGGCCGGACCCTCGCTGGTGCCATGCACGGTGTCGTCCACATGCGTTATATATCAACTACTGACCCGGTACCCTGGGGCAGACCCTTCCCGGACTCAGTTACACCAAAGAACGGGAGATTTAGCTGCTCCCTCACCACCCCTGGATGCACCTGAAACTCAGGGGATTTAAAGAAAAAGTCCCTGCCGCATGAACCCAACTGCAGTTCCCCAAAAAAGTGCAAACCCTTTGAAAGAGCGTGCCTCCCCCGCCCCAGCTCACCGCTGGGGATCCCCCTTCGATGGGACAGAGAAGCCCCCAAGATAATTTTTCAATTATGGCACATAATAAACATGGGATAAAGTTACACAGGTCTGTAGGAAATCTTATTGTGGTTTTTTTTTTTTTCACTTTGCAGATCTAATTCCCCCACACATCACTGTCTCATACCCGCCTGCAAACAGCGTTAAACTGCTGCCTAATGGTATCTGAGCTTGGGAAATTCAATTCTACCCAGTGCGTTACCCAGGACTGCTACAATCGCTGCTAATTGCTTAAGTGGTGTATTAAGCAAAACACCTTATAAAAAATCCAGCAGGCTTTGGACCCCCCCTCCCCAAGCAGAAGATGCCTGAACACCCTGTGCTGGTTGCCAGCCCTGGCTGGAGATCCTTTTTTGTGCCAAAAGCTGCCAGGACTCAGTGCGGCAGGGCACAAACCTGCTCCCTTCTTCCCGACGGGACCCTGGAGCGGACACACACTGGGTCCCTCACCCGGTCCCCTCTCCAGTGAGCATCTGTGTGTGTGTTGATGGATGCAGTGCTCCGGCCAAGTCTCGCCCCAAGCCTGGACCCTGCACCCGGCAGCACAGGCTGTCCTCCAAGCCCTTCTGTTTTCCCTTTATCAAAAATCGGATCTGGGATGCAGTTTAGGGATAACCTCTTCTCCTCTCCGCTGTGATGGGATTCAAACCTGCAGTTCCTGAGAGCCGGCGAGCATGCTGGGTGCTCCCCGCAGCGGCAGGGTCCCCAATTTCTCTCCGATTGCATGAGGAAGCGAAGCACTGTGCCAGTCACAAGTCTCCAGCCCCCATCCCACCACCTCCCCACCATCGGAACCAGCCGAGGGCAAGCGAGGGCACGGACAGCCTGGTGCGCGGGGAGGGGAGCACTAGCCTTTGGGCCAGAGAAGAGCAGCACCGCCCCGGGGCATCCCAGGCAGCCTGATTCAGCAAGCGCAAGCAGATGTGCAACCATCATCAGGTTTCTCTGCCTGCCTGGGGAAGAGGAGGAGGAGGAAGAGGAAGGGCATTAGCCAGCAACATCCTCATATTGAAGAAATGGGTGATTTACCTCAAGGAGGAAGGGCAGGAGGGGGTTGGACAGGACCACCCTGCCATGGGTGCATGAGACGTGCTCACACCAGCCCAGAAGAGGACGGGAGGGACCTGATGGTCAAGAGGAGCAGCCAGAAGACGTAACCCTGCAGCCAAGCAACTGCAGCACCCCTGAGCCGACCAAGGGGCTCGCACTTGAGGAAGGCAGCAATTTGAACCCCAAAGCCTTGCCCAGAGCTGGACAGGGCTGGCTCTATCCCGCAGCCCCCAGCACCCAGTTGCCCCACCCGACGGCACAGGGAGAACGGTCGCCTTGCGTTGGGTGAGACGCCAGACGCCGGCGGGCAAACCTGCGCCCTTCTCAAAGGCACGTCAACAGGCCAGAGCACCTCTGCAAAAATGATGCAACTTTTTTTTTAGAAATAAGTTATTCAACGGCCACCCTGGGCTGCACTGCAGCATTACAGCAATGGAGAGGCACTGTGAAGCAACACAGAGGAACGCAAGAGGGAAGGTCCAAGAGTGCTCGTGATCCCATCTAATACATCTCCTGGCAGCACACAGTCACCTGTCTGGGCAAACGCAACAGCCGAGGGCCCCAGGGGAGGGGGGCTGAGGGTTTCAGAGAAGCCCAGGTGGTTTAGGAGCACGATCTCCATATAGAAGCACAGCCCCAGATGCCCAGCGTTGCAACCACGGTCCTTCTCAACCCTTCCCCCAATGAAAAAAAAAAAAAAAAAAAAAAAAAAAAAAAAAAAAGATATATGGAGGGGGTTTGAGTAATCCACCAAAGAAGCAGGGGATTTGGGCCTCCCAGGGGATTTGGGCAGGGTGCTGGGTGGACAGAGCGGTTTTACCTCCTCTCCCGTTCCAGTTCACAGGGTCCCCGAGGTGCCGGCAGCGCGGCTCTTCCCGGCCAAGCGCATAACTTCAAACGATGAATTTCACCACTGGAACGAGGGACCGGACCGACTCAGCGGGGCCTGGAAGGCAAAGTTTTACCCGGTCAAGCCCCCGGAGCGAGCGCAGTCGTTCCCAGAGCATCTCCCGGAGGCGTGCGTCCCCCCTAAGCCGGGGCTCAGCGGGACCCAGAAATAAACAGAAGAACCACGGAGAAAGTCCCTCTGCTCTCCAAAGGCCTTCACGTGACGCAGCCCAGCCTCCCCACAGCTGGGGAAAGTTCAGGAGCTGCCCTTACCCCACGGGTGTTCGCGGAGCCCCGTGGGATTCGGGAGGCACCGGCTGCCCCCGGTGATGCAGGATTAGGGGGGCGGAGTGTGTGTGGGGGGGTGGGAAAAGCCCTTGCAAACCACCCCAAAGCAGCCGGTAACCCTCATGCAAAGCCCAAGCAAATAATAATGGTTAATGGTTAAAAAAAAAAAAAAAAAAAAAAAGCATCCACGCGGGGTTATGCGCGCTGTTATGCGGAGCATCCCGCCCACCCACCTGGGTCTGGGGGCTCCGGACGAGCCGGGCAGCGCCGGGACCCAGCGAATTTCGTGTGTGTCGTCGCCCCCCCCCTCCTCCCCGGGGCTCGGGGCCGGGGGAGAGGCGATGCTCACCGGGGCGCGGAGGGGGGAACCGGCCCCGGGGGGCGGCGGCAGCCCCCGGCCCGGCGGTGAGGGGAGGGGGCATCTCCCCACCCCCGCGGCTCCACCCCGCCGCAGGGGCGACCGGAGGGGGCTCCTAAATTGGGGGGGGGGGGGGGCGGGGAATAAGCAAGCAAACAAGGGGCCTCCCCCCTCCCCCGCCGCCAGATGCGGCCGCCATCCGGTACCGGAGGGATGCGCTCGCTCACTCACCCGGTGCCCGGTTCCCCCGGTGCCCGGTTCCCCCGGCTCTCCCGGTGCCCGGCGCTCCCGGCCCGGCGCAGCTCCCGGCGCTGCTCCCCGCGGGCCAGCACCGCCCGGCCGCCCCCCGCACCGCCCGGCGACACCGCCTCCCGCCCCTCCCACCGCCAGCCGCTTTAAAGGGCCCCGCCCGGCCCCCGCCGGGGTCCCGGTTCTCCCCCCGCCCCCTTCTTGAACGTCGGGTCCAGCCCAGCGCAAACGGGGCGACACGCACCGGGCCGGGGTTCCCACGGACGTGGGGGTGGGGGGCTGCACCCCGCGTGTGGGGTCATCCAACCCCACCCATCCCATGGTCTGTGCGGGGGTGATGGGTCTGCGAGGGGTCCCCAAACACCCAGAGGAGCTCCCTAGATCCTCAGAGGGCTCCCCAAACACCCAGAGGGCACCCCAAAAACTCAGAGGGTCCCTCAAATCCCCGGGGGCTCCCCAGATCCTCAGAAGGGCTCCCCAAACACTCAGAGGGCTCCCCAGAGGGCACCCCAAATTCCCAGAGGGTACTTCAAGCCCCCCAGAAGCCCCCCAAGTCCTGGAAGGGCACCCCCCCCCCCCCAATGCCCTAAGCAGGGAAAGCGGATTTTTTTTTTTTTTTTTTTTTTTTTCCCCCATCGACCAGCCCCAAAGCTCATTTTTTTCTCGGCGTATCTGGGGTGATCCCCTGGCACCCCAACATCCCCCGGGCAGTGCTGCATGGGTAGGAGACGAGGTTTGCGGGCCAGCCCCAGCGCTCGCCTTCGCTGCCCCGCTGACATATTTACAGGGCCCGTCTCCCAGCGCCTTCCTCTGCCAAGGGGGTCAGGATCAGATTTATAATCCGCGTCTTACCGCTGGGGAACTGAAGGCTGGAGAGGTTTAAGTGATTTAGTCAGGGGTCACATTACTGGGAGCTGCCTCCCCGGACCCTGCACGGCCCCCCTGGGCCTCCCTGCAGCGTGGCCAGGGGCGGATAAGGATGACTCACCAAAAAAAAAAAAAAAAAAAGAAAAAAAAAAAAGAAGAAAAGAAAGAAAAAGGATTTGCAGGAGGAACAAATCCTTTTTACTTCTGCGAAGCACCTGTAGGATTAAGACAATGCTGGTTATGTAAGGGGCGGAGAGGGGTGTGGGATTTTATTATTGTTATAATTATTTATTTATTATGCTTCCTTGCTGTCCTCTTAGCCTGCAGAGGAATAATTGGGTAAGATTTTGGGAGAGGCTGGTCTGGGGGCACTGAGAGGGTGCAGGAAGAAGGAGGGAGGTTGGCTGTAGGGCTGCTGCACAGCGATGCACCCTTTCCTTTTTCTTCCCCCAAAGCAGAAGAGCACAGCATCTTCCTAAACATTTTTCTTTTTTTTTTTTTTTTTTTTGTGTTTTAGGCAGCGATGTGAAACATGGAGCAAGGGAGATTTGCAGAAGCGCTGCCTAGGAGGCATGACCAGGGTGTGTTTTCCTGACTTCTCTTCTTGGTTTCATCATCACTGGTTTCGTGACAATTTTGGGTGAGCGCCCACCCTCCCGCTTCTGTCCCAGTAGTGATTTCCTTCCCCAGGGATGCTGTGAGGATGAATCCGCCCTCACCAAGCGGTTGGACCCCGCTGCTCAGCGCCCATTACCCCACGCTCGCCCATCTTCCACAGCGGCTGGTGGTGTGTTTCCACCCCTGCCCCCCCTTCTCCAGCCTCTCCTCCAAAAAGCTTCTCTCCCATTCATATACATTTTTAAAGAAAATATACAATCAATAGTCTCTTAGGCTGCAATTTCATTAAGGGTTTCATCGCGCTCGCTATCGATTGTCAGCAGGGCTGGGAGCCGCAGGCCGTGGGTCCGGCAGCCCCGATGGATGCGGCTGATGCTCTGCCGGCACCGTGGGACCAGCCGGACCGCCCGGACCATCCGGACATCCTCCATGGGAAAGGGCAGCCATGGCAACACCCCGCAGATACCGCCTGGCTGAACAGCACAGCAGAGCGACCGGGAACCACTCAGCATCCCAGCTTTTACTAAACTCCCAGATTTTTCTGAACATCACTCGAGAGCAAAACATGCTGGGAGCCCAGGGAAGGGCTGGGGTGCTGGGATTTCTTCCACGAACCAGGATAAACGCTTTGTGACTGCAAACGCTTCGGTACGCGGCAGGCTCGCTTCTGCCTTCGCGCTGTGGGTCCCTCCTTGTTCCAGGACGCGTGCAGCAAGGTTGGAGAGCCCGGCCTTGCTTGCGATGAAATGCCGGGTAACCTCGCCGGGCTGCGATTAAAAAGAAAACCGGTGCTCCCGGCGTGGAAGTGCACAGTTTGCCATGCTGCTGGTCAGTCACTTGAAAAATCAAGTGAAAAATCCCAACCTTCAAAAGGATTTGAGGGCTAGTTTTAGGTCGGTGCCTTGACCAAAGAGCTTTACAATAATTGCCAGGGTGAAAGTTGAACTTCTCCCACAGTTTTTCTCAGCAATCCCCAAGGAATTATCTTCTGCCGCGCAAAGAGCATCCCCGGTCCAGCTCCCCAGATTGTCTTTCTAAGAGTTTATTTTTAAACCGAAGCCACAGGCCACATCCAACGGGCTGTAAATTCTTCACGAGTCCCGCTCCACAGCCAGTGGGAGCTCCCGTGGGTTGGGATGGGCTTCGGCTCAAACCCCTGGCCCCAATTTCTGGCCCCGCTCATCCCTCTCCCGTCACCGCATACGTGGCACCGCTCATCCCTCTCCCGTCACCGCATACGTGGCACCGCTCCCGCCGCGCACCACCGTCCCCATCCATCGCTGAACCCCTTTAATAGGAACCATGATGCGAGCAAAGCAGAACATATTGCTTGTAGAAACACGGCCTTTCTGCTACGCTAAATGATTTAAAACTGGTGGTGAATAAACCTCATATCTGCTCGCTTCTGCCAATTCTTGTTACGCCGGGACTCCCTCGGAGCTATTAGCTGCCTTAAAAAAAAAAAAATAATCGTTGGAAGGAGTCAAGAGAGCGGCGCAGCCAGCGCTGGGGAGGGCTGCTGGCAGCCGCCCGGCTGGAGCGTGACGTGCCCTTGAAATCCTCTGCCCAGAGGCATCCGGCGGCCGATCCGTGCCAGCTCCGGCAGTGTGCCCTCCGCCACCCGCGCCTCCCGGCAAAGCCGGTTATTTTTAATTTCACCGCCTCCATCCTCGCCGCGTCCCGGGGCAGAGCAGGGGACCGCGATGCTCCTGCAGATTTGGTTGCAAAACCCTGATGCTGTGGGGTTTGCAAAGCCAGGAAATCACGGTGGGAGAGAGGAGCGTGTTAGAGGGAGGAGAGCAGGGATGGGAGGTGATGTGTTTTGTCCAGCATCCCGGGAAAACCCTGGAAAGGAAGGAGGGAGCCCTTCGTGGCTGTAGCACGCGGCAGCCCAGCCATGAACCTGCTTTCAAAGCCATTTCATGGCAAAAAGCCGGGTGCGTATGCGAGCTGTCAGCCGGGCAGACTGGCCCCGGGCTTTTCCCAGGTTGTCACAGCTGCAAATTGTCCAGGAACAGTCTCTAATGAGACGTAAGGGCAGGGTTTACTGGAGGAAGATGTCACAGGGATGAAAGGGGAAAAGAGAAGGAACCAGGAGAAACAGCAGTTTGGTTTTGTATTTATTTGTGCAGGAGAAATTCCTTTAAAATGCCCTTTGGAGTGTTCAAGAAGGCAAACAGCCCGGCCGCGGGGCTGGAGGAGCCTTCTCCCAGGGATTGCGCTGATATGAAGACCTTGACACACAAATTCCCTTCTCTTCCTTGAGCCTCAGCTCAGGACTCACCTGCGAGAGGGAGAAAAGCTGTTTCCTTTTCGCACAAAGACTGTGGCTAAGATGTCCTCTCCGACCTGAGCTTTTCCTTTCCCCGCTACCCAGGGTGCCTGCGCAGCCCTGGCTGGGCGACACTTGCCCAAGACGACCCTCGAAGATGGACAAGCCCAAGCGCAGACGAGTGCAAAGCCAGACCTGCTGAAAATCCGCCCCCGGGAAGGATAACACCAACGGGAGGACGTACAAAGGAGAGGATGTACAAACAGGACCAAAGCCCGTCCTCGTCTCCTCCGGGATGACCGACGGAGTTTGGATGGAGACGGAGAGTGTTGGCCGAGCACGGGAGCCGCCCTGGAGAGCGGCTTGCAGCTTCAACAACTCATCCCATGTCCTTCTCACGTGTGCGCAGCCCGTCCCCCGCCATGTCCCGGCTCTTCTGCGCCTCAAATGTCTGCTTAGGATCGCATCTAGGGGCCTCTCGGTGTCAGCTGGGAGCGGAGGGATATTTGGGGTTAATGGGTGGGGAAGGAGTGCAACATCCCTAAAACACTGTCAGGTGGAGAGGGGGTTTGGGTCTCGCCCCTTTGCATCCCTGGCAGTGCTGGGAGTAGTGTTAGAAGCAAAAAGGGGGTGTCCAGCTGTGTCAGCAAACAAGATACAAGATTTCCCATCCTAAAGTGTTTTATCCTGCCTGACCTTGATGCCTCCGAGAAGAAGTTTCCTCAGCTGCATCCGGCTGGGATGAAGCGCACCGGGCCCCTCCGGACACCCCTGCCCCACCCCAGCAGGACGGCGTTTGTGCTCGCTCAGTGCCTCTGGGGAGCGTGTTTCGGAGAGATATGGCTGCATTCAGAAACACCACGTCTCCTTTGGGGGTGTCACACGCGAGGGAGTTGGGCCTCTGAGGGGGAAGCCACAGGAGCCTGGCACTGGCACTGGCACTGCTCTTCTTCCTCCTGCTGATGCAAATGACAAGCGATGCTTTTTCGGGGCCAAAACTTCCCCTCCACGCCCACCGGCGAGGCGGCAGGTGGAGAGCTCGCCAAGCGTGCAAGTGTTTGCAAGCAGACGTGGAGCCCTGCGTCAGGGCGAACGCCCCATGTCCACACCTGGGGTTACAGAGCTGAAATTCTATCAAAAAAAAAAACAAAAAAAAAAAACCCCAAACCAAACCAACTCCAAAATCCCAGTGTGACCGCTCCTGCCTCCTCTCGCCCAAGGGCTCTGCTCCCCGCGGCTGTGCCTGCCCTGCCGGGGTGACCGGGTCTGTGCCCCTCCCGGGGGGCAACAGGCACCTTCTGCACCTCCTTTTCCAAACTGCCTCCCGTTTCTGCCAGAGCAAGGCCAGAGGCTGTCAGCTGCTCCCAGGCTGTCTCCAAAACATCCCTTTTCTCTCTGCTGCTCTGCTCTGCCAGTGCCATGCGTGAAAGATGGTGTCGGAGGCTTTGTTCTGCCTGGACAGAGTGCACGTAGGAACCAGCCACGGGAGGAAAAGGCTTCAAGAAGCCTTCCCACGCATCCTCTGTGACCCTGCTGTCCTGGCCAGGGAGGTTTTCCAGAAGTGAAGCCCTCCCCGCTCCATCGCGCTTCGGTCACCTCCTGCAGCTGCATCTATTTGGTGGCACCTGCATGGGGACGGGCTTGGGACCCCCGCTGTGCCTGTCCTGACCCGCAGCTGGGCTGATGGTGTCCTTCACCCCGAGGACCCCTGGACCATGGTGCAGCTCTGCCACTGGGTCTGTCCCGGGTCGGGTCCTCATCCCCTTGCTCTCCCTGGGCATCACACAGCCACGGGCTCCCTGGATGCCGCTGCTCCAGGCTCCCATCGATCCCAACGGTGCCTCCGCTCCATGCCTGCAGACTCGGGAGCCAAACCTCTGGAGATTCCAGGCGTGAGGAAAGGACCTTCACCTTTCTCCCTTGGAAATGCTCCTCACGCCTGGCGATGGAGGGGAAACCACGCTGCTCCTGCCAGTGAAGGGTTGTGTGGGATCCTCTCCCCGGCATTTCCTGCTGTGCTGGTCCAAGCGTTTCTTTCGGTGCGGTTTCCCAGGGTTTTGCCTTCCTACGGGCTGGAGAATGCCCTTCTGGCAACCTTGGCTTTGAAACGGTCCCACGCTGCTGGGTCAGGCTGGCCCTGGCGCTTCCGCAGTGCAAAGCTCTCCCTGCAGCAGCTCTGAACACACGCTTGCACGTGTGTTAAAAAGAAAAAGAAACTTTAAATATTAAAGGCAAAACCATATTTGCCTGGACTCAGAGCAGCTCTTAAACATGTTAGCATCTCCAAAATCCCAACTCTCCCTTAGCTTTGAAAGCTTCTTCCATCTTTTTACCAGCCCGTGGGGAGCCGGCACGAGGTGTGTGCGAGCCGCGAGGCGGGTGTGCGAAGTGCCTCCGAAGGGGTTCCCGAAGGGAAGCTGCGTGCCTCGCAGCAGCGGCTGGGAAATTCCTAAATCCTGTGAGCCTGCAGGGGCTGGTGCATGGACACAACACGGAAAAAGCCCTGGAAAAAAAAAACACAACCCAGTTCTGGGCCAGGGCACTGGGAGGTGGTCAGTGAGGGCAGCCCCCTTCCCACCCCAGAGGAGGGTGGCACCAGCAGCATCTGCTCGTGGGGACGGTGTTGGGGTCCCCTCCATCATCGAGGACCCGTGGGGGCTGGCGCAGCCCGAGCTGCTGCTGGGGAACGGTGATGCCTTGCCTGCCCCCGCCCCAACTGCCACCCCACCCTGGGTACCTCCGCAGGTAGTGGGATGCTCGATGGAGACGGGCTGCAGAGGGGACGGCGTTGGCAGAGCAAAGCAAGTTATTTAAACTCGAGGAGCCTTCTCCTGACTGCTGAGGGGAGCAGCAGTGGCTCCCTGCACCCAGCGAAGGGCGGAGCATTTGGGGGACATCAGCAGGACCATTCATGTCCAGCCCAGAGCCCTCCCTCTGCTAAATATCTTCCCCAAGTCTCTAAAACCACAAAGAGCCTATTAAAAAAAAAAAAAAAAAAAAAAAGAAAGCTTTTCCCTGCAGAGCCCTTTCTTTCCCCAGGAGACCCTCACGGGTGGCCCCACTGATCCAGCAGTGGCTGGGGTCTCCAGGACCACGTCCCTGAGCACCACTTGCAGCAGGAAGGCAGTGGCGGGGAGAGACAGGCTGAGCGAGGACCAGCACGGTGAGAAGGGGTTTCCATAGCGACGGGCATCCGCAAGGCCCCGCATCCTGGGTGTTCAGGGCAAGGCTTTGGGGCGGGGGCTGGTGTGCTGAGGGGGTACCCTGGAGCCCCGTGCTGAGCTGGTTTGCTGCTGGGGTGCATCCCCCCCCCCCCCATTGTCCCTGGGATGGCTCCACATCTCTTCAAACGCGCACCTCGCACCGCCTCCCTCGATGACCCACCGTGTGTTTCGCAGGGTGCCCGGGGAGGACCTGTGCCTCCCTGGGGAGCTGGGGAGCGTGGCCAAGCCCCAGTGGGGTGTGCGGCTTCCCCTCCACCCCTGCTCCCTCCCCAGCCATTTTTGGCCACCTACCCAGCAGGCTGTATGCCAGTGCCCCCCCCCTCCCCGCTGCCAAGGGGATCGGTTATTCCGGGCAAGAGGAGACAGCAGAGGAGGTGGTGCCAGGGCTGCGGGGCTGCCTTCGGCCCCGGCACCGCTCCTCTGCGGGTGGGAAAGCCGGGCTTTGCTGCAGCGGGCGGCACTGGGGTGCAATGAGGACAAAGCACCATGCAATGGTGACAAAGGACTAATGCAACAGGGGCAAAGCTCCATGAAACGGGGACCAAGCTCCGTGTGACAGGGACAAAGCCCCCAGCAATGGGGACAAAGCTCCCTCAATGGGGACAAGGTGCAGAGGTGGCCCAGTGCAGACACCCTTGGCCAGGGGCACTGCCCGTCTCCTTGCAGCTGTGGACAGACAAAAAGGGGCAAAATGGGTTAGAAGAAAGGCAAAGGGTACTATTTCTGCCAACTTGGGTGGGACCTGCCTCCCATCTGACACCCACACCCTGCCCACGGTTGGGCCACGATCGTGCCGTGCCTGAGCCACCCAGGCACCCCAGCAAGAGCGGGTGCAGCCCCTGGGCACCCATGGCTCTGCCTGGCACCAGCACCGGCCCTGGGCTGGAAACTCCCCACAACGACCAGGCACATAGAATCATAGAATCTTTCAGGCTGGAAGAGACCTCCAAGAAAGATCATCAGGTCCAACCATCAACCCAACACCACCTGTCCACTAAAACCATGTCCTGACGTGCCACGTCTGCGTGTTCTTTGAACACCTCCAGGGATAACATCTGCCACATCTTACCCACAAAGCCGAAGGGAGTGTCTTTCACCACCGGTGGCTCAGCATCGGCAGCATGTGTCCCCATGTCCCTCCCTCCCCTTGTCTTAATTCCAGCACAGCCTTTCACCCCGTCGGGTCACTGGGCCACACCAAAAGCCGGCACAAGCTCCAGCTCACCCAGCAGCTCACCAGCCCTCAGCAAGGGCCATTCGCAGCGGAGGAGCTGCCGAGGATGAGCATGGCTCGCCGGCTGCCCGAGCTCATTGTCTTCTGGGGAAACAGCCACCCTGGGGATGGGGAAAAGAAACCGGCCGCCCTGAGATACCGCAGGGCTGGACCTGGGTTTTTTTTTCCCAGCAAAATGGGGCGCAGCTGACGCTTTCCCACCCGGCGCTTGTGGCCAGGCCAGGCTGGCGGGAGAGCACTGGTGGAGCGAGGAGCTGCCGGCGTTCCTGGCACGACTCGGTGATCGATGGCTGGGGCATCACACAGCAAAACACAGCCTTCCTTCTTCCTTTTTTTTTTTTATTTCTTGGTTTTTTTTTTCATTGCAAGCCAGCGCCAAGGGAGACCCTCACACCAGCATGTTGCAGGGTTGGCAGCTTGGGCGGGGGGTGTCTGTCCTGTGCTCAACAATGTTAAAAAACGTAATTAATGAATAAAAGAATAATCAGGGTGTTTTGGAGGTGCAGCCTTTCCGTCCCCACCCCAGCTTTGCCACTGTCGTGCTGCCAAAGCAAAGCCTGGAGGTGGGCGCTGCCCTGGACCCCCCATCCTGGCACATCCCTAGGGATGCAGCCGCGCAGGGCAGAGCTTTGCGGGCGTCGTGGGGGACAGTGGGAAACGTGAGCAGCCTCATGCCGCCCTCAGTGTCCCCCCCCAACGAAGGCCAGGCTGGGAAATGGGTTTGGCTGAGCCCCTGGCACAGGGTAACATCCCCTGGGGAGGGTCCCTGCCCACGGCCCCTTCGGCATCCCCAGGCCCGTGCTCTCCGCAGCATCACAGCTTTTCCACCTTATGTGCCTGGGTTCAGTTTTCCTGCCTTAATGAGAACAGATTTTGGGGAGGGGGGGAGCGAGGTAAATATTTTTCCGCTTCCTCTCCGAGCTGGAAAAGCCTGCGAGGCCCATCTCCAGGGAGACTCTGTAAATAAGGCAGAGGGGGAGGACTCGGGGGGGGGGAACGCTCCATATGCTGCACCAGCTTTCGGCCCCGGCTTGCCGTCAGATGTCTGACACAACAGGAAGCAATAAAGCAGTTATTATCAGCAGGCACCTTCCAGCACGGCCGCGCGGAGGAGCCTCCCTTCTCTCCCGCCCTCCTCGCCTTAGGAACAGGGCTCCCCTACTACCAGGGTTATCGGGGCTCCCGAATTATCAGGGCTCGCCGCAGAGATGCTCGGCTTTGCACCCGGCTCTGCTGCAGCAGCACACGGTGCCACCCCACTGCTACGGTTTCGGCATGGAGATAACCTCGCCGCAACCCCCGCGTGCCCCCGCGTCCCTCCCGCCGGCTGCCGTCACCCCTGTGGCGTCCCAGCCGGGCGCAGCCGTGCGGGAAGAGCATCACGGCAAACGCACCCCGGCCAAGGGAGCTCCCAGCCTTCAAACCCTGCCGTCCTTTTTAAAACAACCCAGCTAAAACCAGCGGCCCCGGCTGCTCCGTCCGTCAGGAAAGAAATGAGAGGGACGATGGCTCATAAATCGCAAAGCCGCGATGCTCGCCGTGCGCCCTGGGCCGATAACTCCTGCGGCGTGGCCGTAGCTCGTGGCTGGAGCGGAGCACACCTTCGAGACAGCCGTTCAGCCTTGATTTAGAGGCATCAGGCGGCGGAGATCTGCCACCATTTCCCTGCCTGCTTACAGTGGATAATTAGAGCCGCTCTTCCAAAAATAAATACAAATCGATCCCTATGGCCAGGCTGGTCAGGCTCCTGCCTCCAGACATCCAAACCCCTTCTATCTCATCCCGTTTTTTTTCCATACGGGCTGTGTCCGTGCACCGACGCGTTGTGATGGACCCCGTGAACCTCCAGCCCTGCTGTCTGTTTATCTTCCACGTTGACTGGGTACATCCTGAACCTAAAATAGCCCGCAGTTCCGGGCGCGTTCCTCCCGGTGCCGGCTCTGCCTGTGTTTGTGTTTGTGAAGTTCCTTTCCTGCCGGCCGGGGAGTCTCGCTCGCATCCTGTGCGCCGGGCGCTGCCTCCGCATCGTTCAGCTCCGCTCAAACCCCATCGATCTGGCTTTGCCGTTTGCAGAGCGGGGGCCGACGCGTTTGCTGCCTGCGCGTCGGTGGCTCTGGAGAACCACTGCCAGCAAGAACTGGACCTGGAGGGACAAGGCACCTGGCTGCAGACCTTTAGAAATTTTTTTTTTTATTTTTATATTTTTTTTTTTTAATAGCACTGCAATAATCGCTGCTGCGGCTTGCATCGCAAATGCCGCCGCATCTCCCCGCTCCTCCTGCACACGGACGTTCACCGACCAGGCTGCCAGGGCGTTCGGCGTCCCCTGCACAGCGGGGCTGGACCTGGATCGGGCCCCTCACCGCTCTCCCCTGCCCAGGGTGCCAAAAAATCAAGACAGATCAGCCGCATCCTGGCAGTGATTTCTCTCCTGTCTTCTCCGCCTGGGGCAAAACCTGAACTTGTGACCCAGATGTGAGCAGCCTGTTATCGCATTAGCCGGCCCGGCTTCCCCAGGAGCCGTTTATTACCATACGAACCTACGCCACCCCCCGAAATTCAGCCTGGCCCTCTGAGATGGGACAGGAGATTTGCAGGTTAAATGGATATAAAAAGCACAGGTTTTCCCATAATTATTTTCCTGAATATCTGTCGATACTAATTAAAATTGTTTCCCATAATCAAATTTAAACCAGTGAGGGAGAGCAAGGGGTCACTGAAATCTTTTTCTTTCGCGTCGCTCCGGGATAAAAGCAGCTTTCAAATCAAATTAGCCAAAATCCACTCGCATCTCCCCTCCCTGTTCCTTAACAAAGGCAGGGACCCAGCACGGGCCAGGCTGCGGGGCGCTTCGGGGCGATGCCGTGCTGTGTCCTGCCCTTCCCTGGCCTTACCAAGCTTGGCCTAGGGCTGTTGGGTGGTGTTGAGGGGCTGAAGGAGACATCTCCCGGTGCCCTGCCACCCAAGGACACCCTCAACGCGCATGGCGTCTTCCCAGGCACCAAAACTGCAGATTTTTCTGTGGTGCTACACACGAGCATCTCGCTGCTCTGCCTGGAGGGACGAGGCCTCCCCCGGAGCCCTGCAATCCCCCAGCTCTGCGCAAGCCCTTCGTCTCCAGCGCGTCTCTAGAAAGCGGCTCCGAAAACTTGGCCGAGGCACCGGCCAGCCGCAGGCGGGCCGTGACCCGAGAGCCCTCCCCAGTTCGGGCTTTCCCTGCCTCCGGTCAGAGGTTTTTGGCAGCCAAGGCCGGACTCCTGGGAGCAGCAGTTGTTCGCTCTCCGGGACAGCCGGACATCCTATAGCTGCCATACAATCACCGGGGCTGGGACGAGCACGTGGTGCGTTACCCCGAGCGCTGCTGGCCGCGACGCCCCGGGCGCGGGATGCCCCTTTCCGGAAGCTGGTGCCAGGGCAAGGCAGGAGATGCAGGTCCTTGTGCCAGGCAGCAGGACTTGCTGGAAGCCAAGAAACAGCAAGACCAGAAGAGAAAACAACACCCTGCGTCTGATTCCCAACCTCTCTGGGAGCGATTTTGGGACAAATCGCTGAATTTGTCACTTGGCTCTCAGCTCTCCCCAAACCCCCTCGCCCTCGCTGGGCTCTGCTGAGGGAAGCTGCGGCTGAAACTCAAGGTCAGAGCCTGCAGAGCAGCCCGGTCCCGCCAGGATGGGGCTGCCGGGGTCCACTCGGGCTGGAAAAGCAAGAAAAAAGCAGGACAAGGGAGGAGGGATCATGACCAGCTCCCCAAAAATTAGCCAGACAAATTCACACCACTCAACCCCAGTGCCTTTACCAACAGCCTGGGGACATGCAGGATAGCTCTGGTTTTGGAGGCTGCCTGGGCTCGAGCCCCTCTGCTCCCGTGGTCCCTCCTTCCCCGGGAGCCTTTCACCTGGCCCGCAGGACGCTGGAGTTCAGCGGCAGTCGGGACGATGGCTCCAGCACGCGGGGACAGAGGTCCTGCCCTTCCCGGCGCTGCGAAACATCTCCGCCTTTAGCTGCAATGGGTTTCTAAAATTAGCTGCACACTCTGCCCTTGGATTCGAGCAGGACATTTCTCAGTTGTTTAATATCAAAAGTTAAAAAAAAAAAAAAAAAAAAAGAAGAAGGGAAAGGAAGCAAAGCACAAAAGCAACCCAGTCAATGCATGTCTAAGTTTATTTTATCACTTGTCCCGCAGAACTCAACATCTATTTTAAGTCATTTAGGAAGAGTACAAGTGTGAATAGCTGCAGAAGTTTTGCAATTCCAAGAGACCACATATAGCTTCTAAAAAAAGCAAATTTACCCTTCCCAACAAAGCCTCAACAAGCATCCCACCCTACCCTGGATCACGTTTCCCAGCTACTGATTTCAGACAACAAAAGCTCCTCTCCTCCGCATCCGAAGCCGATTACTTTATGGAGAGGTTGCGGCGCGCGGCAGCATCACCCCCTCGCCGGCACCTCGCCCCACAGCTCCCTCCCTTCCGGAGGGGCTCAGCTTAGCCCGCGCCGAGCGGGACAGGTGCGGCTCGGTCCCTCCGGGTTTATCCCTCCCTTCAGTTTAGGAGTATTTTACATTTTGCTGCTGGCCGCAGCTCCTATAAATAAAGGCAGGCTGCCCTTGGCAGATGTGAAGCCTATCGCAGCCTGCACGCTCCGTTAGCGGCCCCGGCTTCCCCGCAGCGTGAATGTGAATAGATCTGAATCCGCAATGAAATATTAATTGGAAGCAACGCTACTCTCCTATCTTCCGAGGGGAATTTTAATTGAGGACCGCACTAACGAGCTAATATCTTCCCGCGCCACGCGGTCACGGCAAGCCAACGCAGGAACAGGGGGTGCCGGACCCGTTCCCTTCATCTCAGCCTCTCCTGTCGCCTCTTTCTCCCCAAATCTGATTTTTATCTGCTGCCATCTCACTTGCTCTATCAGAGCCCAGCAGGACTGCTTGCATTCCGACAATTCAATAAATTGGAGCAAAATAGGAATCCTCAAATACCGCGACACTTGAAAACGCAAGTTCAGGAGGCTGTTTCTTCCACCCATTGCTGGCTAAATTTAGTCCACCCTGTGTTGCATTCAACTTAAACAGGATGGAAAGAGATGGCATCCGAAAGGAGTACCTCTTATCTTGCATTTCCATGCGTTTTGGTAAAGACTGAGCGCCCTGGGACATCAGGAGGACACGGGCACCGCTGCAGCCTCCTTGGGGAGGGAGGGAGGGCTGGAGACGCCGTGTCCTGCAAAACGACTCTCCGGTAGCTGAGGCTTTTTGATTTCCAAGGGTGGGAGTGGGAAGGGATCGTTGCCTCCATCCTACGAAGCAGAAAGCAAAGCTGTAGCGAAGCGGCTGGCAGGGAGTGAAGGGCCGGATCCTGCTGCGGGATGAAAGAGGAGCCGGCGCCGGCGGGGCCGCGTCCATCCGTCACTGCCACATGTCGCCCGCGTCCCCGTTCTCGTGGAACTTGTGGAGGTGGTCGGCGTACCTGGGAAACGGGCACAAACATGTTAACTCACAACAAGGCCCCAAGCGCGCCGGCGGCCGAGCAGGAGCCGCTTCGCTTCCGAATGCTGGCCGCGATCACCAGCACCGCGCGTTCCCCCAGCCACGGGCAGCGGCGACTGGAGCCAAGACGTGGGCCTGACCCTGACCTCTGGGCTCACGTTTGGCTTCAGCTGGCTTCCTCGCCAGGCAAGGGCCGCTCACGGGAAGGGATTTGGAGAACACCCGGCTGAAGACAGGTGGCTACCCTGCTCCACGCGCTTTTTGTGCCCCTCATCCTCACTGGATTAAGGGTTTAAAACCCAATTAACCACCCTCATTTCCAGGACAGAGGTGCACAGAGCGGTGCCCAAAAAATCTGCTGCAAACCACCCTGCTCTATCCACCGAGCCTGGGCAGACAACGCTCCCGAGCCCCGGGACCCGGCCTATCCTCACACCCACTTCTTAGCGCAGTACGCGGCGCAGTCCCTTCCCACGCTCTCGCTCCAGGCCGTTTTGTAGAGCACCTGCAAAATACGAAATGCGATCAGCTCTGCTTTCGCCCGCTGAAATCGTCCCCACCATCCCGTCCCCGCGGCCACCAGCAGAATCTCTGCTGCAGTGCCCACGTGCATCAAGCAGAGACCTAACGGGATGCCCTTGCGTTACCCGCGCAGAGAAATCCGGCGTGTGTTCCAGGGGGTTGCCCTCAGGACGGTCAGGATGACCTTTCCCAGTAGGTTATTTTTTTTGCCGGGGCCATGAGGCTGCAGCTGCGGTGGTTTGGGGCAAGGCAGGCACGCTCGGGGCTGCGCAGGGATGGAGATGTTTTTTGGCACAGGCTTAAGAAGGGTCACTGCTTGGTTTGGCTCCTTTTTCCCTTCGTGCCGCTGGGTTCCCACGTCAAAACTGTGGTCCAAGGAGGTGGGGAGGTTTTGGGAAAAGTCCTCCTGTCCCAGCCCTGGGGATCTGCAAGCTGTTGCTATCTCGTCACCGGGGAAATACTCCGATTTCACACACACCCTTCAGCGCGCCTCCAGCTCAGAGTTAACTGAAATCACAACAGGCAGAGGGCACCGGCCGGGAAGGGGCAAAGGCTGCGCTGCCTGCCGGGATCAGCGGCAAAGATCCCACGCTGCTTCGGCCACGGGGATGGAGGAGCCCCGCTTTGCCCAGTCCCCGTCGGACACGCGGTGCATGCCCAGCCCAGGCAGCACTGGGTGCCCAATTTCAGGCCCTTTTGTGTCTAGATGAAGTAAGATACTTCCAGCCATCTAATATTTATGAATTTTACTTTTTTTTTTTTTTTAGGTTGGAGCTTTAAACTTTAATGATGTTTAACTTTTTATTTTCTTTACTCCTTTCCTCACCAAAATAACACAAAGTCAGTTCTACTTTGAGAGGATCAGGATAGAAATATTGTTCTGATTTGTCTTTCATCTTGTTTCATTGTTTAATTATTTATCATTTTGTTTTTTTTTTTTCCCCCTTGAAATGATAAATAAACTCCCAGATACTGTGCAAGGATACAGGAGTTTGTAACACAACCAACTCCCAGGGGATTCGGGCTGGCTCGAGCCCCTGTTCCTAAGCAAACGTCTGCTTCTAGAGAAGTTCTAGACATTCCAACCCTAACGTACGGTTGGGGAAATTTGAAAACCAGAGAAAAACAGAGTCACAGGACAAGTAGGAGACGTGGGGAGAACCAGAGCTCGCACAGCGTAACGCAGAGCCAGAGCTCAGCACCCATGCTGCCCACGCTCCCAGCTGCCCCGTGCCAATGATATATCATCTGCAACGCGCTCGCTTGGCATAATATCTTAAATAAATGCAAAAAAAAAAAATCCTCCCTGGATGGTTTGCTTGCTGATATTTTGTTGAGGCGCCCACCCCGCTGCGGCCCCTGCACTTACCAGAAAGACGAGGCAGTGCAGGAACAAGGTGTAGAAGAAGGCAACGGTACGAGCTGTCTTGTTGGACAGGATGAGCCGCCCCTGCAGCGAGAGCAGAAGGGAAAAAAATCCCGTTTTAATGCGGGTCAGCGGAAACCAGCCCACCCCGCGCAAAGGCTCAGAGGGACCCTGGCTGAGATGGGGGCCCTGTTTGTGCTGGACCCTACATAAACACACAGCCCTGCCTGCACACCAGCTCCAGTGAGGGACTCCGCGGAATGACTCAGAGGATGATTTCGTAGCCAAACTCACAGCGATGGTGCAGGCTCCCAAGCGCCCCGGCACATTTCAGGGGTGACCGCTCTGCACCCCGGGGTCTGCAGGCTCCTCCAGCTCCTGACATCCCTCCCTGTGAAGCTCCAGCCAGCTCAGGCTAAAGCAACCGTGGTCCCGTGCTGCAGCTCTGGACGCCCCGGCACGCACTCACACCGGCAGCAAAGAGCTGGTAAATTGGGATTAAAGGCTTGGTATGGTCTGGAGCCCCAAGCATTTGCAGCAGTGAGGCTACGTGCATCCCGAGAGCCGTCTACACCCTCTGCCAGGCTGCGGTGATGGCTGAGCACCTTGGAAAACGTAAGCTCGCCAGGATGCCAGCCCTTCAGCTCGCCCGTGAGCCCGGCTGGGTACCACTGCAGGAGAGGCCACGGGGCAGGGGAGCATCACGGCCCTTGGGAAGGCACCCAGCACTGCTCGGGCTAAAGCACAGCATCCCCAAAGCAGGGATTGCCAGATGGACATGGCCCGGGGGATTTTGGAGAGCAACCGTGAACAAAATTCCTTGGGCATCTTCAAAACCTTACAGCCCTCATTTTGGAGAGGCCGCTGAACAGCAGCCCGACCCTGACGATGTCTGAGCCCTTCTGGTCCGGGACACTGGGGTCCCGATGGGAAAACCTTTGTGTCCATCCCTTCAAAAGAGCCAAAATCAGGAGCAACCGCAGTGCAGAAGAGCAGCTTATGAAGGACGGACCCTACCTTCCTACAGAGCAACTTTTTATTCCTGCCGTAAAAGCCAGGGATTCATTATGGACAGAAGCACATTCCCCAGCCACCACGTGGGCTTTCCAGAGCCAGCATTAAAACCCACAGATCTCCCACCAAACCCATTCTGGGCTGAAATCGTCTTTGCTATTCACGGCCATGGCGGAGGCTGCTGTAACAAACACGATTATGTTCTTAAATATTCCCAAGGAATAACTCCCCAAAGTCAGTTTTTTTGTAAACGCCTTTCATTAATTCCCCGCGGTGCTGGCACGCCACCCAATCCATATTCATGTTGGCATTTGCTTGGTTTTTATGCAAATTACAACTTTGCCTTTATTACAACATATTTCTGTATTCCGTGGCTGTCGCAGACTGGCAGCCCCACATTAACCTCTGTTGCACTGGATAGCTGGGGGTTAACTCAGCCAAAACCTGAGCCTGAGCCTGCTGCTAATGTCACAAATTCAAATATAAATCAGATCTTCTCAAAACCCACATTTTCAGCCCAGAAAGCAGCATTCATCCCTAAGAGATGGCAGCCAAAGCCCTCCTGCCCGCCCCGGCTCAGGCGAGGACCCTCTCCTGCTGTGGATGCCAGCAGCTCCCCAATGTTTTCCCCTGACACTGGCCGGGGCTGTGGGATCGCTGGCCGGGTTGGGACTGGGTCACCCGCTCTGGCCAGGACCTTCTGGGATGCTGTGGGATGGAGCAAAGAAGAGGGAAGGGAAGGGCAAGGGAAGAAAGTAAGTTTTCCTAAACTCCGGCATGGCCCTGGCGTGGTCCGCACCCCTGCCCGGGGGAGCAGGGATGGGGTCTGTCCCCCACCCAGGGCCAAGCCCAGCAGTGGTGTTCCCAGTGCAGGCACTGGGCTAAAATCCTCTCGTCACCCACTGCGATAGGGCAGGTGCAGCCCACTCACCATGCTCAGCGTGGCTTTGTCCCAGGGACTGAGGCTCAGGTACTTCCGCTGGCGTTCCTGCAAGCAAATGGCACAAGATGCTGATCTTTGAGGCTCAAAGGGGCTGATTTAGGGTTTGCAAATCAGGGAAGGAGCTCTGTGCCCTGGGATGCTCCCAACCCCCATACACACAGCCGTAGGGAACATCCTGTGTGCAAAACGGCTTTTTTTATTTTTTAATTTTTTTTATTTTTTAAAGTGAATGGCATTTGAGTGTGTTTTATGCTTTCAGAGTGCTGTCCCTGAACTTAATCCGTGCGATGAAATAATTTTCCTGAGCGGTTTCATCCTCTGGCTGCTCCTTCCCTTCAACCCACCTGGACCACTGTGCTGCGAGCAAAACCGGAACCGAGCAACGCAACCTGCCCACCGACCGCAGCGCGCTGCAAAGCCTCTTCCCTCCCCGCGCAGGGCGCAGCCGTGCTCCGCGACGCTGAAATGCGGCTGGCTGGGTGCTACCCCAGCTGCGGGAGGCAAGGGTCCCATGGCAGCAGGAGGGGCTGATGTGGAGAGAGGGTGCTGGGGGCTTTTCGTACCTTCCTGCTGAAGGAGGAGAAGGGGTCCAGGCGCTCTTCGTACTGGGAGGAGTAGCGCTGCTCGGTGTCGTCCCGGCTGCCGCCCTGAGGGAGCAAAGGCAGGGTGAGAGCCCGCCGGCGCTGGCGTAGCTGCCTGTACCTAACCCCTGCCCCAGTGTGAGCGGCGTATGGACCCCCAGCACAGGGCCAGGACCCCCTGGGCTGCTCATTTGGAAGACGTGACCCCCAAAAGATGGAGCAGCACAGCCCAGAGCTGGCCCACGGGGCCAACAGGATCTGCCCCCTTCAAAATGGAGAAGCACAACGGGGGTTATTTTACAAAGTCCTTTCTTCCATGGGGACTCCACCTGTGTCCCCCTGTTTTTTGTCCTTTCTGTGAATTTATAGCCATCTGTGTCACCCCAGAGAGCTCAGCTGGGCTGGTGCAAATCCCACCCGGAATCCCTTTGTCACTGGGCCGGGTGGGAGGGAGACAGCGGTTTGGGAGGAGGAAATCAATGTTTAAACAGACAGCTAGTACCAGCTGGGCAAAGGGCAAGGAAAATGAAGGAAACTCCATGAAAGAAGTGAAAGATGCAGATCGGTTCAGACACGCCGGGCTTTAAACTCCATTCCCCTGCGCAGGCGTCGCTGGACGAATGGCGGCAGCGAGCCCCGAGGATGCTCGCACAGCCTGCACACCCCTGCTCCGCCTTTCTCCAACGCTACTCTACTGCAGATTCCACATCGTTCCTGCCCAAAACCAGCCCGGAAACAGCACGCACTGTCACCAGGCAGGGTCACGGCCCGGTGCGAGCCCTGGCTCCCAGCGATGCGGTCAAGGGCTCCGGTGCGAACCTATCCCTCTCCCCCAGCTCTGCCTCACCAGCGCGGCGACGCTGACATTTACCGAGGTCTTTCTGGCCCCGTTACTACGTGCTGCTGGTTGTGCTGCCCAGCCACCCCAGCACGCTGGCCGGCAGCCCCGTTTCACGGCGGGTAAACCCCGCTGCGCGCAGACCTTTAGCAAATATGCCCTTACACGCCGCAATACGATCCGCCGGTCACCGCGCAGTCAGGAGCCGGCGATGAGAGCAGCTCCCGATTTAGGGGCGATGAATTCACTACGGCCTGGCCTTATTGAATGATCTTTGATGATTATTTTTAACGCCTCACATGCCCGATTAGGTGGGGAATTATGCAATCCCCCGCGCCGCTGCGTCCAAGGCTTTTGCTCTTTGGATCATGTGAATGGCATTCAGGGGTTGCCTTGTGGCGGTGGATAAACATGGACATGATCTTCTGCGGGAGAAACGGGCAAAAATGTCAGAGGGGCTGACCCTGCGTCATCACTGGGACATAAATAAAAGAACCAAATAAGGGTCCCTCGCGGCTGCAGGAGTTTCCCATCCCCAAACGCTGTTAAAGTATCCATCAGTAAAATGGACTCAGGCCAGCCAGAGCGAAAGGCAGCGGCTTCGGGGGAGGATGGCAGGGCAGGCAGGGCGAGGAGCCGGCGTTTGGACCAATGCCCCCTCCCGTTATTGTCACTTTTGCGAGGCTGCAGTAGACCCGAAGAAGTGGTTACAACGGGAAGGTCCCCAGGCAGCAGCCTGACCCGCTTGCACAAACCCCCGGGATTTCCAGGGATGAAACCCCCAAGGCATGTGGCATGACCAGAGCAAGTTGTGGCAGCCTGCTCTGGCTGCCTCCTCATGGCGTTACTGGGATTACTGGGACGGTTTTGGGCTGGTTTTTGCTCTTTTGGGGACAAGCTCAGGAGAGTGGGAAGCCAAGCAGCTCTCTCTGCTGGCCACGAGAAATTCAGGGCAGTGGCGAATGAGCACAGGTATGACAGGATGAATTCTTTTCCAGCCTCTAACTGCAGGGATTTATCGCAGGAGGTCCTGATTTAACCGCTTGCTGCCTGGTTGGGCAGGAGCATCCGCTGCCTGCTGGAGCATCACACTGCTGGCAGCGAGGGTCCAAAGGGTTTGTGGCAGCTTTCGGGGAGGAAATTGGAGCTTCTTGCATCAAAGATGTCAAACACCTTTCAGCACGGTTAAAAACGACCTTCCCGGCAGAGGGGCTGGGAGCACCGCACCCTTTGTCACCCCAGTCATCTCCCACTTTCCAACTTTCACGCAAGGTGCATGGGCCAACGTGCGATTGCACACACGCGGTAACGGTCGGTGTTTGCGGTCCGTCTGTCCGTGAGAACCCAGCCGGAGGACGGACGGCCAGCCAGCCACTCACCCGGCCAGGGTAGCTCTGGAGGAACTTGATCTTCTCGTAGAGCTTGATGTTGTCGGCTCTCAGGTTGTCCAGCTCACTCTGCAGCGCCTGCACCGTGTGCTGCATCATGCGGTTCTCCTGCGTTTGGGGAGGAAGGGGGCTGTCAGCAGCGAGGCCGGGGCAAGGACGGGATCTCACCGGGTGGCAGAAGAGGGGGCATCCAGCCAGGGTTCAGACCTCTCTCGGGAATTAAAATCCCCCAGCTTTGAATTAAAATTGCTCCCCAATTAAAATTGTCCCAGCTGCCTCTGAACGGGGCCCCCAGTCCCAAACCATTAACAAACCTGATTCTCCTGTGGCCCAAGAAGGGGCCGAGGCAGCCAAGGCAGCTGTGGGCTGGGACCTGCTCCCGACAGGAGGTGCAAAGCCAACCTGCTGGCTTCAATTTGTAGAGCTATTGGGTAAAAATGTGCCCTAAAACCACATTCTCGATGTGCTTTTAATACAGCACCACCAAAAGCCGTGCCGAACGGCCAAGCACAGGATTTTGGACCTGCCCTTGAGCTGGAGCAACACCAGCCCATAAATTCCTCGCAGGTCACTGGAGCAGGTCCTGCAGCCTCTGCCGCCACCCTCCCTGCCTGACGTACCCCCTCCAGCTCCTGGTTCCTGGCCCGGAAGCGTTCCCTCTGGCTGGAGATGATGGAGAGGAGCGAGTCCACCTGACCTTCGGGGATCGAGGTGCCGGGGGACGGTGGGTGACCTGTGAACAAGGCTTGGTGTGAGATGCCCACCATCAGCAAGCGGGGCTTGTGGGCACCCAGGCAGATAACTCCTGCGCACAGCTATTACAACTTGGACTAGTTTTTATGCTTCTTTTTTTTTTTCAGTTTTTTGAGACTTTATCCTGGGAATGGACAGGTTCACTGCCCACAACCAATTGCATTATTTGGTGCAGCCCATGGCTGCCTTCCCGTGACCCCAACCCCCCCAGGCCCAGCCCCGCAGCAGCCGTAGCCCTAAGAAAAGACCCCCAGCCAGCTCGCTGTGCCCAGGAGCCCCATTTTCGGGTGCCCCACATGGCTGCCCCCCACGGTGGGGCTTTGCAGGTGCCCGGGGGGCTGCAGCCATCCCTCCCTGCTCTGCCTTCCCGGCGGCGGGAGGCCGCCGCAGCCAAGGAGAAACGCGTCCGCGAGGCCGTGACTCAAGTGGCTGCGCACAGCGCAGGACGGGTGGCCGCACGTTGTTTGGCTTGGTGGGACCGCTGCTGCAATATTGTTTATCGCGTGTTTGCAAAATCTTTCAAAACAAAAAAAAAACCCAAACCCAAACAAAACAAAAAAAAAGAAGAAAAAAAAAAGAAAAAAAAAAGAAAGGAAGTGGGTTTAGTGGGTTTTCTTCCAGAGAAGCCAAGCGTCGTTATTTGTTTGATTCATTTTCTCCTGCAGACCTCGGCACAGGAGCCACCATAAAGGAAACGTTTAGCTCACTGGCTCTGGAGAGGGTTTGGTGCGGAGAGAGCAGGAGTTAAAGCTCACGGGGTTTGGTTCAGCCTGGGTTCGCTGCCTCGGCACGCAGCCGGGGCTGGCCTGTGCCCGCTGCACCACCTCAGGAGCAGCTGGAGCGCCGGCAAACTGTGCCGAGCATGGAAGACCCATCGCTGCCCCCGTGAAGGACACGCCGAGCAGGAGGTGTCTGCGCCAGCTGAGGAGCATCCTCACGCCGCCACCCCCAGAGAGGCGACCACCCTGCCCATGGCACCAGGATGGCACCCACCAGCACCTTGCACACAGCGCCGTGCCGGCATCGCGCCCGCCTCTCACCGTAAAACAGCGCCGTGGCCTCCTTGATGGGCTCAGGTATCTTCTCCAGGCTGGGGCCGGCCGCACCCTGGGCAGCAGAGGCAGAAGGGATGAAGTATTTCCCACCCGCCCGAAAGTGCCTGGGGCAAAGCAAACCCCTCCCGGGTCCCGCTACCGCCCCAGCACCCGCAGCATCGCTGCCGAACAGGCACTCTGCAAGGATCAAGCCCAAGACAACGCGCAGGGGCTGGTGTTCAACCCTTAGATCCCACCCCTTCCCTGGGAAGAAGGGATGGATGGTTCCTGGATGCCAACGCGACCACTCCCTCCTCCCATGCCAGCACCATCCCACTGCACGGGCGCCTTGCAACCCGTGAGTCGTGAGAAAGGAAGAAAAAAAGGGGAAACAACAACAATAACAACAACAAAAATGAAGAGGTGATAAAACTACTCCCATGCCTGCTCTTGGCCCCTCTGTCAGTGACAGTCACCCCTCGGGGACATTTTGAGTGGTCCCTGCCCACTGCCGGGAGCCAAGCGCCACGGGTCGGGGTTACCTCTGCATCCGGGCGATGCACGGTGGACAGGGCCTGGATGGTGCTGAGGTCGTGCTCCAGCTTGGCGATGAGTTCCTTCTGGCCGGCCAGCGTGGACACGGCCTCCGTCAGCTGGATCTGCATCTCCGCGCAGCGCACTGGAAAACAGAGCCGGGGCCGTCACTGGGGGTGGCCCAAAACCCCCAGTTTTGCCAAGGGGACACTCAAAAATGCTGAGAAACCCCCACCTGCAGCACCAAAGGCAATTCACAAGCAGCAACCCCATTTTCTCCTTATTTCTGGGGGCAGCGGGAGGGACCCCGCCAGCAGCCCCTGCTCTGCTCCAGGCAAAGGTGCCCAGGGGTCCCAGCCCACCTTGGCAATGCCCAGGGCGGGCAGTGGTCCCCGGGCAGGACCAGTGCCACATCCTAGTGCCAGAGGCAAGGCGAGCAGGGAGCTGCTTGCACCGGCACAGCCACTTCAAACGCATTGGCAAGGTATTTTTGGTGCCCCAGGGGTACCCGGCAGCACCCTGGCTGGGGAGAGTGGGGGGACCTGGAGGGGGACAAGGGGACCCAAGCCCAAAAACCGATCCTCGGGCCTGCTCCGCACAGAAAAGGCGTGACGGAGGTGGGGTCCAGGCAGCACATCCCTGGGCATGGGTGCTGGGACAGGCACGGATGGCACTGCGGGGAGTTGGAGCTGGGTGGGAGACGTCTCCCGGGAGGGGCTCGGGTGGGACCGATCCTGCCCCACGGCGCTGGGCGAGGCTGTGCAGCCCCCCAGCATCCCGGCTCAGCCAATTTTCGATGAACGAGCCCTCTTTCCAGTTGCCCCCCAGAGTAAAACCCACACCCTAAACCACAACAGGCGCTTGCCGGAATGCTCCAGGAGCAAAACAAAAGCCTCTCGTTCCCCTCGTATAACCCCGGCCCAGATGTGAAGCATCGGCGAGACACGCCGGGGCCAAAAACGCGGCTGCAGCAAGAGGCGCGGGACCAGCACCGTGGAGCGAGCTCCTTACTTCGTTCTCAAACCCATCCCGAAACACAGAGCGTCAGCAAGCAGGAACCCTGTCCTGCAGCAGAAATCTACTTGTTTCACCTTTCTCCCTTCTTGCCAGCAACGCCTGGGCTGAAAAAAAAGCTCAGCTCAAGGTTCAAACCCTGTGCTTTGCACCGCTGCCTCTGGGACGCAGGATACGTCCACCTCTGCCTGGATTTCCAGGTGGGTGAAAGCTCAGGTCCCAGCTGCTCCAGTCCCTCCCTGATAATTCCCATTGTAATTATTCCCCTGAATTCCAGACGGCTGGAAGGCAAAAATCCTCATTTATCAACAGCCAGGGAGCAAGAAACGCAACGGCTGCCGGGGAAGCAGCCGCGCTGGGGGAAAGCGAGGGCAGACGGTTGTGCCCGCTGGGCCTCCTGCCCTCTCCGAAACCTTCAGACGAGGGGTGCCAAGTGTCTGCAGCTCAACTCCAGCTCACCCAGTCCGGCCAGGCTGGGAGCCGCCCCACGCACCCCGAAACTGGCTGCGGAGAGGGGTCTTTGCACTGGTGAGCCTGGCTGGGAGGGCTGGGCTCAGGGCAGCAGCGATGGCGGCTCTAAGGAAGTCACACCCGAAGCCAACACTGCTTTCGCACGAAGTGGGGGCTTTGCGGGTGCGAATTTTCCCCCTTTTTGTCAGAAATGCAATTCCTGTGTTATCGAAAAGGGACCAAGCCTTCCCGCAGGGAAAGGGAGGTGGCACGCGCTGCAGGCACAATCCATGGATTTATTTTTTTTTTTTTTCCCCCTGCATATTTGTATTTTATAGGCCCCAAATACAAGGCCCAGGAGCGGCTGCGATAAAGGCGCAGTCCCACTGGAGGTCAGTGTTTCTCAAGAAATAAAGAATCGCCGCCTGCTCAGAAACATGGGTGGCCTTGCATTAACGAGATTTGGAAAGAAGAAAAACCTCTTCCCTACGGTTAATTATTTAATTGTCTGCCTCTTTAAATTGCATTAAAATGTAATTGGGAAGCTATTCCTGGCCAAGGATGGGCTGCCAGGCTCCGATCCTGCACACGCGGCCCCGATTGCAGCGCAAAGGGCCCGATGCTGCTCTAGCTGCTGCATGGTGCTGGGAGCAGAGCGCGGGGCTGGCCAGGGCAGGACACGCTCCCCTGCCTCCCACCCTGCCCCAATACTCCCTGCGGAACCGAGCTGTGGCCTCCTGCTGAAGGAGACCCGAGCCCTGGATCCCAGCTCCGAGTTCCTCTCTTAAATGGACTTTTTTTTTTTGGCAAAGAAAAACCCACAGATTGAATTTTTCAGTTTGCTTAGGAGAAAAAAAGGGGTTACCAAAGAAACAAGTCTCCCAGTTTTAAAGAAAGCAGTGTCTGTCCTTCCCTTGGGTGTCACCACACCGGCCTTCGCCAGTCTGCCACAAACCGTCCTCCACAACTGCAGCCACGCCTGGCACTGAAAGCAACGAGAACGCGCGGCTCTCCCGGCTCGGCGGGTCAGCTCGCGCATTGAGATTGAGCAAAAACAGAGAAAAATCCGCCTTTGTCTTCTTGAAACTGCTGTGCTGGAAAGCCCTCGCTCTGACCCTGCAGATGTGCAAAGACCTCAAAGGCTGCGGAAGACGGAGAGGTACTGCAGGAGATAATGGGACAAAGGAGGTGAAGCCCTGCGGAAACTGGGATTTTAAAGCACGTACCTCCAACTCTGTCTTTCCTGACTTTTGAGGCAATGGAGAAACAGGCCTGATGTTTCCATCACCTTACAGAGAAAAGAAACGAAGTGCAGCACCTGACATGGGCAGAAGTCACTCACCCTCCTCGCACCGTGTCTGCGGTGCCGCTCGGCGCAGGCAGGTCGGGGTTTGACTTGGCGGCTCCTCCTGATACGCAGAAAACAAGCAGCTGAGGCTGGATCGTTACTGAAAAACATCTTCTGCTTTTCTGGGAGTCCTTGGGAAGGTGGCGGAGCAGACGGGAGCTGGACCAGGAGTTTTGCACGGGACACTTGTGAAGTTCCTAGAGAGCAGCTGGCTGGGTGAACTCCCGTTGAACGGGGTTTGCTGACACTGGTCCCAAATCCCTGAGCTTTCATCTGGCCTGGCTGGCCAGTAACACACAGGTCACTAAAAAAACCTTTCTGTGGACAGACTCCCAGGAGTCTGGCAGGAACCACGTGCAACAAGTCACTGGAAGTCCCCAGTGCAACCACGGAACTTTGGCTACTAACAGCTGAACTTGGGCTAGCAGCCTGATGCCACAGCCGGACCCTCCTGGGCTGGAAGAGAAGCACCTTTCAGGAGAACCATCAGCCACCAGCTTCTTCCCACCACCCTATGTGACTGATCAACTCTTCACATCTTTTTGGTGTCACTGGACATCTGGCCCGATGGAACGCCCAGCGCGAGTGGGTTCAGGCCGCCTGCAAGGAACCAGCCACTTTGCAAAAGAGTGGTCATCCCTCAGGAAGAATATTGGTAAGGCTCTTGAAAAGCATCATATCCTGCCCAAAACGGAATGAGTGATTAGAAAGAGCCTCTGCTCAGAGAGGGTGCTGTAAAGATGTCTGTCCTGGGGAGTCTAAACGTACCTCCAACCACTGCCCGCTGACACTGCCAAGAGATGAAACAAATGCCATGAAACGGCAAAATGAAAGGCCATGCAGTCAGACACAAAGGTGTCTCAGAGAGGAAACAAAATGGCCCTAAGTTGAGAAGAAAAGGTTTAGCTGAATCTCACTCCTTTCATTGTAGAGAGCACCCTCAGCCTCGCGCTCCTCCAGAGCTGCAAGTCAAAATCCTTGCAGTGAACACGGAGGAAACAAAGGCCTGAAGCCCCAGGCTCCACGGGCACGTTGGCGGGGAGCTCCGAGCCCAGCAGATGCAGGGGCTCGTTGGGACGGGAGCGCCTGCGAGACAGCGAGCCCAGCGCTGTCACGGAGCAACGGCAACTTTGACTCCCGTAACAAGCCCCAGCAATCGGACTCCCTTGGCAAATCATCCAAAATAAACAGCATCTGTTTTCACAGATGGAGAAAATTAAGACACGCTAGCAACTTAGTTTGAAGTTATAAGGCCAGACATAAATAAATGAGAGGCAACCTTTCCCTAAGATGGTGGCTTGATTACCGAGGATACAGACAGATGAATAAACCACCTTGGGGTGAGATAGGCTGCAACTTGCTACTCATCCCCGAGACCGGAGTAACTGCTCACGTGCATCCTCTGAGCCCGGAGGAAACGGGAGGTAAGCGGTAGTGCTGCAGGGATCTGCAGGGCAGGAGCACACACACGGCCAGTTACTGCAAATTAGCTGATGCTCTACAGGTTCACACCCTGATTTGCCTTACGGGAACGTTTTAATCTCTCTCCATTACTGTCTGGCCTCCTCGAATTTACATAACTGTAAAAAAAAAATCAGAAAACAAGCAGAGCAGTGATGTGGCACACTAGCAGCTTTCTTTGAAAAACTATCCTCTCAGAAGTCAACTGAAGTGCACCGAAACCCAATGCTTCAAAGGTTTTGAGACTGTTTTATTGACTGGAAGGAAGATGATGGCAAGATAACTAAATCTTGGAGCACCTCGAGATGAAGGCTCAGAAACCCAGGCACAAAGCTGGAGACTTGCTCAACACCAAACGCTGGCGTGTGAGCGTGCCAGGACGAGGAGCGGGAGCCAGAGGAAGGAGCAGGAAACTGGGGCTACCACGGGTCCTTTGATTTTTCCACCTCATTCACCCTTCCCCTGGTTGGGCCACCCCAGTTGATGACCAGCTTGCTGTGGACAGTTACTTGGGAGCCGAAACGGTCGCTCTTCCCCATGCAGAGATAAGGGCTGAGGCTTTTTGGCACCTCTCTCCCGTGAGTCTTTTCAACACAACAAAGTCTTACCTCCGGTTCTACCTGATGCCAGAGCTCCCAGGCTTATACATAAATTAAGGCACAATTTCAGGCTCTTGAAACACTTGGCATTTAGCTTTTAAGGAAGTCTGGAAAAGACAGGACTGTTATTGCCCAAAGTCCTGCTCCCCTTCCAGGAGAATCAAAGGGAGATGACTTGACTCTGTGCTTTGTAGCTGAAGGGATGAGTGGGACACTGTCCATACACTGCAGATTGGGTCCTGCATGAACCAGGTGACTTTCTCTCCTCTTTTTGGTCTATGAAGATGCCAAGGAAGAAAGATCTGAGCCAAAATCCCTCCCGCAACAGGGTGGCTGTCCAAGGCGTTTCAGTATCGTACATCTTGCTGGTTCTAGTCTGTCTTGACCTTTTCATAGAGCAGGACAGCATTTCCGCATGGTCCAGGGCTGCGTGGGAGTCACTCAATCTGTCTTAACTTTAAGCAAAGCCTTTTCCTTGGGGCCATTGTTGCTGCGAGCTGTCAGTAGGCTGAGAAACAGGACAAGGCAGAAGGGAAAGGTTTAACACTTCTTTTCTACAAGGTATCAGAGCCCTGTTTCTCAAATCCAGCAGAGTCCTCTGTGGTGCCAATCTGTTCAGAAGCCATAAAGGCTGAAGAGCAGGTTGTAGCGCAGAAGTCCAGCTGAGCCACCTCCTGAGGTCCCCCTCACCTCAAATAAAGCACTGACGAAACACCACCATCACTCAAAGGGCATATATCCTTCCAAGAATCTCCCCAGAGTGAGTAAAGATATTGGAGATCAAGTGCTCCAGAGATCCCACCAACACTACAGAAGTCACACAAGAACTGGGCTTTTGGGACACTTTAAAGCAACCTCTCTAGAAATCTCCAGAGAGGGAGGAAAGGTCAGTCAGCTCCCAGCGCACCCGAGTAGCCAAATACCTGGATTACGTTTGTCTGGGAATCAGTGCAACTTTGCTTGTGGGTACCAACCAGGCTGCCCTCATCAGCTCTGTACCTGCCACGAGCTTATTCTCCAATCAGACCTTCTGCAAGCTTTCTAAGAAAGGAAGAAAAAAAAAAAAAAAAAAAAAAAAAGCAAGCAGAGGATGCAAAGAAGGGAATGATGACATCTCTAAAAGTCATCTGTAACTCCTAGCATGCTCACCTAGCCTTCAGCCACAGTCACCAGCCCTGGAAAAGCTCCAAGAACAAAGTGATGAGGCTGCTCTAGAGACACCAAGAACGTTCAGTGACATCCTTCAGGGATGTATGCAGAAGACGTGCAGCCCTAGATGGCAAGGGCTGGGTCCAGCACCAGTGAAGGCAGCAAGAAAACCCTTCTCATTTTCCCTTTCGTGTGCTGACAAAAAGACAAGGAAAGACAGGAACAGTAGAAAGCAGATCTCACCCCGAGGACAAAATTTGAGACTTCATCTGCACAAGTGACAAAGGGCTGGGAGGACAGGGAAAAGACCTCTTCAGCCCAGCTGCCACGCTCATCACAATACATGAGCATCCTCCTTTGGGTCCCCTGCAGCCCTTTTCACCAGTGCCCATCGACACATCTGTGAAAGCGGCCGTGGGGAAGAGCAACACGAGCTGCCAAACCGCGGCGAGATGCTGCCCACCCCACAGCAGCTCACCACCCAGCTCCCTGGGTTTCTCCGCCAGCCGCCGGGGGAGGGGGTGCAGGCAAGATCTCCGCTCCCTTCCCCTTTCTTTTCATGATGAATCTGGAATTTTGAAGACCTGCCGGGAAGGGAAGGTTTGAAGGATTTCTCCTTCCCTTTCTTGCTGGCTCAGCCACTCCAAAATAAACAGCCCCCAGCAAAGAAACACAGTACCGCTTAATAAATTCTCCTGTAAGGACAGATATTTCATAGAAGAACGGATTATTTCCAAGGATACTAAGATAATTACATGGGTAACTAGGAAGAGTTCAAGAAAACAGTTTGAATTTTCTTATCAGTTTCCCATAGCTTGGAGCAAAAAGAAAATAAAATGCTCGACTGTAATCAAATCACGTTTCCTGAAGCCCTCAGTTGGCAAACACACAATTTCTTCACCACTTCTATTAGAACAGAAACACTTAGAAGAAAACAGCAGCAATTTGAAATGGAAAGTGGGGCCCAAAAGCCCCCCGTCAGCTGCCCGCAGCACGTTCTTAGCTGGTGGTGACAAGATGATACGAGAATAAACCCCCCCTTCCCACCACCCGACAAACCTCTCGCTGACTGCGGAGAGGGGCGGCCCATGGCCAACACCGGGCACCGAGGGGCTCCCCGGGTGCTTACTGCTGCACCTCAGCACACCACAAACAAGGATCTCCCCCCTCACCCTTGCTACAGCATCTTACTCCAGAAGCGGCTATTTACCAGCAGGAACAGTGGTGAGATAAAAGTATGCCCCAGTGCTGACCAGTACAGGTCTATGGGAACACACAGCATACACTTCTCCTCCTGAAAAGGAGATTTTCGACATCCTTGTGAAAAGCTACCAATGAAGCCATCATGGAAGATCCAACTATCTCCATAGAATCACAGAATCACGGAACGGTTAGGGTTGGAAGGGACCTTCAAAGCCCACCCAGTCCAACCCCCCTGCCAGGAGCAGGGCCATCCCCAACCACATCAGGTTGCTCAGAGCCCCGGCCAACCTGGCCTGGAATGTTTCCAGGGATGGGGCATCCACCACCTCTCTGGGCAACCTGGGACAGTGTTGCACCACCCTCAGCGTAAGAATTTTTTTCCTAATAGCCAATCTAAATCTACCTCCCTCTATTTTAAAACCATTACCCCTCGTCTTATTACAACAAGCCCTGCTGAAGAGAAGACCGTAACTATCTGTTTCCGACTTCTGAGATGCATCCTTGTGGTTTTGGTTGCCTTCCTAGCTTCCGAAAAATAAACTTTTGGAGATCTAGGCTACAGTCTGCCTTTATCCTGGATGCGTGCCTCTGAGCTACAGCGAAGCCCCTCCAGCTTCCTACACACCAGGTCTGCGCTTGCACCAGTGTAACGCATCTTTCGCCTACGACCGTGCGCGTGATTTCAGTAGCTCAGTGCCGACACCACCACACCTAAAGAAAAGTGCAGGTTATAAATACACAAATTAACCAATTTGAGTCATACCACTTCAAAAGTGTAGATGTTTAGTATCAAGCTTAAAATGATTAGGGTCAATTTATACACGATAATGCCATTCATCGCATTCAACAGCTTGACCAGCCATTAAATAGTGGGGGGGGAAAAAAAGTGTTAAAACTAGAACCTTTACATCACGCGGAACAACTTGGCACAGACATTTCAAAAGCAGGAAATAATCATTTATAAAGAAATGAAGGCATTAAATAGCATTTTTGATACATTTTGAAGAGTATCCACCCACTCCTGCAGAACTAATCAAAGCTGAAGATGGCAAAGACAACACACAAGCTTACAGCCTGCTAGGGAAAATAAAATACACACAGTATGGACGTCGGGAGACGAGGTAAATAAATGCAGCTCGCTCAAATTAATCTCCAGGTCACAACTCAGAACCCAGACCGGAGCACGCAGGCAAAACGGCAGCGCACAGGCAAGCAGACGCACACGCTCTACCTGAAACCCGGAGTGTTCCAGCCGGAGATTTGTTCTACCAGTTTTTAAAATCTAATTCCACTGATGGATCACAACATCTGTTCCTTACCAAACTTCACATTCTGGACTCTGTCAATACTGAGTGTATTTATAGGAACAACATCTCGTAAGGCACTAGAAGAGGAATTTAGCTTTATATAAAGTATCTGTAAAAATAAAGTGAGCCAAATAGCTGGGAAAACGCTTTTAACATTTTCATTTTTGAATCTAAAGCATTTCTGACCTCAGACAATGTCTTTCATCTATTTTTTAAAATTAGCTACTGTGTTGTTACGGTGCTCAGACAATTTCCCGTGCAGTCTCAGACCCCAAACACATCTCCGTCCCTGAAGCCAGGTGCCACCTCCCACTGACCGCAGCAGGAACTGCTTGAATTGCACTGAAAAAAAGGATACAGCTTGGAAATCTGACATCTCAGTAGCCAAGGTATGCAAAACATTCCCCCCACCTTAGAAATGGAGACAGAAAAAGTAAATTTTCCTCCCCTGGACGGAGAGAAACCCCACCAAAGCCAGCGCCGCCGTTCTGCTGGCCACCGCTGAAACAGAAGCCATGTAAATGTTTGCTGCTTGGACTCAGGTCTCACCTTAATAAAGACAGCCCACGCGTGATTGTGTTTGTATAAAAGATATTTACTTCAATTATCACACCTAGGGTGCTAGTGAATAATAATAATAATAATACATCGTGTGAGTTTCATACAGTGATATTGCTTCTCCATATCATATAGGGACCGTTGTACAGTGCTGAGAACAAACATTATATGGCTAACCGAACAAAGACAGGAAACAATGCCATTCTGCTGACGGAGGGAGCGCTGCCCTGCTACTGCCAGCCATATAAACTCTTACTTTTCCGTTTAAACAAATACCAAGAAAGAAAATGTTACAAAAGATGAGTCACAGCAACACAACGTGGGCTTCTCAAAGCTACTTGTACAAAAAAAAAAATAAAATGACACTTTTTTTTTTTGGTCAATTGGGTCTTTGTGAGGATCTTTTTTTTTTTTTTTTTTTAAAATCTGTGATTGTGAATATAACAAACAAGCTCTAAAAACATCTAAGACTTAGTGCGTTACAGAAAAAATATAAAATACTGCTAAAAATGTAAGACACCACAATACACTGGGGTAAAAACTGAGCTTATTATTTAAAAAAAAAAAAAAAAAAGTTCTCAGGAAAAAGTACACCACTTTCTGTTTGAGTTCATCTTGTGCTGTGTTAGTAGTCGGGGCAATTCAAAGGTCTGCCCATTATCATGGCAAGTAGTTATTGCACAAATGCAAAGAGTTACTTTTTTAACAAAAAAAAAATGGAAAGGGACATGAGGGAAACAATTATTTAAAAAAAAAAAAAAAAAAAAAAAGAACATTCCCCCCCCTCCCAGCCAGCCTCCATCTGCTTTGGAATCAACGTCCCAATCCGTACAGCGACGCTCTCGCAGCACTGCCAGCGCGCGGGGCGCGCGGTGCCCGCTTCCGCAAAGGGAAGCATAGAAAACGCTTTTCAACGCCGAAATGCATAGAGAGTTCTGACAGGAACAACCTTTTCGTTTTGCAGAGGATATCCAATAGTTACTGTAGGGCTTTTTTTTTTGTTTTGTTTTTTTTCTTTTTTCTTTCAAACTACGCCAGAAGGAAAGAACCTCAGGTGGGAAATTCATCGGATGGTTTTTAGTGGGACACCCTCGAAAGGCAAAGTGCAAATCTGCTTCCAAATCCACAGAAGTGGTGATGTGCCCTGCAACTAGCTCAGCACCTTCCACCCCCGGCCCGCCGTGCGGTTTTCTGGCGGGGCCGGCTGCCCCGGTGCCGACCGGAGGCCCCGTGCATCGTCCCTCGTGCAGACACGCGCTCCCCCGCGCCGAGCCGGGGGGAATTTCTAGCGCCACGGTTTTCAGTTTGGCTTCCGTGGCTTTTCTCTCGCTCGCCAAGCGTTACCCAGCCAGGGAAAGCCCATCTGAACGTGTCTCGACACTGCAAGAAAACTAAACAACTCCTCCGCCACAAAGATCAACTCACAACCTCTGCTTCCAGAGTTCACACCAGGAAGAGTTGCTGCTGCACAAGGTGATTTTTTTTTTTTTTTGCCTTTTTTTTTTTTTTTTTTTCCCCTTGACCAGCTTTGAATGAGAAGAAAATCAGAATTGAGAAATTCAAACATATGCCAACAAAGATGAACATCACAGGAAACCAGTCTCTCATTTTACCGTCCCATTCTGGAGCAAATGGCAATGTACTCTGGCAACGGGGCACTGCATCTTCACGAAATTCTCGGTAGAGGCTCTAGGAGGCTAAGGGTATTTTCTCTCTCTGTATATTTTAAGTCTCTTCTCTCACAACTGAGGCTTCTTATTCTCAGTCCTAAATTATTTTAAAACTATTTAAATAATATTATTTATTAGGCATTTAGATAAAATATTTTTTTTTTTAAAAAAATGATTGCTCTAGGAAACACAACAGGGGCACAGCGATATGGATATGGATGCTCCGCCGAGCCGACATCGCCCCGCTCCGTCGCTAGGACAGCCCACCCTTTCTCCAATGTCCGTTCAGGGGATATGTATACTCCTGTTGTGTTTGTATCAAACAAAAACAAACCTCAACAAAGAAACTGTTAAAATTAATCTCATAAATAGGAAATATTAGATTGTTTTCCTAATGACATCCACCTTTACCTATTTCACCTTATGATGCTGTAGAGAGAGCAAGCTTGGACAGTAACACAAAAGCGCTGGTACAGGCTGAGGATGCCGGCGGGCCAACGCCTGTTCCTTCCAAAACCAAATTAAGACCGGAATGACTTCACAGTGCCTGGCCACCCAGAGACAGCACGGCTCTGGGCAGGGAAACGAAGACAGCATGTATTACCGACGGCACTAAAGGACACGGTGACGGTCAGCGATGGCTGAAGTCCATGAGTGTCTCTTGAACGCTGACAGACCTACGAGTACGCCGGGTGAGACGGAGCCCTACAAGCATTAACGCCGCTGGCTGATGGCAGACCTTCTAACCCAAGACCTCACCAGGCTGCTGGAGCCAACTCAGAGGGATGATTATTATTTTTTTTTTTTTCCCCAGGAACCTGAATTCTCCTAAACTAGAGCTCGTGCTCGCCTGCGTTTGCTGGCTGGGACACGAACCTCCGAACGCAGAACGAGAATTTCTATTGCACAAAGACTTAATGCACAGTATTTGAAGTGCTCGTTAGCCAAGGGGCAACTCCCGTCGGGCCACCGAAAGGCTCCTCCATCGGTGTTTGCCTTCCCCCCACCCGAATGACAAGCGGCTGCGAATGCTGCGATCTAGATCACTGTGCTTTAGATTATTCTCCATGAAGAGATTAGGAAATAAGGCACATAGCTTTCCAAGTATAGAAAGTTTGTTAAATAGTAGATTTTAGGAAAGTAGCAAAAACTAAAAACTTAATGGGAAGTGCAGTAGCATACAGGATTTTGATGATACGCCTACTGAACGAAAATAAAATAATTTCAAGCTAAACTAAAATCTTTCCCCCACAGAAAAAAAACTGATCCATGCTCTCCATCTCTCCGGAGGAGGAGAGAAGGAAATGGAAGCCCCGATCAAGGGAAAAGAAAATGACGAGAGAGATGTGGCCTTGCTTATTCCCCGCACGCCTCCTTTGCGAACCAGATGCTCAAGAACTTCCTGCACCAGCATCCAGAGGTAACCAGGTACTTTGGAAACACTTTTAAAGCTAGCAGTAATTTACCCACATATACATAATACATCAAAATAGCCTAGGGTCTCATGTAAGCTAACAAAAGCCAGAGAGGTCTGACTGAAGGACTGAGTGTAGAAAATATTTTTTTTTGCAGTTACTTGGAGATAAGATTGGCCTTCAGAGCAAGCCAAGCGCCATGTTTTATTTCTTCTCTTGCACACACAGACGGTCGCCTTCTGAGAGGAACTGCAGAATAGATAATTTCTCTCTCATTCCTGAGAATACCCGAATTTTCAGCTTACGGGGAGCAAGAATGAACGGTGTGCTTTAATTCGCTACTTGGCTTAATATACTGATCAACTGTTTTTTGATTGTTCTAATTACGTTGCACACGGCTTTACTGCTCCCCTTCCCACTGCCCACAGACACAGCAGAGCATATTTGATGTGCAAATTTCTGACATATTAACTTCCTGCGAGCCAAATCAAAGCAAAACCTACAGACCAACCGTTACAGGGTGCTGCAGACAAGGTCTGACCTTTCATTTCAAATTGCTCGGCTTTTGCGCACCTCAGACCCTCGGAATTATTTTTATGTATTCTGAACATGATCTTCCCCCTCCTCATTAGCTAAACCCGCGTATCTCAAACAATCCGGCCTCTCAGATGGCTAATCCCCGCTTTGCAACGGGGAATTTATCTGACAGGTGGGAAAATGGCCTCCTCTACGCGTTAAAACACATATTGGTTGGAAGCTCTCACTCACCTACGCCCCAAATGATTTAACGGATTTGGCTGTAGCAATTCTACGGCACCATGAAGACCAAGCACAGACAGAGTGGCTCTTCCAGACTGGAATGATGCACATACACACATGTGACAATTCCTAAAAATACATATTAATTACCCGCACAGACAGAAGAAGATAACGCAACGTAACGCCATTATTCGTGTGATCGATAGAGAGATTGCACTGTTATGAAATTACCACGGAATTACACAGTAACTATGCAAAAAAGCAGGTATGTCAGCATAACAGCAGAAAATTCCTGGCATGACTCTCCACTTCCAAGGATCTTTGGATGAAGACTGTACTACGTAGTACAAGTATCTCTAGAATTCAAACAAAAAGTCAAAGACACGACAACACGGGGACTTCAGGCATCTGCTTCTGCTTCATTCTTGTTAAGAATTCAATTATTCTCTGCACTTGGCTGTTTCAAAATATAAAGAAACTGAAATGCTACTATGAAACCAATAGTTTTAACAAGAAATCTACGGAAATGTAGCAAAAAATCCAGTAACATCACTGCGAGTAAAGCAGGCCTGAAAAATGGCAGCAATTGTCCTTTGTAGAATAGCTAGACAAGGAAAAAATATAATAATCTTATTAATTTTTTTTTTAAGGAGGCATTTCCTTTTAATGCACTTTAGTGCCAGAATGTGTTTGTCAACAATGAAAATCTCGCCCGGGAAGGTTACAGCCAGGCAAGGGCTCTGGGTTTGACAGCAGCGCCTGGGTTTCGGGAGAGGCGGGGGTGATGCCTCCATCGGCCCTTGGCTGCACCGGGGGATGTCGGTGAGGAGCCTCACTAACGAAAGTGCAGTGAATTACTTTCTTCAACTGGAAAATGACCTCACAATTGATTCCTTCTGTCAAATACGCCACAGCACCACTCGGCTGAGGGGGAAATCATCCCTGAGGAGAGAGATGGCACCACTTACACACCTACTTTTAAGGCTTCTTGAAAACTTAAGTGCACAGGCCAAACGCTAACCTTCTCCAAAAGGATAAATTTCACGTTCAGAGCATAAAAAGTTTTTATCCTTGCATATTAATAGAGCAGGGCATAGTACACGATCTGGTCACGCAGGACAAACCAGTCCCTAAGGATAGCATAAAGGGCTTTTCTTCCTACACAGTTAGTAACTATATTTTATATGGCATAGTCAATATATCCCATAAAATGGGTGGGGAGGAAAGAATAAATTGGTGAAGTAACATTTATACATTTTAGAGCTCAAATATATATGTGAAGGGGACAGGGGCAAGTAAGTCACTTCTCAAATTAAGAAGGCTGAGCCAGAAAATAAATTCAGATTTCGTGCTTTCCATGCCAGTGATTCCCCTTGCAATTCAAAACCATCCAGCAACATTTAAACTGCTGGAAAACAAATGGTTTGTACAAAATTTTAAAATTATCATTTAAAAAAATAAAAGTTGATTGTATATGCCACACAAAGGAACAAAAAGTTGGTGTTCCAACAGTGGGGAACAGCAAGCGCGAGGGGAAAGCAGCAGGCGAGCCCAGCAGCGAACGGAACACCGCGCTGCAGCTCCTATCTGCGTGAGCTAAATTTAGGAATTTGAGGGTAGGAGCAGTTTGTCTCATCGGGGCCAAAACTGCCACTCACTCATGGGAAAGACTCGATGGTGTTTTAGTGAATGTTAAATCTGGCCCCCACCTAAGGACCAACCTTCCTCCTCCTCCGGTCTCCAGCAGCGCTGACCGCCCAGCCGCGCACAGCGGCGTCGGGACAGAGAACACGCAGGACAGGTACACGGGGCGGGGGAAGAAGGAGGAGATGATTTAAGAAACTCACTTGTTAGAGACACAAACAAAACAAAACTAGCGCCCTCCATCTGCACGTTAAAATGTCACCCCTCTACTTCTGGTTTACAACAACCTGCTAAGATCACCGATCTCTCTGCGACCTTCCCAAAGGCACCAGGCCAGCATTTCACCTTAAATAAACTATCTGGGATTTCAGTGCAAAGCAGTGTCCAAACCCAATTACTTTTATTTGGGTATTCTCATAATTTATATATGGGCAAAATGCTTGTGGGTTTTTTTTTTTTTCCTCTGTTTCTAACCTGCCCCATTTTTGCTAGGAGCATTTTTATTTCATAGAAGTTTGAAGAATACTTGAAATTAATAATTTAAAAATGGAAAATGCCAGGCTTCTGACTGCAACTCTGCTAGTGGGGACTGCAGTCACTGGTAGCATTTTCCATTATTTCATTACATTACTTTGTCAGATTCCCCTCAAATCTATTTTATGTAAATTTATCAGCTTTGTAGTTCGAATTACCACGAGGATGATGCACTTCTCCCCTTAAAGAACCAAAAAATAGCAACTTTTAAGTAACTGGATCAGAGAATATTGCATAGAATTCTGTCACGTTCATGAACCCCCTTCTCTACACCATTCCCATATGAACAAGTTACATAAAAATAATGCTAAGATCGTTCACCTAATGAGAAAGGCACATACATTTTTTTTTTTTCTTTTTAACTGTAAGACAGAGCTTTCCCATGACAGCAAGGAGTTTGTTACAACGGGGCTCACCAATTCACGACACGGGCAGAGTGCACTGATACAGGTTCCCTTCAAGAGTGGCTCTGTTTATAGGCATTTTACAGACAAATAAAATGGTCAAATTTCATGGTATCTACAGCAATTGTAATTAAATGCATTTCTGCCAATAACCATGCGCAATTCTGGTGTCTGAAATCTGTGTCCTCGCAAATGGAAGCATATTGACAGTCACGCTGTACGGCCCCTCTGCCAAGGGATGCTCTTCCCTCACTTTTAGAAAACAAAGTATTACACTTTTTTCCTTCCCATACCATCCAGAGAGAAAAACCGACCATTTTAACGGCAGTGTAAAGGTATTGCTGTTAAACTAGCCTGGGTCCTTCATCCACATGAACTAAGAGCCTGGAACTGGAAACAGAAAGAGAAAATAAAAATGCTTTTAAAGAACCTCAGGAAAAAAAAAAACATACCCTGGCATTACAGATTTTCTGAAAACTACCTGTGCTTTTATCCAGCAGGAAAAGACAGACCATCAGCAAGGGCTCTGTTGTTATGCTCTGCGTTCCTCGAAACGACTGTCCCGCAGACGAGCCCCACAACGCACGCGCCTGAAGAACGCCTTTCCCTCCCCGCATAACCCGTGACCCAAAAGGGTAAAAAGCCACCGTGCTACTCTTTGGCATTTTTTTTTCTTCTCTGACTTTTAATCTTTTTCTTCTAATTAAGTAAAAAAAGGTTATTCCAATACACATTTTCCTAAAAGCGTTACTTTCAAATGCTGCACCTGACCAGAAATACGGACAAAATCTTTCAGCATTGCTGAAGTTCCGACTCAGGCCTGGGGAGGTCTCTGCCAGTTGGGAAAGCCAGTAGGTAACTCATCTCCAGCAGGAGAATCTCAGCAGTAGTTCACGCGAATCCATTTTACTTTCCACTGAAACAGAAAAGCAGCTGTGACCTTGGCTACAAATTGGGAACAAACAGCTGGGAACATCACTTAAACCCTACGAGCTCGATCCGAGGGTGCGCGTCTGCCCGTGGTCACCGGGAACACAAAGGGACTCCCGGCGGGATGGCCTGGGTCACCCCATCAGCATCTCAGCAGGCTAATCCACATTCAACACAGATCATTAAATATGAAACAACAAAAGGAGCTAAGCCATTAATAAAGTGCCAAAAATATAGGAAATACTGACAGCATTTTATTTGATTAATTTTATAATAGATACCAATGACAACCCTTGGCAGGATGGAGTGACTTCTGACTTACGAATGCTGTCTCTATCCAGCGAAATTACATGACTCAAATGTAATAATGGAGCTTAGAATTAACAGTTAGTGTTATAAAAGAAAGATTTCCTCTAGGGCAAGCTACAGATATGCTTTTTAAAAATCATTACAGCATTAAAATCCGGGCAGATGCTAAAGAATCCTAACAAACTAGTGGAAACCTGAAAAGTAAACAAAAAATAACAGAAAAAAATAAAAAAAAAGAAGATATAAGTTTCAAGGCACTTACGTATTGCTTATTAAGAAGAGAGATTGACCTTAAGTGCTGCATTTGCGTTCAACCTGTGAATACAGTTCTGCCGTCGTACAACGCAGCAAGAGCTCTCAGTAAGCATCATGGAATGCAATCATATAGACACAGGCACAAGAACAATTTGGGGAATATTAATTTAAACAAAAACTGTCAAACAGAAAAAAAACCCTCACTATCGAGAAAGCCGAGAGTAACCACTTGAATGGATCTCACATCAGCAGACAAGGACAGCAGAAACAGACTGGCAAGTGTATTGCCTAGAGTGACTTAAAAAAACCCAACCTGAACCAAACAACAACAAAGGAAAAAAATAAAGAACCTAAGAAACTATCTGCGTCTTCCAGTCAGAAGTTTTGCTTCTCGGCTGAAGACGCCTCTTGTTATGACTTGTACTAAGGTACGTGTGTTTTCTCCAGGACGTGCATTTCTCGATGGAGCTGTGCTTTGCAAGCCAAACCAGGACACTGTACAGACACAGAGAGGTAACGCTTTGCTCCACCACGGTCTCTCCCTCGCTGGCCGTTCCCGCGGACTAACTGCACTCCAGATAAGAAGCCATAACCGCCTCCAGCACGCGCTGGCCCATACTGGTGGCTGCTATTACAAACTGTCTCCTCAGCTCATCACGGAAAGGGGCAGCTGCTCTCTCTGTTTCTCGATTTTAGTTTTGCATCACAAGTCCCCAGTTACCCAAGGAGGTATCCTGAAACAGCTAGCAGTCAAAATAGGAAATAAACCCCTGCCTTTCAGCCTCCTAGAGCCTTCTTTTCTTAATCATGGAAAGGATTGATTTTAGTGTACTGATTCTTAATTTGTGAAAACTTGCGCTAAGTGCTGCTGTTGCATGTTAAGAGACTGTAAATGAAATACATAAGTTCTAAAACATCATGCAAGAAATGTGGTTTCACATCTTACAGTCAAAAATCCTACTAATGAATTAATACAAGCACACTGAGGTGTAATATTGGGAACATACCTTTAAAGTCGGAACTCCTCTCCCCACCCCTCCCTCCCCCAAAAATCAGAAAAGTAATATTAATTAAACTTAAGAAGTAATGAATGCACCATTAAAGTGTCATCAAAAAGATGCTGACCTAAGACAAAAGTTCAATGATACACAATACGGTCAAAAAGTCTTCAATCAATAATATACAGTATGACAACTACATCTTGTAAATTATACCCAATACTGCCGGCAGTCTATCCCTCTAAAGAATATTTGCCCCCTTTCATCCCTTCCTAACAATCAGATAATAAAATACAGCACCTATAAATAAGCAAAAAAAAATTATATATATATATATTTTTATATATATATATATTCCGAAATCATCTATTGTTAGTTTTAAAGATATGGCAATAAAGGAGTCTAAATTAGCAAACTTGTAGAAGCCATAACTGATAAAACAGCTTATTGAAAAAAGGTGGCAGTAATGCACTCTATGTGTGCACAAGTACGTAAGAAAATACACAGACGTATAAAATTGCACGCACACACCCACGCACACACATCCTTCCACACACCTCTATGCTCACGCATATACATATAGACAACAGGAGGAGTTAGAGACAAGTTAGAATTTGATTTGTACTTTGATCAGCCCTAACCTGTGCATAAAATAAGGGAAAAAGGCTGGACTTCTGCAGGGCAGAATGGTCTAGACTGGGGCTCCAGAGCGTGAATGTTTTGGTTTGGAGTTTGGGCTATTTCCGTCCCGGTAAGAGCCCGTCTGGTCATTGCCACGTACTCTTTATCCACGCAAAAATAAGCTTCCCACAACTAAAACGTATTTAAAATCAGTGCTTGCGGTGGGAAGAGAGTCAGTAAATGGCCACCAACAGCAGGAAAAGCTCTGTATGTGAGGCAGCTCCAGTCCCCTCTTAGTGGTGTGTGACAGCAATCGTACATGTGAACTACACTTTAATGGATTCCAGGGAAGCGGAATATTTCGGGTGACGGACTACGTCCCCGAGTAGCAGGCTGAAATGTTACTGGCCAACGTTTTTTGAGCAAACTGTCTTCACTGAAAGGAAATTCTGTACGCTATGACCCAAGTGAAATGATCAAGTACATGCTGTTTCTAAGTTGTCTCCTAAACCTCCCAGATATGAGGTCTGATCAGCGTGCTCTGTGGTTAGAGGTTAAAAAGCAGATTATAAAATACCTAGATTCAGATTTTTTTTTTTTTGTCCTGATTTGGCCTAAAATGGAGTGTATTAAACAAATTCTGATCTGCAAAAGACCAGAATCAGTTAAAGCTATGAAACAATGTGCACTACGTGTCAATATTCTATTTCACTTACAAGAAAACACTAAGTCAGCTACCACAAATTAAGATATTTTCCTGATGTGACTTTTTTTTTTTGTTTTGTTAAAAAATATGTGGAGTAAATGTGTTTTTTTTTTTAATTCAAAGTTTCAAACAACAAGATTCTTTTCTTTTCTTGAAAATATGTAGGAATCCAAACTAGTGTGTTTAGAGTCGGTTGACTGTGCAATCTCTTAGTGGCAACTGAACAGCTACAAAAAACTTTCTTTTTTTTTTCTTTTTTTTTTTGAAAAATCTCCCCTTTTTTCCTGGTTTAAGAAGATAATAGTGTATTATCGCTCTGTAGCCATTAGATGGCAGATAAAAAGCCCCCTTTTAATATGTGGGTTTGATTTTTTTTTCTTTTTTTTCTGTTTTTCTTTTTTTAAAGCCCACACCAAAGAGGAGGGCACAAGGCAAAGCTGTATGAGTTATTCCAGAAACTGTGGAAATCACTTAGGGCAATAATAAAAACACTTCAGGGTACAAAAAAGCTTGACTACACATTTCAGTTTTCTTCCTCGAAAACACAAACATAAATTGGGCTTAACGCTCCTTTTTGTTTTCTATATGCACCTTGGCCTATGGCGTTTTTGCCCTGTGGCCCGCAGGGCGGTTAAGTGCGCAACACAAATAAAACCAGTAGAGGTCCAGTTTCACTTCCCAGCTCTCCAGAGTTGGGCGAGTTTAATCTCAAAACTCCCACTCGACGGCCTCTTCTCGACTCGCAGCCTTCTCCAGGCGGTGGATGATGTTGTTCAAGTTTGCTGCTTTCTTTTTCCTCAAGGAGCTGTCTCGCGTGTTCCTGGAGCTCGCTGCCTCGGAGAAGCCAAACAAGCTCTGAAGAGAGTTGGCTTTCTGCGAGCCTGCGGCCGGCGTCGAGCTCGTACTTGGCACACTGGAGATTTTCTCTGAACTTTCTTTTGACTTGTAGGAGCTCTCCCCTGTAAGGACTGAGGTGGAGGCAGTTGAGGTAGAGGCATCCCCTTCCGTGGCAGAGTTTGGCAGTGTCTCCAGAGCTTCTCCCGGGCGCTGCGATGCCGGCGGAGAGCTCTGGCGCGGTGCTCTGAGCCTGCCCTCGTCGTCGGTGTCCTCCAGGCTCTCCGCCTGGAACGGCTCCGCTTTCTCCGAAGACCTGGCGCCTTGCAGTGCCTCTTCCCCCGCCTCGAAAGCCGACTCCGCTGGCCCTCCCTGAGACTTTGTGGTTGCATTGCTGTACTCATCCGCCTCCGGGCCACTCGGCTTTCCTTCAGGTGGGCCTTCTGCGTCCACGCCGTCGCAGCTGTCTCCCTCGGAGCTGTGAGCGGCCCTGCTGCTTCTGGCGGAAGGAGAGTCGCTCGACCCAGCCTGGCTCTGGCTCCCGGCTTGGATCTCCTCGATGAACAGCTCCCGGCGGATGCGAGACCTAGGAGACAGAGGAGAGGGATGGTGAGTCTGCTGGGCGTCATTTGGAGCCACCCTGCTCTACCAGACACGCCACGCAACACGCCCTTTCACAAGATGCCATTTTGTCTCGGCTACAGGACAGCCGCACCATGGCGGGTCAGTGGAAGCGCTCGCACCCTCAGATCCAAAGGAGTGGCTGAAAAGGCGTTTGGGAGAACATGAAATATTGTCAGAATGCTCTTAATTTCCCCAGCCATGTGCCCTCTGTGAAGCCTGCCACGCTAGAAGGGACGCAGGCTGCAAAACCCCAGACCACCCCGGGGGCTCCTCACGGAGCAGCGGGAGGGCAGGCGGGCGCAGCCAGAGTTTTGAGTAGATAAACCATTTCTGGTAACTTCTGCAGTGCTGAGTCTTGAGATCGAACCCCTGTCTTCAACCAGGATTTTGTGTATTTACTGTAAATGGTGCTGCTGACTGACCCTTCTCGTAACCACAGCAGACATTACAGAATAAAGCAAAAATATAAACTTTATGCAGACAATAAATGCTTGGTGAAATGCTTGGTGAAAACCAGTGACAAATCATCTTCCCTTTTCTTGCAAGTTTCAATTAAGTAACATTCGTAAATGTATGCTCAATTTTTACAGCACTGGATGTGGTTTAAGGGATGGAGATGAAAGGCTCTGTAGTCTCCTATTCCCTAAAAATCTGACATCAGGAAGGTGAGACTTAACAAGCCACTGGACCAGAAAAGGAAGGATTTTAAAAATATTAATACATTTCTAGTAGATCCAGGAGAAAACAGCTTGCAAATGCAAACCAATTCAGATTTCTACTAGAAATGAGCCACAATTTGCCTAAACAAAAAACAAACAAGGCAAAAATCTGGACAACCCCCCAGTGTTCTCCCAGACACCAAGGAGAAATGAAGATGACAAAGTCCTTTGTTCTGAAACCACTCTGGGGAAGCCCAGCCTTTTGACAGGTTGTCAGTCCATGAGCTAGTCTTTCGCCTCATTTTTTATTTAAAAAATCAATTTCAGAACATGAACAGAGACAAGTCAAGCAGTACATTTCAGGGGAATTAATGCACTCCACGTGTGCCGCCCTGCCCCTCCTATCATTTGAAGCGTGCAGGAATACCCCAACACACTGCCTCTGCCATTTCACTCGGTCCTTCCTCCCCTCTCCTCCTCTGTTTAGGAGCTCCCAACATCCTCACAAGCACAGAACAGTTTATGCAAAAATTCTAGGGCTCTGTACCGCTCCGTCAGTGGGAGAGGGTATGACCGCTGTTCAGTTCTAATTTACAACCAAGAGGGAGCCTCAGTGACCCACGGTCAGGGACAAGACGACAGACACGGGAAGAGTTCAGCAGAACTTTATCTTTCAGAGCGAAGATAACACTTTTGGTTTAGACAAGGAGAACTGCTAAGGATCTTGCAAATCACAAGTGAAATGCTGTCCCAACGCTGATGGCTGTACGAACTTTTCATTTTTCCCTACGTGGGCTAAGGACGACAGCACACAAGGGAAAAAAATTTAGGGTAAATGCAGAACACCACGTGAATACCGCTTCTGCAGCTAATGGTATTATTGACTTACTTGAAATGCAACACAGTATTTCAGCAGCACTTGCTGACTCTACACTTTTGAAGGATTTAGGGGGTCTGTAATTTTCCCTAGGAGAACATTATTCACCTAACAGAAGACCACAGGTGCTAACATTAATTTTCTATTACCATTAATCGTATGCATCCTGCAACATCGATTATCAGGCTCTATTTATGCCTATGATCTCCCTGCATAGACATTGATCCAGAACACGCTGCTTTTGTAACATTCCCCAAGTCAGGAGAGGAAACGGGTAAGAGCTTTCTGCCTGCACAGCACGTAAAACACCTCAGCTCCAGCAAGATACTGAATGATGACGTGCTCACCCAGTATCTGACCACAGCCTGCAGAATATAGGTTCCATGCCTGTGGAAATCCTTGGAATTCACACCCGATGTATTGCTTCTGGAATCTAGTCTGGCACCTGATTAACACAGTAATTAAATCCCTACAGTAACGAAGAACTGGTGATGGCAGCTAGGAAATTCCAGAGAGCATTCCTCTTGATGGAAGGTGTTGGCCTCGACATCGACACATCCTGTTGGCATTTTTCAGTGTAACTCAAAATATCAGCGGTCTCCGGGGGTCTACGTTGAAGTTCCCTGTACAAGCTTTCACACAACGCCAGGAACTCATCCAAACAGGCACAATGCTACAGTTCATTGAAAAATATGCCCACAGTATGAGCAACGAGATTTAGGATCCAAGAGCACTAGATTACAACTCAAGAAAGCTGGGTTTTATTCCTGATGCTTCTGTAGCATCATCTCCAAGACCTTACTCAGTTTCTGTGCCAGTTTCCAGTTTCTGAAGTGGGACAGAAATTCCTACCTCCTCCTGTACCGTTCTTAAGACCACAGAGTCTCAAACTCTGATGGGTACGTGCTTCACTCATGCAAAGCAAGGCACACTCTTATTTTTATGTTCTCAGAGATACGTGATTGGCACAGACGCGAAGCCACAGATTTGGACAAGTTTGCAGACATGTCAAAATCTTTAATACTTACTTATAGCCTGAAGTGAATTATTTCTTTGCCTGCAGAGGATTTTTTTTTTTTACATTTCCGTTGCTGTGGATAATAAATGCTAGTACTGACTTCCCATTTGGTGGATATAAAGGTAGATTCTATTGCAGCATCCACCTTTGGAAAGTGAGGTTTAGGCTGAATCCCAAAGGAAAAGCAGCATTGCAACAGGATTCCCAAGAGACAGGAAGCCAAACTTGTCTGAATTTGTACCCAGTTTCACCTGAAGTTACTTCAAAGAAAAAATTATATTAAAGAATAACTAAATGGTCTGAGGTGTGGAACTGCTTCTGTATGAAGACTCTTCAGTTTGGAAAAGAAATGGCTGAGGGAGCGTATAAAAGAGATAAATAAAATTAAGTGTGACCTGGAGAAGGTGAAGAGGAGAAAGACTACCCATTTCCTGTAATACGGGAGCTGCAGAACAGCCAGATCCTGCTCCTCTACCAGAACATGGAACATGTACGTCTTCTGCCTTGTCCTGCAAATGACTTAAGAGTACTTCACGCATGAAAGCTAAGAAAGTTACTGTACAGAGGAAAAGAACGGGCACATGTTTTGATTTTTCAGTGGCGGCAAGTGCTCAGAGTGCCCTGGGCTCCGAACAGGCTTGAAATAACTCTTTAGAGCCCTGGAGACTCAGCAGCACATCGGGAGCAGGTCCCGATCACCCAGTGCTGTGAGGCTCGTGCTACCCACCAGCCTACAGCACCTTCTTTATCCATTTTTTCTTTTGTATACAACTGTCAGCACCCAGTCTACATTAACGTATAGCGCGGTGCGGCTGAACACGCTGATCAATCATGACTTGTCACGCTTTCTCGCAGCACGCCTAAACAGGAGATCTCATGATAATGAGGAAGATGACACATGCCACCAGTGCTCCCGCACTCATCTGCGTAAGTGAGAACAGCACATTTTGCTGTCAGGCCGAAGGGAACATATTTTCATAGGCATTCCTCCAACTTGTGTATAATTGCCTAGAAGTGGGAATTGGAAGAGGCGCCTGCATTTGGAGAACTCTGAGCAGTGAAAGAGGCTGCATCTGTAGCGAATTCAAGTCAATGAAATTCAGTGTAAGTATGATTACTCGTTGGTTCTAATTTTTACATTTTATATTGTTTACTATAAACATTATTTACCTATTGTGCACAGTATTTCTGAGATCTCTCATTAAACTGTGCTGCTTCTGCTTCAGCAACTTCCCCGTTAAAAGCTGAGAAGGGCCAACGTGGAAAATACTCTTTACATGTTAGCAGTTTCTAAAAACAAACAAGTTTAGCAATCTGGACTAATTATGAACATTACCGGCTACGAGTGAAGGGGCAAAATAGTATTAAATCTGGTATCTTAACTGTACCTGTTCAATATTCATTAGCACAAATTTATTGGAGAAAAGTCTGCTGTGCTAATTAGGACTCCCAATCCCACGCACAGTTGATAATATGTTTATTCAAGTCCTTCTCATTCTTACATGTCATTCCAGCATTGTTTCTTTTTATCGGTGTCTCTAGGCCAAAACCTACTCCAATGTTTCAAACGTGGAGAAGGTTCCTTCTTAATATGAGAAAGGAACTAAACAGACCAACACCTTATTCATCTCAGCAGGATTCAATGATTTAATCATAACGACACAAATCTGTGGCTGCATCTGACTTCAGGGTTATCAGTTCTCTGTCCCTCATGACTGTGCAGAGCTTCCCAAAAATACAGCACACACTGTGCCTATTTTCTGAGCTCACCGACTCAAGACCTAAAAGAAAATCCTCTTTTTGCTCTTATGTGAGAAAAATATATTATAATAAGTAGTGCAATTCTGATGGCAGCCAGCAGAGGACACATCCAAGCACAACCCACCAAGTGATTTAGGCATAACACACATAACACACACCTACATGCGTGTATATACGTGCGAGTATACGTCTGTGTGAGGGTGCATATGCAAGTAAGAAAGACCAGCCTTGCTTACTGCAATGGGATCTATAAATATTCAACAGTGGACATCTCTAAATCAACGCCCTCCCCAAAAGCGAGACTTTCTGTTTAAAAGCCTGACTTACATCAATATGTGAATATCGCTGATCCTCAGGGACGACTTAAAATCAGTCTGGAGCATTAGCATTACTGTTAGTTCGAACCTCCCTGCTGTCGAAACCGCTCATTCTGTACCACTGCTCAACGCTAGTGGAAGCAGGCACAGCCCGCTGAAGCAGAGCAGCACCCTGCCAAAGCAAATAAAATAAATCCTTTACGAGCAGGGCTCCCAGGAGATCTCATACCTGTAATTGTGGAACCAGTTGATCACGGTGCTGGTTTTCAAGTTGAGCTGCGTAGCGAGTTCCTCAATGGTTTTTGGTGATGGGTATGGCTTTTGCTGGTAGGCTCGTTTCAGAGCTTCCTTCTCTTCCGGTGCCAGCACCACCCGGGGCTTCTTCAGCTGGTGCTGCGGCTGCGGGCTGGCTCCCTGGCTGTAGTCTATTCCAGCGGACGAGGGCTCACAAGACTGACTGTCGCTAACGGAGCTGTGTCGCCGTTTCATGTAGGCTGAAAGAGAAGTGCATCGGATCAGCCCCAGCTGAATACAGACACAAAATCAATGAACAGACGAGCTGTGGAATAAATGTGAAGATGACAGGCTGCGGATGCAGGGATGGGCTATTCGGAGAGAACGGGAAGGAAGGGGCACCATCAGAGACTACAGGAAAGCAAAGGTAAGGAGGATGCAAGAGGCAGAAAAAAAAGAAAGAAGGGAAAGAAAAGAGAAAGAGAAGAGAAAGAAATTGACTGGAAACCTGCCAGAGTTTTCTGCTTTTTCAATGAACATGGGACTTGAAAAATTGCGTTAACGCAACTCATTTCAAATTGACTCTTCCAAGAGTGGCGAACTTCCACATAAGCACCCGATTAGGACAGTTGCACTTCATTTCAACTTAAATGGCTTTGGTTGTTTAACACTTTGGGTGTACACTAGATCTCTCTAACACTTCAGGTCCCTGAATTAAAAAGATGACCGTGGCAGCTGAAGACAGCCGCAGCCAGGTCTCCAACACACGATGGCGCCTGGAGCCCGGAGATTCACCGATGGGCTGATCAGGCGTTTGCTGCTTTCTCCTACGGATCTTCCTTATAGTGGTGACAGGTTATGAAAGAAAACCAGCCCACAGCATCCTTCTCCCCTACACAAGGCCCTTTCAAAACCGCATACACTTTTAAGAAAACTCTCGCTGTGCTGATGGAGCTTGGTGAGGCAGGAGCCTGTGATACCACCGCTGACTCTCCTCCCTGACAGGGACTGAATTATCCTGGCAAATTCTGCAAGGAAAGAGTCCCAGCAAACCCTGTCGTGGACTTGATTGATTTACACTGGGCAAAGAGAGGTGGGATTTACTGCACCTGGCAGGATCACGCACAAGCATTGCTAATGAGGGGGCTGAAAACGGCAAATATAGATGAATCTCGTCAATAAAATATTTAATGGCCTGTTAAATACCTTCCAGATATTTAAGAGTTTAGGTATTCAAGAGCTGCAATTTGATACCCTCGCCCATTAAGTTCCAGATTACACCAGCCTGACATCAGTCTCACAGGCACTAAATCTCAACAGCCAGGAGCCCCGATCACAGCCAGGGACCAACGTGGGGCACGTCACACCGGTCAACAACCAAATTATTCAAAAAATAAATGTGTCTGTCCTCACAGCTCTGCCTTCAGGCTGAAGGGTGCACAAAGAACAAAAACTCAATGCAATCAAATAAACTGAAATGCTGAAAGCCCTTCTCACACAAGCCAACTTCTCCTGGCCCAGCTCCCTACAGGACTGGCCAGGTTTTCTGTCTCCAGTGGGTTTCAGCATCCTGTCCTCTACGCGGCGGTACATCCAGCAAGACCTTTCCACACTGTGTCTTACTACCGTCAAAGTGAATTTTGAATGCACTCTGTAACCTTTGGGGGTATCTGCATGGCCCTAATTTTGTTTTTCCTGAATATGACAGATTACCTGTGGATTGCCTACTGTGTAAGATCACTGATATGGAACGGAACGTGAGCTGCTCACGATCCATCACTCTGCCACGATATAGTACTGCACGCTTTTGAAATAACCATAAAAAGCAAAGTTCTTTTTTAAAAAAACTAAACTTAATTAAAAAAACCCCACCTATTTAAGTTATTCAAACTGGATGCAGAACTGCAAAGTGACCACAGATAAATGCATTATTTCAAGGTGACCGACTGGCCTTATTTTTGCAGCCTTCAAGGAACTGTTACAACCTTCAACCACGGAATTCATAATTCCAGCAATATAATCTCACATTTATCTCAGTCTTTAAACTCAAAGATGCCTGGGTATCATTTCAAATTCGCACTGACATGCAAACTCTACACGAGGTTCCCTTGTCTCCTTTGATAGCACAAGCAAGAGGGCTGAAAGACAGCATCTACCACTTCAGCAACGCGCAGCAGCTTAAAGGAGGCCATGAGACAAAACAGAACCGCATGTGTAAGATGTAAGAGGTGTTTAGGCTATCTCTAACTGGAGTTGCTGGAATTTGGTCAGGCAACTGAGTTAACACAAGACACCCAGGCACCAGGATGCTCTGAATCTCTGCTTTCTCTGCTCTCCAGACGACGGCATTTCTGGCGGGTCAGAGCTCCCATCTTTAGACTTCTGAGGACAGCAGGGAGCCGTGACAGCTTGGGAAAAGTTTCATGCCCCATGCCTACCTCTGCTTGTGTAACCTCACACTGGGATCACAAAAGGTGCAACAGCTTCTTTGGGTCTCTTTCATGTGAATGGGACAAATTAGATAAACGCACGTATTTCCTTAACAGAAAAATAAAGAGGGTGTCCCACTGTTTGACACAACTGCTTGTTTTTCTGGAGGATAACATATTACCAGAACACATTTCCACTGGGCCAACGCTCAATCCTGGCATTTTGCCACGTGCTGAACTAGCACCTAAGCTTTAGGCTTTAATGGCGCTCTCTGGAAACTTCAGATGACGTTTACAAAAGCTTTTCCTTTTTAGTTCTTATTTTAAACATATGTGCTGCGTGTAGACAACATAAGGAGATCATTCAGCACATTTGCAGTGACAGCAAGCCTCAAACTGGAATCCAAGTCGCAAACACACTTGATTTTTGGACAAGTTAGATTTTTGTCTGTGATCAGTCTCCAATTCTCAGGAGACCTATGAAAAAAAAAAAACACACATGTGGCTTGGGCAATGGTCTGGATCTGGGTCTGAGACCAACTTCTCAAGGCCAGGCTCTATCCCCTGAAATTTAGTCCCTTTTTTCCCCTTGCTGTTGCCAACCCAGCATCACCGGGTCCCTCTGGGAAGGTTCCCCAGCATGTGCTCAGCTCCAGACGCAGCAGACACTGTTGCAGAACCAGTGGCTGCTCTCTGAGGTAAAACAGAGCCCCTTTTAATACAATTTTTATCTTTTGCGGTATTGAACAAGATTATTAAAAAGCGAAATAACAGGGAAATAAAGGGAATTAAATTTTCTCCTGACAGCAGGCTTCAGTACTGTTCAGTGAGGAGTGTGACATTACCGGCAGCGCAGACACACCGGGAGGTTATAAGAAAGAGGAATGAACTCTTCCAAGGCAGGAAAAGTGGTGCAGCGTCTCAGCTTAGCGAGCGTGAACCCCCCTCTTCCTCCAAAGAGGTTAATGTACATTGCAAATTTTCAGAACCTCTTAAAATGGACATTTATAGCACAAACTTCAGACTGCCAGAACAGAAAAAAAAAAAAGATATATGCAGCTCACCTTTATAATAATTATTAATTTACTCCCTTAATAAAATGTGGCAGAGAAATAATTGGTAATAATGTTTCACTGGCAGCAAATACCGTGGCATTGTTCTTTCACTGACATTAGCTGAAGGGAAAGTTAAGTTCTTAATGTGGCTCTAGAGCAATTTCAAAGGTTAAGTCATGGAATCCTTACCTGCATGACAGGATTTTGCAGAAAATACAGGGCTGAATTCACTTTAGAGTGCTCCGCTATGAGGACAGCGCTTACACAGTCCAGGAGCTCAGAACAGCCTCAAATGATTTACGGCCTTATCTCTATTCAGGTGCCATCTACAGAGCATATGTATTGCACAGGGTTGGATAAGGATCCAGTTTAGGAAATAGTTTTGAAAGGATATTGTCGGTATTACTTTTAAATTATTTTTATTTTATTTTCTTGCATTATGGGCGATATTCTCTTTGAGGCTATAAAAATCCAGCCCGTTGACAATTTTATTTCTGCCATATTTCTAATACAGCACAAACCATTGTGGCTCCCTTTGGTTTACAGTTGTAAGTGGGAAACCCAAGTGGATTTTACTCCCCACGGAAGATCACACACAATTTGCAGGAAGATACTGCACTGCATTTCATTAGACTGGTTACTATGACAAGGATTTGAATTTCTTCTTAAAAGCACGCAAGACTACAATTTTCCCAGAAGCTCCCTCACTGCAATTTTTAATATAATCACAAAGTTCTTGATCAAATGTGTTAATGCTTTCAGGACATCACTCAACGGCAGCGCTTTCAGCGCACACGATTAATGCTGTCTGTGCTAATATCATTAGGGGATCGCTCGAGAGATGTATATATCATTAATTAGTTAACTGCTGATAATGGCAGCCTAGGAGTCTCTCCTGTAAAAATCATAGGAACATACTAAAAACAGAGCCCTGAATAACGACCGGTTTTGTAGTAATGAATTTAAAATATAGAGAGTGGGATACATTTTCAGGATATACTCCTACTAAGATACCCCATAATAACTTAGATCTCTCACAGGTAACACACTCATGACCTAGTTGTTTTATGTGAGTGTGTATTAACACAATCACCTTCCCCCATCCCTAGAAAGGCTACAAATTTAATTATTCTCAAATATCCTTTTATACAGACTGCATTTTTCTTTCCTCCTCGTGACCATCACTGCAGGACTGGCAAGAAGCTCTCCCAGCAATCAATGCTCAGTTCTTCCAGCCCAACATCTGTGCCCAGCTGCAGCACCATTAACTAACAACCCAAAGCCAGCTCCCAAACTCACATTTCTCATTTGGTAAGGCAAGTTATCAGTGATACACCAGGGCCTCAGTAATTAATCTATAGGAGGATATAGCACTGATTTCACAGCAGCTGGTGAATATCCAGGGCCTGAGGTTGGTTTTTTGTTTGGCTTTTTTTCTGAGATGTATCTGCTTGAGCTAGCATCAAATAAAGCTACGGAAAAGCTGTCATGAAGTCCTTTTGCATAATCTTCACAATACCACATCAATGCTGCCTCTATACCATTTATGGAGAATTATAAAAGACACGGTTATCTTTGAAATTACGGAAAAGACGACTCAGCAGTCTGCTCCACGTTACCTTTTTTCTCCATTCGTTTCATATCCATCAGCTTATCCACGTTGTTGGGATCGTTCAGCCACAGCTGCATGCGGACAAAGGGTTCCCGTCCCTTCAGACTCAGCTTGTGCCAGGGCTTCGGGCGAGCCAGCAGGTCTGAGACAGAGCCTTGTGTTAGCCCTAGGATTGTCTCCCCAAACAAACGCTGACCTAATACGAAATTGAAAATCGCATGAATTCATTCAGCTAGGAGACGAGGCTAACTAAAAAGACAGAACATGTCTACGAGATAATTTGTTAATTATTCTTCAAATAAAAAACCCAAAAGAAACATTTAGAGGACTAAAAGCTCTCTCCCCCCAACTAAAGGTGTAAATATTGAGCTTTAGCTTAATGCTTAGGATCTGACTGTGGCAGAGAGGGGAGGCTCAACACCTTACAGTGAAACAGTGTGCAAAAAATAAAATTGATGAGATTAAAAATAAACTGAATTTTCAGCTATGCAGGCAAATAGTGAGAGCAGTGAGGCCACTTGGCTCTTATGCAGGAGGGCAGCGCAACAGCTTCGCTCCAAGAGGGCAATCCAAACATTTCAAGCAATCAATGAACCAAGACCAACGCAAGCCCTCACTGCAACGGCCATCTAAGTGTCCTCAGAGACACGTGTGCATATCTTCTGTGTTGTACTACCTGTGGTGTTCTGACTGTCTTCTACTAACTGCAGATAATCACATTTTACAATATAAGAGCTTTTCCAGTTTTTTTTTTTTTCCAGCCTCTACAGTACTTCTAGTTAAGAATACTTAATTTTATTTCTCTTTCAAAAAGCTATAATCTAGCAGGGTAAAATCTGCAAATGCTTTTCAATGTACAGTACTTGTCCGTGCATTAGTAACACCAGTTTTACATGGTGAGGATCTAACTTAGCAAGGACTGTGGAAAATGTCTGTGCAGCTCAAACCCAACCATACAGTTGGTTTTCCGAAACGCTTCACTTCAGTGTTCTTCCTAAGCTAAATTGCCTTGATACGCAACAGCTTTTGTTACAAGACAGAGCCTGGAGTCATCTGAGTCATCGCCGGTGATTGCTGGGGGAAGTGCAGCTATCTATGTAGTTTCAAGGTAACCCAAAGATCTTTCCATACCGACCAAGTTAAGGCCTCAGGGTCTTGTGTCTGATCCGTAGCTCTTGAGTGCCCTCACTAACAGGGTGGAAGGCTTTTCCCTCACTCCCTAGCAATGCCAGCAGCCTTAGCCAGTAGCACCATCAGCTCTTGCCTTCCCAGCCTCATCTGATCCTGTCACAAACAGGCTGTGGGAAATGTCTGCTCCATAAATCCCTCCTGTGTGCTTGATTCCATGAATCTCCTCCTTTAGAGGCATCCCAAGATCTTTGTCCTGACCATTTTTTTTTGCTTGTACAGGGAGAGGAGGGAATGTGGGACCAGTCAGAAGCGGCAGAACGTCCCATTCAGATGCATGGGGCTGGTGGTCTGCAAAGCTTTTGGAGGAAGCAGCTGAGATAACGAAAGGCAGAAAGGGGAAACGAGGACAGGGCTGACGTGACACAGTCCGCTAAGAAGCTCTAAAACTAACCCTGAAAATGGTTTTACAGACTGAACAGAAACCTAAACTCAGAATTCAACGAGGTTCCTAAGTAATAAGTGATTTTCAACTACCCTCAACATCAGGAAAACCAGACAAAAGGAGTAATTCAGGGCCAATTTTAGATCATGTGTATGGCAGTGAGCCTACTCCCTGTTTGTCTTTATATTTAAAAACATTAGTGAGGCCTCATCCATTTACCTTTAAGCCTGCCAGCTACTAGCAAGATAAGCTACTTTAAAAATTTTTTAATTTGCCTTCGTAAATAACTTTCCTCTAATATTCCCCACCGCTTCTAACCCTGGGCTGCAATGGGATGAGCGTTTCTTCCAGCAGCCGTGAGAGCTCCGTCAGCCACGGTACAGTGCTGGTGCGGCCACTGCGACTGCCCGCGCAGCCGCACCCTAAATCGGAGCAGGGGAACTGATCTGAGTCAAAGCAACCTACGAAGAATAAAACGGCCTTTTTGACCGAGACCAACTGGTCTGGCTTATTGTGCGGCCATATGGACAGGAATATCGGCACAAATTTGCAAAAGGGTCAGGAACAAACAGCCCAGATCAGGTGCCAGCAATGCTGCTAAAGGAAATGAACTTTAAACTACAGCCCAAAAATTAAAAATGGAAACGTGGAAGGAGGTAACATCATGTTCTCTAGATGTTAAGGACAAAGCTAAAGATGTTTGTGTAATTTATTTTATCCCAGAATACGGCAGGGCACAATAAAACACGTGAAAGTCTCCCACGCTGACGGGAATGTGTCAGAAATCATTCTCAGGAGAATCAGGTGTATCACACTCCATCTTCATCACAGAGCTATTAATAACTGGAATATTTTAAAGCACAGGTTTGCTAAAACTCCTGCTAATTCTCCCCATCTTTTACTCTAACAGCCTTCACGTCTGTTCCCACTGATGCAGCTCCTCACGGACAAAACTTTCTGTAAATTACGCTGGTCTCATGGTTAGTCCTGGCCCTTTCTGCAAAACCCCCACCATCGCTACCCTTCAACGGCTCTCTGCATCTGCTTCCCTCTCTAGGTTCTATGTCGCCCAAGAGGGAATCACAGATATAACATTTGGGACTAGGAATACCAGCAACACCTCAGCACTAACGCTGCCAGCATCGTTTGCTAAAACGGTCACTGTTGAATTAATGCTAAAAGGCACGGGAGGAGAGACCTGCCAAACACATCTTTGAGTGGTTTTGCACAACTGTGGTCTTTACTGGCTGACGAAACTGAACAACTGAACCATGACCAGTTCCCTAAGACAGAGTAACCCGTGCACCGAGTGAATCTGGTGCACTAGCACACTGAGGGCGCAAAAGGAGACATTGAAACTGGTTCCACACCTAATGCAGAGTTTGGGGCACATTTCCTGGCTCTTCTGCTGCTTTTTAGGCTTGTCAGCCACACTGTAGGAAAACAAAAATCATGGGAAATAAAAAAGACTAAGTAAAAATGGCATCAAAGCAAATGTAAACAAAAATACTTTTTTTTTCAAACCTCTCTGGAACACCAGAGCAGGTACAGCACTCAACAGCATTTTGCCCAAAAACCAGGGGCTTGAACCTGCAAACCCTTCCTGTGACTTGTGGCTTCATCTCTACATTATCTCCACTCAACAAGCAACCACAATCTGCCCACACCAATGTGCAGGAGCAAGTAATTCTGCTGGGTTCAGTGGAACACACTCATGCAGGGTATGTCCACAATCAGGGCTGTTTTCTTTTTTTTTTTCCCAAATTAAGTTAAATGTGAACTTGCAACCTCCCCCATCCCAGTATTTTCCCCCTTAAAAAAAAAAAAAATCTAAGGTAATAACACATTATTCTGTGTCTAGCTGAAAAGTCATAATGTTCAGCTGATATGGACGGAATTATTCTCGCATAAATATCATCAGCGGTCTAACTCTAAACTTATCTTTTTGGTCCCATCTGTAGTGAATGGAGAGAAACTGGTACTTCTGAAGAGCGATTCATCCCAACCACCTCAGACATCTATTTTGACCACGTAAATGCAGGTGAGAGGAATCCCATGCTAAGCCCCAGAAGCACGTGCAGGTAACCCTGGGGCAGCCTTACTGCCTTCCCGCTAGAGACTTCAAAGGACTCCCAAAGGTTTTCCAATGCCTTGTGAGGGACCCAAGTGTCAAACATACATGAAGAACCAGTGATTCAGAAGCATAGTGGCAGTATTAAGCATGGATTTTCCACACTCAGACCAAGTTACTCCCTTTGGCTATTCCAAATATATAGCCATGTCAACGTGACACTTAGTCTGACACCCAGAAACTCACCTGTTAGCAAAAGTAGGCTTAGCTTTGCACATGTCTAAGCAAAATACCCAAATGGCCCCATACACTTATCTACAGGTTCATCAGCCTTGAGGCTATAAGCATGGGGAAAGCAGCATTTCTCAAGGGGAGATCTCTCTGGCTTTGGGGTTTTGGTCTTCTTGAGAGCTTGCTGGACTGTTTGTAGGGAGGTGGGAGCCATATCTGGCTGGTGAGCCAAGAGCAGAGCTTAAGAGCAAGGGTGTGATGACATTTTAAGTAAAGTGTGACAATCTGAAAGGATTTTTCTACTGGTTTAAAAAAATAAATAAATAAAATAATTTAAACCATATTAAAGCTTAGGTCAAAATCAAAACCAAGTACTCTTGTAAATATCTACTGAAATATAGCTTAAAAGTATGAAGGCTTTTATTTTATTTCAGTCAAGAAATGAGAATAAAGCGATTTACCAAGATTGTTGTCCGTTAGCACTTCTTTGACCCTCTTCGTAATGCCATACGTATCCAGCTCAGGGGACATAGCAACCAGTTCTTGAATGCTGAGCGCCGAGTGGCCTGACAGCGGCAAGGGCGTTGTAGATTGGGATTCAGAAGCAGGCGGCTCGCTAGATTCTTGGGATTTGCCGTCCTTACTCGTCTCTATAGCGGGACAGGGTTGCTGTACCAATTCAGTTAGGCTTTTCACCGATTCACTGGAACTCATGGGAGATTCAGGAGCGGGACTGCAACTGGCAGAAGTCTTTGGAGTGCTTTCTGTAATTAAAAAAGGAAAAAGGCCCCACTTTAGCGTAATTGTAATGTTTTGATTGCAGGATATTTAACTTTCCTTCTCATTTATATTCTACCTACTTAAAGAAATGCCTCAGTATGCAAAACGCTACTTGTTATGACTTGGTTACTAAAAAGCCTCTTTTTAAAAACAAAATTATTTTCTAATTTTATCTTGAGTCATCTCTTCTTTCTTACAAAGACAAGATGTATAAATAGTGCAATAGTCTGTAAGTTTGCAAGATACTTCCTTGGTCAGGAAACCTCACGGTTTTGCTTTCCATCACATTTTTGTATAAGGACGCTTTTAAGTCTACCATTACAGACTGGTTTAAGCCTCCTCTGTGGCTTGAAAGAAACTCACTCAGCCACTGTTTTGTAGTGTCAATGAGGGATCCTCCACAACTGGTACGACTTTGTACCCTGAGAGTGTTACTGGATGTCGTTTTGTTTCTTATCACTTGCATCACATTTTTGCACTTCTCTTTGCCCAGAAATAACTTAACGAGATTAAAATACAGTTTGTAATTATGTTGTATTAATTAACGTATTTGAGAATCCAACACAAAGATAGCTAGTGGATCAGGAGACATTCAAATCTGTTATTGTGACACTTTGTTTAAAAGAAAGCTTTCTGAATCTGTTAACTTGCCAACAACAATAGGCTCTGTACAAAATGTTGTTTTCCCCTAATAAATTCGCATTTATCTCTAACAGAACATACCAACTGAGCTTATGCAGCAAATCCAGACATCTAAGGGTACAGTCTGAACATTTTTTAAAGCAACAACACACAGACAATGTGGTTCAGGAGAACAATTCCCTTCAAAAGATAAAGAGCACATGCCATCTCTCTGTTCACAGTGGATTCGCCTCAAGATCTCCAGAGGAAGCGTACAACGCTCTCAATTGTACAAGGGTGAGGCCAGTTTCTATCAGAAACTTAGTCCCTGTAACAGAATTCTGTTTTTTCTGAGCACGGCAGCTCTACCGGGAGAGCCGCTCACTCTGCAGCATGAGGTCCCACCACCACCACGGCGATGGCCAGTAGCAGATGTCAGTGTTTTTCAAGTTTGTTTGTTTGATATCTAGAATATTGTCAAATCACTACAGAACACGCAGCACATCAGCACAGAAACCTATTCTAAACACTAAGGGAAAACGCTACACAAGTGAAAGCAGGGTTCAAGTGAAGCAGGGTGCACAGTGTAATTGTGTTGTTCAAGGTAACAGAAGCTTTCAAAATGCCGAATTTAAGCGAGGTTCTCTGACGCACTTACATAAAAAGTTGCTCTCTCAAACCAAGCAATTGGACTTTTTCCGTAGTGCTTTATGAAAGACGCAAAAGAGGGAGACACAAAAGGAAAGCAAGGTGTGTGCAAATCCTTAAGGCAACAGGGATCCTACAAATCTTATTTCTTTTCTCTCTTCACCCTGGGTCATCATACAACTGAATATAAAACCCAGCAAATGTTATTTTTGTATCAGGAGCAGCACAGGAATTGTACTGTAAATTTGCCCTGATTCACCCATGCGAGGGACCAATTTGGCAGATCATCCATCTTGTTCACTGTACACTGTCAGGGACGGCACGAATTCCCCACATGATAAACAGACTTCTTCTCAGGTCTGCGTCCTTTAACCCACAGCAAGGTCAAAATTCTGGCTGCCTAGCTAATAAACTCCACGGCACTCGTTTGAGTCCCCTCTAATTTTGTCCCTTGTGCCAGCTTATACAAATCTTCCCGAATAACTAGAGCAGCTGCAAATTTCCTATACAATTCCTCATCCGTGCACTGCAAACCACACGCACACACGGAGCGCGGAAAAAATCCCAAATAAAAAAAAAAAAAAACAAACCCAACCACACAGGACTAAACAAAAGCATTTCCAAATGCTTCTTCCCCCCTCTCCTTCCGCTGCCCAGCCTAATTACCTACAGAACAAAGGTAATTTGTATTATCATCCAGCACTGAAATGCTCCATGTTGCTCACGTATCAGCTCATTTATTTTTTTGTATCACAAATTAAGAGCTTACCTGAATTTCATTTTTAAGACCAATCTGCTGCTTATTTACTCAAAAATGTGGGATTATCGGAATCTAATTTTGGCAGGCAGTACAGATGACAAACTGCTTCCCCCCCAACGAAAGGCAAGTGTGCAGTGATGTCAGATGAAGCAGCATGCGCATATACCACAAATAACTCAAAATATGTTCCCCACTCCCTCTTAGCATTTTTCCCGCATGGAAAACCACTTTCAAGATCACATAAATATCTGAGGAAAAGATCCATTATTTGGAAAAGTCAATTCAATAACCAAATAACGCAAACATTTCCCGTTAATCTACTTAAAAAAATTAAATAGACATTCAGAGCACAAGTGACTGCTGACAGAACAAAGGGGAAAATTGAATGTATTCACTATTACAGATTTAACTGCCAATCCACTGCCATTTCGCATGCTTTATGAAATAATTTGTATTCATTTCTCTCAAAGTTCCTCACAGGACAAAGAAACAAATTCAGGACATCTGAAAAATGCACATTAATGTATCAAAAGCAGCGATTGAATATCTCCAATGAAAATAATACACTAAAGCTCATTTCTCTAAAACGTGTTCTGCCTTTTTAACCCCAGACTGCACTGAAGAAGAGCACTAACTTAAGAGCGAGCCGGTTTCCTACGAGTGAATAAGTGATGTCCACCGGATGTTTACGTGTTTGTACTCAGCAAGGAAGAGATCACTTTGTCAACACGAGTGTAAAACTGTGTTACTGTAGGCTGTACAACCTGCAAACCCCACGGCCACCATTTACTGATGAAGCGACCTTAATAAATTCCAGATAAACCTCACTATACCACAGGGCTGTTGCATTTTGCTTTCCAGCAGCCTGCATCCAGTTTAAAGCCTGAAGTAAAAGCCCAAAAGCTTCAAAAATAAGATGCTAGGAGTAAAGAGCTGGACAGATCGAGCATCAGTGATGTGGTCACTGCAGAACCTGGGAACTTCTCAAGTCTCAGGTAGCCAGAGGAGCGAGCCGTGCCCTGTGCTTTGTAGAGGACGGGAGAAAGTTCTCCAACAAAAGGATCTCCCCAAACTAGCTTGGTGGAAAGATGGTGCCCACCAGGTCCTGAGCACGCGGATGAGGACACATCCGTTTAACGTGACCATTTTAAATGATCAGGAAACTATTGACAAACATCATTAAAGATCCAAACACGCCATAAATGTGTGTAAAGAAAATAAGCAATCCAAATCTTCTGAAGCTGCAAGGAGCACTGAGACATGAAAGAGCGAAGGCTCTGTCACACAATTTTATGTTATTCATTCAGAATATACATGTTTGGGGTACAGTGAAGTTAGGCACTTCCAATCAATTTTTAAAAGCACGTTCAAATATGTAGCCTAGAAAATAATAATCAAATGCAAATTGAGCACTAGGCAGCGATGTCTGCAAAAACAGGCCAGCAATCTGAAATAGCTGGCAAGCGCAACTGACCTCCATTCACAGCTAAAACATGAAGACAACTGAAACGCCAGCACTGGCTATTTCATAGTTGATGAAAACAGCTCAGAGAGGGCTATGACCATACAGTGAAGGTGAGCATTCACGTCTTTGAAGGCAAATATGTCTTCATAAAGACAAATGCATCCGATGCATTTTTCTTTTTAACTGCTCTTTTCCCAATACAAACTTGCTGCTTGAACGACCGTCTTACTGCAACAAAACCCCAAACCACCACCACAGCTTGCACATTCCCCTCCCCACCCCTTAGCACTTTTCAGTTAAGAAACTAAACAAACTTTGCAAACAATTTAGCACGTAGGACTAGGATCTGTCCGAGCATTTTACAGAACAAGTTGAAAACCATAACAAGTTGACCTTGCCTTATTTATATGAACACAGAAAGTCTGTTCTGGTCTTGCATTCTTTAGGATAATAAATGAAGCCAAATGATGCTTTGGTCCCATCCATCCTCTACACCTTCCCCATTGCTTCTACCATGACAATGTTTTGGAAAATGTGAGAAAGTCTGAAAACAGAGTTCCAATCTCAGTTCATGGGTTACGGCAGTTTTCCTAAATTTAACATTAAGATTTTCTTATTCTTCTCCAACTACAAAATTTCCCACTCCCATGCTGGGGTCGGGTCCACAGTACTGGATCCTGGGTCCTGAATTGCTTGAACACTGGCTGTAAAACATTCTGGACTACGATTATCACAGCGGTGGCCTGCAAATTACCTGAAAACACTTTCCCCAACACAGTATCAGCCTGACATATTCCCCCACAAGGTCTGATCGTGTTCCGCCACCGTAACGTGACAAAATCCCTACAGAATCATAACGGTTGGAAAAGACTTCTGAAATAATCAAGTCCAACTGTCAACACACCACCACCAAGCCCACTAAACCATGTCCTGGAGTGCCAGATCTACATGGTTTTTAACACCTCTAGGGATGGTGACTCCACCACCTCCCTGCACTCCTGAGCATCATGCGCTCAGCTGCACGAACCCAGCAGTCGGAGACATTTAATTACATTCTGCAAAACTGCAGGGCAGTTGGTCAGGAAGGACAATTTTTGTGATGTTCACAGGAACTCTTCTGATCACAGGAAGGAATCTAACATGGTCCGCCATACAAAAGCAGTGGTATAGCTCAGATCCACAGCACGCCTCAGTTGGATCCTCCTTCCAAAGCTCGGGACATCCCAGACGCAAAGACTTGCAGATGACACCTGTTCCAACCTCCCCAGAAAATCACAGACATCCACATGCCCTGACACCAGTCCCAGATGTATCCCCAACGGACTTATCTAGATGACGGAGCACTGTTGAGACATGGATATGGTTTCACCAGTCCCAGAGGCACCAGGCTGCTGTCTGCCAGCACGGGCAGACGCCTCCAGTGGAATTTCTTGCACGCATTGTGAGAGTTGCAGGTTTGCCACTTTTGCTCAGACCCTGCCTCAACTCCTACAGCCATGGCAGCACACTGACTTCGCACCCACTTATAAACCAAAAGTTCAGAGCAAAGAGCTGAACAAGAGCGTCTGAATCGCAAGCGTAAAACACAAGCCCAGTGCACCGAGCCTCTCGTCCCAGCACACTCGCCTGCCCGTAAAGAGCGCATTGTACTTCTGCAGCTCGGGAACTGCTGGGAGAATAAACTGCCCAGCCTCTGTTGCTAACACAAGCTTAGCTAATAAGCTGCAAAAGGACTCGTGGGGAACCAGGTGCAGAACACGAAGAAGTTGAGGAAGACCATGCAAAACACAGAAGGTACTGAGGGGCCTGTAAAAAGATTATGAAAAATATTATATTCTAAAGACAGCAGGCAAACAACAGCTGCCTTAAGTTTCAGAGCTAAGTGCACTGAAAAAGCAGATCCACTGTAATTTTCAGAGACAAATCTCCGTAGTTTATCTGATCCACTATTTAAATTTCAATACACAGTCCTCTATCTGCAGTAATAATAACCTAAATTCCATTTAGTGTTCATTTGAGCAGTCAGGATAAAGTCATTTCTTATTATCTCCCCACTGTGTAAAAAACAGCTTGAAGGTAGGAAGTCAGCAAGCATTTTCACCAAAAAGTAATTATTGTAAGTGACATTTTTACTGCTGGCATGCCATAAGGCGAACTGCGCATTTGGAAGGACAAGTTGCTAAAACAAAATGACAGGGTACTCTGTGACATTCCGACAAGAACCCAAACATGATTTAACTGGCACTTGGTTTGATGCACCACTTCTCGTAAAGTCCAGGGCTCAGGCTTCAGGTCCATGCCAAAGCAGTCAAATTCAAAGTTCCTCATCGAGGAACAGCGAGAACAACCACCACGTCCCGCGCCAAGCGGAGCGGGGAGCCAACGAAGCATCCCACGCTCCGCTCGTTCCCTTTACAGCAGATTAGTAGGGAAGATGAAAGCAGACAAACGTGGACAGGAGATTTCTCAGCAACCTCTTAAAAGAGCATTTGCTACTTCAGGGCCCGCATTTACCTCCCCATGCAGAGGAGTTAATGGACAACCACAGCCCTGGCAGGTTGCCTGAGATCTAAGCGTCTCAGACTGGGACTGGATTAGTTTCTGTTTTCCCCCGATGACTGGGCTGCCCATTCTGCCCAATTTGCAGACCAAAACCCAGGGTACGTTGTCCTGGGAATCAAGACCTGACCACACTGCTGATCAATGGCAACATCCTCAGAAGAACTGCATTACTCTGTTTCCCAGGGTCTGAAATTTTCAGGGAGAGATTTTTGTCCTCTGACCTTCTACCCAATTTCACCTTTAGCGACGGCCGCCTGGGCAGGATCTTCTGAAGCACCCTAGCAGCAATCCTCGCTAACAGCGGTGCGGTGCGAGCCTGAACTCCGCAACAAATCTGATCGGCATTCGTGGAACAGCACTGCAACGCACCCCTCTCTGACTAATTGAAAGAAAACAGGCGTGAAAGCTGAACGCTTGCACGCGTGGCTTTGGTGGGTTCACTTTAAGTGAGTGAACCTCGCCTATTCACAATTTGCAAATTAATGTGGCTTATGAAAATACGATCCTCCCTACAGTTCTGAACTCCCACAGTTAGACGCAGGGAGCACACAAACCTCCCTGCAGTGTGCATACATAACGATGTAAAGTGCGTAGGTACGCGCAGTCATCGCTGCAAGCACTTGCCATAGCTATGATCACCGATTTCCACTACGACCATAAAGATTCTGTTTGTTTGTTTGACAAATGTTGTAACTTCGGGGAAAACGTTATTTTGGGTCTTGGCTCAGAGGGAAATTTTATGTGGATGGGGTGAGGGATCAAAAGAAAACTCCTTTAGGAAAGCACGCAGATATATGTGTATCTGCACTGGAAGGGGACGAAACCAGCTTTGGTTAACCCCAAAATTACTGGGGCAATACTAAAAATAAAGGGGCCCATTCTGCACATGAGTGTACATTAAATGACAGGAGCACATTAAACTATCTGACAGATGAAGGTAAACATTAGAAGTACTCGGAAAAACCTGCTTCTGACTATTGTTAAAGGATTACAACGCTTTGCTGCAATTTTATGTTACATTTTCAATAATTATGTCAGCTTTGCGCTTGTATTGAAAAAGTATGTTTTCAGCCACTCGAGAAACCAGAAGGAGCTGGAGAAAACAGATTCAGAAAAGACCAGTAAGATGGGAGCTGGTGACAGACCCATGAAGAGAGATTTATAGCTGGACATTTATAAGTGCTTAGAGAAGTGAGGCAACCAATTCTTGCAATGAGTGCGCAACCACAAATGCCTCGGACAGTCTTGGAAATCCCACTGTTGTGCCCAAATCTACATTAAGACTGCAACTTCTCATAGCCAAGAACTGGCACCAATATCAGTTTAAGGTATTCCTGTCCTGGCTCCATCCTCTGCCTCTGTTTTTGCCTGACACTGCACTACAATTGTGCTGTCCCTGTGCTCAGGGGAGCCAAATCTGTGAACTAGATTGGAGAAACAGGCACCGGCCACCACGCACCTGCACCACAGCACGGGTGGAAGGGATTAAGACCAGGAATCTGGATCTCTCTCCTGATGTCACTTGCAGTGCAAGCCCACTAGCAAAAGGATGTTTTTTTAATGCCAGCCCCAGCATTAGCGTAATGAGGAAAGTCCTAGTGCAGCCTTGTGAGTTAAATATTGCTCGCGGAACGACAACTGAAGAACACCCTGTGCCCAGGGCCATCCAACCAACTTTCTAACCAAGCAGAGGCACGTCCAGCTGCTGTGCGATCTATGCCTGCTCGCTCTGGATAGCGTGCAGCAAGGGTCCAGGGCAGTGGGACCCTTTTGCTCAGCTCCCAAGCTTTGAGTGGGTCACATCTTCCTCCTTGCAGCTGCCTCTCCCAAAGCCTTGGCCATGCGGAGTATGCCAGTGCCATCACTTGGGTCTCAAGCCTCTTTCCCTGGCTGTAGGAAGGCATTGCTGAACACCCTGGCTGGTGAACACTTGTAGCCCTTGACACACATCCCTTGAGCCCACACCATCAGCAAGTGCCTTATCGCTGAGAGGTGTGTTGTGTCCAACTGATGCAAAATGCCTCAACAGCTGAAACGTTCAGTTCTGCGCAATAAATGCAGTGTGCTGCACCTGTACGTGGGGAGACAAATCCAGATACTTGTACAGGAGGAACGGCTGAGCAACATCAAAGACAGCTGGACAACTGTAAGGCTCCATAAACTCAAACCATCTAACTTCGGAGTTAGGAGGACTCTGGCACCTGGCTGTCCACTGCAGTGTGGATGGGCTCAGATGGGGAGCCCAGATCACTACGAAGGGCAGTCTGAACACCCAGGATGTCCAGAATCTTGTGCAGAAAGATACAACTGGAGTTAAGAAATGAGAAGTTGCACTGAGATCTATCAGACTTTGGAACAGACACACTAACCCCCATACAACTGCACCACCTGACCAAACCCTCAAGAAGCACTAAGGGACACTTTTGAAACGGCCTACAGGGAACCAGCAGGTCTTTACACAGCCATGATTTTAAGTGCTATTTTACAACAAATGAAGGAAAACCAAAAAGGAATTGGAGATATCTTTTTTAGCTGGATGTAGAGACACACTCAGAAAACATGAGAGCAATGGTGGTTAGGCCATCAGCCCCAAATCCGCCCCAGTCTCACTGGCCAAAAGCAGGCGTCTACAAAGAGGTAAACCGCACAGCAAGCACGAAGGGAGAATCTCCCCAAATGCCCACCTGCTCCCGCACAGCTCCCTGAGCCAAAAGCAGGGCCTCTGCTTCAAAGAACGCTGAATGATACTTTTTTTTGTTGTTGTTTTTACATATCACCTCTAAACCACTAGAAAAATCAGATTTTAATTTAGGTGATTAATGACAAAATCATGGCTGCTTTAAAAGACATCGCTCTACTCTGCTAATCTTTATTTAATAGTCAAATTTTTCTGTGTTTCTGTAACTAAGTCAGAAGTCAATATTTAGAAATAACTGCTGGAAAATATTTTCAATAATCTTATTATTAAAACAGCTTGTGTGCAGAAGCTTTATTAAGGATTTTCTGAATATTAAACCAAATATGTCATAAAAGCAATCAATCAAGACGCCACAAACCCCACACAGTTACATTTTCAGTACAACCAAAATAAACGTGTGCACAATACCTTTTGGAAAACAGAGCTTTTAGGGGTTCTGCTGCAGTTTACGTTGTCTTTGCTGACTTGCTGACCTTGTGAGCAGAGACTCACTTGAACATGTTACCGTGTTTATGACTGCTTGTTGTCCTCCTCTGTCCTAAGCCTGAGCGTGAAGGTATTTCTATACCCTCCTTTGAGATTTTAACCTCTTCTCTGCTCCGGACAAGAGCAAGAAGCAGCATGTGTATGTGCCCTGTGCACTGCATTTAAATGTATCTCACCCTAAACAATGTGGACATTCATCTGCTACGGACAAGATCCATACGGGACAGATCCCAGGCTAATGACTGCCTGCCTTCCCCGATGGTGAAGTCCTGTCTAACAGCCGCGGCACACTGGGTTGCTCTTCCTCTTGGAAGAAAGCAGACGAAGAAGATCCTGCACGCTGCTGTACCATCCGCACTCCTTTTTGGGAGGAGTACCGGCTGAAGTACTGAAACAAAATGACATTTACATTGTACGCAACAATATTATAAAAGCTATTAAGGTACATTATTTTACACATCCTCATAATCTCGCCATACTGCTTTACTTAATTTGTGATAAAATTGTTGAGAAAGGGTACTTAATGTAGGACAGTCAGTAAAAGTAATTTATCATCTTCCCGCTTCGGTGCTCACGTTATCAGCGAACTCATTTTCTGCATTCATCATGCAATCAGCCTATTATTTGCATATTAATCAGGCAGTGGACCATGAAAGAGCCGCATCCCAGCCAAATGCTGCACTATCTCAGGAGGAACACTCAGTAATTATCATACATCAGTGTTATGATGTGGTAATTGATTATAACATCTTTCTGTTGCCCCTGGGGAGTCCCACTGCTAACCCAGCTTCAGGCATTCTGTGCAGATTTTTCTCTGAAAATTAGAGAAACCATTGCTGTCCTTTTATTAGATTTTTTTTTTTACCTTTACAATAGACAGCTCTCTGAGCATTTCCAAGTTACTTTTGCTCCTTTTTTTTTTTTTTTGAAATGAAACCTTCATTAGGAAAAAAACCACCTGCCTCAGTTAAAAAAAAAAAAAACCCAAACCAAAACCCCAAAACAAAACAGTTGGGCTCCTTCTTGTTCACCCTCTCTCTTTCAAGGTCTGGTGGCTTTTTAGGTGCTGGTATTGCTTCCACAATACCCTGCCCCATCGAACACAACAAAACGTTGCAACTTCAATAGACAGTAATTGCAAAGTTCGCACAAAGGCAGTTAAGCTGCTTTATTTAGGTGCCAAATGAGAGGCTAATTTTGGTCCTCTGGTAAAGGACAAACGAAACATCTGCCAGTTCAAACTTGCACTATTTTTAGGACCCGAGTTCCAGAGGGGTAAAAAGAGAGAAACAAAGATAAAACACAACGGTGGCTACCCTGCAGCTGATCTCCCACCTCCTTCACGGTGCAAAGCCAGGCAGGAGGAGGCAGAGGGGGCAGCTCCAGCCGCTGCACCCACCCCACCCTCCCTTTGGCAAGCAAGGAAAGGGGGATGTCTCTGGAGATACCAGAGGGGACCATCTCACGGCGCATGACAGAAGGATGCTTTGGCTGGGCTCCGCAGCGGGGCTGGGATACCTGTGGGGAGAGCTGGTAAGAGCATCTCGCAAGGACATCACTCTCCAAAGCAGTTCTGTCCCGGGACAGCCTCACAGGAGAGACTCCGACCACCACCAGCAACACGGGGATACTCTGTCGTGCTCAGGTTTTGCCAATAAACAGCATCAACGAGTGCTCAATCTATTTTGGGGAACCATCACTCTTTTCAACCACTGCACAGGGCGCTATAGATGCAGCCAAAGAAACAAGCATCTTTTGCGCCGCTGTCAGCAATATCTCAGTACATGTCCCGTATTTATACTTGTCAACCTACTTTTAATTTCTTGTTGTCATTACATTTTCTCCTTTCATTAGGCTTATTAATTGGATATTTTTCTGTTTTCACTTTTATTTAAATCTGATTTCAAATCCACTTTGGTGTTTTTTTCAATGGAAGTGTTTCTCATCAGATTTGAAATAACCACTGCATTCTTTCATTTGCTGTTTCTCTGGATGGCTGCTGGCAAATTAAAAAACCCTCCAATATACATCAAATTAGGTGAGACAAATTCATCGGGTTTTCTCCTTTTCTGCTGCACCCTAATGTAAAGGATAGACTAGAAGGCAACCTAGAATATATTAATTTTCTGGTAATTTTCTGGGGTTTTTTTCTACTTAGGAATGATTTGCTACCAAGTAATACATAACTATAACTCTATAATCAAAGAGGATTTCGTCGTTAGGGTCTAACAGGCTGTTTATTTCCCTGTTTCAGAGCTACCCGGTGAAGAAGACAGCTGCTCTGTAGCTGCATCCCCATCACAAGATGGGGATAACAACCCGCCTGTTTGGTGCTGGTGCACCTTTTCTCCAGCATTTTGGGAGGAAAATAGCCCATTATCTGTTCTTTGAATTGAAAGCAAGGTAATTTTCATCCAGCAGAGGAGCATTTTGTAATTCGCTGCGCAGCGGGAGGGCTGTTGCCCAGGGACGGCCGAAGGCGCGATGGCTATCTCCGTCCCACCGCTGCAGCCGCGTGGCCACGGCGGCTGGACCCGCAGCCCCCTCTTTTCCCACAGACAACCAGAAGACCAACATGAGCTTCTGCCAGCTGCCAGAGCCTCTTATTACCAAGAGAAAAATATCCGCTCCCTTCGGAGAATAGCCTTTCCAACCTCTTCTGCAGCTGCCAGCCCACGGGGGACAGATCCCGGCCATCACCCTGGCTCCTGACCCCCCCGGAGCCGCCTGGCCTTCCCGCGCCGCAGCACCACTGCGACGGCCTCACTCGCGTTTCAGTGCTGCTCCAGTTATTTTTCTATTTGGCTTTCTAATGTTATCAGCTCATCATTTTCCAGCCAGCTCCTCTGTGGTTAGCAGCTGGCAGGAGAAGCCTCCCGCGTCTGGAAGCGGGGAGGGGAGGCAACGTGGGCCCCCTCCCCAAAGGAGGCTGCTCATTCCTAAACACAGAAGCAGAGGGAAAAGAAAATGCTGGTAATTAATGAAGTAATAAGTAATGAAATGATGAAAAGTGGAATTTACAGAGGTCTAATATTCAGCGGCCATGGTTTCTTTTAAAGAAGGCCTGAACAGAGTGCAAGGAAGTTACACGCCAAGATCGATGCTGAAGTTGCAGCGGAAGCACGTATTCACAAACCACACTCACTCCTTAGCAACTGCTACTCTTCTAAAGCACCTGAGGAGCACAGCAGCAATAATGGTTAGGGAAAGTTGCTTTTTTCATGCAGCTTAAAAAAAAAAAAAAATTCGTTAATTGTAATTTTTAAAAATGCAGACTTTGAGAGGGAAGCATTAGTGTGCCCGGTGAAGAGCTGCACGTGAGTGCTGTGCTTGGAGATCCCTGCACACACGTAAGGGGACAGTGAACGTAAAGGACCCACATTCCCAAATTAACCACAGAAATAAAACATCGCTGCAACCTGACTGACTACCTTCTCCAAAACGAATGCTATGGACTCATGACCACACTTGCGAGTGAATTAACTTTCCCTTCAAATCCAGCACGAGTCTCCTCTTTGCTGTATTAATACGAAAAGTGTGTTGGTGCTTTGTCATTATAACTCAGCCGCAAGGACCATCTGCCTAGAAAATAATGATTATATATTTTACTTCAGCACTTTTATAATGGTAAAGCCATGACCACAATGAGAATGGAGTCATCTTCTGCAAGTTCAATCACTGGGCGGTTCGATGGACAGAAAAGAACACAACTAGGACAGGCAGTTCCTTACAAATACGAACTATTTACAAAGCATCGCTGAGGGATAAAGGGCTATGGCCACGCAAGACAGCCTGGGGAGGACAGACCTAGGCGAGAGGCAGAGCTGACCAGACGATGGCTGGCAGCGATAGCCAACGTTATATTAAGAACTAACTCGAAACACTGGCTTCACGCTGCATTCCCGGGTCCCTGTAAGGTGCCTTGACAGCGACTCTCCCAGCTTTATTGATACCAGGAAGGCTGCCAGAAAGGTTTTCATGGTCCAAATGTCAGGGAAATGGCACAGAACAGGATCACATGCATTACAGACAGACTACAACAGCTGCCCTTATGAGGAGCCAACCGATATCCTATGGTTTGAAATCAAGACAGCCACGGCCAACTGCTTCAGAGCCACGATCTCAAACCACACAGAAAGAATGTGCAAACTTCACCAAGACGTGCCAGTGGGTTTCAGGGTTAGCACGAAGATAACTTTTTGGCTTAGCTGTTTAGTTCGAAACTTTGAAAACACATTTGCAGCTAGCACAAAAGGAGACAACCTTCTTAACCAAGTGCAAAGACTGAAAAATCGGTCATCAAACACAACCCATCTATGCAAGGAATTCCTACAGTCCAGCTACTCAGCTACTGAAAGCCATGTGATCTCCCTTCTCTTCCATTTCATCGACAACCTTAACCAGAACCACTTCACGTCGTTCAGCTCCATTAACCCAGAATGCCAGCAAATGACCGCAAAACAACTGCTCTCTTCTTTTTGATTCAACAACAAAAAACAATCCTGGGAAGATCTGTCAGCATCACTGAACTGATCACGTATGTGATCTCAGGGTACTAACGATTCAGCTCTCCACACGCCAATCCCAGTTGTGCTCTGCAGCACCATCTCAGCTCTGCCTGTCTGAAAGAAGACAGCACAATGAAAGAAAGAACCATGAACCATGGAGAAACGGGGGTAAGAGCTTCTCCATTGCCACCGTGTGGCTAGTCAACTCTTCCCATAAGTGCATCAGGACGGTAAGCCTGGACTGCAAGCCTGAAATACACGTTCTCTCCCATTTTGTTTATCTCAGAGGAGTCAATGCGACAGCATCCTTCTGTTATGAGGTAAACAGGAAGAAAATTATTATAGGAAAAATATTATAGGAATAGGTATTACATGAATAAAACACAACGGATACGAGGGTACGTCATCATTCCACACACCATAACTACATTAAACCATAGATCGCATTCTGATTTTTTTTTCAGATTTTCTTTCCCAGGGGACAATAAGAAGTAATCTCCATGTTGTTACAAATGTTTTATTTTGAAAATAAAGCTTTTATGCATATTTTAGTTGATCTAAATACAGTAGATCTTGGGTTTTTAAATCACCAGATAATACGCAATTATCTCAAGCTAGATTCTGATTCTGAAACAAGCTCTAATTAGCTCCCTATTTTATGCTGCTATAATCCTTTCTTCAACTCCCATGAGTGTTACTATTGCTAAGCAGCATGAGGTTAGGAATGATGGATGATACCCAGAAAGGAAGACAAACAAAAGGGAAATTCAAAATCCCCTGAGATCACCCGCAGCTGTATCGGCAAATGAAGATTTCCACATTAGGTCATAAGACGCCCCTTACAGAAACACACACCAAAAAGGCACGTCTTCTTCCCCCTGAGTATTTGCAAGTCTTTAATGCAGTATATAGAGAGTATGTGTCCTTCACGGAGGATAAACACAGAAGTGAATAAAAATTCAGCTTTCCTGGGAGTAGCTAAGAAACCAACAGCACCGAAAAAGAAACTTGGTCTTAATGTCATATAGACGCGCAGTAAAGACGTAAGACCCCAAAATAAAACAAACTCATACGAGCTATGCATAGTATAAGTATTTAGAAAAATATCCAAGCACATAAACCTTCTTCTGGCACGTGGCTACCGTCCAAATCCAACCCAGCTCTGATCACCAGTAATGCAACTAAATAAGGGCCAAATTCATCATGAAAAAAAGCTGATGCAGTTGGGTGACACTAATTCAACTTTTTTTTTCCATGTGATTTGGTCCGTGCTTTTGACACATAAATCATTAAAAAGGCAGATTTACCCAAGGGCATTAGAGCATTTAGGTGGAAAGAAATACACAGAAAAAAAAATGTTAGAAAAGGCACAGTGATACTATTTTTGACCACCTAGGGTACAGACACCACTTTTGTGTAAAACAGGTTCATTGTGAAACTTGCACAAAATCACCGAAGCCTTGATGAAAGGTCACAGGAAGAAAATACAGATATACATGTGGTTGTAATTTTGGTATAGATTGTGGTTTTTCAAAATGCCTTTCAAAGAAGAAAAACAAGTCTGGCTTCTCTTTGCTATCTGAAAAAAATTATATATATTAAAAATATATATCAATAAAATGCTTATCCATTCTTTCCCACGTATAGAATACTGATGGGCCCATCTGTCCACGTGTGACAACGGAAAATTACTGGACAAAAGAACAGATTTTCATGAATGAAGTGTTAATCAAAACCTTATGATCTAGAAGTGTAACTAACTGGGTCAGAAATCCAGAAAATCTTGCGAGCTTGATAGAACAGTGCCAAACGGTAATGAAAATACTCACAGCTAATAAAAGTCTGAGATGTTACTATGCACGCTGACACTCTGTACACTGAAGACCTTCTTGGCAAAGCACTCAGGAGCCACTGAATGTATTAGTTTAATTTCACTTCTTTCCTTTCATGCATTCAACAAGTTCCAAGCCAATTATATTACATGGAAAAGGCTCCAGACCTCTTCTCGTTTCAAAATTGTTCTGATTAATTTCTGTTTTAAAATTACAAGTATGCAACCTTTTCTGCCTCGATTTTCCTGGGAAATGTCTCAGAAGACCAGAAAATTAGAGCTGTCTTTTTTTTTTTTCCCTCTGCCCTGGAGTGGAGGATCTTTCACAAATGCATAATTATTATTACCTTTTCCAAACTGTTTGCTGCGCTTTTAATTACAGAACAGCTGCTAATAAAAGACAATCACCAGACTGCCCTTCCTCACTCAAACAACTTGGTTTTGCTCTTTTGTTCTGCGGGGTGTCACAACCTTCCTTATTCCTTTATACAGAGAAAGGCACCGAGAAAAGAACGTTGTGTACAACAATTTTATTTTTAATCATTGAAAAAGAGGAAGAGAAGGGCGCGAGCCCATTTTCTCATTTGTAAGTCTGCTTTAAGGAAAAAAGGAGGGCGTTCATCAATAATACGATTTTATTAACCGATAGGAACGTGTCACCTCGCAAAATATTAGCTCAAGGGCAGGAACTGACAAACGAGATTGGGAGCGTGGGAGGGGAGCAAAATATCACAGCAGCAAAACTGAACTTCCTGAAGGAAATCACTTGCAGCTACCAGCGATCCCCACGGGAATCCGTAAGGTGGTTGGATTTAATACTATGGGCTTGTCTTTCAATCTTTTATAATTACAGTTAGTCATAAATATGATGATTAGCAATAACAATGCAGCCTTTTCCCAGCTCCTCTGATTTCAGATTCCTCTTAAAATGGCTACAATTAATTACTCATATTTTCCATGCTGTCTTACGTGTTTATAGCTGTAACAGTTACTCTTGCGTAGTACTGCTGCTACAAAAAAGTAATCAATGGCACGCGTTTAACGAACAGCAACATACAAAATGGAAATTTCCATGTCTGCTAAATGCTTGCTATAAGTAACAATAGCCCTATGATTGCAAATATTCTTTTCCCATTTTGGTTTTGTTTTCATGACTTGTCTTTACCAGGGGCTTTTTTTTTTTTTTGCTTTTATCTATTTATTTTCAACTATTCTTCTTAAGAAAAACATGGACTGAATATCATAACGGATTTTCTCCTAGTACAATCTTTTCGAATGTAAAATAATTTCCCACTAGAGTGAGAAAAAGTACTTTGGTTGGGATATTCAGAATGAACAGAGCAAGTTCCAGAAAAATCAGTGTTTCAGAACGGCAGAAAGGTGGAAGGGTACAATCCATCCTTCTCTGTAGTCTGAAATGCAATAATTCTCCAACGCTGGGCACTGGCTCTAAGTACAGAGCAGGGCACGAGTATTTTTCTGGAGTACAAAACAGCCTGCGTGGCTTACGTCAGTTGAGCATGTCATTGGTACAAAGTCTGTGTGGGTAGAGTTTGGTATCTAACAGCAGGAACACAGCTGTTCTGTTCCAGCCTCCCTCCTATACTGTGGCCATCTTCTAAAACCTTCGGCAATTCACTTCTCTCTGACACTCAGCTTTGCTGCATTTGCTTTTCGCAAACGGAAAGGAGAGGGAGAAAAAAAAAAGGTTGGCTCGGAATATTTAATGACGCTTGAAAAAGAAAGATGGTCTTTTCCTCACCTTCAGATTAACAAAGCAGATTTTGTGCAAACGAAAGTGGGAAAAAAAAACGCCAGTGAGTAAGGCAGCTGGAGTATGCAGATCACATTACAAACGAAAGGCTTGTTTTACAGCCATTGTCACATGTCAAGTTGATAAGCTGAACTACGGTAAAAAAAACCCTACAGAGCCAACAATCTCTGAGATCAGACAGAGTCTCTTTACCTAATACATGCAGCTAAATCTGTGTACTCCGTGCATCTGCCATAGCAACAAGGAGAGAACGAGGAATTAACTGTTAATAAAAAAATTGAAGGGTCTCCTGCACGATACAACAAAACATGAGAAACCTCTCGGCATCAAAGCACAAGAAACGTAACAAAAGCACAGAGAATTATTTCAGAGCAAATCATTGAAACCAGCTGATTACCTGAGCTTGCACATCCCTGCTGTAGGGAATCCTGTAATGATGTCACAGAGTGAAGGACTAGATAAGAGAGGAGAGGAAAATCAGGGAACAATAAAAGGAGATGCCAAACCACAAACCAAACAGTAAGCAGGCTCAACAAATAGCAAACCGCTGATCTCGGCAAGGGCACGCTGCTCATTTGAGGCAGTGGCGTTACAGGGGTACAACCAAGGCCAAACTCTAGTCTGGCCTTTCCGTATCAGTGGGCATTAGGATAAGAGAGAGCCACAATAAAAACGTAATTGCAACACAGCATTCCCCCTTTAAAGCTTAGTTGTTCTAGCTCACCTCCTGAGAAAGCAATCGATATTCTCCTAGGAACAATAAAAATCCCCTATGCAACCCTAGAAAACAGCGCACGAGATTTTCCAGCTCTTTGGCCAAAATTTTTTTGAATTACGTTGTCAGATTCACGCCTAGAGAATATCATCCTGATTAGGAACTGCTAACTGCTGCTTATCAATTACGCATAAAGGAGTGCTTCATTTGCAAACATTCCCAACGCATTCCCCTAGGGACCAGCTGGGCTGCGAGGGTGGACGCTGCCACGTCCAGTAAGGCCTGGACCAGCACCGGGTGCAAGTCTCGCTTACTGTAAATTTAAAAAAAGAAAAAAGAAAAAAAAATATTTCCTCCTCCTTAACTCAAACAACACAGTGGAATTTTAATTACCTTGTCCTTGTTGCTGCCCTTGTGCGGGCAGGACACACTGTCCCAGCTCACCATTCAACCAGAGCTGCATACGAATAAATGGTTCTCGGCCTTTTTGGGTCAATTTACTCCATGGCTTTGGCCTGGAGAGCATGTCACTGACACTTCCTTGGGACAGCCCCAATACCTGAAGTGAAGCAACCAAGAACGGCACGTTAACACATTGGATGTGGAAGGGGGGGGTAATTTAAGTCACTTTGGTTTCCTTTACCGCTATATCGCTCAAATTGGTTTTATATGTCAATTAGTAAAACTGCAAAAAAGACATCAGTAGCTTCTTGGATGGAAGTGCTTTTCTCCTGCTGCGGTTTCCTTCTGGAGCGTGGGTTTTTTTCCTGCAGGAACCACGTGGCAGCACAAACGGCAGAAGGACGGTGCGAGATTTGCATGCTTTTCATATTTTGTGTCAAACTGTTTCACCAGTTCTAACAGGAAAAACACCGAGTCCAGGCACACACAGGCAGATAAAACAGGAGATGATTGGCATGTATTTTGTTCTGAAACGAAAATAATTGGGACTTTTGAGACTAGGCCTACATTTGGTTGATTTTTTCGGTACGAATTATAACGATGTGTATTTTCACCTGTAGCAGCAGCTGCTCCGCCTAAGTAAATATTTAAGAATACAGCTGACTGCGGCAAAGGGGGAATTTGGAATTTCAGACAGGCAGAATGAAATTACTTGCCTGGAATCCAGCACAGGTACAGGGGCTAAAAATCACACTTAATGAAAGTTGCCAGGGGATCTTTAATGACCCCAAGAGGTCAGGCTTTTCATTTCACATCTTAGTGGGAAGGTAATAGTGCAATGCCAGCTCCTATTATACTTTACACCGATTCAATTCGTTGAAGGAAGAAGAAACACCCAATGCCCTTACACTCCTTACAGCCTGGGAGGTGTTCTCTGGTGCTCTGGGACCCCCCTGCAATCCCACGTGTTCAATGCTTAGGGCCCACAACGTGAGAACTTCAGAAAGCCTTATCGTGTGCTGCGTATCTGTAATCAAACATCGCTCAAAACGTCTCAAAGCACACCATGGTACCAAGCACGAGGCCTACGAAATGACTGTGAATTCTTGACTTGAGACCAAGGAGAGGTAGGGGGTTTTCCGTGTGTTTATTTAAATACCCTTGTGCACATTTCCAAATATTAAAGAAAAGGAAAAATGCTCTTGTGTCCATAACATTCACTTAAAATAACTTTAAGACTCTCCAGTCAGGACAACGGTATTACTCAAATATTCCATGAATTCGTTACATTAAGCATGAAATATTGAGTCTCAATAACGTTTGCTTCAGCTTTCAGTGTTTCTAAACTCGGGGGCCCCATTTCTCACTACAAGTGGCTGAAGCCAATCTTTGTCTACAAACCTACGCAAGTCACAAAATACAGGAAAACGAGTACTTTCCTTGGTGAACTCAGTTTTTAAAAAGATAGGAAGCAAAAACATTTTTCCTTAAGACATATGTGGCATATCCCCCTCCGTGAAACTGAGCCCCGTGCCGATGTAAGGAGCACAACGCACATTGACAATACTGGTGTAACAAGAGAGAACCAGTTCTTTACCTTTTCCCCAAAGATCCTCTGGCAGATGCCATTCTTTGCTAGCTTTTCTTTGACCTGCCGCGTTAGCTCTATCGTATCCACCTCCTGGTACATGTAAATCTCATACTGCTCGGGTGTCAGTGGAGGAACTGAAGGTTTGGATGGCTTTGACAAAGACACGATAGGGGATGAAGGGAGGGGGCTATTTTGTGGTGTCTCACTGCGACTCGCCCCAGTCATGCTCAATTCAGAACTCTGGGAGTACGGAGATTCAGCGTTTGGCCACTCTTTCCAATACTCTGAAGAAGACGGTCCTTGGAGCTGGCTACGATCTGGCCTAGTCTGATTGCTGACCTTTTCTTTTCCACCACTGGCTTCCTCAACTTTTACATCTTCGGGAAGAGCTGTATTTCTTCTCTCATGCTGCACAGTATTCCACCAATGGTCCTTCCAAACACCACCACGTCCCAACTCATTTTTAACATGCCTCAACATACCCTGGGCAGAATCACTTATTCCATGAAGCTCTAAAACAGGTGCCTCCTGAGGCTCCTTTTTGAGCCCAGAGAGGTTCTGCAATGCAGAGATACTGGAATCAGTGACAGATGAATGTTTCTTCAGGGATATGGCCAAAGGAGAATAGCTGGAAACCGAAGACATTGCAGGTGTAGACACTAGTTTGGGGGACAGGATAGAAATGTCAGCTTGAGATAAAGGTGGTGTTTTTAAGGCAGGTTCAAGGGCAGCCTGCTGTGCCTCCATTTCACGTCGGGCTTGTTGCAGAATGGATCGAATAGCATCATCAGAATTGCCACTGCTAGATGCAGAAGGCGGCTGAGCCGGCTCAGCTATGAAAAACAACCAAAAGACTAAATGCAACAGAGGAATATGCTTTATATTCAACATGCGCTACTGCAAATATTTCCCTAGCAGAAAAAGGGCTGCAAAACATTTCTGGATGGGAGGGAGGAGTTTTCACTAAGCAAAGATTTGCACTTTTGAAAATAAAGTAAGATTTCCAAAGTTCTTCACTGGAAATTTTTTATATTTGCCAAAGCGATGGACATTTGCACACACAGAGCCAACTGCAGAAGTCCAGTACTACTGGAATGTTTTCCACCATTGCAAATATTTTCAAATAAATGCCTTTGAAAATCAAGCCTTCACCTCCTACCCCCTCACCCCAAGTGGTCAGTAACATTTTATAGCTCTATTTACAAAGTTATTTAACCTTTCACTTCTCCCTGTGTCTACAAATGAATCGTAACACACACCCAAAACTGAGCACAGCTGCATTCACCTGCACAGACTATTAATACCGCTTACAATATAAATAAGGTGAGTCCTTTTAATTCCAAAAACATAACACACAAATTACAACAAAACAAGAACTTAAGAGACTTCATTATTCCATTTGACAAGCTAAATATGCTCCTGCTTCCTGTTTTCTTTTTCACAGTCCCAACCACTGAAATAAACAGCTTGACAAAAATCAGGCTGACGCCTGGTCATCACTCTCTGCCTTGTCAGAAGCCCCAGAATGGAGCCCTGGGTGCCTTCAGAAGAGGTAACACCTAAATGCAGTATTTCAGTGGGGAACCAGGCCCTGCGTGGCTGTGCTGAAGCAGTCAGGGATGAGCAGAGATTGGAAGGTGGGTGCAGAACGATCTCTGCAGAGCCCGGAGGTGTTTGCAATGGCACCTGTTTCCATTTGAGTTAGCCTCCACTGAGCTCCTCAGTGCTTGAAAACCTATTCCTCTGAAAGCTCCTCTAGCAAGAATGGGGAAAGTGAAGCTCTGCATAGTAACAGGGAATCCCTGGCCTCAAAGTGAAATAAGATTTGAAGCATGCTGCGAATTATTCTAGTAATTTTGTGCCTCATCTGAATACATTTCCAAATTTGCCTCCCTACATTCCTTCCCGTTACACACAATAAAATACATGAAAAGCTAAGAAATGGAAAAAAAGACAGTGGGGCTATCTCTGATGTTTTATCTATTGGTTTCATAGGGAGTTTTGAGGCTGACTTAGTATTTGAAAGGAAATCTGAGATTCTCAGATGAAACATGCTACTGAACAATACGCTTGCAGTTTCCTGCACACAGCTCACATTTTTCTCTACGTAATCATTACTTGTATAAAGTCATATTATTTAAATCCTGTATTAACCAGTCTTTTATATTGTGCCATGAGATTAGCTTAGTTTTCATTTAAAACTATCCAAACTGTGAATCAGTATTTACTTTAAAAAAAAACAAAACAGAAGTAATGCTCAGTGCTCTCTAGTTCAGCATTAGCACTTCAGCAGCACTGGAAACTCTTTTAAAGTTGGGAGGGCTATGGAGTAGACAGAAATGTTAACTACATGACAGCACACCATGAGAAATTAAACTTATCTTGGGCTAAAATGTTAAACTAATCATGTTTTTGGGAAAGCAAATGCTTTTTGGATTTGACAGTTCATCCACTGAATACATTCTGTAACCAAAAATAAAGTCGTATAGAAGTTAGAACTGTGTGTGCCTATGTTAAAATTTCATGACGTCCACAGTACGATGGCACTTTGTGACTGGTAACTGCTGGCTCGCTCGTGACCTTCACCCCAACAAATCCACTCAGTTCCCTCTCCCATGCAGCTGTGTCCCTGGGGCCTGAGTTAGAAGAGAAGAGAAAGCAGGAGCCGGTCCCTTTCCAAGGAGCAAACTGGTAGAAGAAAGGATTTTATAGGTTCGGCCTGCAGAGTGACTACCTGCAGGGCTGGAGTGCTGCAAAGAAAGCAGAGCTCTGCACTTGGGGAAAAAAAAAAAAAAAAAAAAAAAAAAAAAGGTGTTGTTTAGAAATCTCACAGCGTTGCTCCCCCGGGAGCGGGGCAGAGCAGAGCGGGCAGAGCGCTGAGCAGAAACCCTGCCAAGCCGTGACACGTGTAACCTTAACGTGGGCTGCCTTACAGACAGAAACAACTCCGCTAAATTAAAAAACAAAACAAAACAAAAGCAACCAACCCCTTCAAACCTACATTCAAGCTTTTAGGACCATAATTAACTGACCAGAAAGCTCATGGTAATTGTTTTAATTAAATTCTGAAATAAAAGGAGCAAGAGACAAAATGAGACCGTACCTGTTTTCTGTACTTGCAGCTCCCTTTTGGCTTGTTCGAGGATGGATTTGATGGCTTCATCAGAGCCAGTCTCTGTGGTTCGGATTCTTGTGGTTATATTACCTGAAGAGGAAAACAAAACTAATGACACCAGGAAAACTTCTATTTGTTCAGTTGTTTTTTTAACACAAAGACAGACAGTGTATACTGATATACCACCAGCACAGCCTGATGACAGTTTACATAGGAGCTTTACCAACATTTACAACACCAATAACGCACTTAACATAATAAAAGAAAAATATCCTCATTGTGCACAAGCCTTCCCAGTAGCTGCACTGGAACGATGAGAACACTGAAGAACTAGGTGGTTGTATATCCCTTTTCCAGGATAATATATATAGGCCTATTTTTTCCTTTTCTCTTTTTTTTTGGAGGGGGAGAGGAAACAAAAGGGAAAAGAACCAGAGTGGAAAGGAAGAAAGCTAAAAACGTAAGATCAGGAATTGCCTCAGAAATTGCATCAGCTGCTAGGCAAAGTAGGATGAGTATACATTCAGCCCAAAACAGAATTAAAATGTAACTAGATAAAAATAATTTTTAACTTTCTAGAGGTTAATACATTAAGAGAAACAGTCATTTAAACGCAGATACCATTTTAAGTACTCTCCAGCTAAGAGTTATTACTTGGTTGTTTGGTTTTCGTTTGGTTTTTTTTTAACGACTAAGGGGAAGAAAAGGAGGGAAAACTGTGACTGTGAATGCTATTGCTGCATTCTTCATTATGAGATTATCACTTGTGAGCGAGCTAGATAATTTGTGACTGGAGTCAAAATAACTACAGAGTTTCAGGCTATCTGCTTTTTTTTTCCCCTCTTCCTCTTGTCTTGTTAAAAGAAAAATTCTGCAACTAATCTATAATGAAGAAAAATGTTCGTACTTCCTGTTCAGTGATAATTTATCGATCTGATGTTCACTTATCTTGTTATATTTTTTATACTTCATACTGAAGCAAGTATCACACTAATTTAACAGCATACTGAAGTACACTTGTCAGCATAAGCCCCGTGAGAAGAAAGAAGTAAATCTTGAGTAGAAGCAGTATGCGATTGATCTTGGATTATACGTAACTGCGCAACTTTCTCCCTCCGAAATCACAAACACAGCAAAGAGAGCATTCCAATAGATCTGATGATTTTATAAAGCCACTTCTATCACCTATCTCTTTTTATCTGTGTTCACAGCGAGGCTGGGAGCGGAAGAAGTATCCAAACAGCGTTACGTTAGTACAGCAGCAGCAGAATTAGAAAAAGCGAAGTGTTCGTCTAACCCATGGTTTGTTTTATACTTACTGTCTGTTTTTCTATCAGATTCCAGGCCAGAATCAAACTGCACAGTTTTAAGGAAACACACAGCTAAAGCACACTCCACTTCCTACGTATTGACTGCAAAGAAAAACACCTGCCTGTGACGTACCTTCAGACCCATTTCTTCGTTTCGGTACTTCCTGAAATAGTCTGTTCAGGTTCTGGCCTGGATTCTCTGTTGAAAAACAAGTTTGGTAAGAACAAAACAATCAGGGGATGGTTGCTCTGACATCATGGGCTGTGTGACATGAGAAGCTAGCAGGCTGTCTCTGACCGCGAGGGTTCGAGCTCTCCTCGTCCCCTCGAGCCTTTGTCTGAGCGCTGGAGGAGCTGGCTACTTTGGAAGAAGCAAGGCTGGCTGATTTGTTAATAAAGATTACAGCTACGTTCGGAAAGGAGATTAGACAGATATAAATAAATGTCTAGAGATACCAAAAATGAAGAGGTTAAAGATGGGCAGATAATCCCCTCAAGTACAATCATCAAAAGGAAGAACAGATTATAAATCTAACAGTGTGCGCTTTCAATTAAACAAAATCTAGGAAAATCCTGCCTGTCCTTTCCAATGTTTCTTGACTGTAAACAACTTACTTTTCAGTTTCTCTAAATGTAAATCTCAGTCTTCTCTTAAGATGAATCACAATGAAACGCATGTTATTTCTTAAAATCACTGTCTTAAATATGGAAAGCTGCTTTGAATTTGGATTGTTTTTTAATTACTCATCTCATGCATCACCTATGATATTTCGTCAAAACACTTTGGAAAAAAAAAAAAATAATCACACAAGACACAACAGAAGTCTGGTCTCAATAAACAACCCCAAGTAAAACTTTTCAAGCATTTCTGAGGGCTGATACCCTCAGTAGCTGCTGCCCCTTTTCACTCTACCTAGCTCTGGCACAGAGCTATGGGGAAGTGAGGGATGCAAGCGTCCCTGCTGCTCGCTCCTGCTGACAAACACAAGCCAGCAGCTAAAAAAAGCACGAGCAAAGATACTAACCTGCTTGAGTGCTGAAAAGCAGAGTTAGAAAGCTGTACTTTCTGCACCTCACATCTGATTTGGGTGAAAAGAGCAGCAAGGCACAAACGGCCCCGTACAGGGAAGCTTCCAACTTTTAACATTGGTAACTAACAGGAAAATAGGGCAAGACCCTCGGCCGGCGAGCGCTTACCTCTTTGTCTACCCTGGATGCTGCGAAGAGCCAAGATGTTCTGCTCGTCCGAGAGGAACTGCTTCATCTTATGAAATGGCTCCTTGCCTCTCACAGTCAGTTTATTCCATGGCTTTGGCCGGGCTAGTATCTCGCTCACAGACCCTTGCGACAGTCCCAACACATAATGTCCAAATATCCGCTGTCCAATATTGTGCTTGATCAACTGCTCTTTCACCTGACGTGCAATTTCGGCTGTGTCTATCTCCTCGCCTTCAGAGATGCTCCCAGCACTTTCTGACTGGCTGGGAGACGGGGCCATGCCATTTACGTCCGGACTTTGTTGTAATGGACTTTGGGAAGATATGGAGTTTGTGCTGTAAGGACCTGTTGAAAAAATCATGCTTGTGCTTCCTGCTTCCTGCATTGCCTTGGAGTAGAAGGACTGCATTAGCTGTCGCTGGAGGAGAGAGTTTAGTGCAAATTTTCCTGTGGAGGCCAGGGGTAAGCTGGGGCTCGCCAGGGATGAGCTGAAAAAGTCTTGACTTAAACCCGTTGGTGAGAACTGGTGTGTACCATTAGTATTGGAAGCCTGCTCCCCCGCGTTGCGGAGCAACTGAGAAGGAGGGGAGGCCGGCAAGGTTGCAGGACGCTGACTCTCAGGCTGGTCTTTCCCTTTTCTCCTGGCTGACCCTACAAGGAAGGTCAAACATAATGCATTATGGGGGATCAAAGAGGGAAAAACCAAGATAAAAAAATGCTAAGTTTGCCCCGCAAAGGGAAAAAAGTGCAGATTTACAAGGGCCAATGAAGTGGCGGTGGGTTTTTTGTTTTCATTTTGTTTTTGGTTTGTTTTCTTTTTTTTTTTTTTCCACAATTGAAATTTTAATAAGCCAAACAAGGCCCCCAAAACAAACAACATGCATTTCATGTTTGCACCTTTCTTGTATGTTGCAGCCTGGAGAATCCCCCTTACAAACATTAAAACTAGAACAATTACATGAAGTGCAGTTACACAATTAAAATAAATGCAGTTACAGACAGGAAGTCTCTTTGTTGTCTCTCATTCAAGACATTACTCATTGGACTTGACTGAATCCAAATGCAGCAAACATTTACATTTTGGAACAAACCAATTTGAGTAAAGGAATCACCGTTAGGTGGATGCACCAAGATCACTCTGTTAAAGGCATAAAACGCTTCAGAATTCAGTAATCCCAGGGCCAGTGGCAACTTTTAACTTTCTTCCAGCTGCAAAAACCGTAAGCATCCAAGTATCTGGAAATTCCATGCCTTGTCGTTTAAAAAATGTGCACACAAGATGTAAAAAGCCCACATTAGGAAAGCTAAACGTCAAACACGCTTTGCTAAAAAGAAAGTATTTTGTTTTTCCAAGCTGACCTGCTGGTAGTATCTCTCGTGTATCAGACAGGAAGATTATTGTGTTCTACATGCAAACATTTTGCGTAACACTCTGTGTGGGGGAAGAGACTTCTGGTGCCACGGATGAATTTGTTCCCAAAACAGAAGACAGCCTCAAATGCTACCACTTGGTACATCTTGTAACGCCTCTCTTTCCTAACTTTAAAGACTCTCTGAGGTCTCTAAGTTTTATTTTATTATCCAGCCCATAAAACTGCAGAAATCAAACATTATTCAGTGCTCCTGTGGCTTCTTAATATTTCTGCCATGCATTAGCTCAGACATTCACCTCTCACTCAGCCCTCCCACCCTTCACAAGACAGCAAACAAACCAGAAGATCCGAAAATCGCGTCAACCTACCACTCAGGTCACTATTTGTGATACGCAGCGTGGCGTTCTCGGACTGCAAGGAGCGGTTCTTCTCCAGCAGCAGCACTTCCAGCGGTTTAGATGCATCCTAAAGAAAATCAAAGTGGGAGGTTTGTTTCTAAAAGCTTTAAGAGTCTCACTCAGGCACTGAAAAGGATTTCAGAAGAAGAGGAAAACACGTGCTCATCTCTGCTACGAATGCAGCTAGGGAATTCACCGTGCATGTATCTGCAGGAATCACTCAGGAGTCCTGCATGAGCCCTAGAAGAGATTCACTGTTTAATTTTCATTGCAAATCATTCATCAATTCTGCATTATTTTGAAATGTGTAATGGAACATTTTCTTAATCCTACTTATTTTAAAATGGTACTGGCAAGCTTTCAATTTAAAAGCTGTAGACTTCTTTTAATCTGATTAAAATAGGAGTTAAGATTATATTATTTCTTCTAGGTCAACTGACCCCAGTTAAACATTTCCTTGAAATGCTGCATTTCAGCATAAACAGTTTGTTCAAAAATAAAATCAATCGCAGAGGAACCTCCCATTTACCTTCCACTAAATATCTAACCCTTAATCATTAGAAGAAACACTGAAAATTAATCCCAATATACTGATACTCAGTTCAGATTCCAGAAGCAGGAATTGAATTCATTACCTTTAAACTTAAGTAAGATTAATTTGCTGGAATAGCAGAGCTTTCTCCTGCTTTCTCAGTACTCAAAGGTTTGTTTAATTTTGTGAACATTATTTTCAAGGCTGACAAAGACTTAAAAATGCTAAAATCCTTGCTCAGTGTACTGTCAGTACAAGAAACATGCGAATCTCGGCGTAGCTGTACACTCCAGTATCTTTAGAAGACTCAACTTCTCAACGTCACGGTTATCCACCCCAGCACAGCCGAAATGTCATTCTTTGTCCTTGACTACTCCAACGAAATTAACAGGCAAAAAACGTTCAGTTCAGCTTTTCACATAAGAAAATATAAGGAAAACAACGACCAACTCATATGCCTCAACATCAACAGGAAATTGTCCATGCCAACACCAACAAATTGCAAGACAAATTTTTTGTTAATTAACGGAATTGCTGAAGTAAGAAAAGTGGGTTCAGTACCTGCGCACCAGAGCTTTCAGACGGTGCAAACTCCATGGATTTCAATATACTGTGGAAGGCAGAAAAAAAAAGTTATTTTCTATTTCTTCTTTTCATAACAATTCCACTAATGAGCATTAACGTTACCATTTCCTACTCTCCAGCAACACTGAAAGTGATAACAACTTTCCTTGCAGTAACACAGCCTCATAATGAATAGAGAATAACTATTCAAACCAGTTATTGGCTAAGGAAATTTTCTCGAGCGTCATCTAAATCATTCCATATGCAATCCCACCAGGCCGGTTTAAAGCTTGAATTTAAAGGTTAATAAGGATATAACATTTTAAGCTGTCAGAAGTGATACAAATTTATCTCTGAAGCTTGAAGGGAAAGAAAAAGTTGTAGCAAAGCAACAAAGCAGAGGAATCGCCACCCTCGTTACAGTACTTTATAGAATATACACCAGCTCACATATCAAGGAAAATATGCACAAATAATCTTCCCAACCAAGACACTACAGGCTAAAAGGCAGTTTTTCATTTTAATAACCTCCCAGTCCTGTGGCAAAGGGAAGACACAATGGCATAATATTTCTTAAGAAATACGAACGATCCCAATATTTATAAGTACATTCAGAGAAGAATCCGATAGTCTCATTGTCAATATTTTATATAAATACTGAGCGGCCAAAGGACGTCTCCCTTCAAAGTCCTTCAGTTAGAGCTGTATTGTCTGGCAAACGAGATCTTACAGGAACACAAACTTATTGCTGTGCTTTGTCTTGTAATTTTTTTTTTTTAAATAAGCCTGCTGCAGGCAGGACATGAAGTTCCTCAGACTGAAACAATAAATGATTTCAGCTTCTCGTTGTACACTGATGACATTCAGTTGTTGAAGGAAAATACATAAACAGATATAGATAATGTTTATACAGCATTTCTCACGCATAAAGCACCAGAAACTCTGTGAAGCAGGGAGCCTATATTTAACCACATATTAAGTGTGGAAACTGAGTCAAAAAAAGCAGGCAGCCAGTATTAACACGCAGGGACTGGTTCTGGGTGCCCCTAGGAGCCAGCCAGGCACCCAGCACTCACTAACTGCCGCAGCCCACGCGGCGTCCAGCTCCTCTGTAAATCTGTCTGAGCACGGATCCAGAATTCGATGCCCATTAAGCGACACTCTGGAAATCAGTGGTCTCAGTGACGCACTCAGGATCACACAGTCATAGCAAATCCAAGGAAAAAAAAAAGTCATTCTGAGACAGAAATCTCACTTATTTGGCATCTGCGCATACTCATTGCTACAGTGTTAAATCTGACAGGCACTCCTGAAAATGTAATAATTAATAAAACCACAAAATTCTGGCCATCAGTTTCCTCATACAGTGTCACTGGATGACATCTCTCGCCAGCAGAAATCGCTGTAGATTACAGCCAACATCCAGCACACGGGCACATGAAGTAATGCTCTTACGACTCTGCTTTAGGTGGGCACAGCAGCTCGCCCACACGCAAAGGTGCCTCTTTTCTGCTATTAATGGAGTCATGCCCGGCAAGGAGAGAGGCTGTGCATTAATGGTTCCAGTTCTTAACGATCCTGATGTTTTATTGGCATCACAGGCACGTTTACTCAGGTTGCTAATCAGTGCTGAAAGCAAGTGTTTCTCAGGACACCTCTTCAGAGGCACAGCTCAGTCTACCAGGACTCCAAGGTGCTGGGGGCGATAAATATACAGAGACTGATCTAGGGAATCCTTGAAGCACTGGTAGGTAACTGCTTCCACCTTCCCATGGATTCTGCAGAGTATGGCCTCTGAAAGGACAGCCCCTAGTAGTGTATGTCCTCATGATGGTCAAACAAGGTGACCCATCTGAATTTTTTAAAAACCAAATTGTAACAGCAAATTATCATGTCAAACTTCCTATGGCAAATCACAAACTTCTCCCATTTCTGTTCAGATCAGCAGTACGCTTGTGATGCAGGTCTCCCAGTAACCCCCACTTACCACGCTTCGGTTTGCCATGCAGAGCAGTCTCGGAGCATACCAACCATGTTCCTTCTGGATGAGACTAAACCAAAAGAAGTTGCCTGCTCTCGGAGGAGCACGCGTGACGTGCTCTGACCACTACCATGCTGCCCACGGAATCCAGTCGGAAGTGCAAAGTAAGCCTGAATGTATTTAGTGTGTCTACTGGGTTCTCGGCACCAAAAATCTGTCTTTAAAGCCCTGGTCCTGCCGTGCCCTGCCACTTGCACGGGCTGCTCTACCAACTCAGTTCGGTTCCGAGCACCCACTGCCTCCTGGGAGCAGAACGGATCCCGAACCCTGCAGCAGTTGCTCTCTTCAGTGAGCCTGGAGCAGGCATGTGTATTCAAACCTCAGCTGGACACGTACTGACCTCTGCCTGTTCAAAGTGGATTCTTTGCTACCTGAAACAGCCTCCTAGCAACTTAATAGGTAATTTCCTGTACACTTCGAACCCAAAATACACTAAAAATCAGGCTGATGGTATCTCACATTGCCCTTGGAGGGATATTCACTACAGCAGGTTCATTTTTTTCAAAAAAATTTAAGAGTTAAACATGTCAACAATGACTCTCCAAATGTGTCAGAAAAGAAACATTTTCCTGCGGAATATGAGGAAGGAAAATGTTTCCCCTTTGGATTCCAGGAATATCTTTGCCCATGAGATCCTGACTCAATCTGCTGCTCAAGATCAGTTATCTGCTTTTTAAAGGAATGATCTTGTGACTTGAATCTGCACAGCTAAGGCAACTTGAAAGATCTTGCTCTAAAGCAAAGCGTGCATCGGGACAGCTCAGCTTTCTGTTCGTGTGATCCCGGCTGCAAAGGCAGGAGGGTTAGCGCTGTTCTATTACTCGAGAGGGAACTGAAAGGACACACAAAGCTCTCAGATCTCAAAAATAGGTTTAAAAGCCATTTGGCACAAAAGTCAATGCAGAAAGCAAGGAACTCTCCCATCCCAAATCTTGATGTGGACCTTGTTAAGTTCCTCCAAGGTTAGAAGTGGCCAATTTTGAGATCCCTCAGCCTAGAACGCCTCTAACGTCCTTGGGAGGATTAAGGAAAACGCATCAGTACCAAAACAATGGAGAAGTTTATTCTCTTTCTTCTTTACTGCAAGATGTCTTTTTTTCTTGGTACATTTGTGCATTATGAGCAGCTCATTTCTTGTCAGAGTTTCAGGGCACAAAGGCAGCCACAGTAGGATTCAGCATGAGGGATACCAGATTTACAGCAAGAGACTTTTCATAGTTTCACTTCAGATCGGACTGTCACTCTCAGGTTGACACACATTTAGATTCCGGCACACCTTTTGGACCAGATGGGAGCAGAAAGGGTGGTGTGAACGGGTCGCTGTGACAATGCAGCATTGCAAACACCTTCAGTGCTCTGACAGAGGGTCTCAACCGCCTGCACTGTCCAGAAGGATGATGTATGGACCCCAGGCCACCTACAAGCTAGCTGGCTGTCCCTCCAAAGTGAGCCTGCCCAGATTAAAAAATGTGACCCAGAAATCAGGGGATATAAAAGCCGTCACAGCCAGGAGATTCTCCCATCTATTTCACTGCAGGCTCATCTCCATGTAACAGGAACAGGCAGAAGCACCATATGAGCAGTCCTGTGCCATGGCTTCTCCTGGACCTCTTACCTGCCTTCCCATCCCTGCCCTCATGTAAGTCAGTGGTGTAAAAAAAGGAGAAAAAAAAAAATCAAAAAACATTACCGCCAGGAATACAGGGATCTAAGTGAGTTTTGTATATGAAGTAACGGCATTAAACCAAGTAGGATTTAAAACTCATTTGCTGTTTTAGCACATTCACATTTAGTAACTCATGTACCAAACCGGAAGGTTGTGACCCAATTCCCATTCATAACTTCGCATATGACGGCATAAAGCAGCTGAAACGTGAAGCTGAGTTTGTTTAACTCAGGAGAGAACACGAAGGCATTTACCAGTATCGCTAAAACAATACCCTTCCTTTGAGATCAGTTAATATTCAGGTATAACGACCAAAGAAATGGTCAACTCATCTCACTTGACTGAAACCCTGTCCCTCCATCAGCGCGTGCTGCGGCTGGCAGCGAACCAGAACCGCAGCCAGCGCGGCGTGAATAATGTCATAGCTGGGCAGGGGCTGGGCAGTCGCTGGGCTTGCAAAACCAAACCTGCTTTCCATATTCCCCAGGGACGTGTAAACAAAAGCACATGACCACCAGCCTCCTCTGAAATCCCTCATTAAACAAGGTAACATTTTTTCAGTCTTCTTAAAATACACGTGAAAATGCCAGAATGATGAAAGAAGAGATGGAGTTTCTTGCAGTTATTTAAACCTTGACACTAAACATATTATCAGTCAAAAAACTTCTCTTCTGAACGTGACAGCTTATCTTGTTATAGTTTAAAATGAGGCTCTTTTAAGTCTCTTTTAAAAACCCCTTGAAATAGGAAGAGGCTGTTTGTGGCTTTAGTTTAAAACCACAATATATTAGCAAAAATATACAGTGAAACAAGCACAGCATTAAAATGTAAGTGCTGAACGGTGGCTGGCAGGAGCATAGAAAAAGCACAGTATTATGGCCAAAGGCCCTGCTTTAAGTTCTCGGTCCATATTACATTCAGCTGCTGGCTGGGGATTTTTAAAGGGCAGCCCACCTAAAATACCAGATTTTCAAACTTTTTACCCTTAGTGGATGATAATTTCAGCGCCTTTTCTTCAGGGATGCCTGTTTTATTTGCTGTTGCGGTACTCTGCTGCAATAAAGAGCAGTACTCCCAGATACAGCAGTTGCACTGGTTCTGGATGCAATTTCTGCCAATATTCCCCATTTCCCCGTCTTTGTGGTTTTGACTGAATTCTTTCTGGTTCCAAGAACATATATTTGTGGCTTCATTTAACAAGCATTATTAAACTAGAGTTTGTGAAAAAATTATGTAAGCATTTAACACTTACTTTAATTCTTTCTTAACCTCTTCATAATCAGCCTGTCCTTTCAGTTTTTCTTCCAGTTGCTTTAAAAGAAAGAACATGGATTTAATTATTTAGATTTCTTTTTCGCAGGCTTTCAAAATCATCTTTAAATTATTCCATATATACAGCAGTGCACAAGTGAGGGTTAATGACTCATACCTCATTTACATGTATCAGAAAACAAACGATAACCAATTCAACGTAAACACAATTATACCTCACTCCTCCTTTGTTTACAGAGTGCCAAGCATTACAGAATTCAGCCCCAGTCCGGCTCTTTGCAATGTCACTGTTACATGTTCAATAAAGAGACTGGGGAAAAAGGTATGAAAAATGGGGCAGTAGAAATTTTTACGCAACTGGTAAATTGAATAAAGGAGCAGGATGCTTCGGCACACGCTGTATTCTTCATACGACAGTTCTTGATCACCTTACCTACGTAATAAAAAAGACTGAAGAAGCTGTTGTTGACTGGAACGCCTTAGGCTTGTAAGACTTCTACAATGCCTCGTGCCCAAACAAAACAGCTGCACCAAGTCATTTTACAAGCATTACTTCTTGCAATAACTGATACGATTACACACCGGAGACGAAGCATTGAGACCAGCTCAGCAGGTCTTTTTGCTCAGGTCTGCCTGACCTGGGGCAGTCTCAATGGCTCTTCTTCGGTGTGAAGACGCCACAAACGTTGAAACAAACCTCCTAACACAATCCATAACGCAGTGCCACACGTTTGGACCTTACCCAAGAGGCCCTGCTCCCAACAACAGGATAAACGCTTCAGGAGGCCTAAAACATAGTGATACATAATGGATGCCGTTACGTTGCCTGCAGAAGCCACAGTCATTTCCCACTAAGAATTTCTTCGCTTAGTACAGGCACACCTGATCTAAGCAGAGAAAGAACAGAACTTGCTGGCTTGCAACTTCCACAGAGAAGTTCAGGCTAGCTCTGCTTCACTTAATTTTTTGCTGTTAAAATTAGCACAGAATCCCAAAGGTCACAGGAAACAGAAATAACACAAGGACGTACCACCCTCAAAGACAGAGCATCTACTTTGAAAAGGAAAGGAATACATGACATGAAAAAGAAAAATAGGGCTTGATGTCCAGGAGAGGCTGCCTTAGTGAGAAGTGAATTCACGAAGATCTTGCATGCGCTCCTGCGCTCTGTTTGAACGCAGGGGGAAGGCAGGGAAGGGCTACTGTGAACTCAGATAATTTTAGCAAAGCTGTTTAAAACGCAGCCCCATAAAGTCCTGCACCAGCACAGCTATGGGTGTGTGAACGGCAGGGCTGGCACAGATGAACAATGAGACGTGGGAACCTCTTAACCACGTTGTCCTCCCAAGAAAGCCGGAGTGCAGGCATCACCCATCTCAAAGATATCCAACGGGTACAAGCAGCAAACCTAAACACCCTCAGATTAGCAAGAGCACCTCTCCTGTGAGCACAAGCTGAGAGAGCTGGGGCTGTTCAGCCTGGAGAAGAGGAGGCTCCGGGGAGACCTTAGAGCGACCTTCCAGTGCCTAAAGGAGCCTACAGGAAAGATGGGGAGAGACTCTTCAGCAGGGCCTGTTGTGACAGGACGAGGGGTAATGGTTTTAAAATAGAGGGAGGTATAGATTAGATATTAGTAAAAATTTTTTTACACTGAGGGTGGTGGAGCACTGGCCCAGGTTGCCCAGAGAGATGGTGGATGCCCCATCCCTGGAAACGTTCAAGGCCAGGTTGGACAGGGCTCTGAGCAACCTGATCTGGTTGGAGATGTCCCTCCTTCTTGCAGGGGGGTTGGACTAGACGACCTTTGAAGGTCCCTTCCAACCCAAACCATTCTGTGATTCTAAGTCCATCATCTGAGTCATCTGAGTAATTTAAATGAGCCTTCTTCAGATGACACAGCAGCATGATGGGGCTTTGCTGGACTTCCAGCTATTCTGCCATCTTTTAAAGGATTTCCAATCATGCCCTTGCCAGCTTACGCACTGCCGTGTCATTTCTGTGTATATTAAGAAGCAGTGACAAAGTGGACAGCCATGTTACCAATATACAGCCCTCTTAAATTCCTCTTCCTGCTTTTTGATACCGTCATCCACGATCCTCAGTCACCGCCGACAAGAGGCATCTGCCGGCAGGAATACACGGGCCCTGCACTGGCAGCTGCTCAACAAGCAGCTCTCAATGGATCACCAGCACTGGTTGTGGCAGGGAAGTAAAACTCTTGTGAAGTGTGGAATTTGCGCTCTATGGGACATCGAGGAACCAAGCGGCCTCTTGAAAGGCCTTGTGTCTTAGCATCCCGAGCCATCAGTAACTTGTACAGTCATTCAGTTTGTGTTAAACATAAAAAAACAAACATGTCTATTTCAGCCAAAACAAATTTTTTTTTTTTCACTTGGAATAAATACAGGGCAACTTTTAGTAATTTCTTCTGACATGTCCTGCCTTTCCAAATTCCAGTTAGTAACTGGAATTATAGGGAGCACCGACTGCTTTATACAGCACAGCACCACAGGTGGCTTGGTCCCACTAAAGTACCCTCTGCTGATGTAACCAGGAAAATCCTGGTCGATGTGACCAGGAAAATCCTACAAACATTAAAGATGCCTGAGGTTTTGATAGCCTCCAACATGTGTTGAAATCTCATCATGCAAACGTACTGCGTAACCCCAGGGCCCAAGGTGTCACTTCAGTTCTGAGTTTTAAGGAGGGCCAGGTACAACACGCCATGAGTTCAGGCAGCTTCTCAAGCCACAGCTCGACGCTGAGCAAAACAGAGTTACCTTAACGAGGGATCCAGCTAGACTTCTTAATGTAGCAGGTCAGGCTCAGGAAGGCTGGAGAGGGATCTTTAAATGAAACCAGCGAGCCAGAGAGCCCTCGGTACTGGGGAAGCGACTCAGCATCACGACTGACAGCTTTCAAACTCGATGCAGGCAATGGGGGATGCAGCCAAACCACAGGACCTCTTTCAGCTCTCCTCGGCCACGGCACTCTGCCAGCTGCTCCCAACTGCTTTTCGCTGCTCTACAGCTTAAAGCAAAGATAATTCACTTCTTCTTTAACTCCGTGACTCGCAGACTTGGGTCTACCGCAGATCAGCTTTTACAGTAGGGATAGCTGGCTATTTACACTAGTCCTCAGTATAAAAAGTATTGGAATACATTTAAAACAAACTAACCTGGATTAATGCGTTAGTTACTTATGCAAGGATACGCTAAGAAAAAAAACTTCTTGGAGAAACAGATAAAATACAGAAAAGCTGATGATCCCCGTTTTAATGCAATCTGTATTAAATGGAATTCTGTACAGAGATATGCTGTACCATGGAGGTATTTCTGGAAATTTTAGGTACAAAACACAGTTAGGGGGAAAAAAAAAAAAAAAAAAAAAAAAGATGTTGAGAGAAAGAAGCTGTTTTGCACTCTCAGGTACTTGTTATAGCAGTATGGCAACCAGCAATATTTTACTTTCAATTGTATAAAAAACACATACATCCATCATTCTCAAGTACCTAATACAGAGATTGTTGCCATGGAAAATCTGCACCTAAATGTATACTTTACTAAACAATATAAACCAACAACTGGGAACGCAACGCCTGTGTATAAGCAGACCATTTAGGCACTTGGCATCTTCCCAGTCAATGACTCTTTAAAAATATATTAGTATGGTAATTGTCTCAAAGAACCCCGTAAAAAGCATGGAACACGGAATAACAGAGGTTCAAGCTGTGAGACAATCTGGAGGAACTAATATCTTGCACTAAATATCGACCTGGTTAGTTCAGACAAAATATATTCTAACATCCTTTAGCACATGAAGATGCAGGGAGCCAGAGGACAGAAGGAATGGAGTGGTGGCATTTCTGCACAATAGATTTGCAAATATTCCATGTTAAGGAACCATCTTGCATTTTTTGTATGAATGAACCCATGTCAGAGCACGTATAGATTGGGTTCTCTCTTATGTTATTCAAAGGAAAAAAAAAGAATCATGACTGTATTATTAACTGAACAGTCTTAGGTAAAACAGTACGGGTTGTATTTAAGGGGATTAAAACTTTTTAAAAACCCCATTAGACGAATGTCGTAGCATAGTTTAGAGTGATAAACTAAAAAGCCCATATTTAATTAACCTAGGTTATCTGATCTCTCTCTTCGCTAACTAGCACTATTGTATTTTAACTGTGAGGCAGGGAGGCTCTAACTCCCAGCAACAAAGGGTTAATATAATTATCGTTACAAAAGTCTTGTTACTAGAGGACATGTTTTGATTATTAGATCAGATGAAGATAAAGCAGCAATAATTTTGAAAGTATTTCTGTATTGTTTCATTAAGTCATAGAGTATTAAAGAATTCCCCCAAGATACGGTCTGAGAACATTGCTTTAATTTCTGAAACTGTGATTCATTTTTTGTGGAGGCGACCATTATAATCTCAGTTATTTTAGAAGCAATTCCTCTATGATCAAACATGAGATCAACACTTCACCACTGAGATTTGGTTCTCTGTACAACAAATCTCAGACACATGTTTTCCCAGCACTTTGGGGTGAAAGTACGAATTCTGAAATATTTTTATAGTGCAGCAAATAAGGCTAAAGAAGGCTGAAATGGCTAAAACTTTATCAATAGAGTCACTGCATAAGACATTATCAACAGGAACCTAAATACAGAGCATTAGCCGGGCAAGCCTATGAGAAAATGGAAGGAGATTACTGAAATGAAAATCTAAGTCTTGCTGTCATTTCTATGATCCTAGTCCCTTTGAAGTTAATGGCTAAACTAATACTGACCTCACCTAGAACACGCTTTATTCCAAGAAAATCTGTCAAATGCAAGGACTCAAGATATTTTCTATCAAGCTTTACCAAAAAAAAAAAAACCAAACAAAACCAACAACCACCATAACATGGGTGTAGCCAGCAAGACGTGTTCCTCAAAACCTTCCTCCCTCATCAAGAGCGGTGCCTACATGGGGACAGACAGGCAGAGACTAACGCTGTAAATACAGGAACTTACTAGGTTTCCTTTACTCTGCTGAATTTTCATAAAAATTCTGCAAGGTTGTGTTAAAACATGCAGAAAGCACACTGAATGCAACACTTCAGTTTTCATCTCTAACAGACATTTGTCCACAGAAACTACGCTACACCAGAGCAAAACTAGCAACCTCTAAATAATGTCAGAATTAGAACAATTTGTAAGAGTTTCAATTGAACATTAAATCATTCTGACAGAGGAAAGCCACCCACGCCACAGTCAGAGCTAAGTGGGTACCATCAGCCTCCTGCTTTCAAAAAACTCTAAGACTATAAAACCTGCAAAACGATGAAGTCTTAAATGGAACGGATAAATTTATCTTGTTTACACTTTAAAGTTCATAGATGGTAGAACAATGAAAGAGACAGGAGTTACAGGAAACTGATTCATAACACACGCCAGGAAACCTTTCTCATGCTTACTGATAGATCAGAGCTGTGTGGGCTAGCGCAAGCAAAAGGTAAAGTGGTCACTCACAGAATTGTCACGTTTCTTCTGGTTTTAGTGCAGTGCTACTGGTATGCGAATGAATACAGGACTGAACTGCTAATTATAAATGGGAATTACTGTGCAGCAAACACGCAGTGAAAAATTAATTAAATGGTTATTAAGGCTAAGAAGTCATCTTCTCTCTGTGTCTTGATTTTACTTGTTTTTATGCTCTGAATGATACACTTCTTTTCCAGTGGTGAGAACTGGAAGAGGTAGCAGGTAAATTCAAAGACAGACTATAGTACAATAAACACCCCTGCCAAATCTGAAATACCAGTCACTGGAATGGGAATTAAAAGTTTTAAAACCTAAGAAGGTTTGTCTGTGCCTTTTCAGTTCAGCTATTTCACTACATATCCATGGTAAACATATGTTGGGTTTTGCTGGTGGTTTTAATTCTAAAGGTAACCATGTTCTGCAAAAAGAAATTTCCTAACAAGGAGAACTAGGTAAATTAAATTTAAACAAAACTGTGATCACTTAGAAGAAAACGTCACAGAAACAGGAATACAACAGCATCCTGAAGGAGCCAGTGGCTTTTACGGTGCCTCTCAGAACCACAGAAAGCTTACACCAGTAAACCCCAGTACTGGTATGTCAATCACATCCTTCAAAAGCTGCTGAGCACAGAACCAAGCCTTACTTTAAGCGTGCTGTTCTTGGCGGTCAGCTGCTGCTCCAGCTGTGAGATTTGGCTGCTGGAGTTCTCCCGCAGCTTGGTGAGGCTGCCCTGGAGTCTCTGGACATCTTCTACAAGCTGGGCGATTTCCCGCTCCTTGGCCGCCAGTTCTACTTCCAAGCTGGAGCGCGTTAGCACCTCGATGGCCTGCTCCTAAAGTGAAAAGAAGCATTAGACCACATAAATAAAAAAAGGCAGCAAGCTTGAATTCAGGGCAGTTAGGTAAGGATCAAGCATGGCATTGGGTTGCATCAGAGACAGAAACAATCTCTAAATCTGGGACCCCTGTGATCGACTGCGTGGACCTGGAAGATGAAACGTGCCAGTCCCCAGGACAACTCTTTGGTAAAATAGGAATAATAGAGAGAAAAAATTCCCCTATTTTCTAAGTGCACTAGAAAGATGCAGCCGTGAAAGTCAAAGGATTCTATTTAGAGCTATTTATTATTAATAGTCCAAATGCTTTGACAACTATGAAAATCTGTGCTTACAAAATACTAATCAGATAAAATATTCTGAAGTAATGGAGCAGAATTTCTTAATCAGGAATGGCAGAGTCATGTGCCCTTGGCTCTTAGTATGCATGCTGCACATTTCAGGCAAAATTGTCAAAAATTGCCCCAAAGTGCTACTTCCAATGAACTTGTCCTTGCATGAATATTGTTTGCTGTTAACATTACTGCTAGCAACTAAAGCCTCTCCTCCGTGGGGATGAAGATAGATGTGATGGCTGTTAAGACAAAGCCATTCTCTCTATGGTCTCCACTTTCAGAAATTCCCTTTCCTGAATCAAGATCTTTCTTCTTCCAGTTTCCCACAGCTGTGAACTCTGTCTTCAAGCCTGAAACCTCCTCGCTAGACCGACCTCCCAGTAGGACAAGAAAGAAGAGAGGACAGAGAAGTTAAGAAGAAGGTAGATCTATTCAGAAAAGATAATACAGGCTAATTGTACCACGTCTTTTGTCTCCTTCTGTGTTAAAAGATCAACAGCTACAACACATCAGAGAGCTCTGAACCTCTCTTCCATGAAGCCCATATGGAAATCTCTGTGCTGATCTGGGGAGCACGAGGCAGCCCAATGCTGAACGCACATTCCATTAAAAAGCCTAAAACACGTCTTACAAAGGTTAATGGTTGCTCCTCAGAAAACACCAGTGAAGTAGGAAAGAATCCATTTACCAAGAGAGAGACAACGCTTGTAAGCGTTATACCAAAGATTCTACGGCGAAAGAGCCAAAAATTCAACCCACTGATGCTGTCATCCAAGCACTTCCCTTACAATTCAAGATGACGTTGCAGCAGATTGAAATACACTCCATACCCTCTTTTCTGGAAAACACAGGCACAACAAAATACCTTTTCCATATCTCCTAAGCACTTAGCTTGATTCTCAGTGACTACGCAGCATTGCATCCCTCAGAAAGCTACATGTACGAACAGCAGTTAACAACGCTCTCCTATTACACTGAATTATACTTCTAACTTGAGAAAACCTCTAATTTGCTTGCATGAAACATCACAAGTTGTATAATCATCTGCTGCTTGTGCCTATTGAGGCTAGATCGTAGAGTCTGAAATAAGATAGATAATGATCATTTTCATCCTGCAGTAGTTGTCATATTAAATATAAATGAAGTGCAGAAGTACTACTAAATACAAGAAAGACCTAATGTTAAAATGATGATAAGACTAGGACACAAGATAGGAAGAGGCAGGTAATTCAGAGTTACAAGTGACATTCAGGCTTTTTATTTTTATTTTTTTTATTTTTTGTTTTGCAGCCTACTTGTCTATCTTTTAACTTCTCTGAGAAAATACTGCGTTGTACTAATAGATGACCAAACAGATCTGGAGGACTTACGGTTTGTTACTCCTCTGCAAATGTATTTTAAAGGCAACCATGTGTTTCTCTGATATCAGTGTCAAGCACGTATATGGTTTGCAAGAAAAAAAGCAATATAAGGAGCATGATTTCTTTTGTTTGTTAAATCTGCTGCTTAGAAGCATACTAAATTTCACTTAATTGCATATTTACATTTAAATACTTGCATTTCTCCTTTGGCAAACAAAAAATCAAAATAATCTGTCTGCTCATCTGTGATACCTGTTAACCCAGGACCAGCTGGAGACCTGGAACAGCACTCTGTGCCCGCAAGGTTCGATCAGTGGGGTCAGTGCTACCACCCTCCCCAAACAGCGGTGTTTGCTTTATTCAGAAACACACAGAGGAGGCAACAACCAGCCAAACCTTTAGGAGTACAGGATATCTTCCCAGTTTTCTAAGCTTCTTTTATTGGATTTATAGCTGCAGTTCTCAGTTTAGATATATTCAGTGAAAACTGGAATTATACTGAATTTATTTCTAGTTCCTCTGACATACACTAAGCGTAACACGACCCAGAAATGGGCAGGCAGCAGGTCCCCACTAATGCAGCCAGCGCTGGGTAAAGCTGGTCCCCTCGGTCTGAATCTCCGTGCCTCTGCTGTGCCCTCCAGGCAGGCATGTGCCGATGGCCCACCAAGGCACTCTTTGCCATACCACATTGCTGCCTTTATTTTTCCTCTGCTGGTGCTCCTACCAACGTGAAATAATTTTTGAGAGTTGCTTCTATCCGCCTGGATCAGCAGCCACGGAGAGCAATGGATCACTGTACCGGTCACCGCAGACCAGAGCGACCCCTGCCCTTCCCGTCATCTTCAGCAGCCACCAACCCCCTTAGAAGTTTAACCGAGCCGCAATCCCAAAGGAACACAATTCCATTTCAGTAAAATTATTACTCCAAACAGATATTTTTATAGCTGCGAGCATAAATTGAAAGAGCTGTACTGCAGGAATGTCAGAAACCTGTAAGAGTCAGTAAATATTTTCTCTCACCACATCAGGTGCCTTCTGGATCTGCGTAGCGAGCTGGAGAGATTTGTTAGCTGACGAGAGCTGCTCCCTTAAGGTCTCTGCCTCTCTCTGAGCCACCTCTGCCCTCTGAAGGAAATGAAAAGGGGTGAAAAGAGAAAGTACATTCAGTTTAACAACTGACAATTATTACAAGAACATTCATCAATTCATGCCTGACTGAATATAATTGATTTTCCTAAACACTCAACCTAATAAATGTTAGAAAAAAAACACAGAATGTGATGGATTTTTATTTTAAACAGTACAAGGAAGAAATAATTGAGCGATTATGACAGTAATTTAACGCTAGGAGCAAGGAATCCCCTGCTGATACTAATGCTGCGGCCCACTGAATTTCCCAGACTGAATAAATACAAGTGGAAATGGACTCTTTTTATTCAATTTCTTTCTATTCTCATAGACCAAGCAGATTTTATTGCAAGGTTCCTCATGGGAATAATTCTCATGGGTAAATGCTGAATTAAAAGATATTCTGACCATTCTAACACACATACCATGTTGTGGGCTGTCTTTCCTCAGTAATTATTTCCCAAAACATGAATTGTTCGATTCTGTTCTTTCAGCAGGTCAATTTATTCAACAACATTTAACCCTAAACTGACAATTCGGCACAGATCAGGTATCAGCCGCTGAGGATTTACGCAGTATCTGATAAGCCTGTGACTTGGCTACCAGACAAAATTCCCATACAAATATGGAATAATAATAGAAAGGAGAAAGGCAGAATTATGAGGAAATATTGTCTCTACAAGAGTTTGGGTAGAGACAGATGGATTAGTGACTTCAGGCAATAAATAGCAGCAAAGTCCTTTCCATAACTGTGTCTAAGCTTCTGTTAGGAAAAGCGGAACAAAACCTGGTTGTTTTCACAGGACGTACTCTTCCTGGTCAGGCTTGCTTCCTTTTTTTTAAATAAAAAAATCCATACTGTTGTTATGAAACCACACTGCTTACCTCCTTGAGTCATCAGTTTTTCACCTGGGCTGCCCATGCAAATCACACTGCGCTTTCAGCAGAAAATAGCTAAAATAATTTTCTATCTCCTTTTCCAAGACCCATCACCAGCTCTTCCAAACCCATGAACTGCCACCAGCCAAGGCCAGAACTTTTCTCGACCAGCTTTTACCTTTTACGCTGATGGGTCCCTTACGTTACTGAACAATAAATTCCATTTTAAGTCACCAAAACTGGCACATTTCTGTGTGCCTGACTCCGCTTTTCCAGCTAATTCTTTTGAAAACCTAATTCATCTAAAATAATGAATATAAAACCCATACTGCTGTGTGCGTGCACGGTCTTTGACTTACCAGTCAAAGCAGAGACTGTCTGCACGTTTAATCAATCAGTAAACTAACAGCAATCAAACACTAAATGCATCATCTGCGCTATTTGCTCACAACAGTATATTAAATGATTTCACATAGGTTCTCCAGCTGTAATTAAAATGTAATTGTAAGAAGTACAGGAACGTGGCTCTACTAATCAGAACATGGGACACAACCTATTGTGTGAGTGAAAAAATGGAAATGCATTAAAAAGGCACAAAAAGAGAAAGTTTACATTGTTTATGCAGCTGGAGAATATTAGGATTAAGAACTGAGCCAACAATACAGATTGAGATAAATTAGTTTTTGCCCTTTATTAGATGTAGATGTAAATATATCGATCTAATAACTGCTCAACAACTCCAGCAAAGCAGGACAAGTTTGGCACTGTGGCGCTCGCTCTTCCATTCACTGCTGGATAAGTAATGGGTTTTGCAGCCTTAAGCGATTCTGCTGATGGCTTCCATCCACAGCAGCATTGTTTGGAGACTCTGTTCAGCTCGCATGCAAGCAAACCACAGAGGATATTTCTAATAGATGTTACATCTGCATATACAGTAAGCTGTCAGCTGCCCTTTCTGCACAGCCTCCCCAGCCAATTCACACCACCTGTTGTAATCCTGTGAATAATATTAGACACCATTTCATGCTATGCATTGTTAAAAATACATCAACAGAAACTTTGGGCAATTCTGCTTGGGAAATACTGGTCAATTATTCTCTTTTTTTTTTTCCAGAATGGAAGCTTTTTAGAGCCAGAATTATAGATGCGTTCAGTGTCTGGAAAGCACTTTTGGGTGCTATTGCAATATAAATTATAAATCACACACAAAAACCTATTAAAAGAACAGCAGTTTCAAAACTGAGCACTTAAAAGTTCCGCAAAGCCAACCCCAAGGCTGCAGGTACGTTCCGCCACCCCCTGCATGCGGGGCTTTGGGAGGCGGCTGGATTGGCGCGGTAACACGCTACTGCGTTTTTCCAAGGAGAGCCCCTCATTCATTCAGCTCTTGGGATGAATACTGCTCGGTGAACGAGTTTTTTGCTTTGTCCTCCTTGTTTCATGTGTGACCTCTGCACTTTATTTACTGCAAACGAACCCCGCTCTCCTCTGCAGACAGGATTAATCACTTCCTTACAGGCTGCACTCTGGTTTCCACCAGCACGGGATGGAAGTGCTTCAGAAGCGTTAATGAATGCCCAGGCACAAACCCCCATTTTGAGCTATACACGTTCCCCAAGCCCCCAGCACGCAGTCATCCTGGTGCCCTGCACAGCAGTGTCAACCACAACCTCACCGCGTGGCACGGGCTGCGTTTGGCCATTTCTCACTCAGTTGTCTGCAGCCCCCATACAGAGGCTGTGGTGCTGCTCCCCTGCAAAACCCTCTGGTTTTGCTTCTCTGACTCCTGCCCGTCTCTGCTTGCCACTTCATTCCCTTCCTAACTCATTTTGGCTGCTGGAAGCACTGTTTGTGACTTCTCTGAGCTTCACGGTGCCTTTAGGTTCAGGCAGGCAAAAGCTGCAGGCAAACTTGTACCTCGCACGACCTAACAAATCCACACAAACATCCAGAATTTGTCTTACCCGCGCAATTTCCTCCTTCCTCTTCTCCTTGTTGCTTCTTCTCCAAATGTCCTTGCAGCAGCCCCGTCCTGGTCCTTCTGCTCCCTCCCTCCCCACCTCGAACCCCCTTCTCCACTTCCCGCTCTCACATCAACATCGCCCGTCTCCCCGTCACGGCAGGGGCAGCCCGGACGAGCATCTCCCCTCCCAGTGCTCCCCGTCAAAGTGACGCTGAACCTTACATTACAACCCAGAGAAGAAAAACCTGGCTGGTTAATGTTCAGCCAGCCGGCACCGTGACAGACTGCAGCGTGCTTGGGACAGGCACAGACATCAAAGCCGACAAATTCAAACCAGATTCTGTTGAGTTTGTGTGAACTTGGGGTGTTTTTCAGATGCTTATAGGCTGGCCAAACTTGAGGCTTTTTTTTTTTTTTTTCTTTTGCTACTTGAAGCAACAGAAGATACAACCCTGAGAAAAAGGCAAAGCCTCCCTCATCAAGTGCCAAGTCCCTTCTCTTAAATATGGGCACAGCAGGCTCCTCACCAAACAGCGAGGACAACTCCTAACATGTGGGGAAAAACGGATTTTTTTTCCTAATCTTGTTCTTAGAAATAGTTGAACAATTTTTCCTGAAATAAGAAAAGAGAGCGCAGCCAGAGACAGACGCCCAGTATGGAAAATGGCTAAAACCTAGCAATCTTGCACAACTTGGAGCCACTGGAAAGTTCACGCAACCTTCTCTGTGTGTGAAACTACCCCACTTCGGCTATGTATGCCATAGTACAGTTGCTTTTCATCAGTCAGTGCTAAAACTCTTGGCTTCTTACTTCCAAATCCAGTATGCACAGCCTAGAAAAACCATGACCAGTGACAGTCACACTATGGCCTTGACAGCGATCATGCAAACCCAGCTTTGTCTGAAAATGCTATTTTTCTGGAGAGCTCTGTTATACAATTCCTCCTTATTTCTTTACTGCTGTTTTTCTAGCACAGCGCTACCTCCCTGGTAACAAAACATTTCAAAATACTTTCATTCTCCTTAATACAGCATGTAAATATTGTACTGTTCGCAGTGGAGCCAGCAGGTCACGATCGTAACGCTGCCGTGTGCTTTCCAATTAAAAAAAAACAAAAAAAAAGCCTTACACAATATATCCAGTTTAAATTATTCTCATTGTTTCCTGACAAGATAATGAATAGCATGAACCGAGTGCTCTTCTACTTACAGTAAAATGTTAATTTGATCAAAGACCAGTGGTGTGAATAGCAAAATGAGATACTTACAAGCAAAAAAGTATAACCTTTCCCTTAAAGTTCCACCAGCCAGGCTGCATTTCCTTATTACACGCTAAATTCAGTGTGGTACGTGGCAAAAATCTTCCTATGGGCTCGGCGTGCGTATTATCACAAGTAATTCTGCTGAAGTTAATGAGCCTGGTTATGGCAGTAATCACCACGCTTGGTTTTAAGCGCTTGAAGCTGACATTCTTACTTGCAAGCTGCCGCAAAAGCTACATTTCTCAGAGTATGAGATCAATTAAAGCACACTGCTTCAATGTGCTTTAATTTTCTAACTTTTGAGATATAAAAATTTATTTTAAAACCTTTAAACGACCCTTGCTTTCACAGAACCACAGCAAGGTTATCAGAAAATCTGTGACATGAAAGACTCTCCAGGGCTTTGGCACCTATTTTTTTCCAGCAATGAGAATTTCACAGAAAAAAAAAAGAAAAACTCCAACAGAAGAGGTTGGGTTGTCTTCATTCTTGTCTTCAGGCTACTGTACTTTCCTCTGCACACTGAAAGGCTGCCAGATCCATGTATTCCCAAATGAAAGCCAAGCATTTACAGGAAACCCCTGTGTTTGTATGAAAATCCTATTAACCGTCTTTTGCCTTTATACAGCACTTCTCCATGCAAGGATCTCAATGTGCTTTATAAAGTAAATGTTATTATTCCCATTTTACAGATAGTGAAATCGCAGGATTAAGCAAATGACCTCATCTGCTATAAAACAGCGTAACTCTGCCGAATTCAGCGGGGCCGTGGCACACCACAGGATCTAGCTCATTGCAAAGGGAGTCAGAAATAACAAGAAAATACTCTGGCAGCATTGGTGGGCGGTATCTGTGTTCGCCTTGGTGCACATGAGTCCCATCAAGATGAAAACCCTTCTTCGTAGAAACATAAAACCAAGGATTGCCTTGTCACTGGTTCTGTTATGGTGGGTCAGAGCAAAACCCTCCCGCCCAGCGCCTGCGCTGCCTATACTGTGTTCCAGTTGTGTTGCTAAGTGAAAGAGGGGAATTTATTCCATCTGCTGCTCAAAAACATACATATTTTATAGCGATCTCACTTAGTGGGACTATCTTTTCAAACCATTTTCCAATGTGATTTGTTCGAGACAGGAAGGTACCACATCCAATGAAGTCAAAAAATAATCCTGAGAACAGCATTTCTGCTAAAACGCCCTGGTGAGGCTTTCCTTCTATTTCTATAGCAGACACTGTTTTATATATTTTACTGGTAGTCTGGTTCCAAAAAAATGCTTGAACTCTCTAACCCTTCCTCTACAGATCTTAAAATCTAACACTACATTTCTGTGGAAGAAACGGCACTGATCCACCCTAGATGCTTTAATAAACGGTGATGTATCTTAGAAAGAACAGTTGTTCTTGTTTTATTGGTAACAGAAGTTTCTATATTTGACTTACTTTCCTCAGAAAAAAATAAGAAATAGAAATCTGGGAGCACTATCAGCACTGTGAGACATTCTGCTTTTCCAAAGGGATAACATGGCATAGACGTAGAAAAAAAAAAAAATTCTCTCTCTATATCTTTCACAATATAGTCCACAAAAAAAGTCCCATGTTCTCTTTCTGTTATTACTCCTAAAATCTAAGGATACCTATATCTGAGCCTGGTTTTCAAATCTATTTCCTCCTCCTCAAGATTAAAATACAATAATCCAGGATTAAGCAACCCTAACTGAAATTCTTATCTTTTTCTTTTAAAAGTGAAAAAGCACTTTGTTTTTCAGGAAGCCCAAATTACAAAGCCCATTAGACATTTGTTTTTTTTTTTTTTAAAAAAAAACCCAAAGTGAACTGAATGTATAAAGCCAATAAACAGATCTGGAAAAATCTATGACATAAACCCACAAACTTAGACTCAATACTAAGACTTCAAAAAGAGCCTCTTTTTTTTTTTTCATATTGAACACTCCAAAGTATTTCTGCGTCCACAACACAGGAATGACCCTTTTCAACAGAAACCTCAGTTTTTCTCATGCACAACTGGGTGCATCCAGGTTGCTAGATGAAATACAGAAACAGAAGTAGAATTCATTTGAATAAATTTGTCCCAAAGATTTGTGACTTACCGCCATAAACACTCATGAGAAAGGTCTAAACTTGAAAAGGTACAAAACAGTGCTAACCGTAAATATTTGTGTAAAATACACATTCACAAACCGGTAACTGTTGCAAATGCAGAAAAGTACATTGGAGCTTCATTAACTTCACTGATTGGAAATTATAATATTCTGGGAATCAAACAATGAAAAATTCAAAGATGCTATATCCCAAACTACGATAAATCATTTATTTTGACAAGTAAGGGTAGTTTAGTTTTAATTATTTATTATTATACTTCGTGGCATATCAGAAAATATGCAGTGATTTATTGTGCAAAATGAAATGTTAATAAAACGAGTCCCTTCTCAAACTACAGGATTATTAAATCTTCATGGAGATGCGGGGGTGAACTCTCGGGTTATTTTTGTTATCGAGCTGGTGGGTTAGTAAAGTGAAAATGAGCCACTGCTATTGTATTTAGTGATATTTGGACCAGCCCTTAACAGACCAAGCCACAGAAATCATACAGCCTGGGGGAGGAGGAGAGAAAGGGAAAAGGGAGCCCCGCTGCCGCTGCCCACAGCTCTTCTGCTGCCTTGCAGGTGATGCGGGTGCATCGCGCTGCTAAAGCAGGCCACGGCTGCTGGCCTCGGACTTCACACCCCTGTACAGCTACACATCACGGAGCTAACGGCTCCTCCCGAGGCAGGTGCAGGTAGCCCAGCCGTTGGAATGTTCTGTTCTTGTCTTTTTTTTGTAGCTGTTTATAGCGGAAAAGTTCCTCCACAGGCCACCGCCTCCCAGCCAGCACCCACCTCACCCTAACAGGGGGTTTAAACTCGTGAACTTAAATTACTCCGAGCTTTGTAAATCAGAACAAGGCTAGCTATGCTGCAAAACCCTCAGGACCTCGGATTAACAGCACTGAGTGACTGGATCAGCCGCTGAGGAAGGGCGGTCATCTCAGCACCCGTGCTGCCGCCGCATCGCTACCTCCAGCCCCCATCCTCCACCCCAGCTTGCCTCGCTCAAGGGAGGGATTTATTTCTCTCATAGGTCAGGGTTATGTGAGGGGGAAAATTCAGTCTACACCTTGCGTTGACAACACAATGGAGAGAAACTGAGCTTTGCGGTCACTACTCCTTTTTCTTTCTAAGCAGAAATCTGCAAAGCTCACTGGTATTTGAAGGCAATTATTTCTATGAACTAGTAATTTCTGGGGATGATAGCACACAAATAAGCCCAGAAAGCTCCTACATGAAACAATTTATGGATCCAAATGAGGAAAAAACAGTGATGGATGGAGTCCGAAGACTGAGAAGAACGGTCCACGCTTCACCCAACAGGACATGAGTGCAGGAGTTAGATCAACTCTGTCCCCGTGGCTTTCATCACCCGGAATACGGACGCCTGGATCAACATCAGTGGGTACATCCACCCTCTGGTGACTGCAGAACTGGAGAGGGCAACGGCACTCCCCACCTCTTAAGAGTCAGAGAGGTGTCCTCACATAAAGCAAGGAAAGTCCAGAAATGCCAGCTCTGGATTTAAAAAGGGCATTAACTGAGAAAGGGATTTTCGAGAAATATCAAGTATTTAAAAATTTACACCCAACATTTTCCACATTTTCAGTGGAAACATTTTGCTGTTCTGTAAGTTTCTGTTCCAAATCCCAGTCGTTTGGGTCAATGTTAATGCCAGAGCAGCACAATCTCACATCAAAATCAGCAAGGCAGTCTGTCCTCAAAGTAGGAGTCATGCTGAGCATGACTCTTTAAAGGTAGCCTTAATAACAGGGAATAAGTACTTACTGAAACGGTAAAAGGAAATGTTAATTTAACTATTAAATACATAATTATGTTAAGTACTTGTTTCTGCAATTGTAACACTTCAGCCTGATACAAACTCACTTTCTGGCCTGTGTAATGGATTTAATTTCTTCCAATTTTTTTTTCAACTGTAAAGAGGTAAAACAAAGGAATTGCTGCCACAAAGATTACTTAGTTATAATTTATAGAAGTGTTTTATAAAGGTAAAGCCTCACACAAGACAAGGACTAAGGGCATGTTCCAGCAAATCAGCTGAGCTACTCCAGCAGCTCGCTGCTCCTGCTCCTCCACCGGTGAACTTTCCCTTCCCCGTCTCCTCCAAGGCCACACGCTCCCCTCGCATCCCCCATCTCCGCGCTGCTGCTTCTCCCATGTTTTGTTGAGCTGCTTCAATTTGCTAAACCCACCGAGAACAAACCTGGCTGCTTCACCTCAAATTCAGGCTCTTTTGCAGTTACTGAGCTCAAAGGAATCATTGTAGGGTACCCCAATAGCAAAGGCTGCTGCTAGGGAGGGACAGGACCACAGCAGCCGGGAGGGGGAAGCAGAGGAGGGGGAGATGGGGAAAGGGGAGACAGAATTACCTCTTCTGGCTTTGCAACAGCTCCAATGAATTGCACGCTAATGTTTACATACAGATCTGGGGTTTGCTGAATTACAACCAAACTAAGGGTTATGCACATAAAAAAACCCCGATAAAGTAAAAAAAAAAACCACACTGCAGGTTTGTTCCAGTTAGATAGGAAAATACATTTAGCATTTCTATATAAATGGGTATATGCCATTTTAGTATGGCAATAAGGAAATCAGAAGTACCTGTTCTTTAACTACAACCACCCTACTACTCCGAGACAAGAAAAAATCTACTGGGTAAATCACTGCTCAACTTCGCAAAATGCACCACCTTTACAAAAATCACAAAATAATTCTACCAAAAACATCTTTAACATCTACATAATTTCTAAAAAGTCTACAGATTTTCAAATAATTACTAGCACTTTCATAAATATTTAATGCTGTCTACAAAAGTTCTTTGACAGAACTAAAAGCCCATTGTGCAAACCCCAATTTCATTTTACTGACGAGATAATCAACCCCAAACTTACAAATCTGCCTTCCGCTTCATTAGTATTTTTCCAATTTATAAAGAACTAATGTAAAGGACAATACACTCGCTATACTTTTCGGCTGCACCAGGGGAGCACGGGGGCTGAAAGCTGACGTAGCAAAAGCAAAAGACAAACCAAAGCAGCAGCTGGAGAGGGGGTTAGCTTTCAACAGGATCAGCGACCCGGTCTGGCTCACGGTGCGGCTCCACAACCACGACCGGCAGCACGAGGCGCGCAGCAGGACCGCGCGGTGGGGAAGGAGGTGCAGCTGCTCTTCCTGGAAGTGAGCTGCTCTTAGGTTAGCTTAAATTGGATTACAAAACCATAACCGCAGAGACTGAAGATCTGTAATCTCTGATCTTACCTGACAGAGGGATCAATAAGGCTCACTGATAAGCAAATGCCTGGTTGAGGCTTCCCTCTGTGAAAGCACCACCCACTGCACATATCACCTGTGAACCCTGCACGTCCATACCCATCTCCTTCATCACCTCGAACCATCACTCTAAGTACAGACTGGATCAGAATGGCACTTTGCTTGGGTGTTGGGTTTGCTTTTTAAATTTTTTTTTTTTAAATTCCATTCACTGTCTCGGGAGCGTGTGCACTGTGTGAGGGAACACAGGAGAGACATTTCACAGTCTACCAAATCAGCGTCTGCAGGAACAAATTACAATATCTTTGTTTTCCTGCATGGCACAGTCTGATCCAGGCCTTGCTAAAAATTAGTATGGCCAATAAAACATATCAGAAAAGGAAGGAAAGAGAAAAGTCCAGAGACGTCCACAGAAGCTTGAGCTGCAGCAGAAGGTCAGGCTTTCCTAGGTTGGGCTCCTGGCAGCCCTGCCACTGCTGCAGGGCAGAGACCCTTTAATTTGGGTAAACCAGTTACCTGCACGTCTGAGTAGGGGCCAACGTGATGGATTTAGAAACATAGACCCAAGAATAACTACAGTGGAACACTTAAATTTAAATTATTAGAGGGTAAATATATGGCAAGCACTACTCTACTGTGCATACAATCCTCACAGAGTATCAGTATCCCTGAAGAGCTGTATTTTTCTCAAAATTTGCGTATTTTCTTACACAGTTATGACTGCTATGTACATATAAAAGAACTGTCATGAAATCCAAAAGAGAAGGAAAAAAAAAAATGCAAAGTTACACTTAGAATTTTATGAGGGACTCATTTGAAATCCTACCTGATTTGCTCTTTCAAGGTCTGTCATGATCATCTCGATTTCATCAGCCCTGGGAGAAGAAGAGAGCAGAAGCACTGTTACCACATGAAGAATGCGCTTACCAGTTCATGCGCTGTCCAGTTGCAACATTAACAGAAACAATACCAATGTTCAATTTTTTTTAAAAAATGACACAGTAAGACTGATCAGCTAAGTTTCTGACTAGTGAAATCCTCTTGAGTTTCTGCTCTGTGTACTGGTTTGCAAGTCTCCAATACCTTTGCCTGCTCCCTTTTTGCAACAAAATGACCTACCAATATCTGAGCGCGTTCATTAGTTCTTTGAAAATCTTACTCCTCAACATTCTGCAGAAGGGCAGTATCATCTTTCCTACATGTAAAGGTGCTTCACAATAATATTATAATTATCCATAATAGTCAAATTTCTTCAGTCAACTACTTGTACACTCATCCACAAAAGTAGCCTGTTACTCTTCTGTTTCAGTGTGCCTAGAAGTTCAGTTCTAAATTCTGCTAAAAAAAAAAAAGTATCATGGGGGCAAAGAGGACAAGAAATTTAATTTTACATTATGCACAAGAGAGTTTTTTGACACAAATTTATGAAACTCTAAATTTAGAATGAGGCTCTTAATGCATTTTACAGAGTTGACTAGGAAATTCAAAGGGTTGAAAATGACACAAATAGTCAAGGAAAAATAGATCCTCCACATACGTGTGTTAGGTGGCAGCTACCAGCCTAACCCTTTAAAAACCCCAGCATTTCTAAGACTTTGCCCACACAAATGCATCCAATCCTTAAGCAATCCTTTTTTATCATCATGGTGAAGCATGGGCAAATATTTCACACGCATACTCTCACGCGTGGACGGTACCAGGAGAAGAGCCCACAGAGCCAGAACTATGTTCTGTATGGATAATGTAAGACATATTACTTCTCCCCAGACATTCTGCCTGTCTTATATGTCTGGACCATATGGAAACCATAAACACTGTCCTCATCTCCTACGAACAGCAGCTTTAACCAGCAAGTCCTTTTGCAATCTGCCAACACCATAATGTCTGGTTCTCATTTTGAATCTGCGGCAGATCATTATCAGTAAAAGCTGTGAAACACTAGAATTCCCTTCCTCTGCTGATGCAGAAAAGTCAGGGTTTGTTTTTCTGCTGATCTCACAGAAGATCCGTTTTTCTGTGCAGGTGTGTGCTGGGAAAGATGGTTAACTGAAGCACTTCAGGGTACTGGCACACTCCACGCTGCATCATTACACTGAATATTGACTTACTCTTTAACAGCATTTTAGGTTTCTGCATGCACACTTAGGGAAATGCAGGAAAAGATCGTAATAAGTAAATGTGCATATATATAAATTAATGGAAAATTATTTTTAATTACAGCCTTTAATGTTGTCAGGGCAACACGAATTGCCTTTTGAGAAAATCTTTTGGACAATAATGGAAAATAGATTAACATGTGTTTTCTTGTGCAGAAGAAGCTAATGTGCTCTTACATTGGGAAGAAATCATGCACATGATGTTCTGAATTAATAATAAATAATAGACATTAGTTACTGAATTGAACAATCACTCCTTGGGCAAACAAGGATTGAAAGCGTGCAGGGAGGGAGCAGCCAGATGACTAACCTACACTTACAGCACCACTTTTGATCTCTTTAGCCTCTGCGCTCCTGAAACATCTTCTGTTTTAGACTCTAGCCCCCAAATACTTGTTAATCCACTTACAGAAATTACAGTATTTCCTATGGAAAAGATGTCCCTAAGACCATGCAAGTGACCCCATTATGTATCTGCAACGGAGAGAAGATGGAAGAGAGCATCCTAATGCACCCTTAAAAAATGTTTCCCAGTATTTTACATGTATTTTTAGCCAGGATAGTTTAAGCATCCTCTTTATATAAGCTTATGCATTCAGGCTGAATTTATGTGTGAATGCCTCAGGTTATATGGAGCCAGTAAATGATGTCTGGATTATGTCACATGCCTCCCAGAGCAGAGCTGGGAATGTCCCATCCCAACACGCTGCCTACAGCTTAAGCGAATCCAGTTTCCCCTCGCTTCTCTGTAGGGTTCGGAGAACAATGAAATCACTGCCTTTCCTCCCAAACAGGAGGTGCCAGGTATCAGCCAAAGGTCTGAAAAACTGCAGAACCTGAGAAGAGCAAAGGACTCAGAAGCACAAAACCCTCAGACCAGGAGAGGAAGAACATTCTGTTTTGGGGGCAGAAAGGTTGTTTTTGAGTTCAGTCAAGGGAACTTTTTTTTTTTTGAGAAGATGGCTCTGATGCAGAAGAGACGAGCGGAAAGGGGCAGAAGTGTGAGGGGGTCTGGACCCATCAAAGGACCCTCAGCCACCTTTAAAGATCACAAAGGCAAGCGAAGGGAGCCAAGGGTAGGGAAAGAGATGAAGGCAGCAGAGCGAGAGAAGGAACAGAGGGATGTCCAAGGACCAACGGGAGACGGGACCAAGAGCAGTAAAGCACTGGAGCATCTCGGAAGCAGTAAAGCACTGGAGCCAGCGGAAAGGTGTGAGGCTGCCAGTAGAACAGGCTGAAACACTGGATGGTGCCGGAAAAACGAGGTGGAAAGACTCAGGACAATCCTGTATTTAAAATGGACAGAAGTATTAATACTGGTATTTGTATGCCATTCCGGCTGGGGTCAGGATTTAAGAGCTCTATTACAGCACTGGTATATCCAGCCAATTACCAAAAAAAAGCGACTGAGGATATAGAACGCCATAAAAATGACATTTCTGCCCTTCAGTGCGCACAGATAATTCTGACTGAATCCAGTAGAAGTGTCACACTGTAGCCAAGGGCAAAATTGTCCCTTTGTCCTTGAGTCCAGACACACCAGCTGACTGATCCTGAACGCCCCTTTCCCTCGTACATTTTTTCCTACCTAGCTCTTCCGCACACAGTCTGTCTCGGCACACCTAATAAAAAGATGCAACATCTCCAAAAATATTCAAGCAAAACATCTCCAGCCTAGCAGTCTGCACACCAAGAGAGGTTAATGCTGCAACCATAAATGTTATCTTTAAGTAAAGTAATGAATTAAATTACTCTATATTCTTTCCTAGCACAAGTGTCAACAGCACTCAGAAGAATCTTCAAAAGGAATTCAGTCTTTTCATTTTAAAAGCTCAGCTACCACATCAGTAGCTGGCACTCAGCAGTCTAAAATCACTTATTTGAGAAACTCTCTAATAGCTACATTCATTGTTTGCTCAGCAGAAGTATTTATTATAAAATAAATTACAGTTCTCACACCTTTAATGCACTCACAGAAACAACCTGCATTGATTTATTGTTTACAAAGCACCCTGTCGAATTCAAACCTGCAAGCTACGAGGAAACTCCACTTTGGCTCACTGAATTAGTCCCACACAGGTCATTTTTGATGTATTCACCGTCCGCCACATTTGCTCATTTTCAGCCCTTCCTATTTCACTATTTCACTTTATTCCAACAGAACTGCTTGACAGGCAAAATACCACCCAGCTCAAGGCTGCCGGCACCTCATCCTGCAGGTTCTCATTGAAAATCCGGTGGGAACCTTGAAGGGAACAACCGCCAAGTTCAGCAAATCCGTGGTTATGCTGCCCCTAAATTTCTGATCAAAGTCGTTCAATGTGAACTGAACTCACTGATAAGTTACGCAGACCTGACGATTTTACTTTTACCTTCCTTCATTCCTGAGGACCTGGCCTCCTCTGAGTGCCTGGATTCCCCCATCACCCTGAAAGCTGAAGGCAAGGAGGGAAACCCAAAAATATAGTTCTTCAGACAGATACAGAGAATGAGGGTAATTAGCAACAAGATCTTTTGCTTAAGATACACTGATATTTCTGGTGTTTTACAGGAGATTTCCACACTGCAATCTAACATTATTCTGGGTTTGTCAAGAGTGATACTTTCTTAACATTAAAACGGATCTTGAGAAAAAGAGTGGGTAAAAGCTGTTTTGAGGAACAAATATTATCTACCCTGTGTTTTTTTAATCCACACATTGTATAATCATTTATCTGATCTAATTCCTTATAATCTCTGTGTTAGAGGAAAAGTAATCATGTAAGCAAGACAGTTCCTCAGTCTGTATTACAGACAGCTTGTTCTAAGTTTCCACACTTCCAGGCCAAGGAATTTAGGAAATCAAATTTTATGCCCAAGCACTTGGAGCTACAGAACAAGCATCACCAACAAAAAAGAATCCGAACCGTTGAAACAGCATGAGCATGGAATATTCTATTATTGCTTCTCTTGCTATTGTGTTTGAAGTGAAAAACAAAACGCACTAAAAGCTACGGATTTTACAAGGTATAAGCTTTTACCAGCCACGAAAGAGCCCTCAAAGCTAACATGCCGGCTATAAAAAAAAAACAACTTAAGGAGTTTTAAAAAACAAAAACCACCCCACTTTTCAATTCAATTGCTTATGGGAAATAAAAATCACAGAAAGGCTCAATTTTCTTTTTAAGATCAAGATAACCAATTAGGTTTGAACAGCATAACAAGCAAGCAAATTCAAGAACTGGTAACGTGGAAGAAGCTCAATTCTTTTTCTAAATAAAATTAAATCAGATGAAAACTGCAAACATCATGAAGCTATTCACTTCCCAGCAAGGAGAATCCGGACTTTATGATCAAAACCCAGTTGATCCAACTCCTTCATTTAGATACTAGCTTAAAGAGGCAGAAACAATTCCTTTTTTATTAACATGACAAGCGAATGGTTTGCCAAATCTTGTGGCTACAGCCCCCTAAACATTCAAACTTACTGAACCTTGAAGGAAACTGCTGTTGGATTCTTTATACACGGAAGAGCTGGAAAATACAGATGACACATTTGAAATTGCAGTCAGTGGCGCGGCCAAGAAACTTCACTGGTAGGGCAGTTGAATATTTTGGTTTGGCAAAAAACAAACAACATTTTTTCCCACACATTTGTTTTCTTTAAAAACATGTATAAGTTTACTGGTCAGAGCAAACGGTATATGGAGCCACTGGGGCTTGTTAAAACGTTCTAATTACTAAAACATTTACACAGGCAATTTCAAACTACAGGCATACATTATCAACTAACGTGCATTTATGTTTAATTAAGAAAAAAAAGAAAAATCCCACTTGTAACATATATCTGTGATCGTCACAGAGCAGATTTGGGCCAAATTAAGTAAACATCTTAGCCTATTAAAATTAGAGGCAGTATAATCTTGTACTTTGCTAGCATGAGACAAAATGGGAAGAGTTGTTTAGGACATTTGGGAGGGGAAGAGAAGAAGGAGAAGGGTCAGAACATTTAAAAAAAAATAAAAGAGAGGGGGCAGTACAAAAAGGCAGTGCATTGAGTTTTTTCAAGTCTCAATAAAATTTTTATCAGGGAAGGTTGGTGGGTGTAGGAAGTAATTTCGGATCACTAAACAACATCAAAACTGCCTGCGGCCCAATGATCACAGCATTCACTCAGGGCACGAGAGCATTCTAGTATTTGCCTATTCAATTTTATTTTTTCTTTAAGCAAAAAAGGATGGCAAATTTCCTACTCAAATTCAAGACTCCTTTTAAGCTCTGCTGGTAGATGCCATCACCTACCCCTTGCACCTCCGTGACCTTGCCGAGGTGCACGTGGTGCTTGGCTGGCTTAATTCCTAGGACCTACATATGAAGAACCAAACACTTGCTTTTAAGCTCTGAGAATGCTTCCAGTAGATAATATTAAAAAAAAAAATCCACAAGTTCTATTTTTCTTGCATCTTCTTACTACCACTATACACACAGCTTAGGCATTTTTAGAAATCATAATGATTCTAATCCCACAGACACCCATATTGGATAAATCCACCTTTATTGCTAATACAACCTCCCAAAGCCATAGACAGAAGGGCTGTACAAAAAGAAAGTTATTTCACCATAACCAGGATAGCACGTCAAAGGGCAAGAACTCACACAGTTTTTACTAGTAAGTTCTCAAATCTACTTTTCAAATTGCAAGAGCTATAGGTTAATATTTTCTTTCACAGCAACCCTCTAAGGATCTTCAGATCAGATAATCCTTTTTCCAATGTCATATAAATCCAGGCCTCTTGTAAAAGAATTTCTCTGTTCAGGGATTCATAAATCCATCAACTTCAGTAATGAATTGGGTGTTTCCTTTCCTAGGAACTCAATTGAAGAAAAAATCCTCTCTCTGCTAAGCACTGAAACACTGAAGGCTTTAAATTGAGAGATCAAAGAAAGGCTGGTTTCAGGTGCTCCAGCGATTACAGAATACGTCATCTGGATTAATCTGGGGAATGGTTAAATGTTCACTGTACATTGTCCAGATCCCTCTTTGCAGTTATCCTATCCTAAATCAAGTTCCTCCCCTAGCAAAAAGGAGAGAGACTCAATGCTAACTTATTCAGGGTTTTTTTTTTTTTTTTTTTGTTAGGATTAATCCTTGTTTCCTCCCATTGCTAGCCTTGTATCCACGCAGTGCACCACATACAGATTCAAGCTGAAAAAATAAACTAAATCTCATGCAAAGATTTCTCATTAAGCACACCAGGTTAGTACCGTTAAGCACTGGGATCAAGCAGTCGCAGCAGCTGCAGGTATAATCTTCAAATAAATGATGTCCTAGGTGCTTGAAAGATGTCAAGTGATCATCAAATACTGATAAAGGTTGAAGGAACTGCTTATAAAGCCCAAGATGTTGAGCAATACCTGGACAAGACAAGAATCACCTCAATCGTGAGAAGGAAAAGACCTGATAGAATAAACCACCTTTCAGTCTATAGAAAGACTGCTTTCCAAGACAACCTGTACACCGCTTTGTTTCCTCTTTCACGGCTTAAATCAGGATTTTGAGGGATAAGAAAATCATGTTTGCGATTATAAAGTTTTGAATACAATAGAAATCAGCTTTATTCCAGTGACACCCTAGGGAGCAAAGTTTCTAAAGATCAGCAGTGTTTTCTTAATCATTTTTATGGAGAGAAATTGGTATGAGTGACACTAATTGATATGCTCAATAAAACACAGAGAGAAAAAATAAGAATTAGATACAGCAGAAAATACCAACTCATAGAACCACCGAGGCCTATTTCCCACAGTGCTCCTATATGTGACCTTGGCACACTTTGCAAACCAAAGAAGAATGTAATTGGAATAAAGAAAAGGCATACTGGTCGTACTAAAGAGTAGCCCAATATATAAATAGATGGCACATATTTTTTATTTAATAACACTATTTTCTTACATGGCACGTATTTACATATCACAGCCATGAATCCTGGCTCGCCATGCTGTTCAATCCTCCATTTAAACACCTCTGACTCAACCTTCATTCGTGTTTTTCCCTCCACAAGAACAGATCTCTCGTGAACTCTGTCCAGCCATCATGCTGCCCATTACAGAAAGGAAAAGAAATGCAATAAATCCTTTTTCTCCCGGTCTCATGATCAAACATGTCCTCTTTCACAACGTATTTTTGCAAAGCCCTATGAACAGTGTTCAAATCAGTAATTAGGAGTGTCTAGATTTGGATCACACTGCGTTTCCTCCCACCTCAGACCACTGGTGACAACCCTTTGGGCCATTCAGGAGTTCAAAGAAGGCTGTTGAAACACGAGATAATTTTTGCATCTGAAATTTGCATAAACAAATAACCTTGTTTAGACGGAAAAATCAGTTTCCACTGACTTCTGAGGGAGCTGGCGAGAAGTCTGCAACGTCACGAGCTGTGGGCGCATGCTCCTGCAGGTTCCAGTACTGGCAGGCAAAGAGAGGAGTCCCTGAATTCACTTCTGGTGGAATCATTTTGACTTGCCTTTAGAGACTATGGAGAAAAGGAGGAAGAATCTTCTGATGTTTAATTTTTGATATATTTATGCCTGAATCCCACCTGCATTAATGTCCTGAGATTAAGATCCTATGCCAGTATCAGTCCAAACCCACCACATTTGCAGGATCAGGTCCTTAGGATGAGGAACACAGTCTCCAGATTCAGGTTATGCCGACTATTCATGCTCAGAGGAGTCAATTTAGACAAACAAACATTTCCAATTGCCTTCCTGGCCACTGCCAACCCGCACTGTGCTGTGCCCTGGGTAGCAGGAGTCACTGCCTGATCCAATACTACGGCTCTGAGGATTTTCTACCAATGCAAGATGACACCGATGCAGCAAACTCTCTATTTCCTAGTGCCTCCTGTTACAAATTGAAAGAGCTTGCTGCAATTCCCCTCTCCTGACTTCAGCTGATTCAATAACATACCAGAATTTAAACACAGACACCCTTCCCTCTCCCTCACTCGCACACAAAGCATATCAAAAGCAGGGAATTACTCCTGACTTGGCCTTGAGCAGCCAACATGATGTCAATTTTACATGTTTTATAAAGCAACAGCATGTAGAAAGCAACTCAAATGCAGGTCATATCAAGCATGTGACCCACAGAGCAATCAAAGACTGCCTGAAACTGTCATTCAAGGTTCAATCATCTTCTTGCAGGAAAAATGAAACATCTGTGGCCCAGAGAATTAAGTTATGTATTGCATAATTCATCTGGTGTCTGCCACAGCAGCCATTTTAATGCTCTAGTGATAAACATGTTTGATTATTTTTGTTTTGTTTCCTGTCGCCTCCATGGTATTCCTATTTATCTACCCATACGACAGCGCATAACAGAGATAACAAATACACCAAACAGCCGTATAGTCGGCTGATAAGACGTGGGAAATCAGCAGTCTTATTAATCACATTAAAGCAGCACCATTATTAAACCTTATGTTCCCTGTAATTGTACTTGTTTTGGTTCTTTTGGGTGCACTCTGCAGTTATATTTGATGATGAAATCAGTTTCCCAAGGATCCAAACACGAGCTTTAGAGGCCTCTCTATCAGAAAGCCGCTCTCCTCATACACAAAGCAAGTTTCACACTGTTCCCTACGTTTTGCACCCTCTCCTGACTTTTTGATCCCGATGAAAGCAGGAGGAAAGCGCATCTCAGACCAGACAACGCAGAGGACCCTCCCTCTTGCCCACTGATTCCACTAGTGGGTTTGCAGGCAGTGCTGCGAGAAATCCTAACCGAAAGCACCCTTCCCAAGCCATTTTGGGAAGTGATTGTTTTATTAACGGTAGCTTAGTTCGATTTGCTCCCAAACTCGTAAACCTTAACACCTTCCACCCACCATGAACTCCACTGACTCAGAACATGTCCTGCAGAGCGTGTGGGAACTCTAAAGCTCCAGGTCCATACGCTGCTGTCTGGGTGTTTGTCACCAGGAGTTGGCCGTTTTTGCAGTCTATACACAGAGCTGCAGATGTCAGTTCATTTGTTACACAATTAAACAGAGCAGCTATCATTTCTGCAAAATTTAGTAGACTTGGTCAATACTGGCTTGCTCCAAAAAGGTGCTTTGCACTGACGTGATGGTCAAAAACAAGCAACAGTCTCAGGCGTGTTCTTACCCATTTTCATGATCTCAATCTACAGGATTCGCACAGTGAGCAAAATCCTCAATATAAAGCAACAAGTCAGCACTATTATAAAACCTGATTTGGTAGGAGTAGAGTTTTACCTGATACCCTGGAAGCTTACATGCCGTTTCCTGTGATGCTTTACATGGAGGTGAGTCAGTGGATAAAATAACACGTTCTCCCGTAAGCCAGAACACAAATAAAGCACTGTTTCCTATCGATTGTTCCTATGAACTTGTTTAGACAGTATCTATTGTAACAATATCAGCTGCCCCATCTGTGCTTCGTGGCTGCCCCCCATTGCTACTTCCTCCTGCAACATTTCGAGGTCACTCCCCTGTCCCCTAAATGCCACCTCTCCACCTCCCAGCCCACAAATGGAAATACAGACTATGGATGCTTTCCAGCAACACGTACGTGGCTGATCAGCCAGAGAGTGGGGAGGCAACTGCTGCTTTCTCAATCTGCAGCCCTCCATTCCAACGGCTTATTTGTCTGTCCTCCCTATCCACTCCCAATTCCTAGAAGATTGACCACAGCTCCCTGTGCCGGGAAATTCTAATGCTGTTAATTTCTGCTGAAGTCAATCATCAGCTTCCAAGTTAATTTAGGAGAGGAACTGACGAACCGCAAACTGATCACCAAGCAGGCTGGCAGTAAAACAGACCCCAAGCTCCTGGCAGCTTCATTTCCTTAGGAAGCCGGGCTGAAGGCTGTGCTCGCGCAGGGCCACTGCTGGCTACGCGTGCATGGACGCACAAATGGGCTGCTCTGCTCCCGCTGCACAAGAGCAGAACTTATTCTTATTTTGCTTGGAAAAAATGTATAATTAAGTATAAAATAAGAACTTCCCTAAAGACCAAGTCTTAACTGGTTAACTCCACTGCTCTACAGCTCACATAAGCTGTTTCACAATTGTTTCTCCAAATAAATAATAATAGATAGTTTGGCATTTTGGAAATACAGCACCTGCAACAATTTACTTATTTTTACTGACGGAGTTAAAATAGATAATTTATCCAAAATTAGAAACCTTAATTGCAGGCATCTTAGGTGTCATTCTTTTTTATCGGAATGGCGATACTTTAAACTGTGAAGAATCAGCAGGAAGAATTGTCTGTGCTTTGATTAAAGATCCTCTAAAAATACACACAAATATTTTAACTTACTCAATAATGTCACTGGAGTTACAATGTGTAAAATCAGCACATACATCTTGGCAAGGTAATCTCTTTTGTTGGTTGGTTGGTTGGTTTTTTTAAGAATCACCACGTCATATCTGAAAAATTACTTCAGATTTAGAGTAGTTACAATCCCAAAATGAACAATCTCCCCTCATTCTACAGCAATGCTAAAATCACATATTTGTGTATGTTTGTTTTCTTTAAAACAAAAATAACTTCAAAAATTGGACACTGTTCACAGTTTTTACTATAGCAACGTACATATTCCAGATTCATCTTTAGGAGTTTCTTTCCCGAGACACTTGGCATCTCTTCTTCTCCTTAACTGCAGAAAGAGCTGACGAGTTCAGTAATTTGGAAGATCTAGGTTTCCGTTAATTTCTCCCCTTACTTATTCTGTACCTTGGTCCATCACTGTAAGAATCTATGAAATGGTTTTCCTTAACGTAGCTCAGCCTATATTCAGTGAATCAGATTTAAGTCAGTTTGAAAACAAAGCAGCACAGTAAGCAATTTTATGTACAGGTGTCACTCCACAGGCACATATCAAGGGAAAATTACTGTTTACCACCACAGCAATGACGGACCATCAGCTCCTGTGTTGCAGAGAATGGTAATTTTCCAGTGGCTTGAATATGTATTAGGGTAAATACAACAGGCTAAAGAAGAGAAATCCGTATGTGCTTCAATCTTAGCCAAAAAGCTCAAGTTCTCTGAATTATCTGTCCCCTCTACCCAGTCTGACTTTGGCAACTGGTACTACAGAGACTTTGGCAACTGGTACTACAGAGTATAAGAAAACATCCTACATGGCTTTTTGAAGGATTTACTGGCATGAAACAAGATAAATGTGTCCACTAGGCCAATCATCTCCAATGTACTATTTCTTACCAAGCTGCTTACGTATCCTTCCAAGCACATTTACTAACAAGCCCCCAAATACAATAATATCCCGCTTCCCAACATTGTCAAATGCACTTTAGCATCTGGGCAGCGCTTTATGATGGACAACAAAATGGATTATTTAGTGATAGAATCTGGATAAAAATGCAACTTATTTTTACCTTTTGCCTTTATCTATGCAAAGGACACGCACGCTGTGCAAAAGAAAAGCAAAATGTTGTCTCTGCAGAGCATTCAAGTGGGCAATGTATTTGGGCCATGTTTGAGATGCTTTTGGCTTTAGAAGCGAATATAGGCGACGTGCCTTTTCTCTGCTAGCTACTCAAGCAAGCATTTCCTTCTGGCTATCGAAGAAAACAGCATTACATGGTCTCTGATAAAGGCAACTGACATCCTTCGATCCAATAAACGGACTGAAAATAGCATAAAGCATGATGGGAGACGCGTTTACTGTACATTTTGAGCAGGTTTTACCCTTCCCATGAGCTACGCTGAAGATTACCAATCAGGATGACTGCTGTCTTTATAATAATATATCCAATTACCAACACAGTTTTCTCTCTTCCCAATTTGTTCCAGCTTTGCTCTGAATGGAAACACGGCTTCTGTCAAATTGCAATCATGTCACCATTTTGCAATTTCAGTTTATAGCTATCAATAGCATGAATCTTGCTGACCTGAATGACAAAGCTGGAAAAAAACATGCCAAAAGAAACAAAGGTAGGAACAGGGGACCACAGAACAGAGAAAACAGAACAGGGGAAGGAGAAAAGACAGGTAAAGTCTAATTCTGCACAACAAGCACCAGTTCATTATTACTTAGTGGAGACCGATGCCTGAGACATAGAACAATCTCTTGGTCTTCAGATGAAGGAGTTGCCTTCCTCTCTTTCTCTTCCCTACTCCAAATTTGCTCTCGCACCAGTGGGCATCCCGAGAAGCAGGCTCAGCCTCCAGTTACCCTCAGAAGTTGTACTTGGCCGAGGAGCTGGATGGTAGGTTGGCACCAACTAGATGCTGTGCTGGTGTGAACCAGTGCGGTGTCACTCGAGTCGCCTGTCCCAGCAGAGTATCTGGCATATTTTATTTTCACATCTTTGCTGAATACATAAAGCTGCTCAATTCTTTTCTAACTTAAGCCTCCAGTTGTATCGGATTATGAGAGATGCTCACTAATATGATTGACAGATTGCCTGTCTACACAGAATGTAAACTAGATAGATATTAAACAGTGAAATTACTTTAAATAATCCTTCGTGGCAAAACCCAACACCACTAGGTACTAGTCCTTGGAGAACAACAGTGCAGTATTTTCTAATTTAACCTTTCACAATTTTATTTGCAGAAACACTTTTCGAATTCTCTATTTCCCTTTCAACAGTTGTTTAGCCTTTAAAATACTGCTGAAGTAAAACAGCTTCAGGCTTGACTAATACTGTAGTCTGTGGTATGGAACTATTTGATTATTCTGTGTCAACAGCTAATGTAACAGGTTTAGTCCTTCTACAGAAGGGAAGGCTGAACTGGAAACAACAGTTTTCTGTTGCTAATGACAATTCCTCAACATTTCTACTCCAACCAAAAGACACGCTGACGTCAGAAGCCTCTTCGGTGGATGAAAACCATCCTTCTCAAAGGTAACAACCAGCTGCAGCAAAGAAAGGAGGTAAGATAACACCAATCTACCTTTTGGATTTGCTTATTTCTCAACACAGTTCTCACTCTATTAACCCATGGGTCTTGCAGCCACAAGACAAGGATTTGCTTAACGAGCAATTTCACACTATTTAGACCTTAAGTGGCCAAACAGCTCCCCTGGTTGTTCCCTGACCCGGGGAGGTGTAAATGTAAGCCATAACCCTATCAAGGCTCACACCTCCACGTCTCTCCCTCCTGCCGCAGCACCCACGTTTCTCCAGGTGTGACATCCTCTACCCGGCTCCATGGTCTCACCTGCAAGATCTGGGGAGCTGGGCTGATCTGTAAGCCAGACACATGGGCAGGGTGTGGACCTACACACCAGGCTCTAAGCTGGACGGGACACCCCGGGAAGACATACGGGTCGCAAAGACACAGCTTGCCTGCCCTCAATTTATTGCATTCAGTTGGGTACTTACCCAGAGCACGAGCTTGTACACAGGCACAGCCCCAGAGCAGGGGAATTTCCCCTTCTTTTACCCGAAGAGGACAGTTTGTGCCATCAGTTCCTGCACTGTATGTGTAAAAGTTTTTAAACTTTCCAAATAAAGTCTATCTAGTCTTCTGCTATTTTCTCTAGGCTTAGCTCCTTTTACGGCACTAAGTAGTAAATCAGTAATTCAGGGAACCTTACTTTGCTTCTGAAGTGTTATACAAACAGAGAGGATGGGGCCAGACTTGCTGGCCCCTCGAGCCGCACACAGCTGAGCCTCCTTCCCCCTCCGCCTTGCCTTCGCTTGCAGGTTGGTGTGGCTGCATCATCTTCCCACGTCACGGGCTGAGGCGTGCAGCGAAAGTTTATTTGATGTGGTATCAGAAATAAGACCACCCTGCCGCCACACACACAAAAAAGGTGCAGGAGGGGAGGGTCTGTATGGGCAGGATGCACAAATACACTGTAAAGCTCACAAATTTAATCCAGGGACTTTTTTTCTTAAATTTGCTCCCAGAAACTGTCAATAGGGAAATCTTCCACGGGCCCTGGCCATATAGCTTATTTTCGGGTATCTAGTACAGCTAACCTTACTGCAATACCAATGCTATGTTGGGAGAAGGTACAAGGGAACAGGAATTAAATAAGAAAAAAGCACGGGGAGGGAAATGTTAAATAAAAAAAAAGTTTCATTAATACAGATACCAGACAACATGTTCACCGAAAAACAGTAACAAAAAGTGTTTAGAGAAAGAGCAAGGCTTATCTACCACACATAACACAGGAAGACTGTTAAATACTGACCCGGGTGAGAACTGGCACGCGCCCGGCACGTCTCACCGCTGCCAGCTAACTGCCTGGCTCCGCTCTGCGCAAACCTGGCGCCACAGCATCACTGACGACGAGGTGGTGACAAAAATCAATCCAAAAGGCAAGCAAGACAAGCAAGTCATCTGTATCACAGCTAAAATATGTTTTTGATCAATAATAAAAAATCAACTCATACTCCTTTGCCAAGAAAATAGATTATTTAATCAGAGTACAGACAGATAGAGATGTTAGATAATCAAAAATAGCTCGCTCTGCTATATTTAGTGGCCACTGTCTTTCAGTGAAGAGGGCAAAAGTACACTCATTATCAGTTACAAGCCCTGTACTGAAATGGTTTTCTGATGAGTTAAGCTGGTCCGACACACTCAACATCAAGACATTGTATATTTAAAACTACAACTATGGCAGTATGAAGGCAATGAATAGGGAAAAGACAAGAAAGTCATTGCTGTCCTATGGATAGTTATCCAACAGGATCAAAAGGATCGAATCCCAGCTAAAACTTCTATACCAGGGAATCCACAACAGTGGTTTCTAACCTTTCTAACTTTCAGACTACCCGGAGTTTTCCATCAAAGGACGAAACATTAGTATAGCACATTTACAGTTTATGACTGCTTGCCTTCCACAGTTATTTCTGTGATCTCTTTAGCAATAACCAGTGGAATTGCAGGAATTTGCAGAACGCACAGAAAATCACTGATCTAGACCGTCAACACAGAGCTCACTTAATACTACCGCAGCCTGACTGGCCACACTGTGCGTAGCTGAGAGCCTTCCACCATTTCTGAGATCCACGCTGTCTTAATGAGACGCTCAAAGCAACTTCTGTCCATGGATCGTCCCCCAGATGCGACCAACGCTACCATCAACGGGATTGTCTTTCCTTCCCTCCAGCTTCCCCACCAAACAACAAACACCAGAAAAAAAAGTGCAATTCATGCTGAAGTCAAGCACCTCTAGCTTTTATGGTTTCAGATATGGAAAATTTCAAATAAGGCATCAGAAAAAACAGCAGTTAAACTAAGGGCTGGTTCACAGGCCTTCCACACTGTTAAATAAAAGTGAAAGAAAGCCTCCTGTTCCTAACTGGAACATGGATAAAAAGAATGTTTAGTAGAATAGCTGGTGATTAGCACTGGTAACTACCATTTCTTACGTTGGTTTAGGCATCAAAACCAACAAGCAACTGTATGAACTGGTATTTGCAGGAGGTTTATAGAGCTGGTTGACACAGCGTGGGTGTCCAGCCACCGCAGCGCCCCGAGACACGGAATGCAAAGCAGCCATGGAAGATGGCGATCCTGCAGCGCCACGCCTTTCAGGTATATTTTTCCCTTAGATGTCAATTTTAGACACTTTAAACTTCATGCGGACAAAAAATTCTTAATGATCACAGTATTCTAGAAAGATAAGAAAACAAACAGTGTAAACAGAAATCAAAACTGCTGCTTCATGTAACAGATACCTTAGACATCCCTCAAATGTTTAGGAAAGCTAGAGAGGAAAGAAAGCACTCTGCCCATTAAAAAGAATAATAAAAAAAGATAATTATAGCTGGCTCCAAATGTTAACAATTTAATAGTTACAAGATCTAAGTACTGTAAATGACTAATGCATGCAGCAAATGTATTCGCAACAGCGTACAAAACAAAGCCCTTAAAAGTCGATAGCTCTGGAAAAAAAAGTATAAACTGTTTTATAACATAAGCTCTGAAGCACATGACATTGAGAAAGTCTTTGTATTATCCCTCTTTTGTGACTGGCAACAAGACCATCGCCTTGATTTGCCAAGACGACAAATGCCCAGTAACGCACCATTCGGGAGCTGCAGATACCTGCACGACTGGAACAACACTGCTGCATCCTCGCAGCTCTTAACAGAACGAGACGCGATGGGGGAATTTTTTCTATCTGCACAAAAAGTCACAACATATTTTAAGACAATTATCCACATGTACAGCCAAGGAAAGACTGCTGATAAATTTAAGTGACTACAAACTGGAACACCTAACAAAACACTGCTGAGTATTTTCTACGCGGCACTTTCTGTGCGTATTTTTTGCCAGCAATGTTCAAAAATACAACTTTAATCCCTATCCCCTTGCTGTGACTGCAGTTTGACTTTCAATGAAGTATCAGCATTTTCCCCAAGTAATTAATGAAATAGCAGCATCCATTCACTCATGGCTTGTAAACAAAGACTAATTTGCTGTTTATTTTATTCAACTAAGAGAAGCTTAGGTACACATAACTGAGTAGCTACCAGTTACAGGTTCAAGTTGCTTGTTAAAAAAGGGCTTTTCTGCCTCAATCTGTGCGTGACACGGCAAAGACCGGAGTGCAACAGGGTGGGCCCCACCAGCAGGACAGCTCGGTGTCCAGCTCGAGTCTGGAGCGAGCAGGAACACGGAAACATTTCCTTCTCCAAACATGCCCACATGGAGACCATCACTTATCTTCCCAAACAAACAGCAGCGCAGGTCGCTCCCTCCTGCCTCGGGTAGGCACTTCCCACCGCTACAGGCTAATGAACAACCGAAGGCTCGGTGGAGGGGCTCTGGACATCTATTTATCAAGCAGGGACTGAAAGGAGAAGTCTCAGACAGCAGTAGCCTTCCGGCCCTCACTTCCTTTGTGGATGATCTGCTACTGAGCTAAAAAGAGCAGCTTTGCTAGCTAAAACTTACAATATATTTTCTATTATCAAAGCCAGAAATTCTGTTGAGTAGCGCCTTCAGTCCATTTGCTCATGATGTTCTCTGTTGATGAATACACCTGATTTCACGTCAATGTGATTAAATAAACCAGACAATGCCAGGCTGGATGAGTCTCAAGAGGTTCTAGTTCAAGATGTGAAATACTTGCCCCAGTAAGCACAACTTGAACTAAACTGTGTGCATTCTGGATTTTTATTACCTTCTTAACCTCAGAAAACCTCTGGTTGCCTCCTTGCTTTTGTTAACCTAAGTGTAACATAAGAATTACAGATTTTGTATAAACCGCCACACTGATCCAAAGGCTTTCATAGCATGTGAGGACTGAAATGGAAGGGACGGGAAATGAAAAGGAGAACTAAAGAAGATGGAAAAAAGTCCTGCAAAGTATTTTGACTTATTTGGAGCCCACAGCTCTTGGCAGACAGATGGATCAGGTAACAGGAAAATGAGTGCTATGGCTGACATTTTCAGATACCAGAAATCAAAAGGAACAACTCTGAAATCCAGGCCATTTATAATCAGTTGCCTACACATGATGTTACAGGTCTCATCTTAAGCAGTCTAAGTGTTAAATCTTCACCTGCTGTGCAGAAGTTCACGTTACTCCATTCTCCTTCAGAAAGAAAGGAATACAGTGATCCCATGCCACATACTCCTTGTAAAATAAAAAAAAAAGACTTTAAAAAAAGATACCAGTCGAAAAGCAGCAGGATTAGGAAAAGAAACTGTGTCTCCAAGTAGCAAAGCCACCTTCTTCTGTCATTCCCCAGCAAACTCTCGTTCTGGAACTGGCGAAGTGACTCCTGAAGATGACAAAGGTTATCACCTCCAGCACAACTATCCAACAAAAACTGGTTTCTAGCTTCCAGGTACTAGGGAATGGTATGCAAAGAACATGGCTGTTTTTCCTGACAGTCACTTACTCTCTACGAAACTAATTCCAGAGAGATCACAAAAGCCCCACTCCTTCTACAACAGACTGTCAGTTGCTTTGTCTCCAGGTTAGGTGCACCTTTTGATGGCAGGCAGGGACTTCACCTTTTTATCAATCAGCTCCCAGTCCCCTGCTCCTTGAGCCCTTTGGTAAAGGGGTGAAGGATCTCCCGGCCTGTGCATTTCTGTGATGAAACACATCTGGAACTGCAGCCTGGGGATGGAGCTCTTCCTGCCAACTGCTGCCACCAAGGCAATGCTGAGTTTGCACTTAATTAACAGATTAAGGCTCATCCATACTCCGAAAGGGGCTTTGTCGCAAAGAAATGTTGCATATGAAATGGCAGACAATGCTGAAAACAGAGAAGCTGCTGGTATCTTCAGCAATTTAGGGACAACACTGAACAACTTAGCTTTAAGTAGAACATTATTTTCTCTCATATCATACACAGAAGCTGCTATTTAATTAAAACTAAGCTGCTTAAGCCATTAAACTGGCAAATGGCTATACCAAATGACTTGTCAGTTGTTAGCATTCAAATAGCAGGAGTTGTTTGCTGTCACACTCAGACGGCAAGTTGCAACGCTCACGGCACATTTCCCTCTTGGCTCCACAATTCCAAACCAACCCAGGACTGTGAAGTTATTAAAAGTGCTACTGTAAATTACTGAGGAATACTTTCTTACCGTGATCTTCAACGACACCAATATCATGCACTCTGCTGCAACTTAATTATTTCAGCTTCTGCCCTAGAAATATAAGCCATTCCAGTCATCTACTTTTTAGAAGTAGAATTTATTAATTCTGGTTTTGAGCCCCAAGTTTAAGCAAGTCCAGAAACAGCCTCCTGATTCAGATTCTGCATATCTCAACATCAAAATCTGTAACTAAAAAGCATAACTTAGTACAGCAGCTACTTTTTTCTGATCCCATGAAAAAAAAAATTAAAAAAATCAATGTATTTTCTTGGGTCAATAACAGGAAAAGATCATTCCGGCCATGTGGGCAAACTTCAAAGCCACAGGAGGTGAACATCACTGAAAACATCCAAGTTGAGACATTCTATAAGACCCCCTGTTTGCTTATCACTAGGATTTGGGTCAAGCCAGGGAGCATCAGGCTGAGGCATCTCTGGAATTCAGGCTGCGAGACTCTGCCTCTTGCTCCTCTGCAGTCTTCATTCGCTTCCCCCAAACGGGAAGGACAGTGGCAAGGAACTTGGAACAGTTAAATGCACTGAATTTGTTGATCTTTTTACTTCCTATGAGTCATATGTCTCAACTCTACCACGACGCATATAAAAATCTGCTATAACTCATTAAATAAATATTTCCACTTTGGCTCAGTAAAAGCAGAAAACTCCCACATTAAAGCACCACACAGGTAAAACAATGAAAAATGCTAGAATTATTAAAGTTGCCCATTCCAGAGAGTTATAATGCCCATGCTGTGGGGCAGTCAGTGGTAATACAGCATTATTTTTATTATGACAGATGCCGTATGCGTCTTTTTTCCTTTGGTGTGGTCTCCAGAAAAGAAGAATATTTCCATTCATCACAGAATGACCTAACGGATGGCACTGTTTAAATGAATGGTCAGCAAATGCATTTTATGTGCTTCTATTTATGTACATTTATTTTTACAGGCTACGATGCAAGCATCAGAACAGCACTTCCACTTTTCTATCCAAGGACGGAAAGACTATCCACACTAATGAAGCCCTGCCTTACCCCGCGTGCCCTTTTTACGTATGGCAAAACTGAGTCAGCCGCCTTCTTTTAGGTAGCCTGACACAACAGAAATAAGACGTAGAGGTAATTACCAGAAGAGCACATGAAAACAAGAGTGGCCTTTCTGTAAGATAAAGTCTTAAACTAAATTTTTACCGAAATACAGTGCTTTTTAACAGAATTTAATAGATGCCTAGAACTACTGAATGAAACGACGGGATCTCTCTGCATTTAGTAACAAGCCTTGCAAACCTTAATCTCATGAGTCAGTAATAACAGTGGAGGAAGTAAAGACAATCTTGGGTCTATAATCAATAAGACAAGCTGCTTAAAAGACCTCATCTGAGACAAATGTGTAAATGTCTCACCAAAGCAGAGATGCTGATTTATGATTGAAAAGTGTAAATGTACTTCCCTGGTATCAGTTAAGAACAACTTGCCCGTCTCACTCGCAAGGGCTTAAGGCAAACGGTTTAACATCACCGGAGTACAAACTCCTCGCTAAGTCTTTCTCCCGAATGCCGTTAACACCTCTGCATGTTCTGTGTCCTGTCTAATTCTCTCCGGCTTACAACAGTCCTACCACAACTTAAATACAGCAGGCTCCTTCTCTGTTACCAAAGTTAAACCTGCAAATGCTGCATTTTTCTCTAGACAACATCCTGCCAAGATCCCTGACAAGGCCAGTCTTGGCTGCAACACACTACTGCCAAAAAGAACCAGCTACGAAAAACCCAAAGACTACACAAACAGACCTAGAAGGATTTTGAGAACAACATTCCTCCGGATAATACATGAGGACTGGTATTGTTTAATAAGTAAAGGGATGATTCAGAAAAGCCGATGAATGGCACAGTGGCACTAACTGCAGTAAAGCAGAATTATTATTACCAAGACTGCAGAAGAGTAAAAAGTCCAGACACTAAAACAAGGCAGGTGAATAGGCAGCTTTACAACAGACGAAATTAAACACTGACAAATATGTGCTAATGCCCTGAAGAGTAATAATTTGCACTACTTATCTGCGCTGCTGGGCTCTGCACTTCTCGCTAGGTAAATAAGATGATGGGCTAATAAGAACATCCACACCTAGTTAAGATCATATTCCAAACAGAGCAAAATCCCCTCAGATAAATTGTCACGACTCACAGCATAAACAGCTAAATGATACGATCTGGAAGAACATTCCTATGGCAAATTAATCTACAATGACGCACTACAGAGCTAATTTAATTTTTTCCCGTTTTTGGACAGCTAGCCTACCAGCATGGGTCATGATCAGAGATCAGACAGCGGACAAGACAGCGTGGTTTTATCCAGTACAGAATTACCGCAGCTCTGGTGAGCCCAGGAAAAGCAAACAGTCTTAATAATTCATATTATTATCAAAAGAAGGAAAATATATCACAGATAACTTTAGGAGTCAAATTCCACGTTATTCTGATACTTTTCCAGTGCAAGAGCAAGTATCTGCAATGTTTCCTCCCTTGTCTGTATTAATCTACAGGGAAATTAACGGCTACATTCTCGGTAATGTAGGGGTTAATTCTGACTGCTGTCGAATGCCCCAAGTCTGTGCTCTGTTCATCAGAGCATTAAATCTGAAAGCTCAAGAGAGTAGTGCAGCCGTGCTGCAAGGGCTATGTTATAAAGTTCTGCATTAAAAATTCATATCGTAGGCTTGCCACAGTACTCTGCTCTGGCTGAAAGGAGAGCTGGCGGGGAAATATTAGACACCCCACTGTCTTTCTGGCAATTGGAGACATTCCTCAACAAACAGCACCTCAGGAAGGGAATGAAAGGGCAAACAAACCGTGAAACAAATCAATGAGTTCAATTATCTCTCTCTCTCTCAGAAAGGAAACTTTTCATTTTTAAGGCTGTTTCACGAAATCTTTTAATGACGGCCCTGAACAAGGATGCTGGGCACTCTGGCTGCAAAACCGGCTGCTTGGCAGTGCTTTTTATTTGTTTTACACGAGACAGAGATTCCCAAATGTAGAGGGAGAAGCACAGAGCAGGGTACAGGAATCTCTCCACAGAATCCTACTTACCCTCCACGTTACCGTGACCACGTGAGATAACAGGCTGTAGAAACCGTTCCTGCTTTCCCTGAAGTGTCTCCAGTAAAGAGTGAATTTAGATTTATTAAGAAGGTTAATTATTCCATGGTTAAGTTATGCACTTCTCACTACTGGTTAAGGCTGCATGCATTTCACAGCAATTTACGGCAACCCAACTGGTAGATGACATGGCTCACAATGACGGAAACGGGTGTTATATTTTTATGAAAGCCACATGTGCCCCTCAGGTTATCTGTCTGATAAAAACGCTGTATTCAGGCAGGTTAATAAACCACATACCATAAATTGGGAAATACACAGGAAATGAAACATCAGTAAATACAATTTCTTGAGGAAACCATGCAAAGAAAGTTACCTGCTTCACAATCTTCCCCTGCAACTCTGCTCAGCACCAACTGTAATAGAAAGATTCACCTTTCCCAGTGCTGAATTTTGAATTAAAGGAAAATGAAGAAAATGTAAGTCACTGGACAAAAGCTGCTGTAGCACTCCCTCTATGGGGTTTTTTTTTCATCTATATATGAATATATGTGCTTGTTTTATGTTAACCAGACTGACTTCAGTCCAGCAATCCAGGTCACGAGCGATTCAACCACAGGAGGTCATCAAGAAGGAGGTGCAGGAGGGCAGGTTTATCACCTAGCAGGTGCAGTCCGTAGGGAACTGAAGAGATTTATGCCTAGCAGCCAGCACAAAACAAATCAAATCCAGACTAGCCTAAAACCCCTCACAAATAAAAAAAAAACTGTATTGAGGGGAGGAAAAAATATACTATTCAGTTGAAAGCTCATTAGTTTGAGGGAAGGAATGAAGACGAGTTGTACAGTTGGTGACCACAAGTAACCAAAGATCATCTATTACAAGCCACTACAAAAGATCAGTAACCCAAAGGCAGTACTTCAGTCAAATTCATTTTCTGTTCACAATTTGTTACTAACAGTCATTTAAAACTTGCAGGCAAGATTCAACCAGGTAGGGTTTATTCTAGGCATCAAGAAGCTGTATCTAAGCAAAATAAGGGAAGAAGTAGTCCTTCCTTCTGTCCAGTGACTCGGTTCCTTGGTTTTGGTCCTTGCTGTAATACTGATTGCTCTCCACGTCCCTGACCATCTTCCAGCCGCTCAGTTTCTCACTTAACGTTTTAACACGTGTTAAAAACATGAGGGCAGGGCCGTCACAAGCACAAAATCATAGCCCTTGTTATGATCTGCTCCCGCAGAAACACACTAGATAAACATTAAGGGTTAATAATATCAGGCTTGCAGGGCTGTAAATGCATTTGTTTATTTAATGCTTTACATGAATGCTAACGAGGTTATTAACAGGCCTGCACGTTGCCTATTGTTTTTCTTGGTTTTAGTGTCTGCACCATCCTGCCTTGTCCCTTCTGCTCCATGAGCTGGCCAACATCCTCCTCTTCCAAATCCCTGAATTAACGCTTAATCCTGGCTCCTAGCTTCTTATGTCTGGGATTCTCACTTTCTTATTCAGATATATATTTTAAAAAACTTTTGCATTAAAACATATTTTTTTTTAAATTTCATCAAGATAATAAGATTTGATTTCATCATACCACATATTTTCCGTGACACAAAACTGCAATCCCACACGGCGTTATTGCCTTTTAATTGTGATCAGCGGATAAGTAAACGAGGAGTATTTGTTAGGTGCCATTAAGTGACATCTCCAGGATGATCAGGAGGGGCTGAACCAGACAGGACACGCTTCTCTGACACCTGCACGCAGCATGGCCAACTTGCACGCTGACCTGCTCCAAGTTGCAACTGCTTCTCAGTACGGGAAATGCCACCGTTCCTGGGCCACTGTTCCATGGCTGTATCACTGCCAAAGCTGCTAGAAGTCTGTAGGCCAAAATTCCCTTTTCTCCTGCAACCAGGGCACAAGGCAAATGCAGAGGTGTGAGTGCTGAGGGTGACTCCTGCACATAATGCCTACACAGACACTTCTCTCCCAGCTCTGCTTCTTCCACAGGCATTGAGGACAAGGCTTAAAATGGAAATCAAAGATTTACATGGTGTTGGGCAGGAGAAACAATTGTCAGAACTTTTAAAGCCCTTGTGAAGGCAGCAGGGATGGCCTGAATAGTCATGCAGGCATAGGACTTCATTCTGCCTTTACCCTGACTAATGTGAACACCCCAAAGTTCCCAGCATTGACAGTACTAACAGATAATACAAACCAGATTTATTTTAAGTATTTATTTTTTTAAGTAACTGGGGAGAGGATGATGTCCCTGTTCTGTAGTAAGTTGGCTTATAGCTGTTGCGTCACGGCAACATTTTAAGGCAGGGACGGGATCAGACACATTTAGGTACACATTCAGTGAGACGCTGAAAAACCTGTCTAATGAAGAAACAGCACAGGGATGCTTTCATAAAGGTTGTGCCAGATACAGCCACGGCACTCACCTTCCTGCTTGTGGAAGATGCAACAGAGAAAATCACATGAAAGCACGGGATGAATGCAAAAACTGCATGAAACAATGGGGTACATGGGAGAGCAGGTCCGCCAGCTCTCACAGCAAATGTGTAGCTTTCCAAAGGAAAAGAAGCTAAAGGCAGAAGAAAGAGACTGTTTTTCAGGATACGCAGTTTCAGTGCTTGGGATCTTACAAAGTTTCCTGAATTTCCATTCTCATTCAGGCCAGCCATCTCTTTCCATTAAATGAGGGAGCACAACACACACTACATGACTCATTTTTTCGCCTGCACTGTCGTCGTGTGGGAGTGGGAAAAGCAGCTGGAATCCATCTATAGAGCACAAGGAGAGTTTCAAGCAAACACCAGCAAAGAAAGCCTACACACTAAACGCGTGACTAGGTAGAGACTACTGCAGGAACTGCCAGTTTAACTTAGAGCCTGATGGAGAGCTTTGCTTTGTGACTGGAAATAGGTAACCCTGCGTACTGTACAGGGCAGGTCCTGATTGAAAACAGATGAACCATTTGTTTCTGATGATTCAAGGATTTATCCTGATTGTTTTCCCCATGATCTCAGCCCAGCAGTAGCTGTGCTGAAGGAGCCATGGCAGAACCACGTGCCCTCCTTCATTTCACAGGCAAGACCTCACAAGGAAGTGGTACTGTACCAAAATAACTCTGTTGCGTTGCTACTTTGCATTCAAAAAACCGAAACTATTATAATTTGTAAACATGTATGAAAGGGCTGCATGAAAACCAAGCTCAGCTGACTGGGACACAGAGGCCCAAGGACCTTGCCCATGCTTGGAGGCAGATGTGCCTTTGTGAGAAGGGTGCTCCTTCCCTGGAGCTCACTCCTCTTCCTCTCAAAGCCCTCCCAGGCACCTTACAGAGTTGAGCTGCTGTGGCAAGATGGCTCAAAAAAATTGCATTGCTCTTTTGTCAGACTCGCAGGGAAAGCCAGTTCCTGCTGTCAGGCTGCGACCGCAGGAACATGCTCGTGGTCGCCCTGCTCAGCGGATAAAGCAGCTTGCAACAGCCTGAAGAGGTCTGGCTTCAGCAAGAGCAAGTAAGGACAGGAGAGGGACGCTTCTGCCCCTTGTGATTTCAGACAGACTCACGCACCAAGGACGCTGCAGCCTCTTCCACGCAGTTTCACGCTCAGGAAGGAGCTGTGGTTGCAGCCGCGGTCAGGATGACCAACAGCACAGCTGGCACAGCAGCGCAAGTGCCTTTGACACAGTACTTTGCATTTATTTAAAGATTTCCATCTAAGGATTTCATGTGAACCCGAGGTTATAGATAACAGGGTGATGACTAGAATATGCTGGAATACCCAAAGGCTATTTTTTTTTCTACTTTGGGCTGTTAAATAACACCAGCTTTTAGGCTATACTAGAAAAAGTATATAGTCTCACTCTGGGTTAAAAAAACAAACAGAAAAAACCCCGAAAGGACCTAGGGCACTTCCGTGCTGTCAAAAAGTTACATTAACTAATTGCGAGCATTACAAGTCTAACAAAAGAGACAACAGAGCCCAGTTACAGCACTAACTCCTAGGAACTCTAAACGCTCCATGTAGATGTAGTTCTCAAAAATGCATCCTTAGAAATTAAAAAAGAAAGAAAAAGTATCTTTTTGCCAGTTTGTGGTTTATGATTCTCATGTCTGCCTATTTCTATACACCAGACAAGACCAGACCTGTTGGCTTTGAGCATTATACTTACTCCTCACGCCTCAGTTTCCCTGTCCAAAAGTAAAGGCTAACGACAACATTTCAAAACCAGCACACAGTATTTCACAAAGGCAAGTGTTTTACGTAACGCTGTAATTCACTCCCCGCAGCATATTATCTCGCAACTTTGCTGGTCTGACTGGAGGCTGTACCAGAAATTTGACCAAAAAGGCTGGTTTGCACATGGGCTTTCAAGCCCTACTTCACCCAAGAGCTTTAGATCAAAATAAGTAGTAGATCTCCAAAGTATTTTCATTCATCTTCATTTCTAGGTTTTTAAGCCAAGTATTAATGTTATATAACAACTTCCAGCCTGTTGAGTTTTCCATAAGGCACAGTTAAAACTTTTAACAAATGTATGAAATTGTAAAATGCAGACAGATCTTTCTGTAGGATTTAAGACATCCAATTTTTCTTCTCTTTTTTTTTTTTTCTTAAAAAAAAATTAGTTCTCCATAACATCCTCCCTCATCCCTCCACTACCACTGCTCCCGGGGTTTCACTGATGGCAGCATGGCTAGGGAATTTAAGAGAGAGACACGGCCTATGAAGTTCTCCATCTCCTGTTTTTAAGGAAATCACTTTAAATACAGCAATAATTCCAGAGACGAGCATTAGAAGTTAATGACTCATCAAAAGAACAGGAAATAGGAAACTTCAAGACCTTAAAGGCACAGCAAATAGAAGCTATTTCATGTCATGTACAACACAACCACCCCAACTACAGTATTTCATGTTCAATGGGGGGAAGCAGCATTTGAGACCATCTATCACTGTAATTATGCGATGCTGGAGGGAGCAAGACTATTTTTTATTCAGTTTGACCCTGAGCACTGTCAAAATGGAAGACTACAAACATTTGACAAGTGATATATTAGTACCAGCCAGCATTCAAACAAGAAAGATTTATTAAAAAAAATTAAAGTAAATAATTCATAGGCCAAATTCAATTCTCACTAAATATTGGGAATTATTCCCCTGATCCCCTGAAGTCCAAGTTAACTGAGATTTGCCCCAAAGTAAGAGAAGATTTCTCATGAATACTTGAACTCCAATTCTCTCACATAACTTCAGGCAGAAATAATTCTTCATGAAGCCTCTAAAACTACTGGGCCTTTGTCTTCAAGCCCAACCTACACTCCTTCCATGCAGAAAGCCACATCTTTAGAACTTAATTCTACAGTGATGCTTGAAGAACAGGTCTGTTTGATAATGAGTAGGAAAAGGAGCACCCTCCACCCGAAACAGCCAAAAAACACAGGCATCCCCTTCCGTTACTGTAATTTTGGCATATAATCCGCGAAACCTCTTCCTTTCCCCCACAACTGGAGACTCGAGTGCCTTGTGCCCACCTGCAGTGACAGGAGGGGCCGCTTGCCTGCCTGCTCTCCCTCCCCGGCCGCCCTCCTGCCCGTCTGCCACCATCGCCTGCCTCTGCCCCAGCACTCCCTGTCTGCCACCCACCTCTGACTTCGTGCAGATTACTCGAGGATTTACTTTCAAACAGGATACAGGGATGAAAATAGGCATTACTTTGCCCTCCCACCCCTGAGCTTCTACCTAGTTGTCTCATTACCATCTTTTACGTTGGCATGATATCACACGGTAAGCTCTTTAGGGCAGAGATGGCTTTTGTAAGAGATACGTGCACAGTGCCCACCCCGTATCCCCAGCCTCACTGACAGAGGTCTACGACCACTGCAAGAAAAGGAACATTAAATACCGATACCGAAATCCTGTGAGTCAACTTTACAGATTCAGGCCTGAAAACAATGAAAAACTCTCCTTTATCATAAAGCATGGACTCCCAGCTTGCAGACTGCACTTTCATCAACCGCGTTCTCTTCATTCCCAGACTTAGTTTTCAAGAAAACGCAGCCCAGGATTAAAATGAGTCAGTTGGATCTATCTGGTGGGGTAATTTGCGATATTGCACCACTGTACAGTCTTAATGACACTACACCAATATCCCCTCCTGTGCCATCCGTAGCTGTGTTGCCAAAAAAAGATAATAATCAGTTCAGTCTATAAAAGGACAACAATTCTCTGCTTCATATACTGGAAGGCAATATTTTTCTACAAGTTATTGAAAGTAGCTGGTTTAGGATGCCTCCTTTAGTAAATATGAAATCCTCCTCCACTGTATTTTCTATGCATACGCGACTTTGAGAAGAACAAAAAGCCTGCATTTTCAAAAGCCATATAGGTAACAAAACTGGTAGCAGAGCTGCTTTGACTGACAACCTTAACCTAAACATGTTTTGCTTTGTGTTGTTTATGAAAGCTTTTTATTGCAGAAGGGGGGGCAGTACCTAAAATCCTCACTAGACTACTTAACATTTACTGGGGAAAACGTAGCATTTCAGTGAAATTCGATATTTTCTTTCATCAAAGGCAGGGAGCCTCAACCCACATGTTAACAGTAATGTAACAAGCCTACTGTATGCGCTACAACCAAAGATCCTTTTCCAATTAGAATTCATTTAGGCTGAGGGAGAGGAGAGGTCGGAGCAAAGAGGTGGCTCTGGAATTGATCTAAAACTGGAATTCGACCATTCTGGCTGGGAGCATTAACAGTTCAGCTGGGAATCCCAAACACTTGCTCAGACTCTGCAGTGAACCAGAACTGAAAGAGCAATGTTAGCAAGGAGAACAGTTTGTCCCCAGAAACCAAAGGAAATGCATACAAGAATGTTTCTTTTTCTACACAGGAGGAAGAAAAAAAAAAAAAAAGTCTGTTGCACCAGGAAAAAAAAAACAACCCCAACATTCTTTAATTTTCCTGAAACTCAAGCCTGAGTTTCCTTTTCAGTTCCAGCCCCGATAGAATCTCCAGATCAAGCTCATTAGTGTTGGTTAAATCCAGGTTTGCTGATAGAAACGCGTGGGACAGCAAACAAAATCAGTATCAGGCCTCCAGAGAGGATGTGCCTCTTTAATTGAAAAAGGCAGAGTAATCATTCATTTATTTAACCCAGAGATGATTATAATCTGAAAACCTTGAAATCCTCTTACACAACAACTGTTTTGGCAAGCCCCTCTGTGTTCCAACAAACATTAAACTGTGCTTGCCATTTGTCTAAGGAATCTTGTATTAATAAACATGAAGAAGAACACTTTTACCTCCCACACTCAATGACAGAAGAAAACAAAGACCAGCTGTATTCATCAATGGATCCTTGTTCTGCACATAAAGGCTAATTACATTTTACTTCAAGCCTACACATGGAAAACTTTGCTGCTGCCATCTTGTCAAATTCAGCTTCTGATATTCCAGCTGACAGGCTGCAATGACTGCACATAATAAACTTCTTTTTGTCATTAACACCTTCAGCGCCCCGCACGCGGGGTACCCGCGGGATGCAGGGGCCAGGGGAAGGGGCACGGCCAGCACCTCCGCTCCTGCCGGACACACGTTGCCTGCTCACCGGCAAACGGAACGGGGGATTTTTATAGACTGGGAGGACAGAAGCTAATTTGACTGAAGATTTTAATTTCAGCAACTGATCTCATTTCAGGATGCCTTGCCTTAAGTTTGGACGGTTCCTCCGTACCTCACTCTGCACGTAGTACTTTGAACAGAGACATTTTGAAAAGATAAGCAAACAATTTGACATACTGATTCCCAACTTTAAGATGACAACAACCAGTCACTAGGACAAAATCCAGACTCCTTAATGCTGATACTGAAGACTGTATTTCTTTTGCTTCTTTTTTTTTCAGTTTGAAGGCTTTTCAAAGTTACAAACAGTTGAAAGACAGCTTTATTCCAAAACTGAAAATCTTAAAAGTACTGTTAGCTTTAAAAAATTGACAATTATCTTTTTTTTTTTCCTGAAGGCATTCCAATTCATCTGCATCAAATAAGCGTCTGTAAAACTAACAATTCTGGCCCAAGATAAAAATCACATGTTTTTAAAACATAAAATTAAAATTGGCAATACAAGTAGCTTTTCAGACTTAGATCAAAAGAGGGTTTCTTTTTAGAAAAGAATCAAACTGTCTTTCACCATTTTTATTGGTGTTTTTTTCAACATTTCTCCCAGCTTTTACAATTAAAATAGATGACTCAATTTCACTGTCTACATCCAGTTCCCTTTTCATGTTTTTCTAGATTTCCATATTGCAAAATTTGGGCTACAAACGCCACAGATGACTGTTGTTATGCAAGAACTATTCCTGCCATAAATATCCAAAACAATGATAAAATATTTCTGCTGTTATTAGGTCCTACAAGTTTGTTTTCACAGTACATTAGTTTGGGAGATAAAGTACATGCTTAATGTCTGCTTCAGGATTCGGATCTATGATCACTATATTCCAGACCCAGCCTTCATGAGCACTCTGCTACAGAACACAATAAACTTCTTGTTACTGCAGACGCCACTAATTTTATGTAATTCTATATATATTAGGTAAAAATCGTACACACGATCATATGAAAATATTTCCACGTGAATCTCTCTGAAAGAATGAAATACATTAGAAACGCAAACAGTTTAGAGTACATTTTTTCCTCAGTATAAGATAAATTACAGTACTTAGGGAAATAGTATTAAAAAAATTAAGCAAACACTCTGCAAATAAAAACATTAAAAAGGGTGAGGGGTTGTTAGGTTCAGTGCCTACAGCCACTGAGCACTCATCTCCGACTGTTGCCGCAGAAGCAGCTGCAACACAAAATAACAGCAACAGAGCTGCCAGCACCAGTTATGTGAAGGAAAAAAAAATTAAAGGCAATCTGCAGTAATTTAAGGCTCTACCAGAAACATCATTAGTATAGGTCTCTTAGAAGGATTAGATCAATGAGGGAACAAAAATAGTTTTGATACCTTATACGGAACTCAAAAGAAACTGGACTTAGAGAGCAAAAGCAAAAATTACCTAAAATATTATCTTGGATGTAAAAGGTGTTTCAACTCCAAGCACCGATTCTTAATGACTATGGACTGAATTTTCTAAGCTCCAAGTTCCCTATGTACTCAGTGGGGAATCAGATCCTCAGCACTTGCACAACCACATGCTAAGAGATTAAAACCTGTCGCCAATTGACTGGTTTCGAAAAGCCTCCATTATCTAGACTGCCATGAGCCATACCAGAAAGCACTCACCTACAGACAAAAACAGGACCGTGACACTCCTCCCATCACACCTAGGTTATAGTTTCTCTTGCCCCAGTATGGAGACTGCCAACAGCTTTCCCTCACCACTTCTTCTGTACCAGAATGGGTGGTAAGAGCAGGAGCAAGGGCTTTCCCCTCTGTTCACCCGACCTCCTGCCTGCTTGGAAGAAGAGGTGAAGCTGGGGCTCTGTGGGATGTGGGTAGCGGGCACAGGGACGTGATGTCTCTCTTTCAACCCTTGCCCTTTACAGCCAGCCAGAGACACCCATCTGAAATGGTTTCTTCTTTCCCATCCCATTTCCAGATACAAAAATTATTCTTTGGGCGTAATCTTGCTGATCATGAGAATTCCGTCTCATTACTAACTTTCCTTAAATATGAAGGGTTCACAGAAAACCAGCAGAAGTCTGTCTCCCTTTTGTTGTTTCCTGCACTGATTGTTAATAAAACTAGGAGATAATTGAAAACAGTAGCCATCAAGAAGAAAGGATATATATTTTTGAGACTACCTTCATATTCTACACAAAAAGAAGAAAAAAGCTCACTGTAATTTGGGGTGCATTTGACACAGTGATGACTGCTACCCCAAAAGCAGAAAGAATCAGGGTTGCCTAACAGTGCAACAGAAATCTTTAACTAAACCCAATTTTATTTTCACTGAGATTGGAAGATCACAGTAAGTATCTTATTTCTAAAATTGCTCTATTTCTAAATAAAGTATAAGGAATACATAGTAGATGCAGCACCTGAGAATGAAACCAGGAACGCAGCAGCATGCATGCCAGGAAAAGTGTCTTGTTGGGTAGAAGGAAATATGAAAACTAATAATCTCTCTACAGGAGGCCAAATTATGACCATATTTTCCAACAAATCTGGACTCCTGAAGCTCTTCCATCTCATCTGTCTCCAACAGACAGATGCAAAACAAAAAAGCAGTGATACCCTGAAGGAAGACATAGCAAGAAAAGAGTGAAATCTTACTTTGCAGTAGTTTCTTCATCATATTTTGTTTTCAGATCAAATAGTTCTGTTCTGGTTTTTTCCAAGGCTAAAAGGCATAAACATGAAGCATTACAGCACTGTAACAGCAGTGAAAAGCAAAAAGACTACTCCATTTTTTTTTTATTCAGCCATAAATAAAGCTCTACAACTCCTGATGAAAAATTCTTTGCTTTATCTTTGTACCTAGGCAAACCATTACATCTTAGATAAAAAATAGCTTTTGATTTTTCACAATTTCTTACGCTATTTCTTTTACATTGCAAAAGTTCCCAGTTTGTGCTTAACAAAGCTAGACATTATTCACTTCTTATTAAGCTGGCTAAACTGCTTATTCATTTGAAATATTTATTGCAGTAATTCAGGGAATAACATTTCTTGTGTTCTTATACTGAACAAAAACAAATGTGTCCAGACCTGGAATCTTTAAGCGTGCAGAGATGAAGAGGAAAATTAATGGCAAGCAAGTCATAGCAACAGGCAAGACACAGTGGTAAAAACTGGGCTCATACTGAACCCAGACCACTACACACATTTATCATAGTTCAGAAATGTGTGAAACCAGAGCGAAACACCACATGGATGAAAAGTTCCATGGCCTGCTTTAATTGCCGCGATGCTCTAATGTTGTACGTGCTTCGTGCGTGACATTCACTTAAGGTGTGAAGCCCAAAAGAAGCTCTGATTCACAAAGCACGTCCAAGCTCTGTTGGATCTCTCTGTGCTTGCAAGAGCTGGTTCACACACAGTCCTGACACATTCAGGGATCTCTATCCTCTCACCTCCAGCCTGATCATTGCTATAGGTCAGAATAGCGATGCCAAACCTGTTTGCAAAGCTTGAACTTTGTGTTCGGCTTCTTCCAGCTTTGAGGCTGTGGACATCTGTGTCTCCTGCAATTTTCTATAAAAGGAAGAGACGAGGTGAGAACAGAGCTCGTAATCACGTTAAACAACTTATTTGTATTTTGCAAATTTGGAATATAGAGTGATTAAATGTCTTAACTGTAATCAGACAACTGACAACACCATGCAGACTACAAGGTGCTTCCATGGGACCCATAAATCATGTCACATTGCAATACTGTTCATACTTTGCAGTCCCACTTATTAAAATTTTAACAGTGTAGCCACCTCATAACATAAGCTGTGAACATTATACAAGAGCTGACTGCTATATAAATGACAACTTTGGTGGAAGGTTTTCTTGAGCATAATCTGTTTTGGAAATGTCACACACATTAAGAAAATTGTCACCAAGCACCCTCTGTTGTAGAAAGTTAGTAGAAGAAGAATGATACATTTCCATTTTACTGTCATAATGAAGAAATTTTTGCCATAACTGATATACTGAATAGATGTGGCAGCTGTTTCATCATAGCTGTAATGGATGCCAAATGCAGTAACATTATTAGCTACTCTTTAAAAACACACACGTATTTCAAAACAAATCTCACATTGGTATTTTCTATATAACATCAGCAAACCTTTACCACGCTCACATTTCTTATGTCCACAGGCAATATTTTGTTTGTGTCAGTCGTCCACATTTTAACACCATCTGGCCATACAGTCACTACACTCTTTGCTTTGTACAAAATTCATCCTTGAAAGGGAGTTGCTCCAACATCTCCCAGGAGTTGCTGTTTGTTACAACATTGCTTTTAAGATACTCTGCAGATTTCTGAATTGTGAAATGGCTTATGAAACTACCAGCATCCTACTTGCACTCCACAGGGTGCGTAAATTTATTCTCCAGCACTGCTGACCATGTTAATAACTATTTATAGGGAGAAACATGCATCAGTTCCCTTCATACCAAATTATACACTTTTGAGAACACAAAACCTCTCTTATACATACTTTTTTGTTATTTGCATGACATGACTTGCCATTTTATTTTATTTTTAAGGATATCTAAAAGCAGATCTTGCACTCGTTAAAGCCACTGCTTACATGGTACTTACCAAAAAGTAACCATGTATATGGATGAATTTAAAAAAGCTTTGCATTAACTGGTATACTCTTCCCACACAGACCTGAATTTAAACAACCAACGCACCAACTAAAAAGCTCATGTAAACTGACGGGCTTCCACATCAAGTTGAAGACATTATAGCTGCAGTGTTACTGCTCTATGGGAGAAACAAATTCTCAAGTAGGGAACGCAGCCCAAAAGAACTCCCTCTAAAGACCCTCGGTCTTGTCCTGCCCACTAATCTACAAGACTCAAATATTCCCTGCTCATTTGCAAAAGATTAGCAATGCATCCTAGATGCTTCCAATACTTAACAATAAATAATTAAAATACTTCTTAATTTTGCCATGTAGTACTATGCAAAGCTTTTCAGGATAATTCAGGAACAACGTTCCCTTCTAAGACATCACCACAGGAGCAGAGGTGATGCATTTTTTACCCGGGCTCTTTGGTACAGTGTTTCATCGTAAGGAGCCCAGGGTTGTACAGACTGTACAATGGTACCGTGACACACAAAGCAGACACAGCAGACTGAATTACACCGCCGGCTAATGGAAAAAGATTAGTGTCACAAAGGACAATACAGCTAGTGAAGAACAAAAGCAGGTTTGCACCCTTCTGAACATGACACTCCCCCCACAGCGGTACCGTGAAGAAACAATCCATCCTTGTTTTACTTCCACACTTTCACGATTGTTTTTCTGTGCAAAGTTGAGTATCAAATGATTCCGTGTCAAACACATAAATCACCAGAATCGCTCAATGTACGAGCTGTCTCAGTAAAATGTAGAGAGAGTCCTGACTGGGAAGATTAAACAGAAAAATACGTCTCTCCTTCTCCACAATACCTATAGAAGCACACATGCACACTCACCTCTCCTTTTCCGCAAAATCATTTTGTAACTTTTGTTCTTTTTCAAGGGCTATATTCTCTGCCTGGTTCTTCAAGGTCTGTTCATATTCTCGGATTTTCTCCTTAAGTGCTTTTATTGTAACCTCTACAGAAAAACAATAGGAGAAGAATGAGTTTACACAGCTCCACGCTGTTCCACAACACAAGGCTTTCTTTACCCTGTAGGCTCAGTGTGTTTTAAACTTCAGCTCTTCAACTCTGACACAAAATCAATGGATACGAGTCCCTTTGGAGACCTTTTACTCCCTAAATGTTAAATTGAACTTTAAGTGTTTAGGTTGAGAAGGATCAAAGGAGTTTGCTGGAAAGCAGAGCAAAGAAGGTTCCTCTAACATGACTTTAAAAAAAAAGATGGGGGGGGGGAAAAATCAAATTGTAAAATATAATATCACCTTATTGACTAGTCTCAAATTAGCTCGCTGCTGAGTGGAGATTAATAAAGTCCCAGTGTAGGTCTAAGTATGCACTTACACATAGGACAGTTCATTCACGTAACTGCGCTCATGTAAAAAGAGGCAGTTTTACTATAGTTCATGCACAGATGCAATCTAACACTAATTGAACACGTAGCTGGGATACAACTACGTTCTGCTTCACAACTGATGAAAAATATGGCAGTAAGGTTTAACTGCTGAATTAACAGTGGGTCAGATTCAAGAGACCCTCCGGAGCCCTTCATATTCCAGTTGCTGTAACTGCCCTGTCATCGACGTTGGGTTTTACACACAAGCATTAACTACTATAACTTTCTGAGCACACTTCCAGCCTTCCAGGGAACCTGCAGACACCCTTCTCTCGGATAAAGAAGCAATCTTGCATTTACTGTGCCTGGGAATGGATGAGAGAAGACGCGTAAATGTGCAGAGCCACGGTGCAGCCTCTGATGGACAGCATCTTGTTACACGCCCTGATCATCCCTACATGAAAGCCCTTTGATCCCACCCACAGGAAAGGACTGAATCCTTATAGGGCTCGTAAGAGGAAAAGCAGGACATTCACCAGAGTATGCTTTGTAACAATAATGGAATTTGGAAAAAGCGTTAGACTGCCAGAAGACTCGCAGCTAGCAATACATTTCAATGTACTTACACAGAGATGCGGTGGTTTAAAGACATCATCTTATTAACAGATGCTATTAACAATGCTTTAGGAAAAAATACCTTTGGATATAAAAAAGTTTCTCATTCTTCAGAAACATCACAGAAAGACAAACTGCTATGAAAAGTAAAGCCTACGGACTTGGGGGAAAAAATATCAATAATATCACCCAAACCCATGCATAATCCTTTCAAAGTCTAGACTGTTAAGACTTGACTAGAGAACTGTAAAGTCAGACAGCAGATAGCTGGTGACAAGGTCTGCTGCCTGGGAATCACACCAAAGGCAGCTCGGGCCACCGTGACCACAAAAAAAGGAGGGGAAGAGTGGTAAAAATTATAGCCAGCAAACCAGCTGGTTTTGAATGAAGGAGCAGGATTTTGCGAGCCATGCAAAAAGCAGATGAGACTAATTACTGAGCAACAGGCTGCGAAACGGACATGTCTTTCTCTTTTTGTTGTTTTTTTTTAAGCAAAGGGAAATTCTTCTCTGAGATCCGGGAAGCAATACAAATTCTGATCTTTTCCTGAATAAGCAAAAGATGCTCCTTCACAAAGACAAAAGGATGCTCATTCGTATGTACTCTTTGTACTGGAGACATCTTTGCTCTAGGTATTTTTGGACATAAATCTGCAGAAGTATTCAGGAATACGGAGAAGGACAGAATTAAACAGTCTCATGGAAATGCATATAGTTACATTTTGACAAGGTTTTAATGTTTCATTTTAAAAGGAAACAAAACTACAAAAATTAATGTAGGAAGTGCACAGACATGGGAAAAACTATGACGTCAGTGACAAAATCTGTTTTTACCTTTAGGCACCTAACAATAGATGTGCCGGACACGCACAGTTTAATCCTTTGCATCGCTCGGAGAACTAAGTGCCTTCTTTACTGTTCAGGTCAGCTAAAGCTTGTTAGCCACTGCCTTTTACACCAGTTTTGGAGTAAGTTCTTACAGGAATCGTATAGCTCTTTCACAGCCCTCCAAACAAAGAGATTAACTGATCAAAGCACCCTTAGCTAACAACAGGCTTCTCTCTGGATATCTTATTAATCCCTGTTTGAAACAGAGTGTAACAACTACTGCACTGCAGTGAAAAACAAGGCAAAGACTACAGTGGCAAAACAGAGAGGAAGTTAGTGCACACCAGGGAAAATTAAAAAAGCCAGTTTATGAGCGGTTGTAACAAAAAACTCTGGAAGTCGAGATCTTTTCCACTTTCTGGGATGAACCCCTATGTCATGCTGGATGTACAGGATGCACAGCCTCAGGAAAACTCTGCACAGTGAACTGCAATTATTGCACATTTCCAGCAAAAATATTGTCAAGCTTAGAGTATTACAGCTCCCACACGACATCTTCTGCAGTCCAGCCTGATTCCTTGCATGCTGATACCTCTCCATAGGTCACACTCTCTACGTTAAAACAAATATGTAACTGCATATATGCTCCTTCTGCTGAAAATGAGATGTAACAGAGACAACTTAGTTGCTAATGTAGCTTTCCAATGTTACCCACTTGGGTGCAACAATTCCACAGTATTTAAAAAAAAAAAAATTCCGAAATGCCTAGAAAATTTACTTTTCCACCACCTAGAACTGAGTATTAAACATGGAAATGAAAAGTCCCACCTACAGGCAACCAGGTGTACAACTGAGCAAATTCTGCTTCCTGGTGCAGGAGACTTTATTCTGAATCACAAGAAAACCTGAACAGCCTTAAACACAACAGGCTTTAAATCTCATTGAGATTTTCATGTATTTTCGTGTACTCTGGTCTCATTAAAACTTACTTAAATAATTAAACAGTATTAGCTTGTATTTATATTGCTCTACGGATAGACTCTAGAGTAAATATAAAGTATGTATGCTGAATCCAGTAACACATATCAGATTTAGACAAGCAAAAATAGAGTACAGAAGTTTTTCCATTTTGTACAGGTTTGTACGTGTGTATAAAATAATGGATTTTTATGTGTGTCTGTGTAAAAGGTTTGTGCTACGCACCCCCACACATACATTCAGATTGATGTCAGCAGCATCAAGTAAAACATCTACATATAACTTCAGTCACGTGCAATTTTCAGCTCGCGCTGAAGGCTACAACCGAACACGCAGAATAACAGCTCCATTCTCTGACTTGGTGCTACAGAAGACGAAACTTTTAAGGAAACCCAAAGAGTCTATCCAAAGTCATACCTATACACATAAATACTGAAGTGGCAATAATAGACTATTACACTTTCTTTACTGAATTTCAATGCTACTGTCAACTCTACCTATAAGAAATAAAACTGAATTTAATCTCGTTCTTCAAATTTCAGTGTGCATTAAAAGCTGATAAATGAATAAATTTGCAACCTACCCTGATTTTTCACCTCGGCGAATTCTTTATTGTATTCCTCTAGAGTTTCCCTAAGTTTCTGGTTCTCTGTTTCAATATCGTGCATACGTTGAACCTTCAGCTGAAGCTGCTGTCCTAAATCCAAGGCTGGAACGGGATCTGAAAATGAAACAGTAAAATAAAATGTAAGATAACAGGAACACTTCTGTGACTCACACAGTTCAGAGCACAATGTCCTTTTTTCTCCATTAATATCCATTTTAAATGCCAGTAAGGCTCTACCCGAGTTATTATTCCTGTATGTCCCTTGTCTCATATCCTGCAAACTTCAAAAAATAGAGTTCTTTCACTGTATCTATGTCACCCTTTAAATTGGGATGTGCTGCCTTCATCCTGGCGTTAATCTACAGGGCAGTGTCCCTGGGTACAGACAGTCACACGAAGGCATGTGAGAGTCTTAAGTTTCACACTTTGGTTTGCAAAATGAGAATTTCTGGGTAAAAAGCAATCAAAGTGCATGGCACACTGACAGCTAGTGTCCCTCACATACCTCTGCTTCTGTGGGAGCGAACTTCTGAAGCAAATTGTGCCCTCCAGCACAGCTGAGCTCAAAAAAGTTCTTTGATCATGGACATCTGAGCTACACTTTTTCTAACTGACAGATCAATAATAATCAGGAATATTGTGTGGATGTAATTAACTCTATGAACCTCGGGGTTTGTGACACTTGTTCCCTCTTTTTCTTATACTACTAATCAGATAGAAAGTAGAAAATATTTTTAATGTCCTCTCAGTACTAATTCTCTGATATTCATCCTCTTCTGCTAAACAGAGCCCTTAGCACACACCTGACGTGTGCATACATGATTTATTCTGGGACTTCTTCCCAGTCAGAATAGGAAAACACTGGAGGCCGATGGATTTATAAAAGATTATTGAATACATTTCTGTTAAGGGCGCCAGCATCTCTCGTGAAAGGGCTGCAAAGATTTAGTCTCCTGTTGAGGAATGCTAAACACCAAACTCAGTGGATCAACAACAGTATATATTAGGGAGTTCACTTAATTTTCAGCCACCACAGTCATTAATTTTTCAGACCACCCTCAGTCTCTGGAAACACATAATAAGTCTATTGTACCTCTGTTAACACATTAAGCATGAGCCTGTGTGTTTTTTCAATATGCCAGCGTTGTTTCATAGTTTATAGAAGAATAGCGCTGGGTTATGTTGAGCTCAGAGACATTATAAGTAGCAGCCTGCTGCATTTTGTTACTTTGGTTCTTCAACAGCTTATGGCATTACCCTGTTCGTAATACAAAATCTAGGTTGCCTGTCATCTGTTCTCTGTACATACATAGTTTATGACTACATAGCTTTTTCATTTATGCTTTTTAGGCCAAATACTTTTCGTTATTATTATCTGTATTAAAATATTTATAGTAAATCAAACTTAAAATGTTACTGTGGCAGAGACAGGGGCTACAGGTAAGGAATTAAATACAAAGTTTAAGTCACAGCAGTAGCACGAGTTAAAGGCCCTGCGATATTTATGTATGGCCCAATTAAGGTACGGGCTGTCACAACATCACCCTTCTCCCGCGTAGGTCTGCCGACCTTTAGCTGGCATGACCGTTTTGTCACACTTCTGCAGCTCAGTGTTTCTCCAAAAGAGCCAGCCTGGGACATTCATCTGCTGAACATAAAGGAAGGCTGGATTGTCTCAATCTATCCACATCTTAACTTGTTACAAGAACCGCAAAACGTATCAGGCAGGGATCTTAAGCTTCAGCTACGCTATTTCTATAAATCAGTGTTAAAATGCCACAATGAAAGAAACTGAACTTTACAAAATTGTGGGTGCACTTCCCCCCCTCCTTTTAACATGTCTATTGTAAAAAGCCATGACACCCACAAGAGGTATTTTGCTCCAAATACATAGGGCTTTTTAGATTTAACTCAGTAAAGAACTAAAAGACAAAAAGAACACGGGCATTATAAAGTGAATAATGACTAAACCTTTAGTCAAATTTGCAATCCCTGAGAAACTTTATGTACAAAATGAAAATGCTTGCAATCTCATAATTATTCATCAGGACATGTATATTTAATTTAGCTCTATTAAAGGTTAATGTTCAAGTAGCAAAAACAGTGGCAGAACAAACAAAATGTAAAAACAGTCTCTGTGCATTAAACTTCAAACTTTACTAGAGCCTATGTGAAGGACTAATGGCCTGCAGCCACAAAATACTGCTCCAGGACGTGTAAAAAAAAAAAAAGCCATGGCTGAAGCACCTTAGACTTCATTTTAATAAACCGCATTAGAGAAAACTGATCATTGCATTACAATAAAATGATCAAGACATTTTGAGCAGAGAGACAAAAACTTAACTTCTCATGGAAAACCTCAACATGCGATTTCTGAAGTATTTATAAACACCAATTAATCTGAAACAAGTATAAACCTTAAGAGTTGGAACGACTTTTTCTTACCTGAGTGGAGTGGATTTAAAAAATAAACAATAACGCTCTCCTTTTCCCAACATATGCATGCATGAAAAAGCATACCTTTTTATATTAACCAGACTTACAAAGTATGTTTCATGTCATTTAACAGGAGGTCACTGAATTTTTAAAAAAGCAATGGACCAAAACTTTCGATTCATTACACAAACAACAGGCATACACATTTCAAAAAAATCAAGTGGTACTAGCTTATGGGGAGAGGCTAAGAAGGAAATGCCTTTTCTGTAATTGGTAAAAGAGAAAAATAATTTAATTTAACATTTAAATGTGGAAAACTCATTACAAATTATTCTCCTGGTTTGAATCTTCTTTAGGTTGCAAAAGTTCAGAGGCCCTGCTAGGCACAAGATAAGTAAGAAGTGAGAAAATTGGTAAGATGAATCTGCTCATCCAGAACTTTAAAAAGTGTTTAACAATATCATTATTGCCCAAAAGTAAATTGAGATGTCTCTTTTTATACTAAATTTAGCCTATTTTTTTTTTCTACCACTTCCTATTCTGTTCTACTTTCCTAATCCACTTGTTGCATGCTGTAAGAAAGCCCTTTGCACCACGTGTTTGCACGCAGCGCAGCGTGTCTACATCCAATCCCCGATAAGGCTTCCTCCATACCAGCACATGAGAAATTATAACCGCTGTATTTTAAAACCAGTCGCTGCAAAGCCTGTTCCTGCCTTTACTTCCCAATTAATTGCCCTTTTGATGCCTGCAGCTCCCTGTGCTCACCAGTGTGACACCCACACCGGTACTCTTGCAGATGGGCGTCTGTCCTCATAAAGTTATGAGGTGAATGGACACGTTACAATGAACACAGACATGAAAAAAAGTAATTTTACAGATGTAATGTTATGTCTGTAGCAGTTAATACTTCACATCGAAGAAGCCAGCGCAGCACAGCCGCAGTAACCCCTCTCAGACCATTCTCCCACCACGTGTGCCCTGATTAGAAATATTTTTTGAAGAGCAGCACACGAATTTTTTTTTTTTTTTTGCTGTTGCTGCTGTGTATGCATGTAAACGACGTATTTTACGAACAAATTTAAAAGGACTGCAAAGACAGCTCTCGCCAAGCCGTGGGCCCAGCCAGAGCCCACCTCACCACCACAGCAAACCCAACCCAACCCAGGTCAGCCAGGAAACCCAGGGCCAGCCGGGCTTCCCAAGTGAGTTTCGTTTGAAACACCCCGCTCCTCCCTCACTCTGCGAGCCGGGGGGGGGGGGGGGGGGGGGGGGGGAAAGACACGGATCTTAATAATTCAATCGCGGTGTTTACACAAAGAGCACTGTGGGTCCCGCCGCCCTCCCCCGTCATCAGGCGGCAGTGAATGCCCCCCCTTGTGCGCCCTGCTCCCGCCATGACATCACGCTCCCGCCCGCCTCACTTTTCGCCAGGGCACTCTAGGCTAATGTAATCATGCGATTACATAATTAACCCAGCTGTCTCATTAAGAAAATCAACTGGAATTCAGGGCATAATTAGTCATACAGCAATTAGCATGCTGATGAGCAACTGATGAAAAGCTGTCTCGATATAGAGTATGCCGGGACCACCCTCGTTATTTAAGAAGAGGAGGGGAAAAAAAGCCCACCTCAGCTCCAGGAAAATGAGCTCAGTCTGGGCGCTCAATGTCTAAAACCCCCTGGCCGTAGCAGTTTTTGGGGGGAGATGCCGCCGTTTGAACCCACGGGCCAGCACGGGGAGCCTGGCGAGGGCCGGGCAGCGGCGGGAAAATTCGCCAAGCCAAGTGGAACAGCTCTGCCCCCGTTCAAACGTGCAACTTCCAGGGCGCAACCACCCGCGCTCTCCGCGCGGAGACAGACGCGATTTTTTAAAGCCGAGCAGCGCTGCTCAGCGGAACGTTTCTCCCAGGGAAGCTCCCGCCAACCCCGCCCGAGCGGGGGGCACCGGTACCGGGGGGCGCGGGGCTGCCCGGACCCCGCGGCGGGGTGGGGAGCGGGAGAGCGGCAATGCCCGGCCTGGATCGCGCGGCGCGGAGCGGGAGGCAGCCGGCAGCGCAGCGGCGGAGGGGGATGCGGGGGCTGTGCGGGGGCGGGGGGGAGGCTGCTTGCGGGTTTCGGAGCCGTTCCCCGCCGCGCTGCCACGCTCAGAAATGTGTCAGGTGCTGCAAAAGCCTACGGCGGCCGGCTCTGCCCTGCCGCCTCACCGCAAAATGTTCTTATCGGGTATCGTAAAATGGAGCTCCTGAAGAGACTTTTTCAAAACAAAAGACTTCAACATCCCCTCCCTCCCGCTTCGTTACAGGCCTGTAACTGGAAACGATAAGAAAGCAAGTTATGAAACAGTGCCAGAACTACAGCGGCAATTAATATTTTATATCCCTGGAAAAGCGTCTCCTAAGGTTCGGATCTAAAAATAATTTGTCAAAGGCAACGCACTGCTTTCAACAGGACTGTATTCCTGTGGCCTAAACCACGCTGTAAGCAAAGCTTTCTTAATGACTGCTCACAAGAAACGCCTACACAAAATTATAAGGGAGGGGGAAAAAATAAAAATCCTCCTTAACACAACTTTATTAACATAATTTAACTTAAAAAAAAGCCAGAAGTTCAGCTCTGCTATGTCACAGTACTCTCATCACGAAGGAAAAGAAGTTTTTGACTCTCTAAATGCATCGCTGCTCTGCACGAGGAGCGTTTTGTTGGAGAAGGGCTCTGGATTACGGGCAGAAGCAGCTCAATCAGCTTTTGATGCAGGCACAGTGCTTTTCCTGGGAGGCTGTGTATCTGAAAATAACCTGAAAATGTGTTTTAGAAAAAATAATAATTACATTGTAGCTTTTGAATATTCAAACACCTCACAGCATACTTAATTAATTCATTAATTATTCCCCAGAAATTCCAGGGGTAAATTGAAATAGCCTAGAGAGACTGAGACAAAGATTTCATGGAATAAATGATAGCTTTCCTCCTTTTCCCCGCTGACGCTGATAGCCGAGGGACAGAAGAGTTATAGCTGTAATTCCGTTTGAAACAAAGCTCATCATCTCTCCAACTCCTCACTTCATAAAAAACATGAAAAGGTTCTTCCTTCAATCAAGAATTATACATATTTTCTTACTTCCCCATCCCACAGGACTGGGATCTCTTCCTTTTATTTTTTTTCCCCACTTTTTCTCAGTGTTCTCCTCACCCCCCTGCCCTCAGAGCATTTTGTGAGGGCTGTACCAGGGAACCCAAAGTGCCCACAAGAGGGTGAGGGACTCTCATTTTCCTTAGAGCGAAAAAGCACAATCCCAAATTCTGCTGACCTCTGAAAGCAGTAAAGCAGCAAAGCAATCCTGATGCGACCCCTCCGTATGGGGACGGGGGGGAACTCGCAGCAAACCGGCGCCTTTCCTCCCCATTAATCATGACAGAAGTTCTCCGTGGCAGCACTCTCCAATGCTCGCAGGGTTAAGTGAAACGATGCGAGATGGTATATAGCCAATTTGACCACAATCATATAGATCTCTCTGCCAGAATGCGGTTCTTAGATCTCATGGGCTGTTATTTAAAAGCATCCTTTATTTATCTACCAACTCTAGAACGGCTACCTCCGGAAAGATGCTCTGGCCCTGCCCCAGATCATGAGATGCATCTCTACAGTATCGAAAAAAGTCACGTAAAGCAGAGTAAACGACTGACTCCTTAACAAACTGCATTGCAGTTTCCTGTATTTTCAAAGGAGTTACCAAAATAAATCCTCAGAGAAGTTTTTAAGATTAAAAATGAGGTATGCCTAAAAGGTGAGACAATATTTTATAACACTATAATATGCCAGCTCAAAAAGGAGCTAATGATCTACAAGAGAAGCCACTACAACTGAAAATGTTCCAGTTTGATCGTTAATATTCTAGTAATGGCTGAAGACATTGGAATTTACTGCTTGTACACTGAGCTCAGTGCAAAGCAAAGGACAGTTACAGAAAATCACTTGTACTCTAAGTTTCATTTCACCTATTTTGAGATTATAAAAAGAAAAAAGAACCTTCCGCTATGTGTGAAAGCATTTCTGCCACAATCATCCCTTCTTTCTCCTAAAAGCTTCTGAATGGACTTAGCACTAAACCCTCCGAAAGCTGGGGTTTATTCTAATTCCAGTTCACATTCCTGCAACCGAGAAAGGGAAAGTCCAACGCTCCCCATCACATCCTCAGTCTGCCTCTTTTGCTGTGAACACGCAGCACCGCTCTGGTCACTGGGGTGAGGGCTGCGCTAACTCCGCTCCCGAAGCAACAGCTTTCCAAGGGCGCTGCGGTTACCACGTCCAGGTGAGCAAGAACCAGTGCCCGCAGGGATCTCTCCTCTCTTACTGCACATTCATTGCATCCGTCCCCTTATCTGCACCTCCCCTCTTCCTTCTGTGCTTCCAGCCTACCAAGCAAAATAGAGCTTGACAACCACACAATAAATTTTTTAAAGTGTCTGCTTCAGGGATATTTCTTCCTTCGATTATTTATTCCAGCTTTTACAAAGGAATTTATCCCATTATTAATTCAACGAGAAAAGGGAAAGAAAAAAGTATGTGATCAGACAAGCCCAATTTCAAGCCACGTATTCAGGTAACAGAGCTATTTTTAGTTATTTTGACATCAGTTTCAAAACATAAGGAGAATGTGAATGAAGAATTGGCCAGGACTTTGCGCTTCATCTGAAAATAACTATGTAATGCTAACAGTATGCCCTACCAGCGCGCGTTCATCCAGCACGGATCCAAAATTGTATTTTACGCGGCGTCTCTGAATTCAAACCCCTGAGGGAAGGAGGCTGAAGTGATTATGAGCTACTTCTACATTCCTCAGCGCTGGACTACCCGAAGGCTGGGGCAGCATCCCAGGCAATTCAGACCATTCTGGAAAATCAAACGGTAGCAGCCGCTGACCCTACCGGAGCGCTGCTCAAAATCTCCTGTCTGCAGCCCGGACTTTAAACCGTCCCTCTCGCCCCCGCCTCGGGCATTTCTTTGTGCAAAGGTCTGCAGAACAGTTTGGGGAAAATCACCAATGTCTACACTCCCTAATTTTTTCCTGGACAGACTTCTCTTCCAGACCCAGCTTCCAGAACTAGGACAATTTCCATATGTTTATGCAACTCTGTTTTGTTTTTTTTTTAACCCGGTCTGAACGTGCTGGTGAAGCATCAAGGATTTTGTCTTCAGAGGGGACACAGTCACAAGCTAAATCACGACCTGCAGCCACAGAGGTTTACTGCTTTCCACTCTTTCAACTATTAACTGTGCTCAATTTTCTGCTTAATTTTATATCAGATTTTCAAGTGCGTTTAGAAAGATACCCTACTGCTCTATTTGAGGGAGTGTTTGTGCTACTTCTGTCGTCCATGAGCAAGTTCATTTGGTTCCTTTCCTCCTAGCACTACTCACTGTAATATTGTTTTCTTTTCTCTCTAAGGCTGAGAAAAGGCACGTTACAAATATTCATTTCCCTTGTCAAGTTAGGGGCAGCAAAAGCCTTTTCATTTCGTCCATCAACCTTCAATTTTATTCAAATATATTTTACTTGGAAGGGGGCGACCATTTTGACAAATATTATTAACAAACCAGGGACTGCTTAAAACTTTTCACATTGTTTGTAACGATACCAAACATTTCTCAAAAATCTTGATCAGTCTTGATACACCACACCCAGGGTACACCATAACCCGACCTTGCTCTTTAGACAGAGTTTTGCCAGATAATTAACAATGAGCCCAAGGAAGAGCGCTTGGAGTATTAACTTTTCCCAACTGTGTTTTTAGTATTCCAGTTTGGGATATGCTCAGCACCGTCCCTTGGAGTGAACCTCTTTTCCTTCTCCCCTCGGTTTATGCTCAACCCGCACTCCTCTGCGGGCACAACAGGCTGGGCGTGCTCGTGTGCCAGTTTACGCACATCATGCAGTTCTGGGGATGTGAAAGTCTGTACCGACTTTCTGCTATCAGCGCTGGCGTTATAGCCTTTATGCCTTCTGCTTTACCAAAAAAATCCAAACAAGCTACATAATGTATATAAATACAACAACTTCATACACGTTTATCATCTCCAACATAAGCAGTCTATCTTTTTTTTCTGGAAAAAAATAGTATCAAACCCGTTCTTCTCTGGTATCACCTTTAACCTCAGAACATTGACCAAATACACTTTAAATGGAAGCCTTCCCCTAGCGCAAACAGCAACACAAGCCTGCAGAGCCGTGCTAACCTGTAAATAACCAGAAGCCAACAGCGATGGCAGCGGGCACAGCACCTCACACTGCTGTTCCCATGGGCTCTGTGGTGCAAGGAGGAAGCTCTCTTTATGGGCGAGAAACAAATTTTCATTTCTGCCTCTAGAAGTAATTCCCTAACACTTGTTTTGTGTTTTATGGATTACTAATTTTAACTGAAGTTTTTGTTTTCTCAGCTAAATCATCCCTTGGAAAAAGAAAGCCCTACGCAGGGCAGTCTGAATTTGCAAGGCTGAACTGCGATTACACGTAAACAAGAATACTGCCTGTAAGGATGGGTGCGTGGAGAGCTCTCAGAACCAGCCTGCTCCTCCCTCAGACCCCGGCTAAGACACAGCCCCCTGGCAGGGCGTGCAATTTATGACCACAAGGAGCAAGGGAAAGATAAAATTTCCACTTCAGCCATCTTTCATTGTTATTGCTTTTAATTGTTTTGACAGGGCACATTAAAAAAAAAAATCTTCTTTTTACCCGCTCTGTTATTTTGTATTTCCCTTAGATAGCAGATCCTCTGAGCTGAAAACCATATCATGCACATTATATAGCTCCAAAATTAGGGCAAATCTGATCACAACAGAGACCTGCGAAGAGTCTCCCATAAAAACACGCATACATCCCCTGTTACACTGTAGGAGTCATTTGGTTTCTTGATGAGAAAATTCCCATTAAGCAGAAACAAAGACCATTTATGGCTCAGCCCTGGAAGGCTGCAGAGTCTCCACCAAACTGTGAGATAATGTTTTGCCTTCACCTACTCAGACTCTCCATGTATATACGCTGTTTTCCTGTTCTACTCGTCCAGGGTATAACCGCGATGCAATACCATGCTGCAAGTGGAAAGGCGTTCCGGAGGAGCAAGAGAGGGTCAGGAGTAGGTTTCAGCGAAGCGGCGCGTGGGAGGGGAGGCAGCGGCGGCGAGCGCAGGGTGCATGGGGTGCACTGCTGCGCCCACAGGCCGGGCACATGAATTTGGGCACGCCAATTTTCCCCTGGAGTAGAGAGAACCAGGAAGGAGACAAGCTTTTCAGGTACCCACCCCCCCCCCACTTTGGTGGCAAACTCTTAGCGGTATTGCAAAAGATACACGTTGAGTTTTTCTAGGAAAACAGCCACTGAACCCAAATTCAGTTTCCTTGTTGTCACATGAAGATAGCGGATTTTCTGTTTAAAGGCAGAATTGTTTATTCTTTGCCTACGCAAGAGCCATGCTTAACAGGAGGAATACTGAAAACTGAGTAAATCCAACTGTGGCATTGTGCAGTAATTGCACAGGAATAAAGACACGGCATAAAGAGAAACTCCATTTAACGAGTTTATCTGGATACTGCTGTCTGGCATTCACTCTGGGTCTCCACACTTTTAATAAAATTACAGTAAAGTTTTGGTTTTTTTTTAAAAAAAGTAGTGAAAACCATTCCTTTAAAAAATAAAAATATTTAATTTTTAGTATTTTTAAAGCTTAATATTTTTCTTTTAAAGCTTTAGAAAAGGGGAATTATGAATATACTGTTTCTGAAAGGCAACACCGCTCCTCCAAACACTTACACAACAGGGCTCCCATTTCACTTTAAGTGTTTGCAAGATTAAGACCCTGAAAGCCAAGGGTGCCAACATAATACACTTATTTTACAAAACTAAAGAGAAAGCAATCTTGAACAGATGGAAGAAAGCTTCCTCAAAATACAGACCCAACCTCCCTCTACTTCAAAATAAATGTATTCACATTATTTTTAAAGGTAAGTTGTGACAACCTTGTTGATTAGTGCAATTCATGTGGCAGCTTTCACTTTCCTCTAGCTCTCTACTGCATACTGAAAATAAGGCAATTAAATGAGAAAATTAATTCCATTAATTAAAAATGTTCAGTCTCAAGCAAGACAGAATGATCTGAGTGAGAATTACAGCTGTATAAATGTACATAAAACAAAATGCTTTCCTTGACATGGGCTTTAGGAAGGATAAATTTTGCAGCACAAACCAATAATAATGCTATTTTAACAGTATCATAAAGCTGGAGAGAGAGATGAAAAGGTCTGGTTTATCTTTTAAAGAAAAAGCTCCTGATGCATATAGGAAAATTTACAAGTAAAATACCACCCTTCCCACAAATTCCTTACTGGTGAGCCTGAGTGAAAACTCTGGTCGAGTCAGGAAAGAAAGTCATTAAACTTCACTGAATCCATAAAGCACCATAGCTGGAGTTTCAATACAGATCACTTCATAGTAAAATTAAAATAGAAGCCCTTTTTAATTATATAAAGTGTGCACATTATTACTGAGGAGAGGAATACATGCTTTCCTCAAGAACCATAAAATTGGCTGCTGGGAATTAGAATTCAGCTGCAATTATGATATGGTCCTATAAAGGATATTGAAAGTCTGATAAAACTGCACCCTTGTCATGTAACAGTGATGCTTAATGCTAAATAACCACTCCGCAGCATTCCAGCCATAGCTTTCTCCAAACATCATAGCTCCCTTCTCACACTGGAAAGAAAACATAGCAGGATTTTGGAGCTAAAAGTCTACCTAAATATCTGAAATACCAAATGGACAGGTCAAAAGATATATACAGCCACACAGAGGCAAAACACCGCATGTGATAAATGAACATCACTGGTCTTTTATATAGGAAAGCCCTCCGTGGATACATAACCAATGTAAAAGACAATGCGTGAGGAGAAGGAAATAAAAACCGAACAATACAATGAAGCAGGCCCCTAACTGCGTACACCGAACTCGGCCCTACCACGTGGTGATGAATACCAGTGCCATATACTCCTGATGGCTGTTTTCGTTGCAGTTTGCGTTGTAAACAGCGAGGATTTGTTACACTTGCATACAGCGACAGGAGACCGGCCAGGCTTCTGCTCGAGAACCCGGAATTTGGTTTTAGCAACGTCAGTACGCTCCTCATGTGCCCCTCAGGCCTGCAGACAGAGCACGGGACCAAAACCTGCCAGTATCCCTGACCCCACACACTCCATCACGCTCACAGCTCGGCCAGGTAAAAATTTTCACATGTAGTGAGAATACCAAAGAAATATCCATCTGACACATGACAGGGGAAGTGTGCATGAAATGTGCTCCTGAAAAGGAGCAAGTAAAGACTAGGGTGCACTTTGCAATGAGGCCTTAAAAGCTCTTAGAAGTATTAATTATACCTCAAAACCTCTCTTGAGATAGGCATTTTGAATATCATATATCACGCCAACTTTTTATGAAAGTATAAAATCATACACACACAGAGTCAAATACCAACAGCTCAGACAGGCTGTGATTTGGAAGTGGAGACTTGGACTCCCAACTCCCTCTCATCTTTGGGTACAGTCGCAAAAAGAAAAATCTGTTCAGACAGCATTTATCTACCATTGGGGAAAACAAGAAAAAAATCAATTCCCAGAATGTAAATAGAAATTAACTGGAAACTTCTGATGCCAAACTCAAAGGAAAGCTGAAAACACATACAATCAATGCTTTTAAATAAAAATTCTGGTCACACTTACATTGAATAGAATTGAAATTTGATAGTGATTTACTTTTTTTTTCCAGTAAGGCTTTTTTTTTTTTGAAGGTACGAAAAATGTTCTCTGTCCTTTAAATAGACAAATATTTCTGCTTCTTGATAAAGCTTCAAGATGTATCTTTTTGTTAAAAATGTCTGAACTCTCTAATAAACAAATTACTGAGCATCACACAATACTGTAATAATCCAAAATGATTTGTACAAACATTAACATGTAAATGCAATGAACAGTTTTACGAGAAGTCATGAAATGTGCCGTAGTTACAGTTCTTTCCATCAGAAACCATACTGGAGCATATCAGTTCCAGAATAAGACCACTGCTCATATTTACCTTATCAAAGGCAGAAAAAATGCCCCGTGGCATTCACACAAACCAAAGGCTCCAGCTTTTCAGAATAAGGAAATCTTTTGCTTACCTGGAACATCAATTAATCTCTTATAAACATTCAAGAAGGCTGCCTCTGCTTCTTTGCTTCTTTTACCCAATGCGTCAATCTAAAAGGGGTGAGGAGAAAAGAAGCTTTTAGATTTGTCCCAATACAACTCTTGCACTCAGAGCTATACAAATAAATGGATGTGTTTCATATGCAACCAGTCAATACAGAGGAAGGGAACCGGAGTCTCCTGTGTACAGCTCCTACAGAAGCAGCCTCCTAAGACTATTTCTGGTACGTTTGTACTGAAGATAATTTCAAGTCCTGTTCCAGCACAATAGCAAGCATCAATACTTTAATGAACACCACCGTCTATTGTGATTCTTTACTTTACATCTTTACAAAAAGCACAGTATTTGCCAGACAGGTTCTCTCCTCAACAACTGTTGTCCTTTCCCCCTCCAACACAACAAAAGGGAACCACGTGCACGCCTGACGTCACGCTCTGCCTTTATCGTGGCAAATATATTTTTCTAATCTTTCCACCAAGCCTAGGAGAGGATGAAAAGATGCACTTGTTGGGTGCCCTGTGATACTGAACACTGAACAACTGTGATTTTCTACATGCAAGTAAGGTTTTTAATAAAGCTCAGGCACAGGCCCAAACTCCGCACCCTGTTGCGCTCACAGGCCGAAGCCGGGCTCCCCTGACTCGCTGCTCTTCGTGGTTGGTAATGCTGGCGACACTAATGTCAGAACCGTCTGCCAAAGGGAAAATATTCTCTCACACAATCTGTTATTGTCCTCTAAGCTTGTATTTCCATCTAAGCCTTCATTTGACAAGGAAAGGCAGCTTCATGCCTCTGAGAATAAAGCACTTATTCCACAGCAACCTTTAGTGGCAAACATGTATTCTCCTAATGTGCTAGAAGACAGGGCTCTTACAATTACTAACTGTTAACAAAAACCAAAGAAACTGACCCTACACCAGCTCCACTGAATTAACTCCCCAAACCAGAGAGACAGAAAAGGAAACAGGAAAGCCTGACACAGCTCTGCAGCAGCTCACCCAAATCAGGAAACTAAAGATACGGAGATTATCGTTCCTGTATTTTAATGAAAAGCGAGGAAGGATCTGAAGAACTACAGATACAAAGGCCTGATATCATTTTTTTCTGTGTATTTGAAAACCAGTTAATATTAAGAAACCATTTAAAGGTGTGTACGTCAACATGTCCTAAAAAAAGGAAGGTCCTGTCTGAAAAACGTCCTTGAATTCTTTCACTACATCATTGATTGGACAGATAAGGCCGGAACAATGGGCAGTTTACTGTCCCTGTGTTCAGGGAAGTGTCTGATATTTCGATGTGCAGGCTCGGAAAGCGCGCGGGCACAGGACACAGAGGGTGCCAGGGGACGGAAGCGGTGCAGGGAGGAGGAGAGAGGAGCCGGAGGGGCGGCGGGGTCAGAGTTGGGGCCACTTCTGTTTACTTTCTACAAAAATGACTCTGTGAAGGGAAGGATTTGGGGGGGGGGGGGAAGCCTACAAAGCAGATGATTAAAATAATGGAGGGAGGCAGAGGCAAAGCGCACAGGAGCAGAGGGCGGAACGGCACGTGATGCGTATAGATCCGTCTGATGGCTGGTAAGTGACTTGTCGGGATCAGTACGGAGAGGATTAAGGCCAGAAAACCAAAGGACAAGGACAATTGTAGAAATTGCACAGAAGCACAATGCGCAACGTATAAACCAAGAAAAGGCCGGAGGGGAGGGGTCAAGGAGGAAAATGAGGACACCGAAAGCATCTGCACAGCGTTTGGCAGCGGCAATGAGATCTTGAGAGATGGCGAGAGGCTGTAAAGAGACAAGTTATTCTAACACAACACAAGGCTCTGTTTAGAGAAACAAACCGAAGTCCTATTTTGGTTACATTCCCCCAAAATCTGGATTAATTTATGTAACTTGGCGTAGGTGCAGCGTAACTGAAACTTGACCTATTTGCAATTTTTTCTTATCAATTGCTGTTAAAAAAGGAAGGTGTTGGGAAGATGATAAGCAAGCAGCACAGGCCAAAATGATGGAGGATGTGAGAGAAAATATAAATTCTCAAGAAATGCCGGCCATACTTGCCTTTTAGAGTTTACTAGGCTATAGAAAGGCACCGGAATCTCGCAGGGAGTACGACGTGCTGGATAGCAAGGGATTGATGGTTGTGAATAACCCATTTATTAATCTGAATTCAAGCACTCACAGATGGACTGATGCTCATTAGGGAACAAGAACACGAGTGATTCAGTTAGAACATTTTCACACAAAGAGTGTGTGAAATGAGAATATGGAACAAACCGCCAAAGGCAGAGGGGCACTGCGTGGTGTAAATCAACGCTCGGGACGATCAGACCCAGCTTGTGATCGGGCGAGAAGGGAGGCGGCAGCCATCAGAGAGACTTTTGCAGTTGATATTGCATGGGGACGTAAAGACAGACGCTGAAGGCCAAGGCACGCCATATGTTAGACTTCTGGACTTCAGCGTTCCCACACACAATCTTCTCTCGCTGCTGCTCCGCACAGAACAGCCAAATTTAAATCACTATTATTAAATACAATTAGCATGACAGAACAGATTCTGTACTGTCTTTAGAAAAAATTCATTTGCCACTTTTACAAAAACCAAAGCATTTTAAATGTTTGCATTTCTGTGAAATAACAGGATGGATGTTTTCCTTTTACAGTTTTTTCACATTCTAATAAAGAGCATTTGTACTTACATTCTCCCTATTACAAAAGATATGGTTTACTTACTCCTTGCCAGTTATATACTGATTGAAATATAAACCAGAATTGAAATAACATCTTCCAGAGAGATGTTATTTCTGACAGAAGCAGTTTGTAAATCACAGGAACTTCACAACTTTTTTCCCCCCAAATTCAAAACTAGAATTCCAAACAATCCCACCAGGCAGAAAGGTTTTTTTAAGTTTTAGTTGTTAAAAAAAAAAATAGTAATCAGTCTGTCTGATTTAAAGTTCTATTAAAAATAAGCACCAGAACTATTTTATATCTCCAGATAAAAATTAGAAAAAACACCATGACAACTTTAACTGGAATTAAAAAAAAAGAAGTATGCCAGCTTCCAGCTGCATAAGGAAATATGGGATGAAAAAGACATCAAAAATAGCAAAATATAAATATAAAATATAAATCTCTCCAGAGAGAGAAGAAACAGAGCACTGAAACGACATGGAAGAAAGTATTTGGAAGTTCACTGAAAGTTTTTCAAATCAAAGTAAAATTGGTTCAGGAGCCAATGAGGATGAGCTGCAATCAGCTCACATTAAAACAGTTGAACTACATTACCAAACTCCTGCTGAACATTTTTATTTGACTCTAAAAACTTCAGAGACCCTGAAAGCAGTCAACTTATAATTACACTAGCGTAGTCTTGACATGAGCTTAGCTCCAAATCTTAATTTATCTAAACCAGGCCCCATTATGTCTTCTCTGCCTAGAAAGAAACAGCAGTGACCTCTGTATTCCCCACCACCCCCATAAACATATGTTCACTTTTAAGTTTTGGCATACTATTTGTCTTGATAATACCACTGGCGCTGTAGTGAGATAACAGAAATGAGACACCAGGAATCCTCCCTCCTTAGCACACTCTTCATCTTTAAAATATCACCGGAGCTGTAGGGAGGCAGCCGCAGCAAGACACGGGTTTGAGAGCAGTCCTCCCTTTATCCACCTTATTTTTCCAGGTCAAGTGCTTTCATGAGTTGTTGCTCAGGGCACCAAGTTCATCCCAGAGGCTGAATGACATCCTTCCCCTCCATAATTATCTCTTCCCAACCTGCCTGTGAAGACCTCCTTGGTCTGCTCCCATTCTCCACTGCCAGGACGACAGCTGGTTGCCCGACACTGCTCCAGCAGCATGGACAGCTTGTTTTAGGAATACTTGGTCACAATCTAATATCTACTACACCTAGCTAAAATCCAAATACCGTCAATGAATCAGTGGCTCTACCTCCACATTTGGGTAAGCACCATAAATCTGGTCCCCTATGTCAGGGAAGATGCTGAACGCAGTTTTACCTGAACATTGCCTCTTTCCTTTTCAGCTATGTCCAGTCAAGTTCAAAAAGACAAAGGCAAAATCTGTGGCTTTATTTTAGAATCTATCACTCTTTATGCATAAGAAATTTCAGCATTGAAGTCTGATGTCTGCTGCCCCACAAATCACCTGGATTCTGCATTCAGGTTTGCAGAAGCGGAATCCTCCACCATGCTGTACCACACGTGGTATCGTCTCATCCACTGCGGTCAGACAGAAGGCTGCACAACTGTATTTCTGAATTTGAAGATGAAACAGGAAGATAAAGCTCTTTGCAGGGAAGCTGGGGCTGCTAGATGCCGGCATACTCTGCATTGACGCTTAAATTCTCTGAACGTATGGGTATCAGCATGCTGACACATTTGCAGACCATGAGGCGGGCACACGGCCACGATGTGTTGTTCCTGACAGATCAACTTGGATCATTCAGCACTGCTGTGTTTTCCTTTTGTTTTTAGACAGCTCAGCATCCCCAAGACAGCTCCTTAGTGAAGAGCTCACACTGCTTTCTGTGTCTGTGGCATCACTGAAGTACCGGCGATTTACTTGCACCACAATTAACTGTGTATCAAGTGTCTCAAACACGAGCGTTCACACAACTACACGAAATACAATTCAGGACGTGGTTTAGTGGACAAGGTGGTGTTAGGCTGACAGTTGCACTTGATGATCTTGGAGGTCTTTTCCAACATTAAAGAACCTATGATTCTACAATGAGTATGAATTTTGTAGTCCTAACTCTTCTACTTACCCTCATTGCTCCTCAGTTGCAATTCTCAATCTCATCAGCTGCCTTAACATGAAAGGTACGTCTTTGACTGTCCTGCACCCAACCTGGAACCAACTTACCAAGTAAAAATAAACTATTTAAAACAGAAGTTATTTTTCTCTTCTGATTTTTAATAAATAGATGCCTTAACGAGACATCCATCCCCCTTCACTCACAAAGCTCCCTTACACATCTTTTGTCGTACTGTTTTGCATCACGGAGTTTCTTCATTTGTCTTCAATTACTCTGAGCTCCCAAAATGCCACTAAGAATTGTAAGAAATCTATTAAACAAAGGGAAAAGCATGATAACAACTCAGTAACGCCCCATTATTTTAAGCCGTGCTGTATTCTTGAACAACTGCCTGGGAATGGAACGGCGGTTATAGCAGGCATTATTAGAGCTATGCCATGGAATTGGTCTGTCTTTGAAGCCGGGACAATCGAGCTGAGCCGCTCCCTCATATAAACCAGCACGTCAGCCGCTGAGGCAGTGCGCCGCAGCCACGCTCCAACACACTCTGCGCACCTGGATTAGGAAGCACGCAGGGTGCGCGTGCAGTTGGCTTGATTTCCCTTTCTTAATACCAACTGATATCTATACTAATAAATAAATTAATAAAATATAATGTAATTTTACAAATCAATAAAAACATATAGTTCATCATTCCAGTAATTTATTTTGCAGCTGACAAAAGAAAAAGTAAAAATACTTTTTTTCCCCTTTGCTGCAATTAAAAGATTTTTTAAGCAAAATTAAAAAGCAATGATTCCTGTGCAGCTGCTTAAAGCATATGGTGTGTACTTCAGTTGTGCTATAAATTCTTTAACAAAAATAAAGACTTCACAGTGGATACAATACCAATCTGTTTAACAAAGCTGCCGGGGTGCAGTGCACAGGTATGCTCGCAGGGAAGAGCATGCTTGCCTCACCCACTTGTTGGTTTAACCTCGTTAGGAAGACAGCCTTAAGGAGGACTCAAAGCCTTCAAGTTTTCAATTCTGCTTCCCTCCACTGTGAAACAACTGCAACCTTGAACCCCTGAAACCTTCTCTTCCTTTCATGCCCAGATAAATCCTGGTTTTCCCAGACAAACAACGCTGCCATCCCCTGAGGAAAGCTCAGCTCCCTCGTTCTCACAGGACAGCTTCTTGTTGCTCTTCCAATCTTTGATCTTTGTTCCCAGTAAAAATGCCCAGCCCAACATACGCCTCAAGATATTGACAGCAGAACGACAGCGTTGTTTAAATAGCTTTTATTATTTGCCACCCTGCCGTCAGATCACTGCGATGGTCATCTGCTATCACTGCTGAACCTCTCCCGGATCCTTTGACAACTTGTGTGTCTCCCTCCTCACACCTCTCTGCGTTTCTGGGCAGCGTTCCTCAGTCCCTGCTCTCACTCCACTCCTAATCCATCCGTCGGTCGGGCACCGAAGGGCGCAGCCCTGCTCTCTCTTCCTGCCTCAGGCCACGGGGCTCCTGCTTCTCTTGCGTCAGATCCAGCCATCGCGCTGTGGCAGCATGATTCACCTCACTGACTCCACGAAAAACTGAGCAACGAAGGAGAGAAAGAATTTCTTTTCCACTATGCTGGCAAACTGAACAGCCCCATCCTGTGCGCTTGGTAGGCTCAGCACCAGGGAGGAGGTGGGCACCCAGGGCCGGGGCAAGGACGCTTGCCAGCACCAGTCACGCACTGGCATGGACTGGGTATGGCATGAAACCAGAGCGACAAAACGCGGATGGCAAAAGGAGGGTCCAAGTGCCAAATGTTATGAAAATTCCCTTCCCTAGCTATTCTATCAGTCAGTCTTTACAGTGTGAAAGTGCATTAACTTTGTTTATATATGTATTAGTTCACATTATACACTGTAATGTAACGAAGTAGAATTTTACTGGAGACTTTGGTATTGTTCATGCTTAAGTGACACAAACTAAAGGACAGCCCAGTCCGGGAAATAAGGACTTTGCTTCACGGAAGCTTAGAGCTGTCCACGAAAAATAAAGGACACTCCTGGACAACCAAGATAACACCAGCATCCTAGCCCCTCTAACACATTATTTAAACCCTCCCAGTGTTTTCTGGTGTCACAGATAAGTAACTCTAGCAAGACTGACTCCAGGGACGCCTGGACCAACAGACCAGCAGCAAGAATGCTGCAGAAATACAGCTAATGTGCAAAGTTTTACTCTGATTACTAATGAGTAGTGTGGGTGTTAGTGATTAGTCAAATTGCGTGGTACCTGAATGGCTGAAGGGTGTAAGAACCCTGTGTGAAACCACATTTGAGTTGCCCAAATTTAGCTGAGGCACCTCATGCACATGAATAATTGTTTACCCTTGTGATTCTGTACTTTACATCCTGATCTCTCTCCTCGGTCAGCACATGGCAGATGCTAATTTTTGTAATGTAAAACAGGTCAAACACATGGCAGGAAGTAAGAGAAAGACAACGTCCAAACAGGGGATGCGTACTTCCCAAAAAACTGAAAGAACATCTTTCTAAAGACAGAGCAGCAAATTATTCACTATGCCACTGGTCAGGGTGATGTCAGAGCTTGTCACTTTTGATCCTCAAGGTTCTGCAAGGGCACAGGGTGGGATAGAGAACATCTCCAGCCGCGGCCAGCCCAGCCACACTTGGCATGGCAAAGCGGGGCATGGGAGGAAGGAGAGAAGCAGCCTGTGCTGCTCGACATCCCCTCCAGCTTCCCAGCCGGAGCAGGCGCTGCACAGTGAGGCAAGTGGGTGCTTTCACTGGCCTGTGAGCCTCTCTTCTTGCCTCTGTGAACGCTCACCTAGAACCCACAATCGCTCTTCTCCCTTACGGATGATCCAACCTTTTGTTTATGTATTTTAAAAAATTAGGGCAGAGGAATCCTTGCAAGAACGAGCTCATTAACTGCCTTTGTGCGAAATCCACCTGCACATAAATACCAAAATGTAACCTTTTGCTCATATTTTATACTGAGCCTACCCTCTTGCTTCTCTACTACAACAAAGCAAGACCGGACACTGGCTTGTACAGAGCTTCATAGTAATTTTGTAATAAACACAGAAATAATTCTGTATTTGGAGAAACAGGGACTGGATTATAACGACACTCAGCAGAATACCGCGCCCGGCACAGCCCTCCCATCCCCATTCCTTCCAGCACACTTCAAGCTCTTTTTTTAAAAGGATGAGAAGACACCCCTGACACTGCGAACTGAAACAGTGCTGCCTGTCTGAATTTTGCATAAATAGTTTCCCCCCACTGTTAGCATCTCACCCAAACGCGTAGCAGCGGCATAGCGGCCCTTAACATAGACAGCCCACCAGCTGCCAACAGAAATTTCTGCACTTTGTCAATTATATAAAAATAAGAGGATTTGGGCTGATCCTCCCCAAAGTTAGCCCAGTAGTAACTGCCGTCTCAGTACAACTTGCCTGCACACCGGATGGGACAGACATGAACCTGCAAGAGCTTCAGAAAGGTGCACAGTGCCTATCGCTTGCTTCTGGTGGGACAGGTTAGGATGGGACCTTGCCTGTCATCTGAATAGCTCAGGTCTGTCCCAGGAAGGTGCCAGGATGGGATAGGGGCGCACACAGGCTCTGGGAAAGAGCTGTGACTGTATTTGAGAGTTTCTACAGTTCTGTCCACCAGTCTGGAGTTTAGTGTCTAATCCCTCAGGGATGTTTTCAGCCCAGCGCTCCGCAGCACCGTGCCGGCAGCAGACATCCTACACGCTCATCAGCGAGAGCATCTGCCTTCGAGATGCTGGAGTGTATTTAAATCACCTTCCTCAGGAAAGATGTTGTTTAAACTGCAATCAAGCCATCCAAAAATAAATAAATAAGCATTTACACACTTGTGTAAACAACGAAACGAAGCGCTGCTGAGCTGCTGTCACCCCAAAAGCACGCTGTGCGCCTCTCCCCCTTCCCCGCTAGCATCGGGAAACAGAATCCAGACGGAGCACAAAACCATCCCCGTGCTCCCGTTACACAAAGGAAATTACCCACCGCCCACGTCCCGTGGAGGGGACGACAGAAAACAATTACCCGCCAAAAATATCAGATTTACTCCGCTTTGGTACACAGAGAGGTTTAACGGGCCTTGCCCTGAAAAGCGGGAACGCTCTGGGCCTACACCAGTGCGCAGCGAGCTCTGCATTTTGATGTATGCTGTTGACTTCCCCAACACAGAGCAATTTGTAATAGCTTCGCCACGCTGTTGTTTTCAAAGCTCCTGCTACATCACAAGCATTTATTTCTGACCACAAAATTACATTTATTCAACAGAAAGCAGCTCAGGGTCTTTAAGAGGTTAACTTCTGGAGTGCTTGGCTGCTCTCCAGCCGCTGTAGGAGAATCGGAGGGAACGCCACAGCACACAACAGCACCCAGGCCGGCTGTGATTAATAGAGTGCTGAACACGCTGCTTTCCACATACACACACTTTTCATTCCCTTGCTTCCATAGATCATGGACTTATCCTCAAAATATCTGACTGAAATTGAATTTGGCTTCTCTCTCAACCGTTCATTTCCTATGTTATGCAAGGTTATATCCTTTTCTGCATGAGCAGAACCAAACCAGCTGCAGCTTTTGAGAAGAAAATGTGTTTTCAATTATGAAGCTGGCCTGAATATTGAACCACAGTTCTACTGCTACTCTAATTGAGCCATCATGGAGCGAACCTACAGGAAAGAAATTGTATTAATTAGGTTTGTAAATTTAACATACGGAAATTAGGGGGGGGGGGGGGAGAAAAGATGACTATCAGCTGAGGAATACTCCTTCAAAATGCAGAAGGAAAGTGGGTCTGAAGTTGTTTGGGCACACACTAATAATTATTAGAGTCTTCCTTCAAAGGCATGATTAGTAGTTCCAGCACACCAGACTGATTTCCAGCTTCTGTTGTCTGCATATGGAAAATTATTAAATTACTCCACTGACCGAATTAATAGTTTAAAGAGCAATTCAGCTAAGTGGGGAGCCAAAGCGGTCTCATCAGAACGGCAATACCCTGAAAAGTCCTTGCTCTGTGAGAAGAATATGAGAAACAGTTTTCACAGAAATGAAGTCCACCACGTTGTTTGGGAGTATGTGCGGTTCTCCAAAGGAGGGATTACTGCATTACTGTTGGACAGTACTGGTATGCCACATGAAAAGAATGCTAATGACCTCAGGAAATCCTTTCCCAGCCTTAAAATATCTATTTGATGACTTCACAAATTCAGATTCCAACATTAGATTTCCATACCACAACTTCAGTTCTGTAAATTAACACAGCCCAAGAACATAACTTTTTTTTTTTTAAATATTTCCTGTACAGATATACATCCACTGATGTAAACATGGTAATGCACAATCACCTCGTCGGAACATAGCTTATTTAGATGGGTGCTTGAAGGAGTGCCTTGCCAACTTGCAAATGATAAATAATCATTTTATCATTGAATGATGAAGCTCTTCAGCCTTTTCTGATTCTGTCCTGTATTTAGCCCAGCACATGGTGAGCAAACCATTAATAAGTTGCATCCTCAGGTTAATGGTAAGCATAAGGTGGGGGGGGGGGGGGGGAGAAGAGAGATTTAAGATAGAAAGGACAGGAATTTTACACCTCATAAATCAATGACTTCTAACTCTCATGCTCACAATAGCCTATTTACACCATCCAGACCTTAAATCTTCCAGGAAGGTTAGAAAAGTTACCCACAAAAATCAAAAGAACCACACCATCAGCTTTGAATCAGACACAACATTTTGTTCGTTTAAAAAAAACCTGCATTCAAATTGCCATTAAAATCCTAAATAAGGAAAAAGTACTATAATAAAATTATACTACAGTGATGAAGTAATAGGGTCTCACATTGAACTAGGAATGCATTTTAAAATTTGTAGCACGCTAAATTCCATTTCATAATGCTTTTACTTTAACTGTCATCATAAAAAATCCAGTTACTTAAAGCACTGAGATCTATACAAAAAAAAAGTTATTTCCAGCTACTAATGGAACTGCCTATTTGATAACTGGAACAGTTTTCATCTGAATGAACAAGATAAATAATCCAGGGAATACAGAATGTTCTGGCTTGGGGGATTTTATTTATAAATTTATATTATACAAAGGGAAAATATGGGGCGGGGTGGAGGAGAGGGGGGAGTATCAATATCCATGCTCAAACTGAGAAGGCAAATCGGCTGAAGTGACCTGTGGATTTATTTTAAAAAGTGAACCAGCCACAGGTTTACAAGCAGATGTCCCATAAAGCGTGCTTGGGAGGATATTTAAATATGTGAGCTTCAGTGAACCTCTCTCCAAGTCACGTTGCGCTGGCCGAGGGTACAGGTCAAGGACAGTTTAAGTCAACCCAAGCTGGCACAGTTGGACGACTCCTGCCCCTGGCTTTGCTCTCCTGGCCTCTCCCCTGCACAGCAGGGGCCTGCACAGGGCTGCTTCAGTGAACCAACCTGGCAGAAAACGAAGCCAGGAAAAAAGGGGGAAAAAAGAAAACTTTGTGCTCATTGCGGGATCACACTAGCAAAAGCGCTGAGGCAAGGCGGGAGCTGGGGACGCAGTCCTGAGGGAGGCAGGAACACAGCAGTATCTAAAAAGCTACTTAAATACTTTTGCTGGTCAGGGAGCTCTGTCCCTTCTGATCTTCCGGCCCTCCCTAGGGCCCAGAGCCCTGTGGGGCACAGCCATCCCCCATGGGATCTGCAAAAGCCCGCTTCCCTTCTGAGGCAGGATCGTCATTTAATACTGGACGTGCAAAAAGCACCTACTGTCATTAGGGACCAAGAAAGGGATGGGCCACAGCTGGAGGGGCGGAGGTAGAAGCAAAAAGGTGGTGGAGATGGTAAACAGAGAAGCTGCATCATGCAAGAATCTTTTTTCCTAGCTTCCATAGGAGAAAGGAGTGAGGAGGTGGTGGTGCTCCAAAGCTCGGTAATACCATCCACAGTGCCTCAGAGGTGTCAGCCAGAGCGCTCCCACTGCATTCCCGACCTGCCGCTCGAGGATGCTCTCTCCAGCAGAAGAGACTCTAGAAAACATCTATTTGAGCTACTTTTCTACTTAACTGTTTTATTTACTTACTCCTGTTGTTGTTTTTTTTTAAAAAAAATCCTAGTCTGGGGCTGAAAGCAAGTTGCCGTAATAGAAGCAGGAACCCTCTTATGAGCAGATCACTCCGTATTTCTCCTCCCCGCTCCTGTCCCAAAGTACTTGTCCTGTGTGCCCAAACGGTTCCTCATCAGATATCACCTGGCCGGTAACGCCCAGACTGCCGCAAAGCGGCCCCGTGGAGCTGCCGGGTGGGCGTCCTGCCCCAGCCGTACTGCCTGCTGAGCCATCTCTGGGGAGCAGGACGAGGCATCTCCAGGGGGTCTGACACGAGAAAAGCCTGAACGCTTAACAAAGTTTGTTCCTGAGCTACCTGGAGCATTCATCTCATGATCTTCATAAAGTCAGCCTTAACAATAAACAGAGACCAAATCTATATACCCAACAATAAAACATAGCCGAACAGGCCAATATTTTGGTATTTTGATTTGTCTCCAAGACAAGATACAGTAATTACATCTATAATGAAGTACCACCATTCACAGTTTAATGTTCTGCGTTTATGTAGTCAATCATGATTAGTTCAGGGTTTTTTTAGGTTTCTAAAACCTGTCTAGATTAGGGAGACTGGAATCACCGGCTCAGAGATTCAGCAGCACAATCTTGTAGCGGATCCGTACTTCGTTTATGTAAGAGGGGATTTCTACCAACAAATTTTACTCTTGTAATTTGTGAGGCTGCATTTACACCAACATAAACTTCACTTTTACATTTGTGAAGCAAAACTACAGAGGAGGAGTGCGTGTGAGCCACAGCAGCGAGCTGTCTCCAACAGACAAGATCTAACGGGAGGATCTTCCTCCACGGGAGCCAGATTGGGATTTATGGTTCTTCCTCAGACATTCCCTTCATTAAAGAACAGTGCTGAAAGCACACATACACTTTTCAGTCAGTGCATTACAAGCTTGAAACTAAAGTGAAAAGGTTTTAAGAGCACTGCAATTCACTCGGAGTAATTTTAAAGTGTAAATTTCCATTGGCAAACAGACTCACACAAGTCATTCTTTGTTCTCACAAATTACTATCAGATATATCAAGGACAAAGTTGTCCTGTTTATTTATTTATTTCTAGCAATACTTGGGAAATTGGGTTGTAAAATAAAAAATATACTGCTTTTACAATGAGGAATTACTGCCTATTTGGGATACATATTTAGCAGGATAGACAAGTAATCAGAAACGCAGCCCTCACTCCAGGGAGTTGTGCAATTCATTCCCTATGCAGAATCCTGAAAACACCCTCCTGGATTTCTCTGTGCTCTGATGGGAACCGCGACATCAACTTCTAGATTGAGAAAGTAAAAAGTGTTGCTGCTTTAACACAGCTGATTTTAAGAGCAGAGCTCTACAACATGTAACAGAGCATGAGCCAAAATCTCAATCCACCACCCCACACAGGCACTCATCTTTGCAAGGAGAAATAGAATTTGCAGACTTCATACGCAACACTTTCCTGGAGGCAGCACCACAGCTCCCGTCTGGCTTGAGCCCTCACATGAGGTGAGCGCTTCCGTGCTGTCCACAGCTAAAATGTAAAATTCTGTAACTGGCCCAGATTTCTGTTTCCTACAGAAATCCTTCAAAATAACAATTGCCTTGTGACCACTCCAATCGTGTGTGTTTTAGCAGAGTGGTGTGAAGAGAAACCCAAGTAAGCCAGCACCAGAGCTGTTAATGCTTTCTGTTGGTTTTCCAACACACACACCTGCCAACTTCAGGTTTTCCATCAAGCCCTCTAGAATACAGAGTTTCACAGCTGAAAAAGTTTACGGTGAAAACCATTTGTAGTATCTCAGTATTTTTATATTCGTACATGACATCGCTTTCATGAAGCGCTGAGCCCATCAAGTCACCGAGGCACAGCGAGTTAGCGTGTGCCACCTGAGCCGCTGCAACGGGAAGCTTACGCTCAGGCATGCAGAATGCAAAGCCATTTGACCAGTTTAGCTTGTCCAGCACAAACCCAGCGCATCACACGCGTATCCTGCATGCAGCAAAATGCAGAAGGGCTGAGCCCCTGTAGTGCCCTCTGCTCAGGTGCTCTGTACCCACCCGGCCACGCTGAACGGCTGCTGGCACACCAGACTCATGTGAAGCAATACCGAAAGCACCACGGGAAGGATGAGCTCTTACCTCTCCCTGGAAACTCTTCAGTAACGGAGCTACCTGTTTGCGCAGGTCCTAGAAGACAGAAGCGAGATATTTCATCAGAAAAACTTGAAAGGACAAGTCATTGTCAGGTTTTTCCTCACACTATTTTCAGTTCCGAAATACTACGTTAATCCTGATGGCATTTTATGGGAGCTTTGACTGAAATGAAGGTGTACCTAGAATTCACTTTGAACAAATCTGCATTTCCAGTTTGACATATACGTGTCTCAGTTGCAAACAGTATTAATTAACACCACTGCAGTGATGCTAGGCAAGCACTGAACGCCTTCCACCTCTAATTCAGCTGAAACACTAATGCGATTAGGAGTAAATGCCTCTATCTACCTAAACAGCAGCTACACCTCTGAACTCACGCCAAAGGAATTTCCACAAATGGAAGCTGGGCTTAAAGGAAGATGACTTGGGACCATCATTTCAAGTAAGAGTGGTGCCATTTTGAAAGAGATCCATTTTATTTATTATTTTCTCAAGAGTGCTCTGACTTCAGCCATCAGAGAACTGGAAATAGCCACACTGAACAACGGAGTATTATTTGTTAGTTTCTGTATAACTCAAAATTTCTCCTTCAGAATTACAACACACTTCGTGCTACAAAAGTCATTGAAGTACTACCCACAGAATCACTCTGAAAGTTTATAGCATATTTTTACTTAGCAGGAAGATGATTTAGGACAACAGAGGTATATCTATCTTGCATAAAATTCTCAGTGGCTCGCTCCACTTTTAAGCTGGTTTGGGTCTAATTCACTTACAAATTCTCAGAATTCTCATGATGTGCATGCCTGAAGAATAAAATCCTGTAACTCTGCAGAGGACACTGCAGGGAACGCACAGCCAAGAAGCTGGACTCCTATTTCTGCTGTGGTATTCCACTGATGAGGGACAAGCAGTGACTTCATAGTACACTGACAGGTAGAAATAAATCTGTGAGAGGTATAAAACAGTGACGTGATGCTGCATCACTTAGGAGGGCAGCACTGATGCAGCTTACCCAGGAAGAAGGTGGATTTGCCATCCTTCGAGACTTCCAAGGCATAGCCAGCCAGACCTGGTGTGGGTGCTGAAGACCCATTTTTAGGGCCAGGTGAGATCCAGCCAGCCTCTGGATGACCCCTCCAACCAAGAGTTCTATGATGCCCTGAGAATGCTGCTCACAACTGGGATGGTCACAAACTGCTTAAGCAACCATGAAATCTTCCTAGCATCACAGAGGCTGCAGTCCCTTCGCTACCCTGAACCTCATGCAAAAGGTCATGAAGAGGTCTTTTAAGTATTTTCTTTCTATAAAAAGGGTTTGTTGAAGCCGTGGGCCTTTCGGAAAAGAAGGTGACCTTAAAAAGTTGGGAAATTCTCTTTTCCAATGCATTTACTTTTACATCTAGAGTCATACAGCATATTGGACATTAAACCACTCACCAAAACACCCTCGGCCCCGGATTTAATCTGATTTTCCTGAAGGAAAAATTGGGCTTTTGAGAGAAGTGATTTTTGTCATTTAAATGACAAGTCATGCAGAGAGCTGGAGTATCAGGAGTTCTCCCACTCCCTGAGAAATGGCTTAGGGGGCCAAACGCAAATGAAGCTATCAAAGAGAAACGATCAGCCAAATTTCCCTTCTTACACGGTTATTGCACTCACATACAGTTAATCCCCATCAAGTTAAGGATAATGTTGCAGCTTTATAATCTCCTTCTTCGGCACCAAACCAAAGAACTCTTCTGTTCTTAGACCAAGTTGAATTACCTAAATGTTTCCTGATATTTTCTGCTATTTTAGGACAGAAAAAGGGTGGATGCAGTCCTTGTGTATCATGAACATCCACAAGTTACACCTCTACCAAAGGAAACGGGCAGGTTGAGCAGCTTTTCCCCACTTTCTGGGAAACCAGAGGGCCACTGGTCTTGAAATAAAAATCTCAGCTGGTGGGAAATGATCGGGTTTAGGGCTTCTGTCCCTGGTATTGCCTCTGAATTTACTGACTGGTCTGGCGCTAGCCAGCAGCAAACTGATGTCAAATCTGAAAGCAGAAATACAGGAGATCTAATTCCAGCCCAGCCCCAAGTCCCTTGTTTGCACGGCTCTCAAGACCAGGGTGTTATTCCCACTGCCGAGATCACCCTAGGCGCAGCGGCAGGTGACAAAGCACCGCAGCGGCATTCGGTGACATGAAACACAGCCAGGTGTGGAGGCAGGAGACACGAAACACAGCCAGGTCTGGAGGCAGGAGAACTCCTCTGTGTGAGGGGTGAGGTCTGGGCAAGAGCCCGCTATTGAATGGCATCATCTGCCACGTACTAACTTTTGAAAGACAGGATTTGCGGTGCTTTTTATTTCATGATATAAACTATGTCAGGGCTTTGCCTTCATATTCATCTTTAATAATGAGAGATGTTGCTGGTTGTTTATAGCAGAGAAGAGGGAGAGAGGCAGGGGGGAAAAAAGGAATAGAAGGGACATCCCAAAGCCAAGAAAACAGTTGGTCAAGCTGTTAAAAAGGGAGAAAAGCTTTCAAGTACAAAGTCTGATTCCCACACAGCCTTCACTCAGCAGATTCAGGATGCTAAACACTCATCCCAGCAATCGAAATGTTACCAAGCAAAATTCGCGCCATGATGGGAAAATGTGTTGCGCTTGATTTAGATAGCGGCTTTTGTTGTTGGTAAAGCTGTTTTAAAAAACATTTCATGATAGAGAATGCAGCTCAAAGTGATTCAGTCCCGCTGGCAAGCGATTGGTTATACCACAGTGATCGACCTGGGGCATACAGCACACCGTTCAACAGGGTAAAATGCTTTGGCAACTGGAAATCTTAGCAATAACTGGAAATCTGTTGCAGCTGAACAACAGAGAGAGCGCATCTCACTTCCATACCTTCACAGAGCAAGCAGTCTAAGAAAAGCAACTGCAAGGAATTTGCTCCATTATTTTAAATGCAACCAGATACGCCGTGCAGGTCAGCGGGTAAGTGGCACACACCTAAAAAAAGGCACAGACACCTTCTTCACACCTCTTTTGGCTTTCTCCCCTCTCTTCCTCCCCGCCTTGGAAGGAGTTTATAACTCCTTCCTTGGCTAAACAGCATCAAAACTTTAGACAGCTCACAACAAAAGGGAAGTACAAATAAACAGACAGAAGTCAGGAATAGACATGTCTCGAGTCACCAGCTAGTGACTCGAGTTATTTTTGGCAGTTCGGAAAAATTCCTCATCAGACTTTGTCTCCAAATATTGCACTAACATCAAACAGAATCTTACCTTCTCCGCGCTAAACTGAACAGAAAGAAGGCCATTCAGTTCAGATGCGGGGGAATCTGAAATGCTGGTTAGCAAGGACACCGTATGATTTATTATCTGTTTAAAGTGTAGTGGCCTTTACTGCCTGGGCTGTGATCAAAACAGGAAAAGCAACCAACTCCGGCACTCGCGTACAGCTAGCAAATCACTGCGATCGAGCAGAACAGCTACAAAGAGTACACGCAATTGAACATTAAAATAAATGAAATTTATCAACGGAAATGCATTGAAATATTTGAGTATTGCTACCCAATCACATTATCAGCCTGTTTTTTCATGCCATCTAAACGTGCATGTTATCTCTCTGTCTCTCTCTGGATGATTTATCAGGGTAGAGCAGTTTTCTGAAAAAGGCTCTATCACAGACAAACTCAATATCTGAGGTGGAGACTATGAATTAGGATGCTGTATCATTATCTGAATCAAATCTGATAGCTGAAAGCTAATACAGCATTCTCCCTTTACAAGCATATAAACGAGTTTATATTTTGATCAAGTAGCTACACAATGAAATCTGAATCCAAATAATTTTTAACTCCCTTTCCATTCTCATTAAAAATAACTCTATGGAAAATAAACCAAGAATAAATCAGCAGTAAAAACGTGGGCAACAAATGCATCTTTCTGACAACCAAACTACATTATTTATCTATCACTATCTTAATGCACTGTGTACAGTACAAAGGACATCTCAATGGTCAGGGTACCAACACCGTCTTTGTAATTTACTTGAGGTCTGAAGCCATACAGCACCTTCTGATCTCCTCCCAGACTGCTCCATCTCATTCACCTCCAAAACGCTTATCTCTAAATGTCACAACAGCAGCCGCGTGACCCTGGTTTGATGAAGTGGTCCAGCAAGGCTAAGCTTGACCTGTACACCTTTATCACCTGCAGAAGTATTGTGCTCTTGTAAAATAAGACAAAACAAGAAAACATGGGCAAACGTTCTGTTGTATGCCTCCTGCGCCACATTTCCTATGATTTGTTCTATATATCGTCTACTGGAGACGCGCATTGGCCGGTGAATGTCACTGTGTCTGGCAGAGAAATCATAATGAGAAGCAGCCCGCTTGTATCAGCACGGGTGACATCATTAGTTCAGCTGTCACAACCTATTTTTGAGCTGCCTTATCACCAGCGAGATGCTACGGCTTTCCTGCCGTCCTACCCTTTTGCGTTTCCTTCCTTGTTAGCCCACACGTAACAAGGAACCAGCAGCCGGCCCCGCGCGCAGAACTGGCAGGGCTGAGTGTCGTGACTCCAGATACTTTCTTATGAGAACTTACAAACAGAAAAGAAAAAACAGAAAGAAAAAACTATATATATTGACTGTGTCAACACATAAAGAAGAAATAGTACAGGCTCAAGAGGAACTCTTGTGTCAAGGAGAGCTGGGGCAGCCAGGTTGCTGCGTGCTAATACGAGGGATATTTGTTTCCTGCGATCGGGAGGATGTTTATCTGCATACCCTCACGGGCAGGGCTCCGCACGCTTTGACCACGTAGCTGTCATCTCGATAATGCCGTTGAGCTTCTCTCTCACAGAAATACAGCTGAAAGGGGGAGAGGTAAAAAGCAGCCAAGCACGAAGGATTTGGGAAGAACGCCGACATCAACTTCCAAACACACACTTCTGAGGTGCGTTTGATTATTATATACTTGAAGGACACAACTCGCTACTGTGAAACACAGAAATCAGCAAGTTAACTATAATTAGTAGTAACCAGTTCTGCTGGTTAATTAGAGAGAGCCAGCAAGCCTAGGTACTATGGGTAAACTGGTGAACGAGTTGAGATCACCCAACCAGACACTCACCTCCCAATACACAAGTTTTAAATGCACCCACAATTATGAGAAAAATACAGAATATGCATTTTTCCACCCGAGATCCTGGGCACACGTGATTGGAGGCGTACTAAGGGAAACACGTAAGTCTTTATATTTAATTAGTTCCAGCAAACTCCACTTTGCTTTGCTCTCAAAGATACAAAACTGAAATCCCAGAGAGTTGTTCAAACAGGTATTAACAGTAGCTTAGATGACTTATTTAATTCCTCAAATATAAGACAAATTAAATCATATGAGCAAACAATTTATTGCTCAATTTACACTATGATTTAATGAGATAGAAAACCTCTTATTGCTTAAGGCTGCCTAAGTATTTACTTGAAATCCAATCATTAAAGAATGACTCGTGATGTTATCAATTTTCTATGATTTTTTAGTTGTTTTAATACACTAACATGCCTGTATTTTCTCTGTACAAACAAAATCTCTTTAAACTTAAGATACGTTTCAACCTAGCACAATGATAAATAAAAAATCTTGATTTACAGTAGCAAAATGTACACCACAGTACTTTCTGAAATATTTCAGCTCACAGATCTTGTGCAAATTCCATTAGCTTTAATTATTTATTAGCAGTAGATTTAGATTACTGTTCCTGACCTATTTTTCAGCGTATGGACCCACCCAGCAAAAAGTGAAAAAATATTCCATTTGTGAAAGGCTGATTTAGTGAGAGCAGACTTCAGCTTCAAGTAGAATATCAAGCAAAAACACACGCAGTGTAATTTGGGGGGAGAAGCCTGCGCTTCGGAAAGGTTACAAAGCGGGGCATCATCAGACTAAAAAAGGTTCCTTGAAAAGAGACGGAATTTTTGCTGTTTAACCACCTCGGACCATTTTGCAGAACTGCAGGCACATCACAATCCCGAAGGAAGTGAGCCTCGGCAGCAGACATACAGAGAAGTTTCAAGACTGTAGAAATACCCTTCTTTCTACCAAACTCATAGACTATGGGGAAACTCCCAATAAGCCATGGGGAAATGAGTCTGGAGTGAACCCTCCAGTTTCCAGGGGTCCGCAGTCCCTTCCAGCGGCACAGAGGCAAACCCTGCCTCTTCTCAGGCAGCAGAAAAATGGAGCATCTGTGAAGGTGCCTGCTCGCCACGCGGCCTCGGCTGCGGGACCAGCACTTTCCTTTCAATGGAACCACTCACTTGCACCGCTCTTAATGGAATCCTCTTACGGCTTCTCCCAAGTTAAAATAAACAACAAGCTAACAAGTTTACTCTGTGCCTGTGCAGCAACGTATAAACAGACTGGTCACCTTCACAACTGTTTAAAAACCAACTGTGTGAAAGCACTGTTGCACCATGTATATGTATGTATAAACACACACGTACTGTATGTAACAGAAAAAGAATTTAACTAACTTTACAAATTAATTTAGTGAGCGATGCTTTTAGAATCAATGTTAAAACCTAGCCATCATTTATAGAACAGCAAGTTAATACTGGCTAGAAAAGACATTGAACAGAAACTATTCAGAACTTAAAAACTAGAGCTGCTAGGAAACAAAAAATTAATTCAAACAAAAAATGATTCAGGTAGAGCTTTGGGAGGAGCTAATTCTAATGAAATGAGAGCCCGGGCACTAAAATTCCAGTAGAGGAGAAAAAAAAAAAAGATTACTTTATTTAAGAGCTCACCAACACACGAAGAAAATCAAGCATCATTTTTAACAAACATATTAATTTAAAGGCTACATACTGACTAATGGCCCCGTGGAGATTTTTCCTCCTGCTAACAGTCTGTCCTGCTCTCTCGTTAAACCCTGTGGTCCCTGCTGAAGGCTGCAGGCGACACCAAACACGCCATGACAGACCTTTGTCATGGGAAAACCACACGTCTCTGTCATCCCAGGTCAGCAGAACTACTCATTCATGTGATGAAAACCCATTTGATCAGTCAAATCAAAATTTCAGAATCTTTGAGGTGCGTGGTCCTGCCAGCAGGATAACCACATGCCAGTGAAAGCCAGGAACCTCTGCTCTCAGGGCCCAGGCCAGTATCTCTGCCTACACAAAACAGAATTACTTGGTACAGAGCTCTGTAAGTACCTGCAGATCTCATGAGATGAGTACATCTGTCCAACAAAACCAAAAGCAAAGTGACTGCTTAGTTGTGCATCCCAGCGAACAGCCTCACCTACATGTGACATTAAATTTTAACCCAAACCACTCTGTCCCTCCGAAAACCCCACGCTGTTCCACAGGCTCTCTGCCCTTGCAGTTGAGGTTTCCAGTGAGAAAGATCCTTCACACTCCTCTCAAATCACGTCCTCCAGGATCTCTGTCTCCATCCACCACAGCGCTCATTCTCCACTTTGGAAGTCTATGGAGGAAGAGTTCACAATGCTTCCCTGATTATCCAGAATTACAGCCTGCAGAACAGAGGTTTCTCTTCAATATACAACAGGGAACTTCTGAAAAAAGATAATTATTATGAGTCTTAAAAAATTAATGCATCTAATGAGAAGCTAATGACACGGGCCATGATTCTACAGAAAATGCATCTAAGTACTGTGGTCCAATTAACAACACCAGTTCAAACACAAACTAATGCTTCACATGGTGGATTTAAAAATAAGAATATTTAATGTGAAACCATAATTGCACCAGTAATTTCCCATATTCCCTCCACCACGAGCAGAGCTGCGTCTGAATCAGCGTGCACCCTACTTCAGTGCTTGGTCTCACCCTCCTGGATGCTGAAATCAGAAACCGGGGTGCCGCCTGGCAGTCCTGCACTCAGGAGAGTTGGACTTCTCTTCAGTCTCAAGGCAAAGAAGGGTACGACCGTTCAGAAATCATTAATTTCCATGTGCAGTTTTATTCAGGAAAAGTGAGAGGACTAAAAACCATTCATATTTAAAACCTGTTATTGGTGAAGATTTCCAAAGTACAAGCGTCTTGCTTTAAAATCAGGTTAAGTTTCCAAGAAGAAGAATCCTCTGTTAAATAATCTAATGAGGACCCAGGCTCCATCCTCACAGATCCTTACAGCCTCTGTGTAAACTGGGGGGAGCAGCCTGTGCACAGTCGAGACATCAGAAATTGCAAAATTGTTTTCCCTACTGATCTCTGAAATACAGGTTAAAAACATAGCTGTGAACAGACCGTGCGTTAATCACACTCTGACAGACCCGCGTGTAGGAACACAGGTGTATTTGCTGATTTATATCACTACAGTCAGCCTTTTCCTATGATTCCAACGCAAGAAAATCCAATACTCAGCAATCCTCTAATAATCTTTTTAGAAGATTTCCTCGCTTAATCTTGATCCTGACCGTTCAGTGTTATTCAAAAGCCAGTTGCTCCTGCAGGAAAGAGAGCAAAAAGCCTGCTGTCCTGCAAATCCACGTCCTACATTTGCTAGAACTCTTGCGGCCGTCTTCTTTGCTATCCTTATGTTCTTCGTGACCTCTCCACGCCGGGAGTCACTGGCCAGTCGCCTGCTGCGGCTCACGGGTTACCGAGCCTTTAGCAGCCATCTCCCTCTCACGTGATGCTGAAAGTGATAACTTCAGATTCCTACAAAGATGAGAAATTCAAAGAAAAAAAAAACCTGACAACCTCAAAAACATCAGGATATAGACCCAAAGGATTTACTACACCTAATTTAGCATACCTGGTAAAAACACCTCAAAATTAATCTGTCATCCTCCTGACCTAAATAAAAAAAATACAGCACAGATCTTTTCATGTTGCTTCAGTAAGCGAAGCAATTCAGAGAAAACAAACTTTTGCTGCCTTTACGCTTCCTGGCAAAATTCCTGCCGGAACGTGCTCGGGCCTATAACGCGCATGCTTTGGTAGCGCACAGTAGATAGAAATGAATCATCATGACGAAAGAAAGTAAAATCTCACTACAGATTTATTCCATACATTTACTCTTTGTTGGTCGAACTTCAGAAATAAACCCCACACATGGCACTTTGGAGCAGCAGCATCTCACAGTGCTGTACAGCCTCAGCTGGGACCAATTCCCAAATTCACAGGCTGCCCTGTGAACGGATCCAGTATATTGGGGCGAGGCGGGAAGAGATGAAAAGACCAGGAGAAGAAACCCAGAGGACTGAAGCTGAAAAAATGAGAAACAGAAAGACGGAGACGGAGCAAGTGCAGTTTGTTGTTCCTGTGCACTTTTTTCCCCATCGTTAAAGGCACGCGAGCACTGAATCACAACGAACTCAACAGCAGGTTAAAATGAGACATACCTGTATAATAACACATCAACAGAATTAATACGGGCTTATCTTCTGCTAACTTAGAAGGAGGAGGTGACAAATTGCACTTAAGGAAAAACAGTTTTACTGTTGCCAGCACAAGCTGAGCGTCTATAGGAAACTGCTAAAATTAGAAAGGCAGCTTTTGATGATAGCAACGGAAATTAATTCAAGTTTTGTGTGTGTGTGTTGTTTGTTTTTTTTTTAAAAGCTCTAGAATGTTACTCATTTACCAAAAGTAGAGACTTCATAACGCACTGTCTTCCCTGCCTACTCCCTCCCACTCTCCCCCTGAAAAAGGCACAATTGCTCCTTTGGGTTACAGCAATTTAGGAACTTAACACAGTTTAACAAATTCCCTATCTCTTGGCTGGAGCTGCTTGGCTCTGAGAGATGAATCAGAGAAGTCTGGAGGACCCGTGCAGACTTTCTGCTGTGTGACTATATACGGCAACTGCAGATCGCGTTATCTGCAACCATTTTAACCTCAGCTTCACACCTTCTACCTTATTCCTGGCGTCATGGCCAACCTCCTTGATCTGCCATACCGCTACATGAGACATAAACTGGCAACTACTTTTCTCAAAAGCATCTTCCTGCTTTTTACAACATATTAAAAATACCCGAATTAAGATACATTTCAGTAAAAATTAACTTTTGTCACCAATTTCTACTTCTCAGAAATACACTTCTATGGGGGTGAACCAGAAGGAGATGCTGTGAAGCCCACATTTGCAGTTACACTACTCAGTTTTGAAGACATGCACCTCGCCAGACAGCAGATGTCTTCCATTACTGCTTACCTGAAATATCAATTAACACCAAGTGTCACCAGAGGTCTGGTACAAACTGGTAAATGAAAAGTTAAATCTGCACTGAAGTCAAAACTCACCGACTGATGTACCCAGGGACTTACAAAGGAATTCCAGCCATGCCTGCAACACCCTTTAATCCAGAAAAAGACTCTGTTTTAACTTCTTACTATCACCATCTTTTACACACATGACGATTTTTATAAGGTGCTTAAATGAACACATCAAAACCAACAGCGTGTGATGCAGCATTGAAGGTTTCTTTCAGCTGGATCCAAAAACCTCTCTGTGCATGCAAAGCAAAGGGTACACCATGTGCAAGCAACTTCTCTAAGCTAAATATTCCTAACACACCTCAAAATGGACATCAAGTGCCACTGAGGGCTCACAATGGAGAAGATGACAGCTCCTCAAACTCGGGAGCGAAACCTGGGTAAATAAACTTGAAAAACTGAATGTAAATATTGAGTTTTGTATGCACAAGGGAATAACAGGAGAGTATGACAGATGGAGGAGACGGCACCATCTAGAAAGGCTCGAGTGAGGAGTTATGTGAAAAAACATTTATTTAGAAACAGCTCTATTAAACAGTTTTCTTTGAAGTCTGTTATCAAGAAAATATACAAGCACAAAAATATTTTCAGAAAAAAAATTCACCACTCACCTGCAAAAAAACCCAAACCAATAGACAACACTGTCAAAATGCAGGGGCATAGTACCTGGTGAGAAACCGAATAAAAAGGCCAGGTGGTTCTGGGGACGAGTCCTCAACAGCGCTCAGCTGGTATCCGCAGCTCTCTGCTCTCCCAGGGGTTGGATAAGGAAATAATACCGCAAATGACAGCTTAGCTTATAGGCACAGTGGTTATTTACCATTCCTGCTTCAATTCACATATAGATATAGATCTGTATATATATGTATAACCACACTTGATTGCTAACACTGCACAGCATTTGTAACCCAGGTGGTGTTTCCCAGGGAAAGATCTGGTCCTGCGCGAGGAGACAGCATCCTCCTCTCTCAGAGATACAAGATGCTATTATTGTCTTATTTTACAATGCCTAGTAAGCTGTTGAGTACCTGACCTTCATGTTCAGGGTCACAGCAATGGAACAGTGATACAAAAAAAATCCCGACAAACTCCAAACTTCAAACCCTTTGGGGTTTTCGTGGTGTCTGTGGGCCCACTGACAACACCTGAGTGAGGACTGCTCACAGGGCTCCACAGAAAAGTTAAAGCTCTCCTCCTCAGCTCTTAAACTCTGTGGTGTTTCTTGCACATATTCAGTACCTTACTGATTTTGCTGAAGGTTCTGAAATTCTCCTCCTTCTCCTCTGGCTGGCTTACAACTGCCTGAAAAAACATTAGCAAGAAACCAGCCCGACGCGTAGCCCCCTCCCGAAATGCCGCAAGGGCTCCGTTTTAAATGTCATTTAAAGCAAAGATCCGCAGCCAGCCTCTTCCTGTGCCAGATGCATGTAACAGTTAATTGCCCTAACGACCATGAGCCGCTTTGAAACCTCAGCAGATGATGAAGTGTAGCACAGCCACTGCCCAATGGCCAAAAACTGCGGGCTAGCTTCACAGAGGACCGAGAGCTGCAGGGGAAAACGCGAGCACAGACACACGTTGTCCTGGGACATGGGCTTAGGAAACGCAGCAATAACAGACGTCAGAGAAAAAGCTCCTGTTCAGAGGAGATTGTATCTTACCCAGCTGCTTACTAACCCTGTGCAGCTAAAACAGGTTATTTTTAAAAAAATTTCTGAAGAACACTGTATTTGGAAATGCACTATTTGAATAAGCACTCTGAAGACTCAAAGCATATCAAGTTTTTCCACCTGATTACAGCCTTATCAACGCCGACATTTCTGAACCACTGATCTCCTTCTTAGCTAGGGCAGGACAAACGCTGAAGACCAAACTTGGATGGGTGGGGAAAGGCAACCTGGGCAAGTGACATCGTGGCCTCTCAGAATCAGTATTCATTAAGCAACTTACTGGACTTTACAGCTTCTACTTACTGGATTCTGATCATCTATACTATGGAGTAGTTCATTTTTTAAATTGATTTTGAATTTTCACCTTGTTAAGACTTAAGAAAAATGCGTAGTTTAGTATATTTTCTCTCATTTTAAAAGAAGGCTTCCAATAAGCTAACAGCTGTGGCTCTGTAGGTTACCTACTCACCCGGAGAGGACTGCCTTCTTACCAGAAAATGAAGAGACACTGGACAGCCTACAGAAAGGGCTGGGAGCAATCAAGCCTTTCGTAATCCATTTGCATGTTAAAAGATAGGAAAATTAAATTGACTCCACATTTAGAGAAGTTTAGAGAAGTCTGACTCCACGTTGAGATTTAGAGAAGAGGAAGGCAATTTTTCTGGGAACAGGAGCTCTGGTGTTGAACGCCACACAGGCGTTGGGTCAGGCAGCGACGCCGCCAGCGCCTGGCCTGGCCTGTCCCACGCTGTCCAGGGCCACGGCCGTCCAGCTCGCCTTGGGAGCTCCTGTTGCCGCTCCTCCCCTGGGCATCTTTCAGGCTCCTACAGCTTTTACATAAACCAGAATAACCAGCTTTGAAAAGCACGCAGCAGTGACCCAGGGTCGCTCTCCAGCCCCCGTGCCGTCACCTCACCTCGCGTAAGCAGCCTGCTGAAGAAGAGCTCGGAGCGTGCCCGCCTCTGACATGTTCTTTGTGTATGAAACATCTTCCCATCACATCACATCACATGTAAGTAGATGGCTAGAAACAGTCAGTTAACTTTCAAATTAAAAAGCAGTGCTACTTTATTCTAACGCCGTTAACACAGTAAGATTCCATCACCCTGGATGTAACTCCAAGTTAGAATAGTGAGTCCCATCTGGGAAAAGAAATAAAGATCTTTACACTGCTATAACAGCACCCATATTCTTGTGTGTAGTAAACTGGTAAACAACCAAAAGCCCACATATCCCCTCCTACCGCTAACCGACATTTATTTCCACACAATTTCCAAATCCTAACCAGCCTCAGGCTTTTGTGATTTTCTGGAAGATGGGCTGCCTCCTCCATGCACCCAAACCTCCCACCCCTCCTCAGAAACCACCTTCGCTCCGGCCACCTCGAGAAGCTTTTCTGCTTGACAGTTCCAGGGTGAAGTTACCAGCTCGGTGGCTGGAGCGGCTCATGCAGGGTTTGATCGGTCCATCGCGTCTGGGGACTGAATAATTCACTCATGCCAAGGACTCATCAAAGCAAACAGGGGTCTGATGCATCGTATCTGACACTGCTCTTAAAGATCTTCTGAGAGCAGGGGAACATTTCCTTGCCATTACCAGACAATGGAAGCAAACCCAGCTGTTAGCTCCTACTGGAATAGAAAAAGTATCGTTCAGTTACATTCCATGTGCTTTTTAACAGTGGAGAAAGTAGGGAAAGGACTGCATGACAAAAACTCCTTGCTGGTCAAGTTCTAGACACGCTGGAGGCGAGTGGGACGACTCCACAGACTGGCTCTCTGGATTGCAATCTGCCTTTTCCAGCCATGTCAGACCTCGACCTCTAATTTTTGTGGCTCTCCCTCCTCCTGGCCTGCCCGATGATCTCCCAGCGCCGTGCAGCAGGCACCGCTTGCTCCCCGCAGCCGCCAGCTCGCCGTACGCCGTGTGCCCTGCCAGCCGCCCAGCCCGAGCTGGGGCACCTCAGGCCAGCTTGGCAACTCACCAGAACCCTTCCCTTCCCTGTCCCCCCAAATCCTCCTGTGCTAAGCACCCTCCTTTGACCACCAGTTCACTGCTTGGATCAGTAAGCCATTAGCGTGACCTAAACCAGCCAGGGTTATTCCCCTACAAACAACTTGTCCAGTATTTCCTCAAGGACTTTGCTCTCTGCCATTTTTCTGCTCCATCTTTTTGACAGCTCTAACTGACACTCCGGAGCGTTACCCATTAAAAACCAGCACACTGAAGTGTGTAATATGTTCATAAAACATAAATATTTGCCAGATCGTCATACAGAAACACTTCATTATCTTTTCCATAGCTGCATAAAATCAAAAACTTGCATCGCAACAGCATGAAACACTTCTGAAAGTGTGAAAATTATTGTTTATTTTCATGTAAACTGGACTATTAAAATATAAATCGTACTGTTTACATTAACTAATCAGGAGAATTTCAGTTGATGCAAGTAGGAAGCGAGAATTATTAACATTTTTTTCTGAATTAGGCCTGTTAACTAATAGCTTTTTTGCCCCTTATCAGCTGCACAAACAACAATGGATTTTAAATCAACTGAGTGACCTGTGAACTTCTCCTAAACGGGGAGGCATATAATTTAAGGCAGCCAAGAAAGTTTCACAGGAGTCAAGAGGGCTCCTCACAAGGGGCACATGTGGAGAGAGTTAAAGCTTCAAACCACTGGTTTTTTTTCCCCCTCTACTCAAGTGTCAGCTGTGATAAGCCAAAATTAACAACCCTACACCACCACTTCAAATGAAGGGGAAAAAAAAATTCTTCTTGCTATTCTAGGTATTTTAAGTTGCATATGAGCATGGTAGCTAAATATAGACAGCGACAACAAGAGACAGCATTGTCCCACGGGGCACACTGGATATTATCTCAGAATTCCCATCTTCCTGGGCTGAGCCCTGGGGGTTGGTTTTGGTTTTTTTGTTATTTTTCTTACTTAGCAAAGTGTGTATTAACCCCTACTTCATTTTAGATGGATCAGTTTAAGAAAAAGTCTAATTTTTTTTTTTTTTTAAAAAGGAAATCCTGATCCCACAAAAGCACCAGAAAGATTTCCAGTCATTTTCCCAGCTCTGCGTCACTGTCCTGCGCGTGGAGGGCAGATGCCTTCTGCTTTCTGACGGACTGTCAGGCTGGTTTTAACGAGGAGGGCACCAACGTGAAGTTCTTACAGCTTACTAAAACAGAAAAGTAAGTGAATAGTTTTAGGTGTACAAGCATCTTCTTCTCCAGGAATCACACACTTCACTTTCACATTTCAATCAGAAGTGTAAGAAATAAAAGCAGTATTTTCAAAACACTTCCTAGGAGCACAACTACATTACCTGGGATGCAGCAGACTCATGTACGCCTTTAATATTGAACACAACCAGACTTTCAAATGGCACGGTTGCTCCTGACTTCTGAAGTATTTAAATACCGTTGAGTGAAGCGTACATTTTTGCTTAATGTACCTAATGCACTTCGAACACTGACAGCATTTCATTTCTAAGCCGGCTTCTATATAAAGTTTAATTTTTAAAGCCGTCTATAAATTATCAATGACATCTGTTCTGAAAAATGTCAATTCCTATCCTTAGGTTGGCAGAATCCATCTATTTTGTGTCACATCCTCTTCATATTCAAGCAATTGGTTTTCAAGGGAGATGTTGCTTTGCTAGGAGTTCATTGTTTAGACATTCTAATGCAGCGGTGACAATAAGCAAGCACAACTATTTCTGGACTATATCCCCTGGCTCTAACGACAAACAATTCGATAAGTGACAGGCCCAGACACCCCATAAATACCAGCGCATACGGCACCCCTTCCAAGTCACACAAACCGGCAGCGCATGATGGCACGGGCGAGCAGCAGCTGCAGATCGCATCTTGCAGAAGCTGCGTAATCTTATGATCAATGAAGTGTGGTGGCACTCATCATCACTAATGCTTGCAACTCAGATATTCATTTATTGTGACAAAATACAAACACGGGCTTGTCACCACATTCCCATTCCATCAGCCAAAATTGGATTTTGGTTATTCTGCCCTGTTTATCTAATTTTACCATACAGTCACAATTTAGCATGTCATCCCTTAATTTCTTCAGCTGCTGTGCACTAACATTGCTGCTGTTAAAATGCAACCAGGATTGGTTTTTATGCCCTTAAGATGTTACAGAATGAGGGATCAAAATAATTTTCAAATGTCAATGGTAATCTTCCAGGCCCTGTACAATACACACTACTTTCACTTTTTAAAGACTACATAGATTTAAAACACCTCATCTTTGCTTTCAGGTCTAACACACAGGGCTCTCTGCCTCTGCTCATTCTCTAACCAGCACGTTACCGAGCTCACATCTATACACAGGCATCCTCTAAATTCAAAGCCAGGTTTCAAGAAAGTTTAATCTTGAAGAAAGAATTGCAACAAGTGCTCTGGTTGTCTATGAACATATCATAAACTGTCACCAAGCCGTCTTACACGATTTGTCACCCAGCCGTGACACAGACACTGCCTGCCTCAGCTCCTGTAATTGTGGAGCACTGGCTCCTGGATGCTGAAATCCTGCTTTCTGGTCATGGCAAACATAAATCAAAGAAAAAAATCTGCTCTATTAAATCTATTTGCTCTGGGAGAACAGGGATTTATCATCCTCTAAAACAAGTGGTCAATAAGACTCAGAAGTGCTTAGTACAGATCTTGATGAATCGTGATGCCACAGGTGACGCTGTAATTGTATTTGAAAGGAATCCACGAGCAGAAAGGTGAATGCTCTATTTATTTCAGCGTATAGACAGGCTGTGCATTAAATGCATCGCAAACAGTCGGATTTCCCTCTGCATCCCCTCAGGGAGCATCCTTAACAGATTGTCCCAAGAGGCAAAAGCACTAAGACAGCAGCTAGGGCCGCTTTAACAAGTCCATCTAAAATGGATATTTCTTATTCAGCCAGCACAGAAGATACGGCTTCTAGTTGTTTTTCAAACCTTGAGCAAGTGAAAAAAAAAAAAAAAAAGTTGCAGCAGCAAGACCAGGTCAAGCCTAGGGGCCCTGCAGGGAACCCACGGAGGCTGAAGAGAATTCACTGGTGAACACCATTTGCTGACTGGGACCCAGTCCTTGCCTCCAGTCAGATGACGATTCCCAGCACAAAAGGGAGCTTGATTTCTCACCCAAGATAGGAATTTGGTCCCAAAGGACAGAAAGGAGGCTTAAATAGCACAAGCATGTAATTAATAAGGAAACAAATACAGGTCTGTTGCAATGGCAACTTTGGGAATTATTACATTAACCACAAACTAATCCCTTTTTCCCCATTTTTGAACAGAGGAATTCAATTCTGCTGCTTTACACGTTTGAATTTTCTTTCAACAACTTACACTTCGGTAGAAATCAACATCCTTCCACAACGCGATGGCCAGTTCTAGTGCAGCGCACAAAATACTTCCACAGTGATAAAAATGTCTATCCTCCACGGCTTCCAGCCAGCTCGAATCTGAACTTGGATGGCAAAGCTGCATCTGGTTTCACTTTTCAATAACAAAACAAAAATCACAGGCATCATTCATTATCTATGAGGTCCAACACGAAGGCTTTCAAATACACTTTAAGAACTAATTAAATGCTTATTTAAAACTGAGCTAAATGTAAACACTCAGCTGAAACTGAACTGATTAACTCGCGACATTTTGAGCCTGATTATCTTTGTGAAGAATGAGCTTTTGGCACCCGGACGTTTGTACTGGAGGATCAATTTCCTGTTCAAATCAGGCCTGCGAAGGAAATCTTCCACACATTTGATTCGACTGATGTTTAAAGTGTCCGCTCAGCCTTGGACACAGGACTAGACAAAGATAATGTTTTGAATTTAGGGGCTAAACTGTATCAGTTTTCCCATTAGATTCCAGGCCAAAACTGAAGGATGCTGAAGGCAGTCTGGCCAAGTTGTGAATAATCAGAGCTCTGCCTTTCAACCCAGGGCTTAGAGCTACAGAAGCTCCTCATGTGCGTTCCATAACGCCTCATTTTGCTTTAAATTTTCCTAACACGACAACACACACGTGTGAGAGAGACTCATCTTCTGCATTTGATACAGCTAAGGAGGGAAATGAGATTCATAAGCTGCAGCCTTCATTCAGTTCCAAAATATTATCCCAGTAGCTAAGAAAAGACATAATTTGCTGCTACTATTGTTCCTTTTGATGGTTCCTTACTACAGCCAGCCTTCCTCGCATCTTTGAAGTTAGGAATTTGGGTTTTTTTAAGTCGAATAACAATCTTTATATACTGTTTATTTCTGTGCTTCTTTCACTCAAAGGTATAAAGCAAATTCCTAATTTTATACACTTGTATTACAGTAACACAAACAAAAATCCAGACGAGACTCAAGCTCCCTCCGTGCCGGCCTCTGCCCCAGTAAGGATGCAGTCTTGGACCAGACTGGACAGAAGAGAACAGAGAAACGCAGGCTGACGGGGAGGCACTAACCAAATAGCATTCAAAGAGAAAATAGGAGAGGCGGCTGCTGCTTACAAGAGCCAGGAGACGTTTTTACACAGCATACTTCACTAGGAACATCATAGGATTTAAAAAAGAAAAAAAAAGTCCACTGCTTGCACTTCAATATATATCCAATTTCAGTCTATAGCGGAAGAGGCAGCACAACCAAAATCAAAAGCATTCTTGACAGAGACTGCTGCTCTTTTATTGTGATGGTTACAAGTCACATTAGTATAAATTTGTGAAGGGTTTTAAGGCATTTTCATTTGAGCTTAATTAATTTTCATAGGAGTTTGAGCTTAATTAATTTTCATAGACGTTTGAGCTTAATTAATTTTCATAGAACTTTGTCAATTTTCTCATTTGTTGTTGAAATCGCAACATGAGTTTTCCATATGCGCGGCAAATATAATAATATCAGCTCACAAAGTCATTTTTGGACTTGTTTTTGTATTTCACAACCAAAAATACTTCCAATGTAAACTGTTAACTGAAGCTCTGACAAGTTTTATTATAAATATTCCTAGCTTTAAAGAGAAATATGAATAAATTCACTTAGTGTATGTTCAATACACAGTTTAGGTCTGACAGCTTCAGATTATGCCTCATTTATATAGAGCAGCCATCAAACTCGTTAATATGTGAAGGAACCAAAGGAGCAGAGGACCGTGAATCAAACAGCACGAGCAGAGTTCTCCGGTACCATGAATAGCTTATGAGGATTTATGTAAGGTGATCGTTTTCATGGTCCCCGGGCCAGGGTTTCTAAAACAGACGAACAAGCAGGGAGAAGCTCCGCGCAGCACGTCCTGCGGAGGCTGGGGCGGCGGCATCGGCAGGCGCCGCAGAGCCAGCGGGGCGCAGAGCGCTGGGATCCTCACCGAGCCCGCGGTTCGCGCCGCGCGCAGAGCGCCGCTGCGTTAAGTCGAGGGGGGAGCATTTAATCTGCCCAGAATTCATCCCGCGTGGTAAAAGCAATAGGGCCCCTTCTGCTCAGCCAAGGTGAGGGATTTGACAAGACAGGTAAGCTGGTTCAAAACTTTTCTCCTCTTGGATTTCGTACTGCCAGACGTTTGCAGTGCGAGTGCAACGGCTCAGTAATTTAAGAAGCGTTCTTGCAGAGGAAAATCAAATCTCACTGCGAAGCAGAGTCTCTTTAAGATTCCTTTAATCTTCTGACAACACAAGCTGTGCACACACAATCACTGCAGATGATAATCTGCTGTACGTAACACTAAGTCTACTATTATTCATTTGTTAAAAAGTGCTAGAATAATGTTTTGTGCACACATGTACTAAAAGACAAGTGGATTAGGAGATGGAAATTCAGGGTACTTCTTCCTGACGACATACGGCTGCCTAATACCCCACTCATTACGCAGAAATGCGCGGCTCCACACGCTGTGTTCAGTTGTCCCTGGATGAGGGCTCTGCCAACACCGGTTTCTCCAGCAAGAGCCAGAGGCCCCCACACCTCAGACTTTTGGGGGAAGGATAACCCGCAAATCAAAGACGTGTTCACTTGTTACTGGCTGTGCATTTTCCTAAGTAAGTAAATCACCACCAGATGTAACTATTAGGAACAAAGGGAGTGTTGACTTATTTGGCAACTCTTCTGTTTCTGAAATAAAAATAACTGGTTACTGCTGTCCAACACATGCCACAAACAACTTAAAGTGATCAAATTTTATCTTTAAGAGCTATGGAGTGGTTTTGAACCAGGAGACAGAGTATTAAGAAATCTCTTATCAATATTCTCCATCCAACTGTTTCTTAAGGGCTGCTATACCCACCGCTGTCCAAGTAGCCAGGAAGCACTTAACTTAAAATGTTCCTGTTCGTCCAGAGACCTTCCAAACGATTAGATGGAGCAAAGAAAAACATCACTAGGAACTAGAACTGTATTGCTGCTTGCAGTTTTCTGTTCACACACACCGCTGCCAGGAGAGCAGCCCGATCCACTGCGCAGTTTGAGCTCAGGAGCCCATCCAGGCACAAGATCTCCATCAGGGACAGAACGTTTCAGGCTGAGGGTGCACGCGCCATCGAGCTGATCTGCGCACGCGCGGCTGGGCTTTGCCTGGGATTTCCTGTTCAAAGCAGGGCACCAGACAGCCAGGGATCCTGGGCAAAGGGCCAGCCTTCTCCGGTTCTGCCTGGACAAAATTTCCAGGCCAAAAGGAGGAAGAAACAAAAAAACAAACAAACAAAAAAAAAAAAAGTGGGAGAGTATGGTTGGAGAATACCAGGCTTATTTTAGCACCTCACATTACTGAAAATATCTGTTTCATTTTTCATGTCATTTATGTGAATTCCAAGGAACCAAAGCTGTAGTTAAAGACAATGCACACACAAGTGCAAGTTTCTTTTGTTTCATCTGCAGGTACAGATCTCCTGATCCTCCCTCTACCTCCTCTCTCATTTTTCCCTCATCTGGAAGTGAAACCTAGCTGTGTTAGCACAATACTCCTCAGGGCAAGAGCTAGTAAATAAAGTTCATTAATGTCCCTCAGCCCCAATTTCGAAATGCTACAGCCTCTCGTTCACCTGCGAGTTGATCCCACTTCTACAGCTCCTTATGTAAAAAGCTGCACCTAACCACTCGTTTGTACTGGAAAATTAATGACAAACACGTCTTGTATCGTTTCATCAAGTGATACTTAGAAACTACTGGTAAAAAAACTGCTTCTAAATTATTCTGTCTGTAACTTTCTCATTACACAAGCTTTACAAAGCTGGTCCCAGCAAGCTCTCTTTTAAATTATAACCCACGCTACAGTTACCCGAGATAGGATTTCTGTTGCGTTTTCCTGCTTAAGCTCCGTATTGCGAACTGCTAGGAACTGGTTCCAGGTAACTTATTAAACAGCATAGCTGATATATGTGAAATGGCTTTCCCAACCATCTTAACCTTTTCCGACCCTTGCTGTCCTTGTCACTGGCCAGGCTCAGCTCCAGAGCTGGACTCCGGGTGTTCGTAGTGCTTTATCTCCATCAACCACAGCGCAGAGCCAGACAAACTGCAGTAAAGTGCCATTTCCTGACATTAAGCCAAAAGGGGAAACCAGTAAAGGGCAGGATTCCTGATGCATTTCTTCACTATTTTGAATACAAGCCATTAGCAGAACAACCAGAAAAATTAGGGTAAGTAGCACTTACTTAACCAAGTCTGGTTCTTAACATGGTATTTCATGCCGGCAACTTCACTGCTTTATAAAAATTACGGTTTACTGTTGGTTTACATTGAGGTACGTGATAACCATGTTCAGATCCAAATCTTGCAGTCTTAGGACACTGAGGTTTAGTAAGTAGCGAGCTCACAAGCAGAAAAGGATTTTGAAAGCAGTTTCATCGATTCTTAGAGTTCTGAAAATTCATACTGAAAATTTAATCCTATGATCTACACAACTCAACTTTGAACAATTAATGTCTCTTACACAACAACTGCTGTTTTCAAGTTGAAGCCTGTGTATTTTAAATGCATATCGATAACGTGATTTATCACAGAAGTATTTCTGAAAAGCAAAATATCCATTTCACCCACAGCAGCAGCACAGCAGCACTTTGGAGGCCAGCACCGGCGTCACGCTCACAAGCTGTGGAGGAGCACAGACCTCGTTGTGATCCCTCCCTTTGCTTGAAACCCTTTCACCCTCCTGTTTTCTTCTTCCTTCTGCTTTTAAATGGAGCTTAAAGGGACCCTTAATCCAAATACTACATGTAAACCTTAGTAGAGAACATTTAGAAGTTATAATTACTAACCGTTTCCCTAGATAATTAGCTTATAAAAAGTGTTTTTAATGTGGATTGCCAAACTCTCTACTAATCATCTCACACCACTTCCCCACAGTAACAATTATTGAAGAACAGATTAAAAATGCATACACAAAAGTATTTAGTGCTCCTTTTCTTTAGACCAAGCGTCAATACAACCTCGACATACTGTAAACTGGACGTGTTCAGAAATTCAGTACAAAGCTACCACACAGAAACCGCTGGGCCTGGGCTCAAGTTGCCTGCTTAACTTCAAACTCACTTGTTCCTTTCCCCACCACTACCACTCTTTCTTAGTTTTCCAGAAGTTCCCTCTCCAACAGCATCATAAAAGGAAGCCCAGCCTGCCAGAGCGCACTGAAACGCAGGAGACTCAGCGTGCGTCTTCGAGCCGGTGAACAGCCAAGAACTTCTGTGTTTATACTCCTTTGTGGTTCATACCAAGTTTCAATGGAGCTATTTCAGCGGCAGCTTTCGTATCTCGGTCGCATCTGAAGAAACAGGTCGTGTTTCCTACGCCGTTTACTGTGTCTCGCGAAGAGCCAGGAAGCCCTTTCGCAGAGACGCTCCTCCACGCTCGCTGCCTTTTGCTTCCGTCTGACGCAGGGGCTGCGCGGCGCTGGAGGTGAAAGGATCTGAAAGGCGGCTCTATACAGTATACACACAGCAATTTGTTACTGTGAAAAACCATCTGTTTCTCAGTATTACAATCCTCAGAGGGGAAATTATAGCTAGCGTTCAACATAAAACATCAATTTAAACCATCAACTATTCATAATTTCAATTCTTTATTGGAAACCAAGGACATAAATGTCAGGGAATAAAGCAATATTTCTTTTATTAACTGTTCCATTCATCTGGCTATTAAATAAAACCAGGACCTTAATAAATAGCATTAGCCTTTGTACTGACAGCCACCCCAACTAGCACCATAATTCTAAATAAAATGCATTGTATTTCTAGTACTTTTTGGTTTTAAAATAAAAATCAGGATTAAAAGCATTTAAAACCATATGTATAGAATATTTTTGCAGTGTCGATGCTTCTGTAGAGTTCAATGTGTAAAGAAACAACACTGACCAAATAAATCCCCCTCTATTTATATGGAAGCTCCAGTCAACCAACTACCTCCCGATAATATCCTACCGACATTAATATTAGTAAAGGACAGAAGGGATTCCAGCACTGACGCTGCTTGCCTGTTGCCAAATGGAATTATTCTTTTAATCCCCTGCTCCCAAATACGATGCTTGCTACAAAAAAAAAAAAAATAGTAACAACAGTAGTAATATTAAAGCAGTGTGTGAATGGAGAGTGGGAGAGAGGAAGAACGGCAGAGACGGGGAGTTGTTCTTTCTACAGCGTGTCATCACCCAGTACTAATGGCAAACAGTCTGTATTTATGTTGACAGTTACAGACTATTTCTGCAATTTGGTATTTAAGAATTACACACCAAAAAAATGAAGTCCAACAGACTGGGACAGCTAATGTGGAGATCTGTTTGTAATTCTTGTGTGAGAAATCAAGGCAGATCTCCATGTTCTGTGAGCAAGGACTGCATTGAGAACTGCAAAATTTAACTTTGTCTGATTAAACAAGATTACTTGGGAGTTTCCCCACATCTTCGGGGAAAAGCAGCATTCTGTAAGAGATGGGAAGTCCTAAGAAGTCCACAGATTCATTATTAATGTTCACATAATTGTCCATTATTCCCCCTTAAGAATGGCTCCCCTGCTCTTAGCACTGCCAGCATGGGGTACTCAAGAACACCATTACAGGGGAAAGGAAGCACCGCTGTAATCAAAACAATGATTACTATCGCGTTCATTTAAATGCAGAGTGAGAAATGAATACAAAAATATTCACTTCAAAGTGAAAGGTAAGAAATTAACTTTTTCCCCATGGACATCCAAAACCTAACCTCAAAACCAGGAATTACTTGTAAATTTTTTCCATCCCTTTGGAGCACACATTAGTTTCTCCTCCTGTATTTAAATGAACGTGATGGTAATCATTGTTTTGATTACAACTGTGTTTCCTTCCACTGAAAATGGTGTTCTGAAGGACCCCATGCTGGCAATTGTAAGAGCAGGAGAGCTGTTCTTAAGAAGTAGTAATGGACAATTATGCAAGCGTGAATCCGTGGACTCTATAGGGCTGCTCATCTCCTTAATGCAACATTTCCCTACAACTCCTTACAGCCCCACGTACAATAAAAACCATCATGCCAACATTAAGAAAAAAACCAGCATGATTAAAATACAGTTGCCATGGTGGTTAACATAAAAACATCTTTCTCCTTCTTGTAAGGTTTATTGATGAAGATGGAACCAGGTGTGTGAAGTCAAAATTGGGGCATAACAACTAAGGTTATACACAGTTTCCATGTCTCCTGATAAACATCCAAATTCACCTCGGACGCTAATTTCAGCATATAGTCTTCAGTCATTTCTGCCAGCCCTAAGTTGCCATCTCATCTCATCCTTTTTCTGCCTCCTGGCAAATGGGCACCACCTCCTCCTCCTGCTTTCAGTCTTAAGTACCCCCTTCTATCCTGGCCTGAGGTCTGTCCCAGTGCACTGCACCTGAGCACCAGTAAGCAGGAGCTGAGCCTTCCTCACACACAGAGAGCCATCTTCAAATACCTGCCTCTCGTTGTTCAGCATAGATTTTCAGCAATACTCTGGTTTGCGGTTGATGGCCGGACTCATACTCTGGTTTTTCATCAACCCCATCTGCCTTCCAAAACAACTGTGTAGCACCAGCGGCAGAAGATAACACGTTTACCTCCATTCTCTACTACATTCCTAAACGGTCAGAAACTGGGCTATTGAGGGAAAGTAACAATTATGCTCAGGCTCCTTAATGAATGTTAAGCATGTGCATCAGCCATGGGACTGAACCAGAGTGTTAGAATCCAAGAAATTGCCATGGTACTATCACAGGGAGAAATAACAGCTATGCACTGCTTGAGAGCTGGGATTTTCTTCTCCTGGCTTTGAGATATCTGATACCGTTTATCAAATTTCCTACGAAGGTGCCTCCTAACAGCACCGTTGCTGTAAGCATCGAGCAGCAAATGATATTTCAGGAATTGTCAGCATGTCTAGTTAACCAAGTTTAATAAGACAATTTCCTTACAGTATCTATTGCTAGCATTCCCCAGAAAGTTATCAATTCTGCCCTCCCACCTCTTGTCTTCATCAATTACGATCAACGAGCTTCTCAATAAATGCATATACATGCAGGCTCCAACTAGGTCTCCAATACGTACAGTCAGTATGCATTTACGTCAGTGGATTCGGTAAATTCAATCACAGTGTCAGGAGAACCACCGCAGACTTGACTCTGCACATTTTGAAGGAGTAAAAATCAGGGCAATCAACTTCTGTCACACCTTGTTACTGCTGCTTTCAGGTCTCCCAGCACGTACTTGAGCGTAACGCTGAACGGAGAGCGCCCAGGGATTCTGCCCAAAGAGGAGGACGCCTTGTGTAAAATGCACAACGAGATGGAGAAATGGGGCCAAAAAAGGGGAAGGACTGTTTCAGACATCAAGGTTTCAATACATTTACTCCAAGATTCAGATACCTGTAGGAGACAACTTCACCAAAATCCTCCGGTCACAACCAAAAGCAGAAAACAAATACAGCAGCTTTTACAGCGGAAACCTGTTCTCAGCTGCAGATGAGGGAGATGAGTGGTACAGGAGAGGGCTGGGAGAGACGTGCACAATTCCAGACAACAGAGTAACAACAAATGTAATTGGTAGATAAGTGAGAGAAGACACAAAGCTAAGGGGAAAAGAAGTTAAGAAGAGCTTGGCAGAATCTTAAAAAACCGCAGTTCAGGACCCAGGTCCAAATCCGCCCCTGAAGAGGAGGAGCAGCATGAAAAGGGCCCAATGGCTGAAGCACAAGCTCTTCACTGACCTCAAATGAAAGAAGAAAGCCTGAGGGATGAAAAACTTGAGTGAGATTGCCAAAGAAAAGTATAAACGTACAGCATAAACATTTAGAAATAAAATCAGAAATGTTCCAACACAGAATAGGAGAAAACTAGCAAGAAATCCAATAAGCAGCAAGAAATACATTTTATAAATAAGGGACGAGTGGAATGACAGCCAAAGGGACTGTTGGCTTACCAAACAGTGGAAAAAGGACATCAAGAGCACAAGGGATGCCTTTTTACATCAGCTTTTACTAGAAGACCTGCCAGTAGATGGTTAACATGAGCAGAAAAGAGGGGAGGTTTTAAAACTTTATCTGGAACAGATTACAACGATGTCAACTAAAGGGTTTAGGTATTTTCAAACTGGCTTGGCTTCATAAAGTTTGTTGTTACGTATGCTAAAAACTGACAAATAATTTAAGACATTAGCTGTTACCTTAAAAAGGATGTAGAAAGGCCAAATCTACAGCACATTTTTGAAGTGGTAGAAAAAGGAACAGACGATAGGGAGGCTGGACACCTTATCAGCAAACAAGAAAACTCTAAAACAAATAACCACCTGCATGTAAGTGCCTAGAAGAAAACCGATAGCCAGCTGAAATTGTCCCAAAAAAAAAAAAAAAAGTCTTGTTAGAGCAACCTGATTTCCTTTTTTGACATGCTAAGGAGCTTAAAGGACTGAGCAAAAGGCAGGAAAAGCCACAATTTGAACTAAGGAAGGCTTCAACAAAGTCTGGCTTAGCACACTCTTAAGCTAGCTAAGGAAATCTAGGTTAGACAGCAAGATGGGCTGGGAGCTGGATCCACAAAGCAGCATCCAGAGAGAAGTTATCAGCAGCTGCTTATTAAACTACAGGGTGTTTGGAGAGAGGTTCCACCAGTGCCTGACCTGGATCTGGCCCTACTCAACAGGCACCAATAACCTTGTGACAGGTAGAGGATAAATTTATTTAATCTGCAAAGAATAGGAACGTGGTGTGAACAGAAACAATGACAGATGATAGGATTACCATTCAAACTGAAAAAAATTAACTGGGAAAAAACCCAACCAAAAAAACCCCCTAAATCCCAAGATTCAACAGAAATATGTTTAATGTAAAAGACTACATTTGCACAGGAACAACTGGGTACTCAGCAGTTCTGAAGAAAAAAAAACCAAACAAAAAACAAAAAACAACCACTATGGATAATACTGGATCGTAAGTTGAATATGACTCAACAGTGCCCTTCTGCTTCAAAGGAGGGAGGTATCGTACTGAGAAGAGCAATCTCATACCAATGCCAATAAGATGTGAAATAATTCTTCTGCTCTAGTCAGTGCTGGACAAAGTACTCCAGCTGAGGCTCACTGGCTGCGGGTACTGCATTTCAAAAATGATATCGCTCAATTTGAGACTATCCAAAGCACTGGAAATGATCAGAAGGGCAGGAAACATCACCTGCAGGAAAGATAAGATGTAAGGGCAGCTCAGCCCGTTCAGGAATCACGCCTCTACGAAACCAGTGTCCCTGCTAAGGCGTAAGCACAAGCCAGGCGAGGAAGCGACACGGCAGTTCTGCGATGAGGAGGAACTGGAAAAAGAAGCATGGAGCACTTCAAGGTAATTGCTGCATAAAAGGAATAAAATAATTCCTGGTTTAGGAAAGAGAAGATGATGGGGAGGGTGGTATTTCAAAACGTAAAACATTGCTACAAAGAGGCAGGTGGTAATCTGTTCTCCATGGTGTGGACAGAATGTGGAGAAACTAAAAGTACAGCATAGTTAAGGCTAAACATCCCGGCTCTTCTGTACTGGAAAAGACCCAAAAGCATTGGAAACAACTGTCTGTGACCTTCCATCAACACAAGAGAATTAAAAGGAGGTTAAACAGACATCTATCGGGTATAGCTGAGCTTGACTCGGGGCCGCTGATGGACCAAATAACACCCTGAGCTTCTGTCCAGTCCAGCTTCTCTTTAAAAAATAAACCACTAGGTAAGTCTCCTTTTAACACGTAGGGTTAATTCAAAGAGCTGATTCCCCCTCTGCTCCATACCAAAGCCACATGCTCTGTGTACACCTAACATCCCCAAGGAGATCATCCCATATTAACACCAAAACAGCAACCCAAAACTTGTAGAGAAGAGACGAACTTTTTAGGCACTCTGCTCATAAGCTTTGCAGAGAAGTCCAACAGAAGTACAAATCTAACTTTCCTCTTTCCACAGAAACTGCAATCTTTAAATACTCAGAAGTATGGAACCACGGCCTGTTTTCTCTACTTGATTACTCCTGACTCACTATATTGGTGTTTCCAATTTCCACCGCTAAAATGGAAGTTAATTCCTCGAGTGCAATATGAAGCCCATTTGTTTTCTCCCAAATGCTCCTTTTTAAACCATATCACACTGCTTGGAGGAAGGCTCCGTATCCTAAAATTCATCACCGCGATAACAGGGTTGCAGTTTCTCATGCCTTGCTCAAACGGGAACGACTTCTTTCTTTAACTGGAAGAAAAATGAATGTATTTGTTTTGAAAGCATTAACGTTTTCAATCTGGCAGGAAAAACTCCCTGAACCTATTTGCTCTCAGCTAAGCAACAGATAATTTGAGCCTGAACCTGGGAAGATGCAGGGGAAGAATATGCACTCTTGGCAGGAAGCAAGATCATTAAGGAGTGGGAAGCTTCATGCTTCTTGGATACCTTGTACCTTTTACATTTAATAAACATGAAGTAAAGTCGAAACTATTGCTTCAGTCATATAAGAAGAAAATCAAGACTAATAGCATAATTTTTAGACAGGCGCACTTCTAGAATATTCCATTCAGGGTTAGAAGAAAGTTTCTTTAAAAAAAAAAATAATAATATATATATATATAAGGTCTATTTTAAAGGTGGAGTTGGTGGGGTTTTTTTTAATATTGGGGGGTGGGGGAAGAAATCTTATACAGAACAGAAAACATGGTTTTCCGCTCCAACACGGGTAATACATTTCCTCCTAGAGTTTGTGGGCATCCTAGCAGCAAGAATCTCATTTTCCTTTGCTTCTAATCTAGACCTTTCCAGTAAGCGTTCATATCTCCTGGGACCAGCATTAGGAACAACAATATTTGCACAAAGGTCTCCTTTGGTCACTTTTGTTTTCATTAGCACAATCTGATCTTAAGCTGGATGGTCACATTTACCTTGTGTCACGCTTTGGGTGCCAAGCTATGAACTCCGACTGTAGGTGACTGTCATCAGGTGGATGGAAGATTGAATAATTCCAGAGACAACTGAAGCGAAGCTTTTAGAGAAACAACATGTTTAGCACTAAAACGCATTTCAACATTATTTTATTGCACAATTGAAAAGGCTTTGAAAAGCTAAACAAGAAGCTGACTCATGCACCTGTATAATAAGAAGCAGAATCTCTTGTTTGATTTCTACATTTTGAGCCAAAGCATACGCAGCCGTAAAAACAATGCAATTCCTTGCAACAGCCTCATAATGAATCTGGGACTGTGTTTCGTTCTTACTTTGAAAAGCTGCTTTCACAACAAAGTATTTAGGATTCTGGCACGGAACTCGCTCCAAACTATAAAATTCTGAGCGTGACTTAACATGAAAATCTGAGGACATCGGACCTTTTGGAGGCTTCCTACACGAAGCTATAATTTCCTGCTAGCTTCTTACTTGTAGGAAAAAGAAACAGAGGCTGTGATATTTATTACTGCTCTAGTTAAGCTGTCCATTGTGTAGCATCTCTTCTCAAAAAGAGGAATGGCCACATTACTGGTGTGTATATTAATTGCCTCCACTTCCCCTTCCTCTCTCCCCTGCTGCTGGTTATTGTCATTACTGACTGAGATAATACATGATGGCATTTTCAGGAACACAAAAGTATTTATAAAATCTGCCCTAATTACAGTGTCCCAGAACTACCTGCTTTCCCTCCTTTCTCCCAAGACCTCCTGCTAATTGGGTTTTCTGCATTTCCAGGACCCTATGTAGCACCTTGGTGGTACTGCTGACGCTGCTGTGGGGAAAACTAATTTACCAGCTTTTGCCTTTTAAGAAAAAATAAAAAAGATATCCACGATGCTTTTAAATGCCAAAATATAAAAAACTGCTTTGTCATCCTAAAATTAGCACAAGATACACAGTTTGTTGTTATTAAGCAGGAAAGAATACATACCTACAAACTAACCAGTAGGTTAAAAGACATGAATTTGAAGGTTTTACTAGCATACTAGCTTTGATCCTCAAGAACAAAAAACTGTTTTACAGAAAATTAATGTATGCATTTTCCATCTATGTAGAGAAACACTTTACTTGCCAGGATAACACAACATGTTTAACTGCATACTGCAACGTGAACAGTTTGGGACCATGTAAAAGGCAACGTGCAAAAACTCTTTTGAGCAACGAGTGAGTTACCAAGGAGAGACAGTGACTCATCCACTTGGAAGATTCAAAGCAAGACTCTAGAAGGCAAAAACTCAAAAAACAACCCCACAACAAACTACATCTAATGCAGCATCTCTTCTACAGCTTTAGATGTAATCCAGCCCCAGCATCATCTACTCACAGACAGCACTGAAAACTTGCCTGACTACAAGAGATCAGGACGTCTATTGTAGATCTTTCACATAAAACAAACTCTACTAAATCAGTAACTACTGCTGACATAAGGAGTCTATCCCCTAAATCAGAAAAAAATGCTTCCTTTGAATCGCACACATTCTGTGGGGCTCCTTGAAAGCAATTAAACCTACCCTAATTTAGGAACGACACACGATGGGATTGTAAAATGATGTTTCGTTTGGTGCTTCAAAAGTAGAATATAGACATCATTTCTAAAAGGAGAGAAACTATTAATGAAATGAGTTGCGAGTGCTTTTTAAACTTTCATTCTGTCACTTATCAGTTACAAGAATAAGTTAAATCAGAAGCACGGTTACTGCTTCAGGGAAACCCCTACTCAGAAAGGAAGTTATTTCAGTGTATGGGGTGCAGAGAAAAACCTCACGTGACGACGACAACCCCAGGCAACACCCACAACCCCCTCTGTCCCAGTCCAGCTTCGTATGAAGACTACTATTACCACTCTAATTTCAAAATGAAAAGTAATATATTAATCTTCTCATATGCATGTGGCAGAACCTGGGAGACACTGAGGAATCACCGATGAACAGAAGTGCTCTATAAATATCAAATATGTAGCTGACATCTCCCTGACCCGATCATGGCAAGGTACCGAGCAAAAAGTCTGTTCTTCAGCTGCATCTAAGCAGTTCTCCATCATCCTTTCTGGTACAGAAAGAATAAGTTTTCATCATCACTGAAAATCATCAGAAATCTGCTTGATGACCCTTAGATTTTGATTACAGCAGCCCTTTTGTAATTATAGATGCATTTATATCGGAGTATTTAAAACGCTGATGAACAGCAGTTAACAATGAAACCACTATGGTTGTCTATGCAGGTAACCAGACTTAACCTTTTTTTACTACTTTTTTTTTTTTTTTTAAACTTTCAGAGGTTTTTGGGTTGTTGTGTTTTGGGGGTGGTTTTTTTTGTTGTGTTTTTTTTTGTTTTGTTTTGTTTTGTTTTTAACCCTATCACTAGATATAGTTTCTTCTCTAAGCTACATAATGTCACAAAATTTCCTGAATGGCATATTTCAACATCTGATAACAGAAAAGTACTTTATAAAACAGAACTAAAAAAGATACCAGAGAAAGAATTAATCTCATTAAAAGATCTTAGAAATGAGGCCCCTTGCAGACGGAAGCGAAGGAAGTGATGTTTGAACACAGGTTTCTTCAATAGTAACAAATAATATACAACTAATTAAGATTTTGGTGTTTATTGCTGCATGTCAGTATGCTAAGTGCTGCCAGGATCACCAAAAGGCCGTTTTCCACAAATGAAACATGTTTTTAAGTGAGTCTCGCTGTCACTGCTAAAAAAAAAAACAAAAAACCAAACCAACAAACAAAAAAAACCCTAGTTGGCACAAGGACAGATTACATAGAATTAGGAAAACTCCTACAAATTTTCACTGACAAAGAAACATGATTTTAATAAAAAGGGGATTTGCTTGATAAATTGTCCTTTTATCAGCAGTAAAAGCACTATAATTTTAAGATGTTGCTCAATCATTTTAAGATTTTAGAAAACTGTTTGAAAGCACTCCCTAATAAAAATATAACCGATAATAGAAGGATGCTGTAGCAACTAAAAGGATATTAAAATTGTGCTTCTTTTGTTAGTTCTGCGTTACGGAACAATGGCAGGATTAGCAGGAAACTATTACGAAATTAATCTGATTAATGCCTTATAAATAATGAAGCTATACTTAAAAGGGTCCACAAGCTCCACCATGTCAGAACATGGATCTAATACATGATGCAAGACTAAAAAGGAGGGTATTTTCCCTACTAATTAAGTAGCAAAAAATGAATCCTCCCAAAAATCAAGTAAGAACAAACAGAGAAGGAAAAAAGTAGTACAACTTGTAAAAACACAATAAAATTAACTGCAGTGAACTCCACCCTCTTTATAATCAGTTTCAGAGGAAAGAGCAACACTTTATTCCTGCCATGTTGCACATTACACCAACTCCTCCACAAACAAATACCTCTTCCGTACAATTTTCTGTTAGCTGGATGTGAAACCCTTCTCAACAGAGCACCAGCCGGTGGCCCGGCGGGGAGAAGGGCAGTCCCTCCGAAGGGACCACCCCAGCCTTCATCCAGCTCTGGTCTTGCTAAAATACGTCTACAACCAGTGATCACAGCAATCTTTCCAACTCCAGATTAAAGGAGCTGGGATAAAGTTGACAGACCAGCACCCAGTCTTAATGCTGGTCCCAGTACTGACCGAGTCTTGGTGGTGTTTTTCTGGCAATTTGGCTTTGTCTGTGAAAAATCTACTTTCAGTCTGAAAAAAAAAAACACCACCCTTTCCTTTTCTAAAGAGTAAAGTAAGATTTGTTGTGGACAGTAAAATATGTGCTGCCTGCTCACAGGGAAAGCTGCATTACTTACTACCAAAAATATCTTTTGCAATGCAAACGTTTTTCAGGATCCTGAAAAATAAGACTGATTTTAATGACAGTCATAATAAATCACAACTGCCCAAGCCCACTTTCTGAATAAACCACAATCAAGGAAGAAAAAACAACTTAACAGTTCCCCCCATCAAACCGCTTTGTGAGCAGAAGCTGGATTACTAACGCCACCGCAATACCCTCTGCAGCCCCTCTCCCTTCCCACCCACCACCCAGCCACCAGTAACGACCATCCGGAAACGGCCACGCAGGGCCCGGGCCTCACGGAGACCTGGCTACCACGCTCTTCACTTCCGAAACAAGAAGATTAAATCAAGCTGTTCTTACATACAGACACTGCACACCTACAAAGCAGTGGATCTGTGCACCGGGGTTGATATTGACCGCGTATTTCTAAATTCTGCTGGCTCACAACTGATCGGCGTTCTGTGAACACCCCTGGGCTGTCTCTTGCTGGCAGTTTTTACCCTCCCGTTACTTTTCCAGAGCAATTCAGCCTGGGTAACTGGTCCTCAGCTGGTGGTTCTGGCTGCAGAGAAACACATCACGTCTGACCTACGAACACCGCTTGGTTTTAACAGTTCGAGGAGAAACTGCTTCACACCTTGCGATCATCCAGCCTCCACACAACGTCCTTCAGATCCAACTGTGGCTTTGATTGCTTAAAACATCCAGTTAAAGAGAGGAGGGAAAACAGCCCTGATCTGAATTGTCACCAAGCTACGGCCATGACCTCAGGCTCATTTTTTAACTTGCATGTAAAATAATTTTCTTCCAACTGGACACAACCACAACGGAGTACAAAAGGATTTGGAGGGATGGCAGTGTGAAGTACCAAGTATAATCAGTGCGCAAAAAATGATTCAAGAGATACTAAAGCTGAATAAAATTATTCCTGCCTCCACTCACAGGTTATTTATCTACAGCACTCATTAGTATTTGAGATACTATCTTCTTCTATTTTAAAAAAATCTCTATTTTAAGTGTACTTTCTATTGTTTCTACAGTACACTGCATTTCTACTGAAAACATTCCTTTCGAATAAAAGCCATCCATTCTCAAACATCATTAAAACGAGGTCAAAAAGAAAACAGTAGAAAGAACCAGCACTTTAAAAGTTATTTCGCATTTTCAATCACGACCCTTTCAGCAGGCAGTCAGTATGAAACACCGCTACTCTGTTTTACGAAGTGTGTGACATTCTTTGCTGTTCTCAGGACATCGCACAGCGGGGGCGCAGCGATACTCCGCGGCAGGAGTTCAATCACCGGTGTCCGAAGCTTTCAAACCAAATAAGCAAATGGCTTCCCTAACGGCAGCTGCCTGGGCAAAGTTGCCGTTGGGAAAAATCATCTTCTCAACAGGTCATCTCAGGACCTCCGAGATTCATAAAGCTCAAAAGACTAAGATACATATATAAAAATGCATACAGATTCTGGAAGTTTGATACTATTCTTCATATTCCTTGCCTTAAAATGCCAGTTATCAGTGAAAAGATGAATCTGGTCAATGAGGACAAAATTATGAAGATGCTGGTAAATGGTGTTGGCTGCACAAGAGAATGTTGGACGGAATACAGTTACTGCATTAAAAAGGACAGAAGAATGAGGAAATACTACTGCAGAATAAACCTTCCTGGTCACCTCCACAACACTCTTAATGATGTACTCCAAAAACCACGCTGCTAACAAGGAAAATGCCAGTAAATGTGCCAGTGGCCATGGCCAGTTTGGGCTGACCAAGTTAGCTTTACTGAAGCTAATCAACTGCAATCTTTTTTAAAAAATGGATCTTTAACAGCACCGTTCTGAATTTGCTTGAAAGGAACTGTGCTTTACAACAAGAAGGTACTCAGAGTTCAGCAAGACAAAAATGTGAACTGCAGAATGCCACAGACCAGAAAAACATCCTGGTTGCCACATTACTGCCCGTTTGGGCACGGGTCACATGCAAATATGAGGAGGTGTGCAGGAGGAGTGTGGTTTTTGTTGGATTCATAGACATAAATATATATATACACACGCACACACAAACATACCACATACACACACAGAGAACACTATTTCTTTATAAGGTATTGCTATTGTACCAATCAGGAAAAGTAAAAACAATTCTGAAAAGTTTTACAGGGTGAAAATTTTGCATTTCATGCCTCATGGCTAACGACAGAGTGAAAAACATTGTAGTTACAGTAGTTATAGTACTTTCATTAATGGCATTTAATGGAATTTATAATCAAAATACAAAATTTTTTTTTGCCGTTGGAATTAAACCCAATTATTACTCCTAAGCATGTTACCTAGGAATTCAAAGTAAGCTACAGCCATAAAAAACCATCAGTGCCTGTGTTTCAATGAACTACCAACATAACCAATCTTCTTGTCAAAACCACCATCTACTAAGGAACACGAAGCCGCTGAATTAAACTACTTCCCACCCAATGATCTAGCCCTTAAGCTAGTGTTTAGAGATACAGGGAACATATTAATTCAGTTCTCCATATCAGATTATTAATAGGTGACACAACCAGGAACTCATTATGGGAGTTAGAGAGGCCTACCAAGAGAAAATCACATTTGTTGAATACGGCAGGATAAAAGCTGGATCAGATCGGCCTGGCAGGATCTCAGGAGCACAGATCATAGAAATGACTCCTCGGTTAGAGCCATCAGCCTACCTGAGGTGTTTTGGAGAACATTTAACAACTGCAGACTCCATCATCCAGATGAGAAAAATGCCAGAGGTTACAGGAGGTTACGTCTCTGCCATCTGCACCCCCAGCACTGAAATCCAAAAATACTTTGAAATGCATGATTCTGTCTTGTAGATTAAGTTAATAATTTCTTGTCCCAACTCCCTGCAACAGTTTATTCTGGTTATGGAATGGCTGTGAAAATCCATTTGGGAGAAGCCAAAAAAATAAAATAATGATTTAAATAAGAAACTGGGTATCAACAGGACAGCAAATGCAACAATCTGAAAGGCAGAATATGCAAAGTGATGAAAAAGAAGAAAAAGTCAGCTTTCTGAGCATATTTTCAACTGCAGTGCTGATTTAACTCCCCCTACAAGAATCTTCTTTGAAGTGCAGACGCAGTTTGATCAATCCTAAATACCATCTTTTGTTAAGTGTAAGTCATACACCTTCCTGCCACTCTGGCCTGGGTTAAACTGCACCAAAACCACGCTGTAAAAATCCGCATCTACCATATTTATGTTCTATCACTGCAATTATCTGATGAGAATTTTCTGAGATCTTTTCTAACTCTCTTTACAAAAGTAATTTAACAGAGTCAAAATAACAGAATAAGGAGCAGAAAATAGAAGAACGGTGCAAAAATGGTAATTTTGCTATGGGAAGTTGGGACTTGCCATTTCAAATTAGGAGGAACTGTGAAGTGGGCATTACTGACAGCGCGAATACAGTAATTGGGGTTGATTTCCTGGCGCTTTGCCGAATCCTCTGACTAGCGCCTTGCAAGTTAATTATAGCTCTCTTAACGGAGCGGGGCCACTCGGCAGTGACGCGGAGATACGATGGGCGCCCAGGCCTCCAGTGAAGCAACCTATGTGAGAGGGGGAAAAGAACTTTACTGTTCGTCCCACTCAGGGAAATCCATATGGAAATTCAGAGTTAAAAGCGCAGGAGGACAGTCAAGAATAACTGACCTGTTAGGCTTTTAGGAAACAAGAAAGAATCTGTTCAACCAAAGGGTCATCGTTTCATCCAGTTAGTCACCTACATCCAAAATTCAACAAGATTCTTATCACTAGCCTTTGATTTTAACTAGTAGTATTTAATTAATTTGGCAGAACTACACAACTTCTTCCTCAGCGATAACTAGCTACCACTTCAGTTCCCTCTGTAATCATTTCCTTTGATTAACTTTACTGTATTTACTCAAATTAACACATGTATTTCATACATGTTACAACAAATTAGAGCAGAAGAATTAAAAAGCAGCCTGCCAACTTAAAAACTGAGCAAGTGGGACTTTTGAATGAAAGCAGAGTTATTAGCTGATTATTATATGGAGAATGTTCAGAAGAACATGCCCTTTCCATTTTCATTTTGTATTACTAGTGATTACATGATTTATCTTAAATTATAATTTGAGGTAAAACTATGATTAAAAATAATTTAAATATTGCACAACAAGTTAATTGCTCTGGAATTTCTTCATCTTTGTTCCTGTTCTTTGATTCAAAGATTCTGCATGCAGGGTATCTGCTCCGTGAGTCTCGTCCAAAGTGTGGGGGCTAGGACTGCCTCCAGCACATTGCTTCACAGTCTTCACCAGGACGGACGGTGATGGGAAACCATTAGGTACCACTTCTACACATCCCATGTTTGTCGCAAAGCGTTACTGCATGCAGTGAGGCCGAGATATGTGGCAGTTCCCCCATTCCACAAGACTTTTCAGTATTAAAAAGAAAAAACAGAATAAAGGAAACAACCAGCCCTCTCCCCAGCCATCCAAAATTGGGTTAGATTAGACTCTCTTTCCAAAAAATTCTAATTCAGGAGAACAAGTCATTCACCTTAAAGCCATAATCTCTCTTTGCACTGTGAATGGAAAAGCTTTCACAATAGAAACTAATTCAGTAGATCAGTGTTAAATCATTTGTGCAGGGGATGGATGACTCTTCTTTAATTGCACGTTATCACTTATAGAATCACAGAATGGTTTGGGTGGGAAGGGACCTTTAAAGGCCATCCAGTCCATCCCCCCTGCAAGGAGCATCTTAAGCAACGGGATCCCGACCTGACTCCTCCTTGTTACAGGCAAGCATTCAGATCATCAATCCAGATCTCATCTCCGATCATTTCCTTCACCGCTGGATGAGTTGTCTGGGAACAGCCATTCTCAGTTAAAACTCTATCAAAACATCTTCCCATGAAAAGTCTAGTTTGATCAACTGCACTTCAAGACAATTCTTTTATGAGACACATTCCCAAATACCTCTGCTTGGGGAATATTGCACTTCCAGCTTTGAGGCCAATAACAGGCTTACACATGATAAGATGGAGCTAACCCAGAACAAGGCAGTTGGTGAAATCCAGGAGTCCTGTTTGGACCTGCTCCCTTCAGTCTACAAGAAAAGCAAGAACTTCAGGCAACTTTCTTCTGCTGGGGTCAAATTAGGGGAAAGGAGCAGCTGTGAGGTTGTCTGATTATTTTATTGCAGCCACAAACAGTCTTCTCAGATGAAAAAAAAAGACTGGAGACAGCGACTATGCCCTTGCTGCAAGGGGAGAAATCACAGGAGCTCTACTGAGTTTTGTTAAATTTTTATAGGAGTTCTATCCTGCAAGATCCAAGTGTTGAGAAACATGTCACACAAGCACGTGCAATCCATGAATGGATAACTGATCAGTTTGCCAGTCTTTAAGTGAGTAACATATTTTTAAGCACAAAGAGAAATAAAATTGCATCAATGCTGAATCTATCCACAAGCAATGGGATAAGAATGCAATACGAGGTGAGACCATCGCCTTTAGCAGCACTGCACTTTGATCTGCTTAAGCCAGCAGAGAAAGTCTACTCAGAGCTTTTTTTCCCAGTTTTAGCTCTGCTGTGCATTTCTACTTTGCTATTTTATATGGATTTAAGAGAACCAGACAGAATAAGTACAAGCCTTAGCAATGGAGTATATAAACTAACTTCTTGTACAAATAAGCCACCAAAATTACTTAAGACTACCAACCTGACAAAAACAACACTGAAACTTTAACCATCTCCATGGAACAAAAACACCATCAGTCTCACCAACAAAACCAAAAAGCCTGAGCTGTTGGCTCTCCAGTAAGAATCAACAGAGAGACCCATAAGAGACACATGAAGACACTGGTCTGATCAGTCATAAGCACGATACCGAAGATACAGGCTGAGGAAAGAGACGGGAAAATGAAGCAAGATGTCAATGCAGCATGTGCAGGCCTGGAGGAAGCACTCCCCTTCCCTGAAAACCAAAATGCTTGTGTCCACTTGGTACTCGGAGCACTCCTCAGTCTTGTTCATGGTCCCTAAAAGAGAAGATGGTATCTTCTCCTGTGAGCTATGCAAAATTACACATTCTTGTACATGAAAGCTCTGCCTTTTAAAATTGCACTGGTTTATATAGCATTCAACACTATGACTTGATCCATAACGTACCAAGCTCCAATCTTCTTCAGGTTTAAGGGTTAATTACCGCTAAGAGATATCTTGATGGTCAGCAAATAAAAACTGGACTTTTATCCTACAGGCTTGTACAGTATATATTTTCAATTCCAGTGCTACTTGCAGACAGGTGCTTAGCAAGTTAGGTCTGGCACCTCCTGCCCCTAAGCAACACCAACCAAAAAAGAGCAAACCGAAAGGGATATGAACAGAAGTTGGAGCAAGAGCCATGACCTGCTTTTAAATGTATCAGATACCAGAACTAAACATGTGAAATTTTAGTTTATAATAATTCCAATACTACAGTAAACACTGAAAATACTTCCAAAATAATGCAAAACTTTTCGCTGCCGATTCTTGTAGCCATCTCCCCGCCACAGAAGCGTCCTGGATGCGAAAGCTGCTGCGCAGCAAGTTCGCTATTGATTACGCTGCCATCTCATTCTCCCTGCTCAAAAATCACGCTGCTAAGCCTCAGCTCCTGGTAAATATTGCTCTTTCACAGCTGAGAGGGAAGTTTTTTCTGGGAATTCTTGCAGCCTCTGGCTTGGTTTCCTATATTGGCAGGTCCAACCTAAGGGCCAGAATAAACACATCGCGTTCGCAAAGTGTTAAGTAGTCCCAGGAGAAGAATATGTCCTGAAATTCCAAACAAGACTTTCATGATACAGATTCAGCGATTTCTTCCTCCAAAGAAGGTGCCAAAGGCTATGGAGTAGAAAGTATTTTAATAGCTTCACTAAGGATCGCTTTGAAACAAGTCAAGGTAAGCAGCTAAGAATACAAACCTCCAGTTTTAATGTGAGCACTTAACACTAAATACAAAACAAACAACAAACCAACACATTTTGTGTGCCAGAATATCAAATTTATACAACTGGGAAGCGTCCCCAAGATAATTAAGATGCTTTCCACAGTCAAAAGGATTTTTACATCTAATATTTTTGGTAAATTCCAAATTCTATAAATTAACAATCCCTGGAATTTTGTTTTGAAGAAAGTAACAATTTTTGTGTGGATAATGATCTCTGATTTTTAATGTTCTCATCAGCTTACCATGAACTACCTCCTCATTAGCTCATGCATGAAAAAGACAATAGAAAGGTACAGCTGAAACATTAAAAGCATGAAGACTTACTGATGGCAAGGATACAGATTTCTGACAATCCGTTCTATCTGAATAGAGTTTACCTACAAAGGATTTTGCAAATATTAAAGCAGTACATACTGCTACTCCTCCTTCACACAGACTGACTATGTCACGCTGGGTATAGAATCTGGCATCTGCCCACAGCTCCAGCAGAACACGTAACGCTCCACAAGAGCTATGGAGAAAAGTCAAGTTACTCACACTGAAAAATGTACAGTTTTGTTATCTGAATATGTCACAAAAATGCCATTTTACACAGTCCAGCAAAACAGAAAGGGAAATACTATAAAATATATGCTTTTCCCCAAAAATTTAAATGAACGTTTTAGATCCCACTTGGACGTTTCCCAGTCTTTCCTCATAGGCCAAGAGCCCGCGTTATCCTGCACCTCGTTTAATTTTCCGTTTCTTTAACCTCTCACCTCTCTTTCTGCTCTTAAATACTAAAGAAACTTCAAGGTTTCCCATGGCACGTCTACCATCGCTGTACAAGCAGAACATATCTAGCTCAATAAAAACAACTACTTTGCTTAAGAATTCTGGGAAACCATGTAAGATATTTTTAGAGTATTGATAAGTGAACAGTCTTTGGATTAAAGAACTCCAATTACGGAGCAATTGTTTTCCTTTCTGGGAATTCGCTGGTACCAGTCTAGGAACTCCACCCAGCAGCTTTGGGAGTTGTCTTTTCTTACTTAGTCATCCAGCTTTGGAAAGTCTCCAACCAAAGATCCCAACCTCCAAGACCCCGCTTTTAAAAAAAAAAATAAATGTCATGATTTTTATCTGCTAAGAATCTTTTTTTTAATCCACCCACTGATATTAAGGTTAATATTTCCTTTTAATCTAATAAAAGTCATGACAATTCTCAGAAATAGCTCTTTTTCATTGATTTAAACAGCTCTCTCTTATTTTGGCTCCAAAATGTTAAGCTTATAAAGTGAACGTACTGAAGACCCAACACCAAGGTTCTTTTTACTCAATCTTTTATCAAACAAATACCGCTCTGCTGTTGGCACCACATGTGATTGTGTATCGCTCTATAAACTCCACACTACAAACAAGGATTTCTTCCTAAGTAAGAAGGGAGGGAAAGGGGGAGCACCAGCACAGGAGCCACAAATATCCCCACCTGCCAGCTGGAAAGCATGTGTCCCTGACATTTAGAAGCCAATCTTTTAGCTTTTAGAAGCTGTCAACACAGGAGAAAACGTGCAAGTTTTACTAATAGACACTACAATACCATTGTGTCCAAGGGTCTTAAATAATTGAATTTAAACCTAGCATGTTTCAGCACATCATATTTACTAGTTACCCTTTTATTATCTTCTGGAGTCAACAAATGTTGCAGTTGAATGTTCTGGACCTTAATTAATTCCAACATTAAATTCTGATTCCTGGCGCAAATGTTAAAAGATTAGAGTGAAAAATATCAAAGCACGGAACACACTAGGTTTTATATAATACATAAATTAGAATATATCTGACAATAGGTAAATCCTTCCATAAGACTGGGTTACTGGAATATTAATTCCTGATTTTCCTACTCTGAGAGCAAGAAAAAGTCAGTACATTGGTAAAATTAAATTATTCATTTCAATAAAAACACTTCATTTCTTAACAGCACACACTTGGCAACAAGACTTTATGTAACATCATTTACACCTGATTGTATTTCACTTTCAAATTTTTCAATCCTGCAAGGTAACAAGCAAATACTTAAGAACGGGACATGCAAGTAATGCCAAAGTTTCAACTACAGACCTTCCTATTTGGCAGCAGCTAGTCAGGACTTGTGAGCCGTCTTCTCTTCCTTCCAACCATCACGCTGAAGGAAGGAAGAAACCTAGATATGCTATTAGCACTGAAGTATCTGCTCATCCTTAAATGCTGCAGATGATGCCGTATCTAAGCATTTAGCATTTACTTCTATCAACAGGGAAAAAAACCAAAAGTTTTCCACCCTCTTTTATAGAGCTGAAAATAATACAAACAACGGAAGAACTATTACTGAGAACAGACAATTTATAAGTGTTAAAATTTTATCTTCTATTTTCCAAGTTCCTCTCCCCTCCACACTGTGTAAGGGCATACCTACATACAGAGGTGGTGCATTTTAAAAGACTACATTCTAAAAAGTCTTCAGTGTAATTTAAAGGAGTAAGTGCAGAAGACAGATAATGATGCCCTTGCCTCCCCCAAAATACCAACTTCCTCTCTTAACTGTATTCTGAAGCATGCAGGTATTTAAAAAAAAAAAAAAAAAAAAAGAAAAGAAAGAAACCAAATAAGTTTAAGAACTTAGTATGTGATCATCACCATCAGAATAGGGACTTTTGGAAAAGTTATCAAAAGTTTTTCATCCCAGGAACGTATGATAAATCTTAACAAAAGAAAACAGAACACTCATAACCCACCAAAAGCTGCTTTTGTTTCTCAACAGCAATTCAACAACATGCACTTTGTCAACCAGTCTGTCTCCCCAAAATACTTCTAATTTTTCAAAAGCTCACATGCAAAACATATTGCGTCTCTTTCGTCTTTTACCAAAAAAAAAAAAAAAGGAAAGCAGAAATCTTTTTTTCTTGCTCCAAAAGTACACTCATTCAGACAACAGAGCAGCAACATTTAATTTTGGACCAGCAACGGGTTTGAAGAGTCAAATACCCTATTAAAACATACCATCTACACTTAACCTATTTTACCCACTTACTGCTCAGGTTAAAAATTCCGTCTCAGATGCTATTTTCTAAGACTTACTTTACATGTATTCACGCATCTAAAACCGTACCAACGCTACTGCTGAGACACAAAATTTACTGGAAATGCATGTTTGTTGCAGAGATACTGTAGCACACTTGCTTTAAGACACCATTACCGGTTTCATCTGTCAGTAGAATGACTTTTATGTGTGTATATACATGTAAATATATATACACATCTATACACATCTATGCAGAGCCCCTGAGTGCCTTTTTGCTAGCTCACAGTTAAAGAATTTCAACAGAAAATTAGAAATTTAAACAATATGAACTCACAGATTACTTTCTTTAGTAAGTAATTTTGAGGGCTGAGGGTTTTTTTGAGCTAATCATCACTTAAGGGAGATCAGCAAGTAGTATCCTCCACAGAAGACAGTGGTGAGAACTCCAGGGTGAAAGCCTAGAGAGATGCAGCTGAGCATCCACCAGCACCTTGCCTACACACTGAACTCCTCACACCTCAGTGCTGATAAAGAACAGACAGCTCTACCATCAGTGAGCTGCAACTTTAAGTCTAAAGATACTGATTTTTTGGCAAAAACTATTAGTATTCAGTAGAGTTTGACTTTATGTGCCATCATCCGTGGGGAAGAAGCCCTGCAAACGTTAAGCTTGCAAATCTCCCAAGCAGAGGGAATTGCTATTAAAAATGCTATTTAGACAGACAGGGTTCTATGAAAGTCTGCTACACAGGCTAATCAAACTCATTAAAACTAGCTTTAAGTCCCAGGCTTGGGAGTGTAATCCCTTTAAAAAAAAACAACCTGCAGACTAGGCTAGAGGAATGAAGATATGGTAGTTACAGCACTGAAAATGTACGAGCCCTGCTCACCTTGCTGTCAGCACGGGTGAGGAACAGACCGCACTGCTGATCTTCTCAGGTATCACCATTAACATGCTGTTGCACACCGGCTTCTTCCAACACAGAATTTAAACACGACAATGGAATAATCTCTTCAGAAACTACACACAGACTTCCAGTCTTTTAGTTCAACAGCAGAAAGGATGTTGACCTGCAGCAGCATCCACCCTTCAGTCTCTACTCAACAAGGAAACGTCTCCCCTTGTTGCCCGTGCCGTGTCAAGGTAAAAGTTCTTTTTCAAGCTGGCACAGTACAAAATTAGTGACCATCCATAATGGCATAACAGAAGATTGCTTGAGCGTACACCTCCCATTAGCAGAGGCAGCGTTTGGAGAGGCAAGGCGAGCTCTCACGCCACGCCACGCTGCACAGCCTCGTAAAAAAACCCCACCAAGAGCTATGAGGCGCTGCGCCATGGTCGGGCACGCGGACAGTCCCGACAACTGACCTTCAGCTTACATGCCTGTATGCAAAGGAGCTGGTAGAGCTGATTTCCAGGTTTCTTCCTGCCTACAAAGCTGTTGTTGCCCAAGGGGAGACTGACAAAACCAAACCCAGTGCTAAGGCTGTGAGGAGGCCATGTGCAATGTCACGGCGTCTCATCTACAGAGATATAAAAGCAAAAGCTGTAACTTGAAAAGGCTGCAATATGCAGGATTCATAGAAAGAGGTCCTCTGCACAGGACAGCCCTCAGCTATAGTCTGCCTCGGGGCATTTTGCTGGAGAAGTCATGGCATAGGGACGTTCTCAACCACTCCAGGTCCTGAGCAGAGCGCAGGACTGCAAATTGCCATGCGAGCTGTGTCCTCTCAACTGACCAGCCACTGAAGGGCTGCAGGAAAAAGCTATGGCACGAAATTGTAGCCTTCTAATACTGGTTTTTAGGTAAATATAACAGCATGTCTCTTCAAAATGCCACCAGAAGGCTGGTGTCCCAGTACAGTGACTAGACAAAATGTAAGAAACCAAGAAATTAGAAGGTTCCCTATGGGGTCAAAGCAGTAAAACCAATCCAGATTAAGCTGCATTACCAGAGAGAAGCAGGATCTCAATAATTTACAGCCAGAGACAGGATAAGTGTCCATTAGTATCAGTGTCTATGGATGTACACTTTCTTTTTTTCCACATTTTTAAGGCCTCTGAGACCACATCTGGGTTTCTGTCTTTCCCTCTTCCTGGCTCTCAAGAACTATTGAAGTAAAACCCTGTCCCTTCATGCAGAAGAAGAGCCTTCTTTTTTGCATCCCCTACACCCCCAGACAGTAGGTAAGGAAGAATGCAAGATTATTTGATACGAATCTGGACAGAATAAATGGTCTCTAATGGCTTCTAGAACACAAAATTCAGGATAATTTTAAAAGTTATGAGGTTGGACATGATCCAAATTGCAGATGAACACATCACAGCGGGATGTTCTTCGATGTGTCAGCGGCTCTTAAGTTTATGAACAAAGGAGTCTGTTTTTTCAATTTATTTTTTTTAATATAGTTGCCTTTCAGCATCAGTCTTGAAAAGGGCAAACTTGAAGCCAAACAAAAATGTAACATGAAGTACTAACAGAAGCAAAAAAACTAAGCTAGATCAATCACCACAGAAAACTGGTCTTATTATATTAATGGTGTCTAAACCTCCATCAATGTGTTCTTGCCCTTTTTTCCTTCAGAAACCAATGAAGAGTGGCTCCACTCATTTGTGCCTCTTCCACTAATGAGCAGCGCACATCCCACTTCAATACCTCTTTTCTCCCAGAAATGATTACCTCAAGAGTTAGAACTAATTTGACAAAACTGCGTGATCATCCCTGGCTTCTGGAGGTTTAAAGAAACCACTGCAACGCATTTAATGACAGGTCAGAACTAGCTGTCCATCCAGTCTCCACCAAAAACAGATGAGTAAGAATACTTGGGTAGAGGTTTGGATTTATTTTTTTTTTAAGTAACGGCTTTGAATTCAAGGTACCTGCTTTTTCACATTATGTTTTTGAAAGGAGTCATGCAAAGTTACTCCTCTTGCTCCCCCCAATTCCAGAAATCGAGGTATTTTTCAGACTATGGGTACACTGAAATTAAAAAAAAAAAAATTAAAAAACCCCCCCACAAAACAAATCTAGCACTGGGGTTGCAAGACTGCAGTGATGGGATTTTTAAACCATGTCCCCAGTTTTGGAGTGGACAGAACATCCCTGCAGCAGTTCTGGCTTCCAGTCACAGGAGATGAAGGCGCCATCCCCTCGGGATGAACCAGGACCATCTCCGTGTCTTCTATTTTTCCCCGATGCTTTCAAGTGAACGAGGAAGGCGAGGGGAACAAGCTGCCAGCCTCTTCTCTGGATGACTAGCACCAGCCACCCAAGAGGTGCTTGCACGATTTTGTATATATAAAGCTTGTAAAGCACTTTAGGAAGCTGCGGGATGAAAAGGACTATATAAACGTAAGATATTATTATTATTAAACCAGTGATCTGACAAGAAGAGACAGCTTTTCAAATCTGTACAACAGCTTGAGCTGAAGAGATCAGGGAGTCCAATTTGAAAAAATAATAATTTGAAACGAATTTGAGGATTAGAAGTGGCAGCTCCTTTGTGGATTCTCCATGGCAGGTAAATTTAGTAGGCTACTTAAATTTTGCATCGTTTTAACTCCTGGCAATGTCCTGTGCATTGAATCTGACAGAGAGACAGAGTGTTTGAAGCTGTCGTGGCTACGTTTTAGTCTCCCAGTTTTACAATCAGTGTTTGAATCTGCTGCTACAACTCCAGCTCCAGAGATCAGAGGCTTATCAAAGAGGCATCCATTTCAAAGACAAGCAGTAGCTTTGACTTCATTCCTCCAATGCTTAAAATTCCTGAAAAAGCAGATGAGCACACCACAAAACAGGTCTGAAGGAAATCTCTACCGGCTGTAAACCTATTTCAGTACTAATGTTTTAAGGATCTATTTTGGTCATGTAAAATGAGTGTGTTTAGCAGAGATAATCCTCTCAACAGGTGAGCTTAATATATGCCTTTTCCTGTAACTGAACACATATAATTTAAACTGGCTTATTGCTTTATCAAGCACTAATTGAAGAACTACTTCAACCAGTTACTTAATTATTTTATTTTTTTTAGACTAAGAATGTCTTCCCTTTCCTAACAAAGCAGCACTTCATTTCTTTATTGCTGGCCTTACTTTAACTGCATGGACGAGCCAAGCACACCGTGGGCAGCGATGTGCGCTGTCTGCAGTAGATGGCACGGTGTAAGGGTGCATCGCACCCAGGGAGCGCGGCACGGCTGCAGAGTGCCCTTGTCCACCTTCAACTCTTGACTTTAAACAGTCTCAAGTATTCCCATGATTGACAATCAGCACCCCTCCCATCGCGTCTGCAGTCAGGCTGGCGGGACACCAGCCGCTCCGCACTGGGAAATGTCCCCACCGAGGGCACAGCGCGATGGGAGGAGCAGAACAGGAAGGACAGAGATCGTGCCAGAACAGAATTAACTTCTACTGTGGTCAGCTCTTGCTTTTAAACTAGAAATGTGATTTGCCTGTATCTCCGATTTTAAGAATCTGAGCTTTTTTCTTCCTTCCCTTCTCGTAGAAGCAGCATAAGAACTGCCCACACACCCCACTCATCATTGAGACCTCTATCCTCTCACGAGCACCAACCCCTCCGTTGCTTTCTGCCAGAAAGCCGGAGCGGATTGCTGCAAAGTGCCAGAGGGACGTGCAGATCCGACGGGAGCGCCTCCAACCGAGCGCTGCTGAGCTCTGCAGAGCCTGCACAAGGAGCAACGTATAGCACGTCAGGATAGCCAAGTGATTTAGGTATCCCGATGGCCACTGCAGGTACTCAGGGTAACCTGGCTCCTGCCAAGCTGGGGCAGGTGACCCAGGCCCCAGGCCCACCTCTAGCTTCTTGTTCTCACTACAAACCTAGTGCTTCTCATCTGCCCGCTCCACTTCTTCCGCTGCTCATCAGCAGGAGTCAGAAGCAAAGTGGATAATCAGCAACAGGTTAATTTGTCTGATTAAGCCTTCAGAGATCTGGCATTTTGAACTTGCAATAAGCACGGTCCCCAGAGCCGCGCTCAGCCAGGAGCTCGAAAGGAAGCGGCATGCTTCCGACAGCCAAGGGCAGCGGGCAGGGAACACGCTAAGCCATGTCTGAAACCCACGGTCATACCCGCAGACTTAGCAAAGCTACGCTGCAGGTGTAGACATGCCCTAAAGTGCACTGCAAGTGCGTAAGGGTTCAGCTCTTCGGTGCTCAAATCACTTCTGACAAACAGGACTGAGAAGTCGTAACGCATTTGGGCATTTTTACAAAGCGGTCCCAGCACCATCTTGTGCTAAATGAAAGCTTTGGTTTAAATTGAGCTTTTAAAGCCCCGGAATGTTTACAAGTCCCTTCTCAAAGAACAGCTCATTTATCAAGCATTCAGCCTATACCCAGGAATTTCTTTTGTGATATCCTGCCCATTCATGTCCCTGACGTCCCCCCACAACTGAGGAACCTGATGTACACCTCATAATACTTTACAGCACAGTTATTTACCCAGTAGGAAACAAAACATTTAGAAACCCACAGCAGAAGTTTTCATAAGATGCGATGGCGCTGTATCTGCATTAGCGAGTTCAACAAATGGGATCACTTTCAGTTATGAACTGAGGCAGGTGACATTTTTTATTGCTTGCTGCATTTCAGAGAATCACAAGAAAAGGTAAAATCCCACGTTTTAGGCAGAAAGCCACGAGCTCATGCTTGTCCTTTAAGAGTAATAAGCCACAAAGTGATGCTCCAAGTATACAGGTCCATACGACCCGCTGTGGAAACCGGCACGTGTGTAACTCCTGTGCTCAGGTACGCACCCGAGACCAGCACAGCACCTGCACACAGCTGATTCCCAGCCCCACCTCTACTGCTTAGCACCCATCTAGCGCTGCAGCTTCCGGTAAAAATGCTCTTAAAAGAAAAAAAAGTCAGTGTATGTTCTATAGATAAATAATTACCTCTGGACTTAAAAAATGCAGAAATACAGCCATAAATAAGCATTAGTGCTTCAAAAAATTGTGAAACCGCAATTTTATGGTTTTAAACAGACTCAAGGTGGAACCATGAATGGGAGCAATGCATTTCAGATGAAAGCTTTCAAGCAGATGAGAAATAGTTACAGGAGTTGGAACCTGAGTAACTACAGTTGCATTAAATTATTCCATCTGCAAGTCCATTAAAAATTGTTAATGGTTTTGTATGGCTTTTATATTTATTGGGTGGGTTTATTCCTGTGTGAGTCATACATATTTACTACCAGGGTCCAGATAATGGTTATTAATAAAACTTCCTTTATTTGCATACTGTCTTGATGTCGGCCTAAATATTTACAACTTGACTATAAAATAAAAGAATCCAGTACCAGGCATTCATCACAACTTTACTTTTTGTACTTTTTAATTACTTTTTCAGTGTTTTGGTGTTGTTTTTTTCAAAAAAGGAAAAAAAAAAAAAACCAACCTGGTAAACCCATTTCTTTTTTCAAGTCTAAAAAGCACAAATTCTCTCAAAGCTTTAAAGCACAATTTGTGTCGAGGAAGTAAGGCGAGACCCAAAGCTAAAGCAAGCTCATTTTTATAATTAAGAAAATACATATATTTCTACACATAATTATGAACAGTAACAAAAGCTCAGTACTGAAATAGCTCCACTGAATCCCTGGAATCGTGCCTGCCAACTAAAACACCTACTACGAATTTAGTAATGGGTTATGCAAACATAAATTACAAGGCCAGACATTTTAAAAGGAAAAAAAGTTGATTTATTGTCACATTGGAGACACGGCAGGATAGAAGCACAATTTCATTTTTCCATATATTCATCAACACTGCAGATGTGTTAATGCAAAAAGAATTCTAAAATAAAAATGACTCTCAACTGCACTAATTCTCATATGTTACTTAATTTACTTAAAAATTGTTACCAGGAAGCTTTCTTTTTTCTTTTTTCTTTCAGGAAGCAAAACATACTAAACATTTCTGGGAGAAAATAGGTTTTAAGAACATTTTACAAATACTTATCCCCCCCAAAATTTGCCTCAAGACTAAATCCAAAATTGACCCTAAAAGAGCAATCCTGCGGAAAGCCAGTTGGGGTTGTTTTGGTTTGGGGTTTTTTTGGGGGGTTTTTTTGGTTTTGTTTTTTTTTTTGTCGTTGGTTTTTAAATTAAAGAATAGCTTACAACTATTTCAGTTGTAAGTTGAACAGTTTCACTCAACGGATTAATTACTTCTGCTCTTGTTTAAAGCAGATCCAACTTTTCACTTACCCGCTGTCGCAGCAATGAAAAGAATCTCTCATAACTGGCAACTATTATTAAAAGAGTTATTCATGACAACATAAAAATTTAAATGACGTGTTCCTTTAATTACACCTGCATGACTTTGAGGTGCTCCAGTGGATGACCTAAAGTAGGTTTATAGCGTATTTGTCCACAAAATAGAAAGGAGAAGTACTAATTGAAGATGCTTAATTATTTCTTCTTTTGGTAAATACACATGGGAAGGAAGAGCAAGTATCTTGCTTACCTGTTATTTGCCTAATTTGAATCCCGAAAATAAGTCAACCTATTGTTCAAACAGCTCAACGCACATTTAGGAACTGAACTTCAGACTTGCTTTCAGAGTACTCACTCTTTGTGTGATCTATAGATAAATTCCCAGTTTTACACTTACCTTTATAAGTAACATACTAGGAATCTCAGCTACTTCAAACTAAATAAATTGAAATATTTTCCCTTAAAAAACAGTCCACGATGCATTCAGTAAATCACGTTATTAATCTCAGTGCACACTTATTTACACTACAGCCATTCTTCAGGGGGAAGGATGACAAGTGCCCTGCAAGATCAAGTTTTTTTCCTTCAAGTTCTGACCTTGGAACATTCTCCTCGTTCAGACCTCCACTCCCCAACCTTCCCCGCACCCTGGTCGCTCGCTCTGGCCAGCATCCAAATGGGTCAGTGCTGGAAAGTTCACCCAAAGGCAAGTACAACTTGAGAAAAACAAACTATTTGCTTTGCATTGTTTCATTCTCAGTGGCAGGAGGAATTTGTAGTAGCAACGTATGTTTAACAAGAGAGATTAATCTGTAAATATTTGCTTACAAGTATGTCCCTTTGCAAACCACAGTAATACCAAAAAAATCCCCTATTCTCCTCTTCTGAAATGGAAAATACAGCACCCTTCACATGACTGAAATCTAACACGTGCAGCTGATGTTGATAGAAGAAAAATGCATTCTTCAACTCTCATATATGTTTAACCAGAAAAATGCTTAAATAAAATAAATCTAAATTACTAAGAGCAAGTGACTTCAGACTAATTAATTTCTTCACCTACTCTAACATGTTCAGTTGAATCAGATGTGTCTCTCGAATATTTCTGGAAATCTTGAATAAAGTAATCACTCATGTGTTTTCCGCTTTATAAAAAGGCTTCCGAGGTAAATGTGTTGTAGAAAATTGATTTAAGGATATTTTTAAAGAATACACAGAGACAGTGACTCCAAGCGTCCTAGATCATGTGGGTTGAGAAAAATGCTTCAAATCAAACTTCTCTGCCTAGAAACATACAGTGCCCCAGCACTGCTTCTGCAAGTCAAGGGGGTTAATTTCCTACATTTCAGACCTTTACAAATGCTCTTGTACAGCTACACCGTTACCCGTGAAATCCTACATACCAATATCCCCTAAATATGGCCTTGTTTTATAAAAGGACCTTCTCAAGTACTGTCATCTCAAAATAAACCTACGGGCTCTGCAGCCCAGCAGCCTGCTGCCCACCTACCGCCTTTGCTGCCATCTCTTCCCTGCTGAGAAAAGCAAAATTGCTTCCTTCTGGAAAATAAACCAGAACCGACGTTTTAGTGAACCGAGGAGGTCAGTTCAAACAACAAACCGACCCGGTGTTTAGCAGAAGTAGGGGAAGATTCACAACTGTATTTCACAGAAGAGAATGAAGCAGACGCAGGCTTACACGCGTTACAAACGTTTGTCCTGGCTTGGGTTTGCTGTTCCTCAGTGCACCGGGCTACGGCAAGAGTCCCTGCGAGCATCGTGTGTGCACAGCAAACAGCAGGGGAGACGCCATCTGTCAGAGATGCTGGCTTAGCTTCATGTGGGTGATAAAGACAATTTTAAAAAAATATTAATAATGTCTAGTAATTATAGTGGTGCAAATGGCCAGGTCAGTTTTATGAGAATCCTAGAAAAATATAACTGTGAATTATAACTCTTTTATTGTTCTCACTTTCAATGAAGTGAAAAGGCACCAAGAGATCATTATACAGCAAAGCATGTCAGAAACACTGCTGGCTTTCCTATTAACGATTAGAATATGCTGAAGTCAAATACATATTAAATAATGACAACAAAATTATTGAGAACTCATGAACAGGGGACCTTCAGGATAAGGTTTGATCTGATTTAACCTGACTCCACAAGACCAGTTTTTAGATGGCATTTTAAGACATGGAGCTATATTATTTTTCTGAAAAAAAGTTATATAATAATAATAATACAGCACTTCATTTAGCTTTTGAAATAACACACTCATGTAGTTCAAATTACCATAAACATCATTTACCTTACAAACAGAATCTCTTTAGAAAATCATAATATTCCATAAAAGCATCGAAAGGGAGGAAATGGCACCTAAACAGCATTATCCAAAGGAGAGGTATTTGTCTTAGTCCCAACCTGCAAGATAAGTCATACTTCTCTTCTTACAATTTTGGTTTTACAGAAGGAAATGCTGATGTTTTAACTCAATAAGAAGAGCATCCTATGTATTTACCATTCTACTAAGGCCTACTAAGTTCATGAAGAATTCTAAAAATACAAAACAATTTTATAACAGAATTTGAAAAAACTGTTAACTGAATTGAAGTCACGCAAATTAATACAAAACATTATTTTTGTTTAACTGCAAATTCATTTATCTGTAACAAATATCTCAAACTCTCTTCTTCAAAGTCACAGGAAGAGAGAAGGGAAGGAGAACTTAGGCGATGTTTTTAATCTTTTTCCTGAAATAATTTTAAGGTAGTCAGAAAATAAATAGAAAAGTGGTATTTTTTATTCCCTACCACGCACTGAGACATTTACTATTTACAAATTGCACTAACTGCATTTAGTTGTATTACCCTAGCTAATTTTTACATAAAAATGCCATGTATGTTCTTCCATATTCAGAACCACAAATTAACAGGATTCCTGTATGTTCCTGGCAAAATCCCGGTCAACAGGAGGAACGAACATCCACACACTATGAACTCTCAGGCACACTGGGAAAGTAAATTTTAAAAAAAAAAAGAAAAGAGGGAGTAGAACAACCCAGCTCTAGATGGCAGCAAATCAATATTCACCCCTACGTACACAGACACTGAGAGCATCCGCTATTTTCAAGCGGACTGGACATTCTCTGTAGTTTTTCTAAGCCTACAGTTCTTTTCACGTTGTTGCAGCCCAGACCAAAGCTGACTGCGCAAAGGCCTTAGGAATCAAGCACTACCAATTAGAAAGATACTCCTCTCATTTCAAGAACTAATTCAACCAGTTTTTTTTAAGCTTCATTTGATTATCTTTTGCTGTAGAGACTGGATAATTCAATAGGATGATCCAGAAACACTAGAGACTAAGAATTTAAGAATTTTACATTTTAAAAAATTGAGCCCTTGCATAATAACTGTGTTCATTTCCTTTAGTTAGTTATGACTTGCAGTTATAATGTTATTTCTGTAAAAAAAAAAAAAAAAAAAAAGGATTTTAAATATATGCACCATCCTAATATGCACCACCATGAATAAAACTGTTCCTTTTGTAACAGAAAATTCTACAGACTCATCTCTCTTACTCTTTTGCAGCAGTGGCAATGCAAAAATGTCACCAAGCAGGATGGGGACGATGGTGAAAGTTCAGGTAGGAAGAGCAACGATGAAAGCCCAAATTTTACACAGGCAGGCAGTGTCACTCAGAGACCAACCAAGGCAGCACAGAACTAATCACCTAAAATGACCCACACAGTGTGAATACATCAAAAGTGGCCGTACATCTTGCTCCACACACGCACACGAGCTGATGAGAAGACACAGCAGCGCAACACTGGATGGTCCTCCTGGCACCATCACTGTCAGGTGCAGAATTTATATTTATTTATAAAAGTGCTTGCGGTCAGCAGGCAGCCACGTCCACTCAGTCAGTGTTAAGATATGCCTTTCACACGCTCATTTATTTTGTTTGCTGGCACCTTCCAATATTCCATTTTTCCAGGGCATTTTAAAGCTATTTATTTCAGAACACACTTATGCTGCCTGTGTGTATGCTTAAAGGTTCTCCCACGTCCTTCCGCCAATCCAATCTTTCCTCTGGTTTACAAAATACAGGTGGCAATTTAAAGGTAATCTTGACTTTCTAGATCTTACCAAGAGAGTACATTTGCAACCTAGAAACAGTAAAAGGCAACAACAGTGACGAATCACAGAATCACAGAATAGTTTGGGTTGGAAGGGACCTTTAAAGGCCACCCAGTCCAACCTCCCTGCAAGGAGCAGGGACATCTCCAACCGGATCAGGTTGCTCAGAGCCCCGGCCAACCTGGCCTTGAACATTCCCAGGGATGGGGCATCCACCACCTCTCTGGGCAACCTCGGCCAGTGTTCCACCACCCCCAGTGTAAAAAAATTTTTCCTTATATCCAGTCTGAATCTGCCTCCCTCTATTTTAAAACCATTAGCCCTTGTCCTGTCCCAACAGGCCCTACTGAACAGTCCCTCCCCATCTTTCCTGCAGCCCCCTTGAGGCACTGGAAGACCACTCTAAGGTCTCCCTGGAGCCTCCTCTTCTCCAGGCTGAACAGCCCCAGCTCTCAGCCTGGCCTCACAGGAGAGGTGCTCCAGCCCTCTGATCATCTTCGTGGCCTCCTCTGGACCCTCTCCAACAGGTCCAGGAATCAACAGTTCAACTTACCATCAGGGACAAAAACAAGTGACCAAAGTAACAAGCTCAGAGGATAGGCTCCTGTATCCAAATACACATTTTATGCAGGCGTGTCACATCTGCCTGAATTTTAAGAGCTCATGCTCTCACATTAGAAAACAAGAATCTTATTTTATTTCCCAAGAGCAGCTGGCGCAGGTCTCTCAGGCTGGTCGTTCATCTTGTGCTCCACTGAATGACCCATATTTCAGGCGAGCCTGGTAATAACCAACCTAGCTCAGCCATTACTTAGTTTACATGGCTAAATCATAAAGGAAAGCAACGGAGAGTTATAGGTTAAACAAGCTTAAGTATTGTCTTCCCTCTCCCTGAGTATTTAACAACTACATATTACTTATTGACAAAGTCTAGGTTTACTCAGTCATTTGTTTTCTGCTATTTTTCACTATTGTTGTTGACTAGCTTAAAAGTATGCACCAATAAGTGCATAAGCTTTTCAGTGTTTAAAACACAAACAGGTAAGTAAAAGTAGTTACTCAACTAGGAATCTGGGTAGAAACGAAGGCAAAGTTATCAACTTTAGGAAGAATCTTCATTTTGTGACAAAAATTATTAACCTGTGCGACTGAAACTGTTTACAGACTTAAAAACAATTCTCAAAGATGGTCAGGCAGACATTTGCTTGTTCATGCCAGAATCAGCATATGAGGACAGGACAACCAAGAATTTCACGGAGGTTAAAATACCAAGAGAGTGTCACAGTGATGATAGTTCAGGAATTATCACTGCAAGAAACGAATCATCTGATGCAGGATGGCAGTTCACATGACGTATTTTGAGATGTCTTCCAAGTAACAGCCACACAAAATTGATCTTTCAAGTAACCTCCTGACCAGTCTCAGCCTTCCACAGTAGCTGCTCAGGGTAAAACAAATTGAGACTGAAAATATTTCAAAACATCTGTGAGCAGGAGGTCTAATACGACTTCTTAAAACGTGTGAGGAGATTAAAAGTATTTTTGCAATAACAGGAATTAAGAACTTTTTCTGCATGTAACAACCACCATCAAATTTTCTGTTCTCAAAAGGTTCCCAAACACGAGATACTCCTTCCCAGATTTGTCTCCCAGTATGCCAATTCAGAAGTAGCATTTTAACATTTTCAAATACCAAAAGCCCTAGAGTTATTCCTACAAACATGGAAATATTTTATTTCTTTTGCAGCAGTTTGATAATTTGCAACGAAAGTAGAATTGACCCAAATAGATCTGTCACATTTTTTAAAGTAAAAAGAAGCTGAAGTATAAATATCCTCAACTTCATTAGTAATTTTTTGGAATCTTTTTCTGCTGCACAGTAGATAGCTTGCAGCAGACATTATGGAAAGTCTAGTGGACATCCCAGACAGCAATGGACAGGAAAGTCAAGGCAATCGACACTTGTCTCCTGATTTATGGCGAGACTGGCCACGGCAAAGGAAAAGATGCTGGAACAGGCTAAACCACCACTGCACTGACAGAGACGCATACAGAATGAAAAAGAAAATGGAAAGTACAATTCCGCAACAAATTGTTACATTTAACAATTCCATCTTTGTGGCTTTGCTTTTTTTCATACCGAGAAAGATGTTAGCTCATTGTGAAAATTTGGATTAAGCTGTGCACTGGGTTATTTATTTATCTGAAGAATGGCTCTGCATGCAAGCTGGTTTTCTACTACAGAACTCTTTTTTGTTATTAAAAAGAGCATGTTTGATGTTTTAGTAACATAAATGTATCCGTTTGTGCTTTTCCTTTCCACCTCAAGGATGTTTTCACCATACTGGGTAGGTTTTCAGACCAAGTTGCAGTTTTGGAAAAAATCAGGTCGAGTATTCGTAATCCTGCCTTGCAATTTTCGACTGTCTTCCAAAACTGTCTACGCTTTGAGAATTATTCACAGAGTTCCCTTCTTTTTGGGGAGGGCCCAAGGTGAACACACAGTGCACAAACTTGAACTTTCGTCTAAAGAGGAATACCAGTGAAGTTTTCCAGCAAGGACGCCTGGACAGTGCCTTGCTTAGTTTCTGGCTCTTACACACCCACTCCTACCGCACCAAACCCCTTGGACAGGAGAGGGTGGCCCTGCCAGACCTTCTGCACCTGGGCTACTTCCTCCGTGCCCCTGGGAGCAACAACTGCACAGCAAGTCTGTTAGAGCTGGCTATTGTTACAGTTCAGATACTTTCTTCTAATTCTTTGATCCCATTTTCATTTTTTAACTCTGTCAGAGAAAGTAGAAGAGGAGTTAGACCGTGCTGTGGCTCAGTAACAAAGCTGCAGAAAAAGTATCCCAGCAGATAAGACAGAGAAAAAAAATGAATATAAAAAAATCCACGCAAGCTTGCAAACAAATATGGTTTCATAGGAGACCCAGGACAAAAGATGAGGATGTAGAATCTAGCACAGATCCAAATTTCCCCAAACACTGGGCATGTTCAGAGCCATTGTTCTGAATCTAGTCCCTGAATGAATAAATCACCTTCCATGTAATATTTGGTGAGAGAATAGAGGCTGCTAATATAACTAACTCTATTAGTAGAGTTACATTTTGTAAAACTGTATTTAAAACCTTACCATCAAATGATTTAACTTCCGTATCTTGCTTACTGGTAAAGGAACAAATTGCCTATCATTTTCCCACTGTATCTCTTGAAGCAGCTACACAGACTATACAATTTTCCCCTGCACATCAACTCCCACCAAGTTACCAAGGCCCTTTCACAACACACTTAAGAAGTGCAATGTTGGTTGTTCGGGGTTTTTTTTTTTTTTGTTTCTCCCCATAGTAACTTTCTGCTCCATAAAAATAGAATTAGCCTAAAGAAACCATCCTGAAACACACCTGTAAGCATGCTATCAGCTAGGAGCTGGCAGCTGCAGCCACGTTCTGAAGAATCTGTCATTTTCCTTATAGGAAAAAAAGGAACATAGCAGGAAACTCAAGTAAGTCTTGTAAAAGGAACTTAAGCTTTTAGCAAACCATTTGAAAATGTGGCCCCGGAAGTCTATTTATTTTCTGGATTTTGTACAATTTCCTAAACCCCCCATATACTTCCACTTGTCTCCTTCATCCCCACAGTTTGCTCTCTTCTGCAAAGAATCAACTCCTTCCTCACCCTCTTGGAGACACTGCATTCACTCTCCATATTCTTTTGTCCTTTTAAAAACTTCTTTCAAAGCTGCAGTCTCCAGGTTTTCCTCTTTTTCATACAAACAGAACTGATTTCTGCCCCACAGAGCCTCCTCAGTGTATCCGTTAAACACTCTCTCTTCCCCGTAAGTCACTTCTGCTCTGACGTTCCCTCTCCGGGTCAGGCTCCTCCAGCATCTCTCCCGCTGTACCAACAGGAAGCAAAGCGGCGTCTACTCTTTGAGAAGCAGCAATAAAGGTTAGAAAAGCTGCCTGCTGCTTCTCTCCCAGGAAGACTGGTTCCTTGGAAGGAAGCAATACTTCTGTATCAGTTATCTGGAATGGGCTTTGAAACCCTAGAATGTTCCTGGATGAACAGATTGCTGGCAATCGTCAGGAGAAAAAAAAAAAAACCTCACTAAACAAACAAACAAGCCCTACACATGGTTATGCACTCATCAGTTAACAAAATGAGTGTATAGGTATTTTCGATGTAACAATGCATACACAGACACACACAGTGCACATGCTAACATGAGCACGGAAGAGTTTAAACACTCCCAGCTTTCCACGTGCAATATTCACCTTTCCCAGGCTTGCCCGGCATCCTGACCCCTTTTACACACCACCCGCTGCGTGCCACGCACATCCTCCGACTGGAGCTTGCTAAAGAGCTCAGCACTGACCTTGCTGCATTTCCAGTGAAACCAACAGCAAAAGTTAATCTGATTTTTGATGAATAAATGAGCATCTTTGAAGTTATGCCCTTGATATAGATTTATTTAGGCAGTGAAATGTCACTTTCCACATCCAAGTGCTAAGTGAGTTTGGATTAGTGAAGAAATCTTTTTTTTTTTTTAATAATTCTCCAGGTTTGACATTATTACAAAATTTAGAGCAAGCCTGTTTGAAAGCTAATGTTCATATGTCCTCTAAAAACATCAACTTATATTTCATTATTTACAGAATGAAAAGAAAGCCATCAAAGATAAGCAGTCTTAGTTAAGATGGTGGACTTAGCAATAAATATGAGAAAATCATGGAAACAACCCATTAAGAGGAAAAAAAAAAAAAAAACAAAAAACACAACACTTCAGTAGGCCTAATACCACATACTACTGCAAGAAATTCAGACTGGAACAGCTTTTCTCCTTACCTCTGGAGTGTTTTTCTTGAACTCGCGACTCTGCTCAATAAGTTTTTTCCTAGACTGCTCACTTTCATCTTGCCGGTTAGCCAATATTGTTGCTGTGGCATCGAGCTCTCTCTGTCAAGAAAAACAAGAGGAAAGAAAAAGAAAAAAAAAAAAAAAAAAAAAAAAAAGGAATGATCATTAGAGCTCTGTTTCTCATAGAAATAAAACCAAAAGCTCATATGTACATCACGTCATTTGGAGTATCGAGGTGGGTGGACTACAGAGCAGTGCAGAACAAGCACCAAGCTTCCAGAAATTAGACCCTCTCGAGTAATATCAAATTAAGTTCTACAACATTTTTTTATTCCATCTTGCAACCAAAATACCACCATTTTTCTCAAAAGCATTCACGGCTTTACCACAACATTACACAGATCAGCAGCAGTGGCACGCAGTACACATTTCCTAATAATTTTCACAAATTCAATGAAGATTACAGATCTTGGACATGTTCAAGATAGGTTTATTTTCACCTGCCTGCTTTTTAAAGATACTGGATTTTCCCTTTTTGAGTTACTCTATGAAAAATAAATTATTATTATCTCAAATATTGGCCAGCCTTATACTTCAGCCTAGACTGGTTATGCTTCAGTCACTCTTAATTTCAAACGACGCACTGTATGTAACTCTATACTGCCATTGCTATGCTCTTTTTCCATACAAGTATTTCCTTATTCGAATACAAAATTATCTTTTCCTACTATTGGAACGTATTCCTCTAAAATTAACAGCAGATATCCCTGTATCTTCGCCGAGGCATAGCTTTTTCAATCATCTGATGAACGCCAGATTATCTCCCACCAGCACGTATGAGGCTGAACTGCAGGCTCAGCCTACAGCCCGCTGCCCGGCTGCGTCCACGTGCGTCATCCCCATCCCCATCCCCGCTTCTTCACTCAGTGCTGTGCTTCCAAATGCCACCGTAACAGATTGAATGGGTCACTTATCAGTGCAAAAACCAACGGCACTCAATCTTATCTGTCAGTTCATTCCTTTTCTGCAGTATTTCCACGTAACATAAAAAATACAAAGGCTAAACCCTCCACTCTATGCACTACATTCCCTGACTCACTTGGAGTCACAACCAAGACTTCGTAAAACGAATTTGGCACCATTTTCCCCTCTTATTATTTCGAAAGGAGAAAAACCTGGCTATGAGAAAGATGTTCATGAAAAGTGAGAACAACAAGCCAGAGCAAGCCAGAAAGCAGGTCTCCTCTGCGGCTACCTTCATCACATCGCCCTGCCAACGTGCCTCCAACCTGCATGCAAAACTCCCAGTCTTCTCCACCAGAAAACCTGCCACTTCTACACAGCCGTGTCACCGGCACTTCCTCATAACTTGACAACTTGTAACAGACTGAAAAACCAAGCCTGGGACCTCGGGTTGGGTCTAATTCCAGATCCCCAGTAGTCAGTCAAGTCACTCACCAGGTCATCTCTTGGTACAACCACCACAATAAACCACAGCAGAAGTAAAGCAGATTTGGTTACGTGGTCAGCATAAAACCCTATATATACCTCCCAGTGGAACTGGGCACCCAGTATGGGGACACAAAATGGGAAAACAGAAGATCTGCCTCTTCCTATTTTGGCAGAGGTGTAAGAAATCACAACAGACAGCAGGTACCTATGAGACACCTGCTAAAACCCAGTTCTTCAAGTCTAAAAAAAGAACGTACATGAACAGCAGACAGTAAAAATTAATTCAGCTCCTGAATTCTTTGCTAGATACTCTGTGAAAAAGCCTAATTCCAAATTATTAGTTACATTTTTGTGTGGGTAAATCCTGCAACTGGACACATGTACGTGTGTTTTATGTGATTCCACACTCTGACCTCTGGAGGGGAAAGAAAAAGAAAAAGAAAAAAAAAAAAAAAAAAGCCTTCTGCAGTTTCCAACTCAAAAGGATCAAATACTTCCCCCCCCCCCCTTTACATTTATTAGCACAAAACTAAGAGACTTTTTTTTTCCTTGATAAATATATGGACCACAGTTATCTTAATCCTTGGAAATAAGCTAAACATCACAAATGGATTTGGAGCTCGGCAGCATGCTGGAGCCAGTGATCTAAATATTGTCACTGAAATGCTTAAAAAAACCCCTCTATTTCTGACTCTGAGGAAAAAAACAGGGCAATATGTCCACCAGATCTTGGTTTGGAATTCTGTAACATATGTGAAATCTATTGCAGAAAAGTGGGAAATACTTAACAGTTCGATAAACCGCATTTGAAATTCATCCCAGCTAAGTTTATGCAAGAAAAAAGAGCAACAGAAACCAATGTGGTTAAGCACTACTATAAAGAGCAATATAACGGCTAAGCAGAAGGCTTTTAAAAAATATAAACAATCTGGTACGGCCAGCAACTTGGAAAACTATATTTAAAAAGGAAGCACACATTTAAAGCAAAGCAAAGAAAATGGAAATCATGAAGCAAGAGGGAATTTCAGTAGACCAGAGGATCAGATGCTTTGTTTTACAACACTGAGTGCTAGAAAGCAGCTTCACATACGGAAAAGCAGAGTTTTGAAGACCTGTACTTCCCAGCTTGGAGCCAAGAGAGAAAAACTGATTAAAAAATAAATAATATTTTGTGTTATTATGAAGAGTCACGTGGCAAGTGAAGAACAACCTCACTGCTCGATCGATACCAGTGCCACCATGCACTCACTGCAGGCACCTTCCCATTGCTTCCAGAATTCCTCCTGGGACAGGTCTGATAATTTCTCACCGCAAAGCATTTCCTTACGCGCCATTTCGGATACAGACATCGCCAAGGAGAAATGCCACCACACAACTACACCGAACTGTTTAACGCTGTGGGCTGAAGCCCACAAGCTTAAGATCTTGCCTGGCATTTACAGACAACAGATACAGTACGATACAATCCCAGCTGAAGAACAGTACATATCTAGCCCCGTACGCAAGATCAGATATAAAACTAGATACTAAATCTTCACGCTATGTCATAGGTAATAAGTCCCAAACTAAACTATTTGAAAAATTGCTAATTTTTTCTTCCTTACTTGATCTCAACCATGTACAAAGCAAGTTTCATTTATTTAAACATAATAGATACAACATAGATACAGGATCACAACCCACAGGCATTAATGGAAGATTTTTCATACTTTCGTGACTTAATCTCTTAAGATACTCCATTTTTAAAAAAAAATTCAATGTGGCCAATGCATTACTTCTGCAAGCAAGCAGGTATTACGGGGTAATTAGTATCAGCTTTGCGATCTCTAACCTGACTACTGCTTAACACAAAGGCACACACGCTTCCCAAGCATTGCAGCCACCCTCCAAGCAGGTACGAAGTAAAAGGAGCCGTTAAACGGCACAGACAGAACCACACCAGGGTGTCCTTTAGAGCATAACAAAAACTGGAGCCCATGTCTAAGTATCATTCTCCACACCTTTGAAATCAAAAAGGTTCCGATGAAAAGCAAATAGCAACCAGGGCTCAAAGGTGTCGCAGTGGTGACCTGCTTACAGAAAGGATTCAAAGCCTGGAAGCTTCAGTTCCACTGGTTCAAACTGGCTAATAAACTTTCTGGCCAGAAATAGCAACCATTCAACAGTCCCTGCAAAAAGTGAGTGCTACTTGGAGCACATTTTGAGAGAGACCAAGCAAGACCATTATCCTTCCCCTTGCCCCAAAGTCCCATCGATTTAGAGCAGACACAGTTCATGCTGCTTAAGCCACAGATAACTAGAGAATTCTCTCCAGGGTTTCCACTTTGACCCATTTCAACAAATTTATTGGGGGTGGGAGGGAGGCAGTGGGAAGAGAGGAGACGAGAACGTCTTATGCTCTTAAGTGCAGGAGTCATTAAAAGCAATCTTCAGAAAACAAACATCAAAAGGTTTCTTTCATGCAGTATATATAAAAAAAAAAATCTAAAACTAGGAGGGTCAATCTGCTATCCACTGCCACAACAACCAACTTGAAGTGAATCTGTCTCCCTTTAATGCAAGCATTTCCAGCTGCTTTTAGGCTCCCCAGGAGCTGTCCCCATCCATCCTGCCTCTGCCACCCCTGTGCCGCAGACCGCGACGGCACGGCTGTGCAGGGAGCCACACAGGGAAGGGGGCCTGCTAAAAACACGTCCCACCTGACTCCTCGAACCTGTCACACTGAATCCGCTCCCTGCTCAGGTCCCCTCTGCGGCTACAAGGTGTTGCACCACGAGAAAGGGAGGTGGGAAAACACGGCTGGAGGGAGCGGGGCTGGTGGAATCCCCTGTTCTGACACCAACCTGCAATCAGGCTGACCCTAAGCCATTACGAAGCCCCAGCCTCATCCCAGGCAGGTTTCAAGGTTGTTTTCTTTTACAGCTGGCACGACTTTCCTCACAAGATGCATACCTTGATAATCACCTAGCCAGCAGGTCTGCACCTCTCAGACAACCGACCGCTTTAGCACACCAAAGTCCTCCCTCCCTTTTTATAGCAGGAAGCTTCAAACCAGTCCTTCTGCCATCCAAGCCCTGTAAGCATCTCTTAAAAGTTGAATCCCACGGGCTCTCCAAGAACTACTCACTTGGGAAAATTCTTCTAGAAAGAAGCTGGGCTTTCTTAGATATTTATGAAGTCTCTGTTTCCCCATCCAAAAGGTGGCAGAAAATGAGACTACATAAGCAGAGAAAACTCTGTGGTGCCAAGGCTGCTCACTCCTGCCCTGCTCCTGTGAGTGAAACTGGACTAAGAAGAAGAACTTGTGTGGAAAACAAAGCCAGGCAAGAGAAGCACCCTCCGCTTTACGGACACTGTGGAAGGAAATGGGATAAGCAGAAAGGATACATAGGAAACGTGAATTTGGGAGCATGATGGTGGGAAAGGCGTATGTGACCCTCCCTTCACCAGGAGGGAGGAGAGGCAGCAGGAAAACGAGACTCATCTCCTCTGGTCTGAGGTGGTGTGACAGAGGCAGAGACTGCGCCGGTCCCTGTCCCCTCCCAGCACCACGAGATGAGCCCCAAGCGACGCTGCCTGAACACGAGGGCGTTAGGACAGACACTCACTCCATTTCTCCACAGCCGTGCTTCCTTTTCATTTGAAGCAGTGTGTACGGAGTAAATAATACAAACCAGTGTTTCCCTATGCTTTGGCCGACTCCGTTCATACGTCCAGCTCTCGCCGACACCCTCCTCTGCCCAGCTCCTCGCTGCGGCCGATCACGCACCTCAGCACCCATTCCTAACAGCTACAGCCACCGCCCTGACATGGCTGTTTCAGGACCCAAGAAACCAAAACACTTCAGCACCCCAAGCCCCCCCCAAAGCTGCTCTAATATAATCTGCCATAATCAGTAATCAGTCTCTGCTTAGAGCTTTCCTGTTTCACATTGAAAAAGTTATAAAAAGCTTTAATAATCACCCACAAGTACTATGATGTAACTGTATCCCAACATTTTGTTATTCTCCTGTTTTAAAATGCTTAACCTCTGCTGCGTTTACCACAAAGCAAGAAACATACACCACAACTTCAAGATAGACATTTTTTTCTGGTAGACCTCTCGTCGGGGACGCAATGCCTAGGCTACGCCTTCAAAAGCCCTGAGCGTGTCAGCAACACATTCTTACCATAAACCTCATTTACTTATTACGAGGATAGACACAAATCACAACTGCATACAGATTAGGAATTTTCTACCAGTAAATGCAGATGAGGAATTTTCTACCAGTAAATGCAGTAGTAACCATTTCCCCTGAAATCTTGTGTCTGTCTATTTAAGGTATTTCCCTTTATCATCATTTCAATCAGTTACCCACTTCTACAAGACAATCTGCTACTGAAAGGAGTTTTCAGTAGTCTCATTTTTGTTTTCATCCTCTCTCAAGACTGCATTTGTCAGACCTATCAAAGCTCTCAACGTAGCTTTTTGCAATTTCTAATTTCCTATTAAAGGAAAATTTCTCGCTACAACGATGACACCAATGTAGAAATGTCTGGCATAACTCTGCAAATGCTCAGCCTGCTTGTCTGAGGGAAATTTTACATCTCCCTAACTGATATATTAGGCAATCTACCCTTCAATCTCAAAAACCCCATAATTTTCACCTGTTCAGAAGCTTACGTACTGATTACATAAGTATTTCAGAAATATTTCAGACATTATAAACTGCTTGGCGAGCTCGATGTGTTTCTCTGGAAAAGCAAACAGGCACGCTCACTCAATGCAGCTCTAGGTGAGGACCAGGGAGTAACCCCAAAGCCGACACCGGGAATTTTTGTTAATGTCTATTTCTATTGTAAGAAAGCACCAATTCCAGTCTGAAAGCGCTCAGAAAGGTAAAACATGCTGTAAGAATGCAGCAATGGAAGAATTTATTTTTTTTTTTCTGTAAAATGAGTTTGTGTCTGCCTTGCTGTAAAGTCCCCGTTTAACACAGGCAAAAGGAAAGATCGGAGAGTTCAACAAGAGCGCCACGTTCCCCTGCCTTGCAAACCAGCAGCGAACAATGAACAAATAACAAAGACCAAAATACTTGCTTTTTACACGCCTGGAGTTTATTTTTTTTTAAAAAAAAAAAAAAAAAAAAAAAAAAAAGAAAACCCATAAGCGTTAAACAAAAAAATGTGCTTAAGAAGCATTTTGCCATTTGGCAAACTGACGCAACTACCTTTCACACACAGAATTAGTTAGGAAATTTCAATAAACACATTTTATTTCCGCGTACTCAAGTAATTTGACTCCAAGCAGGTTTTTAAACAAGCTTTAACTGGAACAAATTTTGCGCTTCATGCAATGCTTTTGGACAGTGAGTCAACGTGTGTGGTGGCCACCGCATAAAGCAAAGACAACAAAAACACAGGTGTCGATGTGGCTATTAATAAGATACCTTAACTAACAGGCTCTTAAAAAGGAAAATGTAAAAAAAAAAATGTTGCGGATTTGTCTGTTCACAATAACACCAGCCACTACCACAAATGCAGGGAAAGTCAATCAAAAAAAATCTTGCAAGAGAGGAACGCTAGGACTGGCTTTTCAAAAGGAGCTATCATCAGCATAAACATGCCACAGCCAACACAGTATTTTGCCTGCCTTTTCTTCTACACCTTGAAGTCTAAACTTTTTAGGAAATGCAAAGAATGGGAGACTGTCCAGAGCCATAACTACCTCAGTGCCAAAGGTCTGCAGGATCCATTTAACAAGCTTTTCCTCTCACTCAGGAAAATAATAAAACATGGTCTATTTGTTCCAAAAGGTAGTTTTCATCTTCTGGTACTATTTATTCCCTCTTCCCCCCCTCCTCAAAACCACATGCACTCAGGGCTGAAGAACACCTTCACAAGCGCCAGGTGCAATGAGCAGCACCCGGGCTGGGTCTCCACCGCTGCTGACAGTGGCACCACTTGCGCTGTGCTCTGACTTCTCTCCAGAAACGGAGTTCATGTTTCACTCACGGCATCCTCAACCCTAGCCCCAAAGTTTCTCTCCTCCTCATGTTCCTCAGCTTCGACACCAGACTATTAGTCACCTCCGTCTTTGTTCCCACCAGGTCTACTTTCACCTCATCACTACTGCCCAGCAGTAAGCACTCACCGCAAGGGCTGGGCAAGCTACAAAACTAGCTTGGAGATGTCACCCAGACCCCAGCTGCACTTGCATCTCTAAGCCTGCTCCTCTCCAAGCCTTCTTTAAAGGTGCTCTCACGCAGATGCTCTGCTACCCACACCGCAGTCCCTACAGCCTTGGGAAACCACCAGCTTCCATTACCTCACCCAAAGACCTTGCAGTTTGGTTTCAATACCTGGCAGAAAAACTGTCAGCAAACGTACTCTGTCAGTTACTTAACACTCTGCCAGGTTTTGCTTTTCAGTTCATTACACTTTTAAAGGACATAAATTTCCTAAAAAGTAAACGCACATGTTTGCTGGGGAGCAGGCTCCCTTGTTTTTGGAAGCACAGCACGTCCACAACCAGCCTGCCGCAGCTCCCAGCCCGCCGGGGTACTGCTTCCAGCTTCACTGACCTCCCACACTTTTCCACTTAAAAGCAAAAGTTCAAACCAGTTGCTTCGATAGCTAAAACAGAAAAGGCCAAAAAGTAGCGAATTAATTCAAATGTCGCTGCAGTGAGGCTTCCCAGAAGGTAGGGCTGCAGGCAGACAGCAAGAGCACTGCGTAAAGCCGCACGCGCTGCTCCGACTCGGAGCAATCCGCTCACCCGTCGTCTCCGGCCAGGCAGTGTACGCCCCTGCTTCCCGGCCCTGTGCAGCCCATGGCTTTCTACACGATAAAAGTAAGTTACCTAATCACACACACGCTGGTTAGTTACTTTGCAAGAAACAAAAAAAATGCCTTGGTTTAGTATTTGTGCTTTTCATAGCAGCTACAGAGTGGTGGGGAATCCAACTCTACCTTCTTCTGCCAACTAAAATAAATTATGGCAAACCAAAGGAAACACTCTGTTGCTTGCAAAGACCTTCCCTAGGCAAGGCACAAGGCAAGCGACATCTGCCTGACCCTCTGTCTTGCTGGCCGACCAACGGCTGGGCAGGACGCAGCGCAGCAGCCAGGCCCACCATAGCTCTCGCCACGCCGCGGCGGGCAAACTGTCCCTCAAGCGGCAACAGAGAACGCAACCGCGCCACCAAGGGCACGGCATGCCGGGTCCCGCTCCGCTGCCGTCACAGCCGCAGCAGGTTGGGGCAGGCGGCCCCTCGTCCTCTTCACAGCCCTCCCCGCGCCCACGCCAGCGCCGGAATAGCCGCGCGTGGGAAGGACAGCGAGGGAGAAACAAGAGTCTCATCGCATCTCTGATAGCAGCTGATCATCGGGTTTCAGCTAGGAGGTGCACAGCAACCACGCCCCATAACCACATTTTTGTAGACAATTTTTAAAAGAGCTTTGATTCTTTTTAAAAAAAAAAAAAGGCAATTAGCTGGTGAGTAATTATGAACTACTTAATGCACTATTCTTATCGTTTGTTTCAAGCCACAAAAGCAGCAGCCACTGCGTCCGGCTGGCGAGGGGTTACGCTGCCATTTGGTAACGAAACACCGCCACCAACTTCAGCTCGTGTCTTACCTCCAAGGAAGATCAGATTCATGAGTTACATTAAATAATTCTTTTGACCACACATCAAAGCAAAACGTAGTCTTAAAAGGGTGGTTTAAGTAACAAAAAGTTCAACCCTTTAACCAAACCCTGTTACACCAGTTAAAGTATTCAGTTACTCTCCTGTCTGGCCTGAGCGTTGCTAGCAGATGAAGCATGACCGTGCTTTAAGCTACAAACGTGCTGTAACACAGGCCGGGATTTATAACTCGCTGTACAGATTGCCACCAACAAATCAATAACATATATACACACACACAGAGTCTTGCTTTGGTGCGAGTTCTCGGAACTTAGTCTTTAAAAAAAAAAACTCAAGTTTTTCTTGTTTTGTTTTTTTCCTATATGAAAACAAACTCACTGCTCACATTTTATTTAACTTCACACAAATCCTGACTACACATTTAGAACAAAAATTCACCATTCTTTTTCCTTTGATGACATGTTATTAGTTTCATTTTTAGATTTTTTTGCCTTTAACATGGTTAACTATTACAGACAGACCAACTGTCCGCCCTGACGGCCATCACAACCACCACCCAATAATCCTTCAGTCTGCAAACGCAGTCACCAATCTGAAAGCTACTTAAGCTGTTTCCTAACATTTGGACATAAAATATTTACCAACAAAAGTATAAATACACACTGAAAAAGCAACCTAAAAATACTTTTAAAACCACATTCCAACAAAGCAATTCCTTGAGGGATGGGAAAAATTACCACGGACTTGAACTAACGCAACTCCTCATGCTTTGCTCCCTTCTCATATTTTTGGGCATCGTAGCCGTGGTATAACAGATGAATAAAATATCCCACCACACGTGTGACAAATATGGTTTGAAAAGGTGCAGCTAGTCTGAACTTCCAGTTTCTTGTTATTAGTTTAAAAACCTGAGCAACAGGCATGTGCACCAGGGAAAAACTACGGAATACATCTTGAAAATGTTGTCCAGTGATTCCTCTCTAGGCAGCTTCATTTCCCTTTTACTGCTGCCCAGGGGACACCTTGAAACGCCAGCCTGCTCCTTGCCCCCGCTGCGTTCCCGCTCAGCGGCACAGCCGCGCAGAGGGGCATCCGGCACGGGCCGGGCACCGCAGCACTCGGCCCAGGAAGCTGGATGGAGAACTTGTATGAAGAAATAAGTAATAACAAAAAACAAGATCAGAAGAAAATTACTGGCAAATGAAATTGCTGTTAGATAAACAATTTAAGCAGGAAGAGTATCTGGCAGAGTGTTTTCAGAGAACGGTCCTCGACTCCTGACTAAGAGGCTTCCTCCTTTGGTCGGAGTTTGCTGACCTTCTGGGCACGCTGTAAGGTTTACACGTTTTCCCATGATAGGAAAAATACAGCTTTTTTGTGAAGTAGCTCGTGAGTGTAATTGGTGGATGTTTTCTGAAAAAAAATTGTAGATACAAATAGGCAAGAAGAAAGCACCATTTTCTTTATTTAGGTTTTTGCCACTACTAAAGTCCCATTTAGGCCTCTCAGTATTTTTTCAGACCTAAATCCCAAAGAATGACTCAGCTTGGCATGACAACGCACAACAGCAAAACGTATGTCTGGCATTTAACCCTGATAGCAAGCATTACGTATTTTGGGTGATTAAACAGAATACCAGATTTTGAAGCCTTTCAGAACATTTTTATAGTTTAAATATTTTATCTGGATGATTACAGTTCAGCAGAAGTATCACACTTTACATTGAGTTGAAATCAAGAGGCAGAGGCGGTGGAACGCAAAAACGCCTTTTCCAGCTAGGTGTTTCCCAACACCACACTGCAGTCCTTAGTTAAGCTCATTTTCTGTGGCATAAAAAGGAAAATAGCAGAATTGACTCATGAAGCAAAATTAGCTGATGTACAGTCACAAGGAGGCTGGCTTGGAGGTGACAGCACACGTAACAGCATATAGCAAAAAATAATATGCTTTTTGTTCGTAATGCTGCAAGCTAGTTTAGATCCATGAGTACTATTTCCTGTACAGTATTTTTAACATGGACCATCCATTTTTTATATCAGCATTTCTAGCAGCTTACCCTAAGCCGTATATGAGGCACCGGGAATTTGTTTGCATGAACAAAAGGCATACATAAAATATTTTTTAAAGACTGCAGATCTGGCATTCAGCATCAGTAAAGCCGTGCCTAGCAAGATGAGCACCAAACTACAACAGCCAAAATACTTTTATAACCATAAAAAAAACTTATTTGGTGACAATTTATAGAATTCCCCCACTATTCACTGGGACATATCAAAAACAAAAACAACAGCGTTAGCTGCAGTGGCACTGTCAACCTTGCTATGACACACTGTCACTGAAAAGTCCTTAATTTGGGCTATCAAATACAATTTCAATTTCTTGCACTTTGGAGCAGTAAAAACAATTCTGAGAAGACTCTGTGTTTACAACCCTCAGCAAAGAACGCAGCTGTCTCAATCAATGCTGATTGTCTGTTAATTAGTTCAGTTTTACAAGCTGATGGAACAGATTACTTCATTCCCTCCCATACACAGACAGAAACTGTACAGTTATCTACAACACAGGCATTTCTGCTTCCCGGCCATTTGGGAAGGTAGATGATGTACTAGGGACTTAAGTGATCTCTTTACCAATAAATCACTCAGGTTTGTATCTTTCCAAGGCATCCACCATACAGTGGTTTTCACTCTCTCTCTCCTCCATATGAAAATGGAAATAAACACAACACTTTCCAATACAGTGGGACAACCTCCCCTTTTTTTTTGCTGTGGCTGAAACCGAATCCAGAGTTACTCCAACTCCTGTAGGAACAAAAGTCAGGTCCTCATGAATACTTTCCTATCTATATTATGTATCTAATCAGTATTATATTTTTGAATCAAGAACAGTACTCAAATACGTGACCTACAGCAGCAAGCTAAAGGTTTTTGGTGAACAGTTTGAAGTTGCTATAACCATTCTTCATCCCCACGTGCTTTTCAGACAAACTACAAATAAATAGCTAGATCACCTCTGAGCTGCTCACTCTCAGACTGACTGCCTCTAGTATCTCCATCCTTTATCTAGATCCGGTTTAAGAAAAGCCAAATTTTAGCTTTCAAATATGCAGACAAGAGTGCTGGACACCCTTCACCCAAACGCCAGAAAGCACTTCTGTTGAAAAAAAACAACGAAATACTATAAAGCCCTAGACCTGACAATATGAAAGTTTGATACAAAAAAGCATCTTTTGAGATGACCCAACATGCTACACACTATATTAAACAATAAAAGTTTCCCTTTGAGACTGGTTTTCTCTCTCAGTTTAGATACTTCATGATTAGGAAAAAAGAAGGGGAGAAAAAAAAAAAAAAAAAAGAGTTCTAGTCAAAGAACATCTATGTATTTAAAAGAAAACACATTTCTGGTAAGAACTGGATATGTAACAACTAAGTTTATCACAGAATAAGCAACTGGACAAATACAGAGCCCCACAAAACCATGGAATTATTGACCACCAGAGCTGGGCTGTGCTGTGTATCTGGCTGATAAGTACAAAGGACAATTAAATAAAACAGTAATTCTTCTACACAAAGACATCTATAGATGTCAACTTCAACAGCAGCATCACACAGAGCCTAAAACCTCTTAATGCTCTTCAGAGGTCAGTATTTCAGTTCACAAAAAAAAAAGAGTTTTAATTTTTGCATTATGAAGACCATAATTCAAAGCAGATCACTGAAAACACCTTGCAAAAAACAAAAAGAAAATATATTATCTGGAGCCACAGAAACAGCGCTGGGGGAGAAAAAGTTTGAAATGCAGTGGTCATCTCACATTAGCAATACTAACCCGAACAGTAAGGGAACCAACCACCACCACCACTCAGCTGAAGCCTGATTATCCTTTCAGCTATTGTTTTTCACTTAACTTTAGCTATATCATATTTCTACAATCCTATAAGCAAAGGACAAACTCTGCTTAAACCCATCACAGGTTTATTCTTCTTTCCTTTCTCTTCACTTCTTTCACATCATCCAGAAAAAAGACATTTGGAATTTTTTCCTGGTTTTCCACATTCCCTATGAAGGCTGGTTTGGTTGGGGGGGGGGGGGGTGTTGTTTGGTGGTTTGTTTTTTGGTTGGTTTTTGTTTTTTTTTTTTCATTTGGGGGGAGGTTGGTTTGGGGGTTTTTGTTGTTGCGGCTTTGTTTTAAGTTTTATCCTGATACTTCTTTGGGTTTTTTCATTGTCTATCCCATTCTGCAACCTGCCTCACCCACCCAGTCTTGAGGACAACTGGTTGGCTTCACTGTTTAAACAACACACAAGCCACCTTTGCTAAACATGCTGCATCAGATGCTGTATTTACTAACGCGGACTTGATTACTATTGCTACAACTCTCGGACACTTCCTCGGCTTTCATGTGCGAGGACACAGACAGTTACAGCCCTGGGAAGTTTCACCAAAGTTCCTCCTTGAACTGGTGCCATCCACTTGGCCGCCCGATGTTGCAACATCCAAGCCGCATCTCTTCCCGCGTGGGGACGAGGCCGAGCCGCCGAGCAGTGTGAGAAAGCCGGCACGGCTGCAACGCGCTGTACGCCTGCTGCGGCCAGAGGCAGGACTCCAGGCTCCAGCGCAATCCGTCCAGGCGCTCACAGTAACATTACATTCCTAGTACAAGAGAATAATTTGGAAAGGAATTTCTAGATGCTGTTTGATGTAGCACTGCAAATTAAGCATTATCTGTAAGCCTCCAGAATTATTTCCCACAGTGTCTCTGGTTAGATGACTATAAATCAACCTTAATTTTTGTGTCCCATGTGCAGCAATACACACGATTCTGCAGTTGCAAATGAAAATCTCAAAAGAACTTGCCAGCCTTTCCTCGATCTCTGTTAGTTCTCAGTGGGACACATGCTTTAGAGTTTAACTTGCACAGGTTTGCTGTGGGATGAACTCCAAAGTGTTGAGAAACATTTGGGAAAAAGTAATGCACATTACATCACTACGCCATTTTTCAAGGCGCCACCATTAAAGAAGTTACAAGGCAAAACATCCACCTACACACACTTTCTTATTTTTGTGTAAAACCTCACTTGATTTGTTTCTGGATCTTTCATGCTTTGTATTTTATACATTCCTAGACAGCTAGATGATGCTCTAGAAAATTGTCTGGGAAAGGACAAGAGAGGGATCCACAATGTGAGGTTAGGAATTACGCTCTGAAAGACATACAGTTTCTTCTGTGCTTCTGCCCAAACAATAATAGGGATAGCAAAAATAACCAGCAATTAAGCCAGAAATAAACCCAGGAGGCAGACTCCTCCTCGCCCATCTATTCACGGGGACTGCAGCACTCCAGCACTGCCTTGCCCTGTTCCCTTCGATCCCATAAGCAGAAGCTATTTAGAGAAACGATGCAGAAAGCCTTTTCTTCTTTTGATACTCCTGCCCTGTACCCTGATCCTGTGCTTTAATTCAGCCCTTTTGTGCGGAAGGAATAAGTCTACTTCTACATTTTAATACCGACTATACTCATCAGGCCAAATTCAGCTTCAAAAACCTTTGTACAAAGTGCCCTAAATATTCAGCCAAAAAAGAATGACAAAATTGCACATTACTTTTGTCATTATGTGCTCTCCTTTACCATATGTCTAAGGTAAGCAGAATGCTGTCTATGTAATGGATTCAGCCCTGAGTAAGTCTGGACTGCCGAGGCTGGTGAACCTGAGGTAGCGCTCCATCACTTATTTACTGCATCTCCAACGCATTTCAGATTCTAAGCTGAATATATATTTCACACACTACCAAAACTTTTAAATATCCACAGGAAGATTTCATTTTTATAGGCAATAAACATTAAATCTAAAGGACTGGAACATAAAAAGTGTTTTAATACCATATAAATCACCTTTCCCTAGACAGAATAAATCTCTGAAGGTTTTAAGGACTGCAATATAAATTTTTATGGCAAATTATCTACATAGAAATTACTTGCATGAGATGCACTTTCACTTCTCTCTCTCATTTGCATACTGCTGACAATCTTTTCAATCACAACGTTCAATCCAATTTGGAAAGTCCAGAACACAATGCACAGAAATGCTGGGCGGTTCCTCCTTCTCTTCGTCAAGATTCTTCTGTCTGCTGCTCTGTCAAACACAGAAGTTCGCTGTGCAGAGGTAACAACACTGCTGTAAAGGAATTAAGGCTCAGATGAATAGCTACATCCTCTTTCAAAAGAATTTGTTGGCTTTTCTAACACAGAAGCCCTGCTACCAGCCTTGACAACTAAGAGGAGCTCATGTCATGCTGCGAGCAGGTATCCTCTAAAGCAAAGAGTAACAACAATTTTAGTCAGGAGGATTTGAGCATCCCAAATAAAGATTTTTGGGTGTTGCTCCTCAGGAGGGACATTTTCATTGTAAAGGTGCTACAGCACCCTTACAGGTGACAGGGAGGATCTCCATCCGTGGGGATTCCCAGTGCTCTGCTAGGACAAAGCCACAGCAGAGCTAACTCAGTATGGGTGTCCTACTTTTAAAGCAGGGCATCAAGCTAGAGACACATTGGAGGTCTCACCCATCCAGCGTGTCTGCAATGCCAGAACATTTCCTTTGGAGGCCTCCAAAGGAGACCAACGGTAATGAAATGACACCCTCAGTCAGATTTCCAAAAGGCTCCGACTTCCAACTAAACAGTTAACAACCTCAGAAGGTGAGAGACGATTATTATCCGCGGTGAAACAATAAGCAATCGCTCCCGAGAGCTTCTGTCCCGACCTGTCGGCATAAATACTTCCTTATAGCTACAGCAGAAACATGCACAAGATGTGTAATTCCCAAGTCTCCGAAGCATGCACATCCTGAAAGGACAGGCACCATAGAGGTGTGGTGTACCACTGTTAAGAAAAATACTTTGGTTTATTCACCATTTCATTACAGAAAAAATGTGCTGACAAGGATTCTCATAGAAAAAGCCAGGATTAGTTCTTGGAAAACCTTCTGCTGCCTTGGAGTCAGGTCTGAAACAGGCTCAGTACTTCCCCGAATCCTCCCCTCCAGGGAAATCGGAGTTAAGGCACCTGAAGAACAGCAAAGTCTCAAGGCGGGGAAAAAAAAAAAAAGGAAGAAAAAAAGTAGGAAGTTTGCAAAAAGACCTAAGAACAGCACTGTATTATTTCCAATGTATATCTCCCTTAGAAAACATTTTCAGGACTTCTGTACTATCAATCAAATTAAGATAACACAGCAGAGGAAGAAACACAAGTCAGTTCCCAGACGGTTTCCTATTCTTCAAAGGTATTTACTTAATAAGTACCATGTATGGATAAAATGAGATCATCAACCTAGTCATAAGATGGTTCTCCAAATTTTTAATGAAATCTTGCAGTGTATGATTTAAAGGGTGATCATTTGTGCTCGCTGACTGCAGGAAGCATATGCAGCAAGCCTGAGTGCCAGAACGCCCCGAGACGTCGGAGGGTTTAAGATAACTATTCCAGAAGGGAGGGAAAAGTCCATTGAAATATATGAAACTCTGACTTGCAAAAGAAAAAATTACAGAGTCATTTCCAAGACACAGTTTTGGCCAACGAAATAAGGTATTTGCTTTCTATCTGATGAAGGAGTGAAGTGACATAAAGCTTTCTTCCATACGATTTCACAAGCTTTTATTACTTTCCTGAATTATCTTTGAATCTAAAAGATGGAATATTATTTTCTTTTGAAATACCAGGTTGTTGCTAGTCTTCCCACTTGTACAATCCACAAAACCTATGAACATTTTCAGTAATTAATGCTAATACTTGAGAAAAAAAAAAAGCCATTGTGTTAAGAAATGCTTTAACAAGATCAAGAAAGAAAACAAGTGCTTCTCAAACTGTACATAATTTATTTTGCTACATGATTTTTTTTTTCCAACAGAAAACCAAGTAAGGACTACATATCTGTGTTCCAGCACCCATCTTCATTCTTCTCTCTTCCCTCTTTGCCCATAATAATACTGTGCAAATTTTTCAAAAACATTTATTGCCTTCACTGCAGAAAACTAGACACTTCCATAGACAATCTCCTCTCTGAACGGGGGGAGGTCGGGGGGGTGGACAGAGGGAAAAGCTAAGGCAGCTTTTGGGCTTTTCTTTGCCCACAGTCTTAACAAGTTCAGTGGAAGGGAGTTGTCTGGGATTTTTATTTTTAATATTTGGAATTTAGATATATTTTTAATGAATTGGGCCTGAACGAATCCGCTGCAAGAGATGAGAGTTTCAAATGTTCCAGGATCACAGACCTTGCTGCTTGATGCCCACAATGACACAGTTTTGCAAGGGGGCTATCAAGACTGGCTCACCTGGCCCTCCGTTCAGTGTAAGGGCACACGGATGAGTTCAACACGTGGCAGCAAGAACCAGGACTTCCCCTGAAGCCAGGCTGATGAACTTCCTAATACCAGAACCGAGACACACTGAACTGGAAAGTTTGAGTCAAGTTGTGGCTGTTTTCCCAAACAGATCATGAAAGGATGTTCAGTCTTAAATTTAGAGCAGCCCAACTATGCATTTTATAGGATATTTATCTATGAATCAGCAGAACACAGACTTGAAGGTCAGACATTCTTCCCACTCCAGCCTTTAGTCATTCGATCGGGAGAGCCAAGAAAGAGCTCGCTGAAGAAGCTTTCACTGGGACTTTACATGAAAAAAAAAAAGCAAGGGTTAAAAAAACAATGAGGAATAAGGAAAACAGCAACTCTGAAGCTAGGAAATAGAGAAATTCCAACAGGAAGAAGCAGGGACCTGAAAGGCCAAGGCAAATCATACTTGCTGCTTTGGGTGGGGTGGAGAGCATCTTCAAAATAACTTTTAAATAGTCCGAAATTACAGTCAATGCCCCCTGGCCTTATGCATACAACCAAAAGGTAAGTAAATTCCCCAGAAGATGAACAATTCTGAAGATGAAATAGAAGCTGAAGAAAGGTTTGGGTGAAAAGGGGCCCTTCAAGCTGTTAGGAAGAATCGCTGAGCACAAGCTGCACTTGACAGTCGTGACTCCATTCCACCAGTCCCTCTCCTCACGCAAACCCACGCTACGTTCCTTCAACACCGTGAATCTGCCTAGCAAAACCTTCTAACTCAGGAAAAAGAAATAAAATCCACAGACCATTGTACATCCTGCTAAAATTTGGTGACAGAAGGCGGCATAGAGTGCTCAGCACTTCGGGAAATAAATTGTTGCTGTTTACTAAATTATGGTTTTGCTATTATAGTCATTTGAACTCAAATATTACCGAAAAATAATGCAAACCCACGTCTGCCCACAGGCACCAACCAGTAGTTGAGAGTTGGCTCCTGAGTTTTCCTGAAGACAGGCTGCACCATGCCTGTGCCAAGCACACAGGGACGGACAGGTGGGGTCAGAGGGACCAGGGCTCGGCCTTGGTTTGTTTTACACAGCTCCGTGCAAAGGCTACGTCTAAGTGTCCCAGTAAGTACCATTACTGGAGTGTGGGCCCCAGACTGGACAATATGGGCACTGAAGGCTGTGACAGAACTTCAATGCTGGCACCTTCTTTAATTACTTACCCTAAAATAATGTGGTTCTTTGTGGAAAACTGTAATCCAAAGTCTAAACCACAAGGCCTTTCTGGATGGCACTAACAAGACCATTGCATCTGCTCTCAAGTTTAATGAGTTCCCCCAAACCTACACACAAACCTCAGATAAATCTGTAAAACAAAATGTTTTCCTTCTGGGTGTAGGTCAGTTCTAGAGTTAATTGACTTCTTCAGACTTTGCCCCTAAAGGATGCCTCAGCTGCAAAGCAGAAGAAATGGAGGTATATGACATATATACAAACCTGTTGTCAGAGGACTCTGCTACTCAGAACTTCAAACATGTTGCCTCATGGCAAAAATGCAATTTTTACTTCAACCTTCCCCCATCCATCACCACCTCCAAAAAAAAAGAAGTCTGCACTGACATCAAGACCCAGACAGGATACCTGGTTACTTCTGAGGAACTCGTCTGGCTTGAGTAGGTTTGCTCAACCGCACGACCAAACTACATTATTCCCCTTCAAACACATGCAGCAGCTTTCCCTCAAGCAGATGTCCTCCTGCACGCATCAGCTAGAAGGTGATGTCCTCTGGTTCTGAAGAACAGCCCAAATGTTTCATCACCTACACACCAGGAACTTCCCAGACTTCAAGTAACATCACAGACCCAGCAAAAATATCCTGCCATCTTCCTGGCACGGGTGTGTATTTTTGATATAACACCAGGATTAAAAGTTCTTGGTAAGATTCAGGGCATACTGTTCAGTACTTTCAAAATACACATTATCACCTAAAGAAAACCGTATTTCTGTAAGAGTAATAATATACCCTGCCCTCGGAAACCTTCCACTGCTGGGCTGTGGCTGACTGCTCAGACAGGGCTCTTAGGATGAAAATCCTAGGCCAGGCTCAACCCTAGATGGCACTGCTTATCGCTCACTGGCATGTTCCTCGCGCGGCTACAGGAACCAGGCCAACGAACATACTCGTCATATCACAGGTTACACACTCAAAGGCATACGCTGAAACCCCGACCACTCTGAAGGAGAGCAGAGGACCTGCAAGGCTGCGTGCCCCTCCACAACCGCTCAGGGCAGAACAGCAGAGCAGCAGCCCCCCTCTCAGGGATGCCATCTCATTTGCAGGTTCCACTGCTGCCACCACATTCCAGGTGAGTAAGGGTGTGAGCGGGGGACAACCACGCTTCAGCCCACCAGGTCCAAGTACAGAGATCTGCTCCTAAAGAGCACGTCGATAACTGCGGTTAGACACAAACATCAGTGGGAATGCCTTGCTCTACAAAGCCAATAAACTCCCAAACTATTTTCTTAACCAATCCACTGGAAAAGAATACCACTACAAAAACAAACAAACAACACCACCACACAACCAGAAACCTACGATACTAGAGACACCCCAAACACCGCTCTGTTCTGTACAGCTGAAAGTGCTGGACCAGATTTTTTATATTTTTACTCAAATACAAACTAGAATTATCATATCTAAGACACTGACAAATAATTAAACAAGATTTGATCATGGCTATTTTCACAACACCCCGTGACTGGCTGGTGCTTTTCAGGTAATACAGTCGTAGTCTCCACGTTAATACGCCCCCCTCCTGCTCTCGCCTTTTTTTTTTTTTTTTTAAAATAGTTGTTCACTTCTCTACAGAAGCAAAGGATTTCACAATTTCAGGACAGACTCTAGGGTTCTCATTATTTTCTACAGAAAACTCTGAAGTAGGAACAAACGAAATCTCTCCTGTTGCTGCTCCAAAAGGATCTCGACTCCAGCTGACAGCGCAGCGCTCTGCCCTCTGATTTTAACGAGTCCCCTTGTACTTCTGGGTGTCGATCAGCATCTCGGGGCACTGGCTGAGAAGAGAGGGAATTTGATGTTCCCCCATCACATGCAAAAATTAAGAAAAGGAACTTATCACTAAGCTTTTTATAACCTGTGATGTTGTTAAACTGTCACAGATTATTATAATTTCAGACAGATTTGATAATAGTTTTGACACAGAAACACAGGTACTTTTTTGGTTTTGGGAGATGGGAAATGACATATCAACCCACTGTCAGCTCACGGTTTTGCCTACCTACTCTGATTTATTTACCTCTTTCTACTGTCAGCGAGCCAGAAACTGCAGAACAATACCTGTAAGGGTGACCCAGGCCACAGGCGGGACTGGCATCTTGCTGGAAAGCAAGCTGGGAACACTCTCTTCACATGTTCTCCACCCATCCTTCCCTCTGCACTTCAGCATTACCCATTATCAAGGGGTTTTTTTTATTGCTAGCAAAAGAAACTGGTAAGGAAAATGTGTTCATTACTACTCTGTTTCTAAACCAGGGTTAGCACACCGAGATGTTGACAACAGACTCTGGTTTAGATGTCAAATTCGAGAGAGAATTCAAAGTTTCATTTTGCACAAAGTAGTCAGTCCTTTTAAAGATATCTTCTCTCCAGGCATGCTAAAAGTGGGCATCAAATAGTTAAAACAGCAATCACATTTAGCAGGGAAACAGCATCAAGGTTGATAACTGAAATGCTGTTTAAGAACTGAAGTTTGAGAATTATGGTGAAGTTTTAAGAAGCTGATCTCAGTCTTCTCCATACGAACATCAAGTGGCTCGAGTTAAAGACATCCCAGAGCACAAGGGTGCATTCACAGCCATGCCAATATCCCTGTTCCTCAGAAAAACTAATTAAAAGATAAATTGACACTGCTGAACTCTGGGCAGAGGTTTAATGATCCAACTTAAACCATCTGGTTAAAGGAAACATTTTGCTTACAGAAAGATCCCAGAATTTCTTGGTTTGGTTTGGTGGTTTTTTTTCCCCCTACATTTTTAAGAGTCTGAAACTGACATTAAAATATAGTATAATCTCCCTTCATAATTAACATTGGGGTGACCAAGTCAGAATTTACCTAGTACAAAGCAGGTGCTATTTTTTAAAACACTGTTTACAGGAAAGGTCACCAGATTTATCTTGGTGTATGGCTGCCCAAGTGACCCATACCCTTCCAATACCACTTAGTAACCAATGCCCAAACATAAACGGAAAGTACGAAAGAACGCTGAGTATCTACTACCACTTGTATCTGAATGAAGGAATACAGTCAACTCAAGCAGCAAAGGACAAAGTTTCAATTTGACTAGAAGGAGCACAGACAAAAAAGCCATCTTTGAAACAAAAGAAAGAAAAAAAAAAAATATGGCACTAGACACACATCACCTTGCAGGAAATCCTGCCAGATAGCATCTGCTATAAAAACCTGGGATCTTTCACTGCAATGACATAATTTGCATAGGTTGTCTTAAAAAAAAAAAAAAAAAAAAAAAAGAGAATCTTTGAAGAAAAATAATGTTATTCTACCCGGTCTAGTGCATTGCACATTCCAGGGCAAAGAAAAAAAAATTGATACGACAATTAAAAAAAAAAAAAAAAAAAAAACCACATGTTTTTTTTTATGCCTAATGCTTCATATTCCAGTGTAAAAATGTATTCAGTTTAAACTACAAGAGATAAAGAGAAGTTGGGAAACCTGTTTACATTTTTGCCTTTGCACAATCTCGTGCATTAGCAGGCCAGCAATAGTAACGAAAGTAACTCGTCACAAACAGCTCAAGCCTGCCAGCAACGAAAATTAATGGGAAGGCAAGGATTTTCTTTTGATGTTGGAAAGACTCCAGTAAAAACTGGTTTGTACATGGGAACATGGTGTCAGACTAGAAGAGAATCAGCTTGTCTGACTTGTGGTTTTCTTGACAACATTCATCTTCTCTTGGCCTGATAGAGAGCAATTAGTGCTTGTCAGTTGAATCATGTGTTATTAAGATCATTCAGGCATTTTTTAATTATGATTACCTAAACAGACAGCAAAAGAAATTCTCAAGCAACTTTAACAATCCACTTCCTTTTCAGATGCTTCCAAGTCTTCTCTCCTTTAATGTTTTAAAAGTAAGATGTAATATTTTAGCTGCAAAAATCTTAGTACCTTTTCCATTTCAAACACATTAAAAAAAAAAAGGTACTGTAGTCTAAAATCTTTGCACATACACTTTATCAGATGCTGTCTGAGTAACGATTTTTTTTTTTTTTTTGGTGCAGTTAAAAGTAGATCAGTTTTCTATAAACCCAGTAAGCTGCTCTATATGCCAAGACTTGTTTTAAAATATCCAAAACAATGCCTAATAGGTTTCTAATGATACAGTGTTCCTAATACATACTTCTTTCTTTCACCATCGCAGATTCCGAATCAGGATATGAATAGTGTCAGGAATGACATCACCCTTGGGTGTTGGTTCAAACTCCTCCCCAAATAAAATGGTTCCTTATCACTGACTTGGACAGTTCTTCCCACTGAAAAGAAAGCTAAAAGCAAGACAAGACTAGACATAAAGTTTCTAGTTATTTGAATTCCAGAAATCAGAGTAATTGGATTTTATAGACCTTACACGGATGAGATCACGATAGTTTGAGTTTTATGTTTGGGCTTAGAATACCGCTTCTAGAGCAACTCTATTGTTTCGTCCCTTTGGCGTTTCTCCCTTCTCTTTATCAGGGGATTTTTCAAGTTTCTATATTAACATTTCCTTTTTTTTCTGCTTGCTATAAACCTCGGCCTGCAGAACTTGCCGGCTCTTCCTGCTGTACCACCTGCTCCTGCACAGGCCAGCCAAGGGCCTGCACGGCATCCATCAGGCACGGGGAAATTACCATCCCGCTCAGAGAAAACACCGATATCCCTGGGAGCCTGCGCGGCGGTGAGCTGTGCGTTTACCGTGCAGATGCAAAAGAGGCTGTTTTAAAAGGAACACACATTTCAAAACAAACAGAGTAAATATTTAGCGTGTACATTGATTTTAATAGGCCTCAAACCTTGCTCCTGAAATGAATGATAGTCAAGTATCTATTACCAATTCCCAGGAGCAAACCTAATGAAGGATCCTTGAGGATCTGTCTTTTTGGAAAGATTCTTAACGTTTGTTTGCAGCAACAGCAGGAAAACAGAACAATCTACGATCAATACCGTATTTAACACCATATTTAAGGGGGTAAAGTCTCATACAGGGAAGAGCGAGTATTTTAGGAAGAAAACAGATGATAACAGCCAATTTCCTGGAGTGGAACAGATGCAAGTTAATGGCACACTTTCTAATAAACACCTAAAAGCCTCTTAAAATGGCAAGCAGGCTGATGAAGGATGAAGGGAATACTTTGTGTATGTAGGTACACAGTAAAGCAAAAAAAAAAAAAAAAAAAAAGAATTCTTAGCATTATTTTAATTTAAATTTGGTTCTCTTATGGGCTCTGGTTCCAGTCTTTTATGTGTCTCATTCTTCCATTGGAGAGAATCTTACAGACTCGTTCCAAAGTACTGTGAAGAAAAAAGGAAATTACTTATTTTTGGCTGAGTTCTGAGCAGAATATATTTGCAGGTTTATGAACTATTACGGAAATATAAAGGCTGAAAAAGGTAATGCTGACCAAAACAGTTAAATCTCTATGTACTACTGCTGATTCCTGGGAAAGCAGACAGAAGTCTAAAGCGACATCCAAGACTCTACCATCTTCTTAGAAAATGGTTTGCTGGCCAAGTTTATAAAAAACCAGCATTCTGCCTCCTAAATTCAGAATCTGAGTGAATCCTTTTGCTGCAACAGCTGATCATTACCCAAAGCAACTACCATCGTCAACATCAGACTGGATATATTCAAGGCATAATTAAATAGGTCTGAAAAAAGCCTTAGAAATTAGCAGAAACATGAGTTCTTTTATCTTGGATTCAGCATCCCCTAGTAACAGGCTATTCTGAGGAATCTGATGCTCCCGTTTCATTACTCAGTCTGTGCCTACCTTTAATAACTTTTCTTACTCATGGGTGATACAGTATTTTTATACAAGGTTTGTCTTTTGTGGAGGCTTGAAATATTTATATGTTTAAAAAAAGAAGATCATAGGAATAGGAATTTTTTGCAAGATGCTGCTTTACGGTTTAAATAATTTAGGCCTATGATAAATACAGCTAGAAACACCACACACATGAAAGTTACAAAATTATGTTTTTTATTTAGAAAGAAACTACTCTTGGAGCCATGCCTTCTACCGAAGTCATCGAAAACGTGTATTTGGAACACTCGAGCCATTTAGATTCTTACTTCTACACACCAAGGATACTGGGAGATAGGAACAGCAAGCCAACAATTCCGCTACTGTAGGTAGCTTCTGGATCAGAATGACTTTAATTTTTGGTTCAGATTCTTCTGCTTTCTACAAGAGGGCTAAATCAAAGAAATACACTACCATTGATTAAATACCATGCTTGGCAGCCAAACATACTTTAAAACACAGATAAGGTTGGTTCTTAGAGCAGCCATACCCGTTTTGAGCCAAAGCCTACTGAAATGCTGTCCAGTAACACCACTTTTTAAGCAGGCTGTTTTTTAATACAGTGCTGGATTTTGATTACAGGAATAAAATCCTCCCCCCTCTTTTTTTTTTTTTTAATAATAATCACAACCTTTGGCTGCCAGTAAAATACTCAAGCAAACCAGTTCTTGCTGAAACAAGTGACATCGCTCAGAAATTCTCCATCTGCACAATATAAACAGCTGTGTCTTATCTCCCCTCCCCTCCACAACAAACACAATTCACCTCTGGTTAACTCAAAACAGCTACAGCACATAGTTCAGCTCCCTGCTCAGGACAGTTCCTATTGTTCACTAAACTGCCCACTACTTACTGCCAGCACTCCATTAGATTTTTCCAATCTTTCTTACAGGAATTATCAAGAGGATGTCAAATCTAAACCAACTGTAAATCCCACAGTCTAGAATCCTGGTACTTCCCTGTTCATTAGCCACTTTTAGTTGGTTGTTTAGTGTACTATCCATTCTTGTTTCCAACACTGCTCTTCCTGCAGACAATGCACTGACGTTGATATAACCCACAAATACCATCAGTCACATCAGTTTGCACTGCTGCCTTGAATGCTACTGCAAAAACACTCCAGCGTGCCACTCAGATTAGACCAGGACGTGCAGGCGATGACTGGGGGGCAGCCACCGTGCTGCTCGCTGAGGAGAGCAAGGGCGAGCCCAAGCGCGAGCCCCGTCAGCAGGTTTCTTACCAGTTTATCAGCCTTGTTCCAGGGCATCTGAACACAGAACCAGCAGCTCCCCACTCCCAGAGCGTCAGAGGTTCACACTCACTTTTGGTGATTTTAAATACACAAAAGATGAACCCTAATTTTAACAAAATTCTGCAACACCTGTAAAATCACAACCACATCAAATACCTCTAATAAAGAGCACTCTAAGAACAATGATGTTAACCCAATATTACGTGCTGATTTATTTGGAACAAAATGGGACGGTAGAGCACAGCTGAATATTTGCATCTACAAGTGAAACAAATCACCATGAAGCCTCACGCACTATTTCTATGATTTTCACTACATTAACTTTGCAGCAACGCGTTCTAAAGTGGAAACCAACCCCCCAAAAGTGAGGTAAGACGAGATAACGGAAAAAGATAAGAGACCTTTTTCTCTTCCTAGCTTACGCAGCCCGACCATACGTCAACTCTTGCACATGCACAGCTCCCTTCCTTAAAACTCCTCTGTACCACAACAGTGAAGAGAACTGCGTTTAAGAAAATGTAATTACAAGACCACAAAGAACGAAAAAAAAAGAAAACCAAAAAACAACTGACAAGAAGGCAAAACTTTTAAACCTAGTAATGTCTGTATTCGTAACGTGAAACAAAGGTTTCTGGGTGTCTATTAGGTCATGAGCAGAACTGAACATAAAGGTAAAACTTTATTGATAGAGCCATAAATGCCACCAGCACACATGGTTGCCACTATAGACATGCAAAAGCATCTGATAATTCCACGTTGATTAAAAGATATATTAAAATGACTCAAAATTGTGAGCAGCTATTTGTTACATATTTAATTTTAAAAGCGTTTTGTAAAAGTCCAGACAGATTCTTCTCTTTGGTCATTATGTTTCATTAAAAAGCAAAATTATTCTAGCAGTCCTCAAGATTTTTGCTGATTTAAAAGTATATTTTCATAGAAAAACATACATTTATATGAGCAAACTTTTGAGAAAGTACCGAAATAGATTTTTCTTCCTTCCTCTTTGTAGAAGACAAAAAGGAGAATTTGTGTACTGTGCTTGTCTGAAAATTTGAAACCAAATTTCTAAACGGTATTCCTGTTCAAAACTCACCTGTTAACTAACTACAGCAAAAGATGTATGGACACACAGAAGCACCATTCCAGTTTGAAAACTAGTGCTTTCAAAATAATTTGCTTACATAGATAATTTATTTGCAGTGCTATTGAGAACAGCTGCCATTCAGGCAGGCAAGCACACCTCACTTTGCAGCCTTCTCGCAGGTGTAATTTAGCAGTTTGAAAGGAGTCCTCTAAGTAATTTTGAAATGTTAAGAGCAACCTCTTGAAATCTAGAAGAAAACAGTGAGGCAAGGATAATCAACATAAGTATTTCTTTTACAGCTGAGAATCATCCAACTCTAAACCATCCCCACAAGAAAACTCCACTGTATTTTATGGAAAAAGCAGGAATTCAAGCAGGCTACAACAAATAGATGCTCTTACTCTCTGAAATGCATGACACTCTAAACATACCCACTAGCTAAAAATACAGAAAGTCTTCTGAAAATACACGCCAGGCATCTTCACAGTACCCTGCCCTCCACCCTAATCCTTCCCCTCCTCCCACGTTACTGTAAAAATTTAGGCAGTTTTTAGGGGCTGAGAGTCTCACTGACTTTATTAGAATCCACAGATGTTCTTAAAATCTGTTGAAAAAAGAAAATAAAGGCATTAAATATCCAAGTCTGTGTTTTCTTTAATAACAAATTCTCCTACTGAAACCTGAATTAATTCTAAAGATGACTAAAAGCCCTAAAAATTAAAAGCATGAAGCCTGTCACTTTAGTGTATTTATATTAAAGATTGAATCGCCAAAATTAAAAGATTACTGAGTTTATGGGAAAAAAAAAGCCATTACTTACTCTCACCTAGAAAATACCAACCAAAAAAGTCAAGCCACCCGCTGTCGAAGAACCGCCATCCATCGATTGGAAGCATCATTTTATTCACTACGAGAAGTTATCATTTGAAAACATTTATTCCTGCATTACAAAACACAGAGCTTAACTCACTCATCACTTGATAAAACCACCTAAATCTTTCACAAAAGGAATCTATAACAAAAAAAAAAAATCAAAGTATGCAGCAAGATGAGTGGTAAGAACGGGCATGAAGGGTTTGCAATTTATTTACTGGTATCTGAGAATTCATGAACAGTTGGGCAGATACACAACAGTTAGGTCAGTTCTAAAATTTATTTTATTAAGGAAAAAAATAGCAAGGCAGAGGAAGACTGGGAAAAAATGTTTCAGGGATTTGCCTGAGAAACAGCAAAGAGCAAGAGCAAAAAAGTAGGAAGCTTGGCAGGGAGAATGGGCCAGGTGGCAGAACGTGCAGTGCTGTAGACACAGGGGCATTAAACGACCCCAGCAGCAAAACCAATTTTCTAGCAGACAGACGGACAGCAGGAAAAACAATTGTGATTTCCAACCGTATGAATAACAGGTGAAAAATACGCTGTGCTCTGAAGAGAGTCAGCTTAAAAGTAATGCACAGTTCCCATGAAAACTACAGATTTTCAGAAAAGCAGATTACTTTTATGTAAACAAGTGGCTAATATAAAAGTCTAAATTGACCCTCATCACCATTACTCATTTCCACTGGAGGAAACTGTATTTTCCTTACTGAGGGGAAGAAAAGGGAAAACAAAAAAAAAAAAAAAAGACAAAGACACTGAAGTTATTATTTTTCTTCTCCCTGAGAAAAAAAGGAAAGGCCACCTCTTGTTCTAAGTATTGTTAGAAAATAGACAGGCACTAGAGTAAAGTGAATTAGTTTGACTAGATAAGCGAAGACCTTTAAAAGACTGCACAGCATCGGAATTCTTCAAACAAGTAACGAGAAAGAAAGAACTAATTTCTGCAAAACAGGCGGTTGTTCTCAGTAGCACTCTCATTCAGTTCCAAGTACAGGTCAAATCACAAACTCCCAGATCATTCAATACTTCTTTTAAAAGTGGTTTGCTGTAAGAATCATTAATCTCAATACTTAACACCATTCCTTTATTACGAGAAACGCAACAGCAAGTTGTGTTCAAAATAAGGCAACTGCAAATGGAAAAATTGGGTGGGAGAACGGGTCGGATACCTGCTGCATGTGATGCTAATCTGATTAGCCTTTTTTAGTTTAAAAACGGATGATGGTTTTTCAGCTCCAGCACTGCATGGCATTTGCAGCTATGTGCCACTCAGAAACCGCCACAGGATTGTGAAGGTATCCAAGGAGCCGCTCTTCTACGTAATGCTAATCGACTTGCAAGCGTGAGTACAGCGATAGCGTCCACGTCTGCGTAGTTCCAACACAGAAAATCCAAAAACGTTACGGATGAAAGAAGAGGCAAGCAGAGCCCTCCTTTCCTAAGCCAGCTCTCTGCACTTCATAAATGCCTTTTTGTGGTCAAGTTGAGGGTAAAAGCTCCACCATGTGGGAGAAGCTCAGCACTAGCCCAGGTGAGCAGAGTGTTTACTGGTGGTGAATCCACAAAGCATCATCCTCGCAGGTACCACGCGACGGCCCAACCACCAAGACATTCACACCGCCACGAGACCTGGAGAAGGCTCCTGCGGCTCAGGAGCCATAAACACCCTGTGCTGTTCGTTAATTGAAAGCACACTGTTACTGCAGTGTGCACCCACACGTCATTAATACCTGTCAATCACGAAAACGGGGTAGCTCTGAGTACTTCCCATGCCTTTGTTTTTTGGAAAGAGTAACTTTTTCCAGGACCATGAATAATACCTGGTGCTGTATGACTGAAAACAGTGAATAATCACAAAAAAAAGGAACTGCTCTGTGTTACAGTGAAGAGACAGCCTGCCAAAACAAACATATTATGGCTGCAAAGGAAAGTAATGTGTCTGTAATTTTAAACTCTGTCCACTTTAGTGGTCCAACAAGTTTTTATCTCACCCAAACAACCAAGGCAGTAACACACAGCACAAAAATTGCATGAGCCGACCTGTAATGTGTATGTGTGCGGTGTTGGGGAGCAGCAGACAATTGAAACAAAATGGTATCTGTGAAGTCTGATAAATCTACCTTCAAAGCCCAATACAGTTATTCTAAACAAGCAGGATACTATTGCTTTTATTATACAAGTCTTTTATTCTCACAGGTAGTCACAGAACTCATCAGTAAGTCCCCCAAAAAGGAAAAGAAGATATGCTGATTAAGAAAAATATTAGAAATAATACTAGAAAACACTGACTATGCTGCAGGATGGCATTTACACCAATAAAAGGGTGTAAGAAGCATTAAGTATTCGTCAGCATGAGAGCAAACAATTTTCAAAGTACACTTTAGAAGAAAATAATTGGGGAAAACATCCTCATTTCAGAATTTAAACATATTCACCACAATTGTTTTTTTAAAAACAAGAGTCTAACCAGCATACAGGGACTAGGGTTTGAGCAGTGACTACGGATTTTGCAAGTGCTTTTCAGCAGCCCCACTGGAACAGCCACGCTGTTTATCTAGTTGACAAAAGCACGTGCGGGGAGAAGAGGCAGCGCCGGCTGTCAGGGCGTGCGTTCAGCAGGCGTGCGTTTTGAACATGCTACCCAGCGCTGCCCAGCTCCAGACAGCTCACAGCTGACACGAACCCAGGGCTGACCATCTTTCACCCTCACGATTTCAGTATACTCAAAGCACGGTAATTCCTAAACAGACAAATCGCCACTCTGCCAGTGACATCTCACACAGCTATAAGGGTGCATTTGATCTCTGTTTTATTTAATTCTTAAATATATGGATCACAAAGAAGATCTGGCAGACTGCAGTCTGAAGGGGACAATAAGGAGGAAGGTATCTGTGATTCCTCACCTCCTCCTGCCACCCCCAGCTCCACGCCTGGGAGCAAGTGACAGGTCACCTCCTGCTCCTCAGCTGCACCAGAGCCCGGAAGCAGCCACAGCCCCAGGGGATCCCCGTCCTGGAACTCTGTGCCACCACCAGACCAGCTCCCTGGCTGCACCACGACTTCGCCCAGGCCAGGGAGCACTCCCGAGCCAGAACAGGCAGGTAGAGATCCACTACCCTACCCAGTACAGAAAACAACCCCGAGACCTGCCTCACCTGATCCAGACGCTGTCACCTGGACAGCATAGGGTGGCCACACTACACCTCCTCCACCACACCTTGGGTTTTCCACGCTGCTTGCGGATGATCTGACCCAGCTACTAACAAGCCACGAAGAGTCGATCAAACACGGTCAAAAGGCTGCCAGCTGAAAAGTCCTGCTCTGCATATGGAGCTTGCGGAGATACTGAGGTTACCGGGCAGATCAAGACAGGTTCAGAACGTTTGGAGAAGTGTAGGAGAGTTTTCAACACTGACATGACAAGCTGGCTGGCTGCCACAAACAACAACGCTCACTGCGGAATCGCACGACACAGGAGAGCTTGGGATGCCGAGGAGAGACGTTCCGGCCACCCACCACAGGCAGCCATTGCCAGCACCTCCATCGGCATCCCCCGGCTGCCGGACGCTCCTGACACACCGAGCAGCAGCCACCTTCTCTGCACCATGCCCTGGCAAGATATCCAGGTACAACACCACCCCAAACAAGCCCTCCCTTTTAAAATCTCATCCCTAGAGCCTGATCCAGGCTGCTAAGTAGGTTGATTTTCAAGTATTTAACATCCAGTCGGATATTCAGCTGTCTGGGTGGGAAGGCGGTGGGAGGGAGGATAAAAATCAGCCTCTGTCATCGGTACCGAGAGCCGATTCTTATACCCATGTAGCCAGTTGGCACTAGCCAACCAGACCGCCATTAATCTGAATTTATGCTAATTCTGTCACTCATCATCACCAGTCAGTCACTCCTAAACCAGCTCCCTGGGAAACACCCCAATGCAGCTCTATCCTTACTAAGGAAGGGTGAAGATAATTTTTAAGAACTACTTTTTCTTAAATAAGGCTGAAATAGAACTGAAGTTCTTGAAGCTGGCAGAAAAGGACTGTTCAAATAAACATATCACAGGAGCATCTGTTTTTTTCAAAGACAAGCTATCTTTTCAAAACTAACTTAAAGATTTTAAATGCCCATAAAGTAAGGCTAGTTTCACCAAGCACATTGCTCCCCTCTTAAAAGACGTGCCTGCTGTCAGTGTCAAACCACCTCAGCTGGCTCCACCAGGACCAAGGTCAATCTGGAGTTGGACTGGACTCTGAAGTCACCCAATGGCACTGCAACATCCACGCAGGATTTAGGTGACTGATTTCAAACTACAAATGATCCTTCAACTAAAGCTTTTACAAAGTCATGCTCAATTTTAGTGTCATGTTTCCTTTTAAACTACACATACCTCCAATGAGTTTGTTCTTAAGACATGAGCATCCCACTGCTTTCACCATAAAACACTGCTTTCACCATAAAACACTGCTTTCACCATAAAACACTGCTTTCCACAACACCCCACCTACCGTCACTGGTTCTATTTGGCCAGCAACGAGCAGCTATGTACCACTTTACTCTTGGGATATTTACAAATATGGATAGTCAACATCTTTCTATCAACAAAGGTGGAACTATACTACTCCAAAGCAACCGTCGAATGGGCCAGGCATCTCGTGCTCAACAGAAAAGACTTCTGCTGCCTCATTCCCGAGCTGCTGCTGATGGATCTGGTTGGCAGTTTCACCATAAAGGTACTCTTACAAAACTTTCCTTCCCATTTAGTAAAATCTGAACTTCTCTGTACTAAAAATATGAATTGTATTAAGAATATTAACTGAAGCATTAATGAAACTTCTGAGGACAAAAGCCTGCAAAATATAAATCATTTACACACGCAAAAACGAAGTGACTGTTTGGATAAAATGCTAATGCCTCCGTGCAAATGGTAGAGAAAGCATTCAGAGATGCATAAATCTATTTTATGTCTCATCTCTGGAATTATCATTATGTCAGTATCTGCAGTGGAACTGAAATGAACTCAAGAGACGTACAATGTATTGAAGTCACCAGCAGTACTTCCTATAGCAGTGAAATATTCATCACAGGTCTGACATCTAAATACTGACTTGCACCTACCACGCTTAACTTGCTGGCTGGCTGATGATCCCAGAACAAGGCAATATTGCTAAAATTGTTCATTTCAGTGATCCATAACTTTTGGATTCAAAACACCAAGAACTAGGGCATATTTTATGTACACGTTCAATGGCTATAGAGTGTAATCTTGTCATTGTTCGAACTGCTTCATCTGTCTCAGCATTTAAAATTAAGTTGAAAAGAACCATTAGTGCTTTTAACTGTCCTTAAATTACATTAATTGCATTGTTAAGCACTTTAACAACCTTATGAAGAAAACTAAGTAAATCACTGCTCAAAAGTAAGTCTATACAACCACTTCCAAACCTCCACACACAGACCAGAGCTGTTGATATCCCCAAACTGCAGAATGAGCATCTCCTATACACTATGAGATCGGAAGCAAACCAAAGCAGAGGCTATTTTGACCATTTGCTCAGGCTGTGAGCTACGTCAACATCAGCCACTGTAAGATCAGTATATTGTATGCACAGAGAAACACGGAGAGCACTGAAGTTGTGCTGTCATGATTCTATTTACGCCCTGTCCTGCTAGCAGGCAACTGATGTCATACGCCTGTATACAACAGAAACAAATTCACAACCTAGGAATTTCTGCTGGCAAGAGATCAACAGGCTGTAATGAGTACCGAAAACAAACCATCCAGCCTTCAGCCAGAGCTCAGCGATCTCGGCTCGAACCGTTACACTAGGCTAAAACGTCACTGCTTCAGCCACAAAGATGTCATCACCAGCGTCGGCAACAACGCAAAGCAAAGCCAGTGCTGGTGACTACAATCTTTGCATTTTTAGATCTTACAAACATATCCTGTGCAACTGAAGAATACATACAGGTGTGGTGGTCAAACAGCTTGACAGAAATGCTCTCGTGCGTTATAAATAAGCGTGCCTGTGCCGACATGCAAAACATTTGAACTTGCACGAAACAGCAGCCTTTTGCTGACAAACTCTTATAGCAACAACAGGCAGGAGCTGAATCAAATACAGCTCAAATTGTTTTAAGAATAGCAATTATATATCCAGAGATACTTGATATACCGAGAACAAACAATGGAATGAAAGAAATTCAAAAGTTTCGAGCCATCTGCACATATCTGTGCTGAGTATCAAACCATCTGCATCATATTCTTAGATCAGCTAAAGCAAACCACTGGCACCAGTGCCAAGTTTGGCAGCAGAGACGATTTGGACTGCCACCAACAAGAATGAGCTACCATGCCTTTTAGAATAAATTTTGTAGCAAACACCAAAAGGGTTGATCAACACTGATTATCACAGCTACAACAAGCCAGCTAGTTTAAAAAACAGTATTTGCCATCCCACAGTATTTGATTTTAGACTTGTATGATACATTCTACGCCTAAAAAAGAAACCAAACTTCTCACTATCCCTGTCCCACAGGGAAATGGCTAAAACCACTCAAACAGGTTTTGTACAACAGCACGAAGCACCTGTGCGTGGTGTCACCAAGGCCGGTGCCTCACATCAGCTCATGCGGAAGCTCACAGCCATATCCAGGCGCATCAAAACCCCGCGGCAGACAGGTGACACGGGCAACTCCGGCACAAATCGAACCCTCGGTAGCACGTTCTGAGGCACACGTACATCCTCGGAAGGTCTCCCACTTCAGTGTGGGATAAGGCTTGGCTTCCTCCATTTGAGTCACCGAACAGGCCAGCAGTACCAAGTGACCCGCACCCATTTATTTTGTCTTCTCCAACTCCAGCCTCTACCATTCTACAGCACACCGTTTCTCCCAGGAAATTCCATCTATCCTTTGAAGTCTAGCCTAAATTTCAAAGGCAAAAATACCAAAATATCCTTGAGGATGAAGGTGCTGATGTAAAGAACATTGACTAACCCCAGTAAATTTTATTTCCATATTTTAAAAGGGCCCAAAAATAACTATTCACCACCTTTTCCTCTGCTCAAGATTTTGAGAACAACCCGCCTACCAAAAAGTCTAATTTTCTTAGCGCTAAGAATTTTGCATGGGTGGAACTCTTTAGCTAAAAGTGACGATAAATAACACCTCCTCAATCTGCAATCTCTAGAAACATTTTACAAGAACTGATGTACTAAGTTGATTTGCAATGTTAAACTAGAATTTCCCAACCCTCTGATGCCCACCTGAAGAATGCCAGGTGAGACATCACGATCAAGGTAGTACAAAACAAAGCTCAACTGCCTCTTATCTTCTATCCTCTGTACCTTCACTGTCGTGAGAATACATAACACCTCAGTAAGTTTCTTGCATGCAAAATTATCAAATATAACATATTACCACAACCAAGCGTACCGATAGCCCATCCATCACACCCCACAGACAACTTCACAGATCCTTCACTTTACTAGGAAGTACAGATCAGCCCTAAGTTGGAGGTACAAACTTCTGATGTCAGATCTTTTTTTCAGTATTCACATAGCACAAAGGTGTTAAACCAACAGCATCAAGCAGCATCTTTTCAACCTTTTGTACATTTTATACACAAACTGTGCCAATTGATAAAAAAAAAAGTGTCTGGAAGTCCAAGAACTTGCCTGCACTTTCTTCTCAACTATAAACCTGCCATACAAAGAAGGTGCCCCCACGTACTTCCCATCAACAAAATGTGCAAAACAATTTTTTTCAAACTATGCGTGTACTTAATGCAGAGCACCTTCTGAAGCCTCAAATTCAGGGTATCGAAGAACAGCAGAATAATCTCCTGTCCCCAATAAAACATATTTGCACTTTAAACCATGCATATTGTTTAACTCCGTTAGGAAGCCTATTATGAGAAACTTATTTTATGAGTCTGCCAAAAAGGATGGTTACCAGAAGCATAATCACAGTAAGCAATAAAGGCTGACATGGAGTATATTTCTAAGCAATTATAGCAGGTGTTTTAGGGGCATAAAGCTACGGAGTTATAAATCCATTTAGAGTCACAGAGACGGAAAAAGGAAAAGGCTACCAGAAGGTTCAAACCCTCAACAGGCAAATATTGTTCCTCTGCTCCTGCAGACCGCCGCAGCTACAGAATCAACTCCACTATGAATTTCAGCAACTCAAAAGAATGCAGTATGAAGCACCGAGGTACAACGACCATTAAAAAATGAAGAGCCTTCAAAGGCAGATGCAGCACATATATATGCTACAAAGCTCAGAAAAATATTGTCACATAAGGATTGCTAGATCCGTTTTAAAATACTGTTTCTTTTCAATTTAATTAAGCAGGGTTGCACATAGTATCTTGGATTGTATGAAAACATTTTAAAAAAGAGAGAGTCTAATACGGGGAGCGTCTATGAAAAATAAAGTACTCTATGAAAGTAAAGTACTGTGGATGTGACAAGTCCTATTCAGACCTTAAAAACTTACACATGAAACCTACAACATAGAATTGGTGGAGGAAATTCAGAGAGAGCTGACTGGCTAATGCAACATGTAACTTTACAGAAAAATTGCTGGTTATCAAAACTGCGTAAGCCAAGAGACAACACTAACTATAAATATGACTACCAGCTATTCCACACAACCCAAGAGCGTCCTGCCAAGCCCTCCTTCATGTTCTCTCTCACACAGACAAAGGCCTTAAAGCCATGGGACATCTGCCAGGGAAACAAATGAAGTTAAAAAACCAGAAGAACATGAACATGTACTAACCTAAACTTGCGTGTTCTTTCTTCCCAATTCCTCCCCCAACACCTCCCCCTACAAAGAAGACGTCTCAGTTTACTGTACTCTTTTCCTTCTCCCAACCAGTCTTAACTCTTGGACCAATGTTTTAAAGCTTCCCTACCTTTGAAAAAATAATGTTCAGTTCTTAAATGTTTTGCCAGATCTGGACCACACCCTGCCCTCTCCCAAAATCTTAGTTGTTTGTCTCCTATTGCACATAATCAATTATAGCACTTTCAGGTTTGTATTTTGCATGGTGGGAGCTGATCCAGAAAGCAGATTGTGCTTGTGCGAGCTTGTGTGTTTACACAAACATACACACACACATACACACACCTTTAAAAAATTGTTTTGTTTCAACAGAACTTCAGGGGATTTTCCTCAAACTGAGTTTTTCACTTGTATGCAGACAGCACTTGATAGAAAAAAGTAGGTGAACATTTTCCACTTACCAGGTCATGCTAATCACTTAAAATATGAAAGGAGAAAGCAAAATCTCTGTCATTCTATCACCACAAGAACTTAGTATCAATCATAAACAATAACTACAGAAAAATCCACAAAGACGCCCAGCAGATATCCTCAACTCCACTGTATATTTCATTCTCCCCATTCCCGGATTCAGTGTCAGACACCAACTCGGATGTTTGACAAAAAAGGGATACGGCAGATTGCCCACCAGCCGCATCATGTGCTGCCAAGTGAGAAATACAAGCTTGGAAACAGTCTCGAGATTGCAGCCAGGACAGCAAGGCTCGAAGCATCACACAAGTGACATAACTGAGCATGGTGGCGAGAGGCTGCAGGGGACGTGGGAAGATATTGCATGAAATAACTCTGTAGGGCACGCAAAAGAGCTGGTTTTGGTACCAAGCAAGACAACTTAATCATTTAGGATCACCAAGAAACAAATGCGGTTTTCTTCCTTCTCATTTTTCTTTTTCAACTAAGTCTAACTGCAAAATCCCCCTAAATACTTGAAATCCAAATTTTCCAACATATTTTTACTTTCCTGTGAAAGTTCTGTACTTGATTTTTCTTTTTTAGCTACTGCAAAGCAACGCAGCAATCAGCTTTCAGAGCATTCAGCAGAACAAGGATCACCCTGGGTCTAGTTCACAACTTAAGACTTCTGCAACATTTAAAAAGAAAGTTTACATCCTATAATAGACAAGAATCATCTTGTTAATTTGTTCAGTAGCTAGCACAACAACAGTGTGAACACCACATGTAGACAAATACTCAATTTGTCTTCAGACAGTTTTTAGAAGACAGACATTTTTATCAGCGTATCTGTTAACACTTTCCTTCAGAAAATATGTTTTGCCTGCCAGCAAACAAACAACAAAATAATGTGTCATATCTGTAAAATGAGGGAGAGAAATAATCAGGATTCGCTTCAGAATGCCGAAATAAAATAACAATAATCAAATGCTGGAACACGTAGCTACTGTTCCAGCCCTGTGCTGGCAATCCTGCATGTGCTTCTGTTACTCTGCAACACCTACGCACGCGGTCACACCACACAGACGTTCTCTCCAGTTCTGCTGTTTAACACTAACCAAAGAAACGCCATGGTTATGAACCCAGCTTGTAGGGGGATTGCTGGCAGAAAACAAGGCATCTTACACAGGCTGTGCTACAACTCAGTGGTCCAAAAGGCAAGTCAGCTCCGAGGTGGGGAAGGAAACCAGAGCGCAAAGCAAAGATGGCAGTACTTGTTCAAACCCTCCTCAAGTTAGGGAGCACCACTGCAACTGACTTACCCACTAACTTAAATTACAAGGAAAAAAAACTGCAAAATTCTGTTACCTTTCTGTTTAACCTTACAATAGTAACTGCTAGGTAGACTCTGTCTCAAATTCAGGAGCACAGGAGAAGATACTTTAACCAGCAAACACTAGATGGGAGCACTTTCGAGTGAGGCTTCCAAGACCCTGAAAACATTTTTAGTAAGTTTCATAAATTGTAGTTCTAATTAAGAATTAAATTTGGAGACTAAACGCCTCTGTATTTGAGGGCAGACAGGCTTAAATCTTTTTGTATTAATGCTGAGCTATATCATCTGATATTTTTGCTGTGACCAACCTATAAAACCTGTCAGCTTCACTCAGTTTACACAGGGCTCTAATTATGTTCAACTAGAATCTGAATGATCTAATTACTTAACATCTTATAGCACAAACTACTGAGGACATCTGGTTGAGCAACTGGCAAAGGAGCCAGAGAAATAAAATGGCTGTTCTGTACCCTGCTCAGGACTCCTGCAAACAACTCTCCCACCAGACAGGCTCATTTTTCCATCCCACCTGAAATTTCTGCCGGCTGAAAGCAGCCCTGCGAGAACAAATCGTCCACTGGTTCAAAGAGAGCAAGGTGCAGAAAAACTGAATGCCACAAGTAGGATGATGGGACACTAAGTTTTTCATTTTGCTTTGTTCTCCATCAGGTGAAAACCCAGATCATTCCCTTGCATCTCTGGGGCTCCTTCTCCCACCGTTCTTCAGAAATTGAGAAACACAGGATTGCCACAAGCACTAAAACTGATGGCAGCTCAGCTACATCAGTGCCAGCAGGAAGCTCCCACAGCTGCAAGCCCTAAAGATTTTGAGGTTTTTAACCATCAAGATAGTGTAAGGGAGTAGATTTCAGCAAAATCAGGGAAAACTCCGCTGGGTCACTGAGAAGTCACTCACACTGACAGCACTAAGGTTAAACTGGAAATAAGCAGCAATATGAGATGAAGGATCTTTTTTGGCCATGAAGCACTTGGCTTAAATAGCTTTCATAATGTCAGTCTTGGTCAGAGTCTTCCCCCTGGCCTGGCCATCTGCCAGGATGATATCGTACTACACACCTGAGGGCTGTTCAAAGAAGAGGGTGCCCGAAACACCGGAACCTGCTACCATGACCCATACTGTGCAGGCGAGCTCCCACTTTGATCTCTTTTCCTTGAAACCACAGTGCACTGTACCCAACAGATTAACCTGACATGGTCAAAGAAGAAATAAAACCTAAAAGTTCTGGTTGAAAACTCAATTAATGCTGCCGTTTTCTGTCTTTACTTTTCTTTAATGAACAGATGGAAACCAGCAATAACCATCTGTGTAAAGCAGCAATAACTGCAAAGTACAATAATTCCACAAAAATACATTAACAAGGTCACTGAAGTGTTTCTCTAATTGTCTATTGGCTGTGACCTTTTTCGAATATTTCAGACTGAAAACAAAACCAAAACAACTCATGAAAGATCCTTTGGCACCTCTGACGGTAGCACAGCCCAATTCTGTATCCTGGGGAAATTCCATTTTGAGAACAACTTTCTGCCTTCCCAGGTTCCCCCTCCTCAGGCAGATGCGCTCCTCACTCCTCCTGACCTGCCAGGCAGAACGTCCAGCGTCCATGCTCCATGACAAAACTGATTATCCCTGAGCGAGCAGTGAAACCGAACCATTCCCGTACGTGCAACGGGGCAAATGTTTCAAAATACTTCAAGATCAAAGCCACTCTATTCATAAACTTGTATTTTTATATTCCTTGCAGCTGAAAAATACAATTAAAACATCACAGCGACCTTCTGCTAAGGAACTAACTGCGTCAGAGAGAGGATGAAGTACCAGAAGACACCCTAAGCAAGATTCCAGCAAAAACGGGACAGATAGTGAAAATACTATTGCAGTTGTTTTACTTCAGTCACTGGGGTCGTAAAGGATGGCCTAATTCAACAGGAAGATCTAAGAGGCTTTTATTAGGCCTCCAAACTAGTGCAACTGACAGTTAAACAAACAAAGTGTCAGGCCTTAAGTCAGTAAATTTATAATGAAGAGCTGACAATCAAGAAACCGTACAAAGAGGCTGCTGCCAACCATCGAGTTGTTTTAAAGAAAAGTAGCTATAGAATGAAAACTTCTTACCACTGAAATTAATTTCACAATTTGCTGGTGAAATGATTATAGCAAATAAACAGGGCGTAAAAACGCTATGATATATGACTGCATTTTACCATGACATATCTAGAAGTGAACAAGATAAAGAACAACGAATGCCCAAAAACAATAGAAGTAGGTGTGTTTCTTCAAAGTAAGCATGCCTGCTAGCTTACCAGCTTCCACTGAATCTGTCTGTACAAAACCACATCTCAGTTTGAAAATGAAAAATAATACATACATCCAACATTTCCTAACATCAGGAGGATCCACATCTGCTTATGTGCTCCAGAAGAAAGCCTCTAACAATACTGAACGCCTACCATCACCTTTCACCAGCAAGGATCCTAAAGGGTATGAGGAGTTCCAAACCCGTGAGACCAGAGACACAACCTTCAGCACAGCACCAGCAGCCAAGCACAGAAAGCACCTTTTACAGCACTGGCAGAGACCGCTCTGAACGACCAAGCAGAGCACGCTCCTGTCCCAGACTAACTTTTTAGCCCTTGCAGTGAAGTTAATTTTCAAAAAGATGGCACGAACAGCAGCTCTGGGGCATAGTAACCACTTTCTAAGATCCTGAAAACAATCTGAACTACTAAGTTCTTCTTCTAATCCTAGTTAAAGTAGGTTTTCACAGTTCCAATTTTAGACTTAAAAATCCTATTCACAGGACAGAAAATCCCAGATAGTGACATTAATCAAGTTTTACTTAGCTTTGAATATTAAAGAACTAACTATTCTCAGGATGTGCCAGGACATCTCAGATGCTAACAGATTTTAATTTATTATCTAAACCAAGCTGATCACAGCACAGTGTGTGTGCTCTTTTAATCGTTGGAGTTGTATTTAACATACTACCCCAAGGAAAAAAAAAAAACAAAACAAACACCACAACATACAGGTCTAGTTTCACGAGCCGATGGCACGGTGCACAGCAAAGTGCTCAGAAAGACAGAAACGAGTATCAGAAGTTGCACAGAAGAAAGCAGCTTTACAATACAACTTTCCAATCATGGGACTGACCAAAGCTCTGCCTGCACACACATAAAAACCTGAAACTAGCTCCTCCTCACAAGCACAGAAACAGCAAACAGCATTTTATACATAAAACTGAGAGCACAGCTTTGTAAGAGAATTTAATTTGATTCAAATCCTGATCTAAAACAAGGCAATAATTCCCAGTCCTGCAGGGGTTAAGGACCGTCAGGAACACAAACGGCACCCACAGCCTCCAAGGATCAAGATTCACACTAGAAAAGCTTTCTTCTTCAGGAAAGTATGCAAAATAAATGCTCACAGACCGACTCTTCCCTCCTTCCTATCTGCTTCACCAGGCACCTAACGTGCCTTGCACCCTGTGAAGCAAGAGCACAGCAGCCCCCTGAGTTTACCCCTACAAAGCAGCAAGTATCGACTCACTTTTAAAAGGAATGAAAAAAAGATATTCTGAGTTCAAGCAGTAACTGTGAGTATAAAGTACATTTGCTTGAGAGAAGGGGCAGGGCGTTGTGAACTGCAGTGGAGAGATGAGCTGCAGACATGATATTAGCAAGCTACCCTTTTCCAACATCTGAAGAATTTCGATAGCGAGACTCCATGCTAAGGAAAACACGCAGAAATCTACACGCAAAAGAAAACTAGAGCTCCTGAAAGAAAGAGGATAGAGGTGGAAAAAGGAAAGGGAGGAGTAATCAGTGTATTCACAACTGTTTTCTTTTTTATTTTTTAAATATATTAAACACTTCTTGCACTCACATAAAAGAAAGTAAGGTTACAATTGTGTAAGCAACTCTGCACAGAGTTTTCTCCACAGAAAATCAATTGCAAGACTACTGGCTCCTTGTTTTTAAATGTTTGATATTATCCCATCTCCACAATTAATATTAGAAAAGCAACTATGCTCATACCAGACATACCACACCAAAGTACAGTACTGTCAATATTAGCACGCACACACAAAAGTTGCAACGGAAAAACAGATATGTAGCTTGCTGACAAAATTAACATTATCATATTTCACATCATAGACAGAGTACATTTTATTTATGCCTGAAAATGGAGCTAACATCTTTAAGTGATAACGCGATACAAATTTAGTTTGACATGCACATGCAATAAAATGTGTAAATATACAATAAAAATAAAATGAAAAATAATTACAGACAAAACACAAGTATAAATTTTATGGCGTTGCTCTGGCAAGATTTGTATTTCACATCAATGAAACAACAAGAAAAAGAATTAACTTGATTAGAAACATGAGATAAAGGAAGAGACTGAGAAACCACGGGACTAGTACAGAGAGATGGATCTGTATTCACAGCTTCACCGTGGGCCAGGTTAGAGAAGGCAGCCACCTCCCACCCAAGCTCAGTCAGAACACTACGACTACGCATGTGTCAAAAATTAAGCACATGCGGTAATGCTTACTGGGTCAGGGCCTTTGTGCTGTGCTAAACAGGGATAAAGCTTATTCACCTTCGCAGAGTTCACCGAGCTGAGCACCGACCTACTCAGAGCAGCGGTGAGCAGGAGCTCAGCAACGGAGCGCAGCATCTCTCCAGCCTCATAGCTATTCAGGAAGCACATGCATATACAATGAGGAGGAGATCAATATTTCTGATGGCACAAGTAGGTATCTAAATCATAACCTCTAACCCCGCTGGCAGTCTTCACAGGCTATCAATACTTAAGACTACAAAACCTGAACAATCTGGATAAAAGATAAAAGTTGCTGTAAGAAAAGTTTCAAGCTATCCCATCATATGTCTTTGCCGAACAAAGAATTTCAGCCTTCAGTACGAGTCTAACACCTTATGTAAAAACTTCTCTGAACATATCCGCCTCTTCAGCCATTCGGGAGGCTCGCACGCTGCCATTCACCATCCTCAACCACCAAGCGTGGCTTGGACAAAAGCCCTGCTAGCAACTGAAGATCCTCCTTCACCTGAGCTGGTAGAGGCTGGCTTGTCTTTCTGAAACAGGGAGCCGTTTCAAACCTACCGCTGCAGCTAGCTGAGGACTGCAGTTTTAAATGATGCAACCACAAACTGTTGAATACTAACTTCAACATTCATATCACTGGGTGCCTACGTGTAAGTTTTAAGCAGCCTTCAATGTACAGAGAAATCTGAAGGGAAACTTAGTAAATTGCCTATCTTGCCTTCAAACAGTATACCAAAGAACATGGAGGTATGTTTTAAGGCAAGAGTGTGTGTATGTACAAATAACTCCAGATTACAACTCAATAACCATTTGCAGGAAACATTTTCTCCCTTCATTCTCTCTTCATGATTTGGTACCAATCATGAACAGCGTTCTTTCGGGATATCAAACTACCTGGTTCTTTCTTCACGTACATTTCTATAGACATCTCTTCCAGCAACAACCCTGAAAAGTACCTACACATCAGCAGTACTATATCCTCTGTTTAACCCGTTGAAAAAGAAAGCTACCAAAGGTGCAGAAAATGTAACAACTAAGTCTTATTTATCCACAGCACAGAATTAAGTAGTAGCAAGAGGAATAGTAAGTGCTAATTCACACTCAAAGTGCTCCCAAAGACAAGTCAGAAGCATTATCAATGCTTTCCAGATGGAGAAGCAAACCAGCAGACAGGCTCAGAGGCCCGAGCAGACCCGAGAACAGACAGGCATCAACTGCTAACAGGAAGACTGAAACTCCCAACTTATTTCAAAGTCACTACTACTTAGTAACTATCGCGCAAACTGCACCAATTAAAGGCTTTGTACATCAGTACCAGTCCCCCTAAGCATCACTGCCCAAAGTAAGTACTCACTGTGTATAGATTTTTGATGGGCTGACACATACCAGCGGAAGCTTACCATTCTAATTAGTGAAATATTTTGGTTTCCTTAAAATAATGGATCAGCAACACCATGTAACCTCAAATACCTAGCAGAGGTACCAGAGAGCAGAAGGAGTAAGACTTAAACCATCAAACTTCTATGCATTTCATCATCTGCAGCGCTACCTTTCATCCCTGCAGTTTAGTTTCTATAGGAAAAGTCAGGGCACTTCCATACAAAACATACGAACTTTTTGCATCTAAGATATATCTAGTTTGAGTCTTCATTTAAAAAAAAAAAAAGTCAAAAGCTATTAAATTGCCTTTTTTTTAAAGTAAGGATAATAAGAATGCTTCTACTATTCATAACACCTTAAAATACAATCCAAGTGGTTAAAAAGTTATTTAAGTCTATAAGAGGAATAGCAGCCCTATTTGTCACAAGACAACAGTAAAAATCCGTCAGTGTACTCTGAAGTCGTACTATCACCCTGGTATCTCACATGCAAATCCTCCCAGGATGCTTCCACAAGAACAGCTTGCTGTTAAACCCCAGGCGATCCTTTTATATGATCGGCACTGCAGGTGAGCTGGATTTGATGGCAACACTACAGCCAGGCATTTGCTGGGAGACCCTCCATACTCCCCAGCTGCACTGCCGAATATTTATATAAATTCTAAAATAAGCTCTCTTCTCCCAACTGCACTGCAATAAGAGTTCCATTTCCAAGTCCTAGGCTTAAGCTCACTCCTTAACTCCTTCCTCTCTTCACCACTTCCCTCTACCCCATCCTGCCCTTTAAACAGCATCACTTCCCCCACTCATTTTGCATTTTTACTTCCCTGCAGCATTGCTGTCCTCAGCTTGTCACATGCGAGCCACAGACTGAAGGCAACATGTCTCAGCGAGGAAAGACCTCTACAAGGTAAGCATCAGAAGCGACTCAGGCTCCCTGTACACACATGCACGCACCCCAAACCCATGAGAGCAATCCCACAGCGACATGGTAACGCAGCAGCACGGGACCATCCGACCTCCAGAGCTCAAGGGACACTATGAAATGTTAGCTGGAATTAGACCACAGTTCAGTCTCACCTGCATGCTCCTGTGTGATGCACGCCAAGGGCTCACCTGACCATTAGCCAAGCGCAAGACTACTGGATTCAATGAGATTAATGCAAAATTAGTCCAGCCATTTACCAATAATCTGGCTTAAATTTTCATATCCTCCACAGAACCTTGCAGTGGCATTTCCAGATGCTGTTATGTCCAAGCTTGCTTATTCACCAAGGTACATTTCAACACAACGAAGATAGGCACAACAGGATCTGCTCAGCTTTGATGTATGAGCTCCTCTGAAAAAGCCTCAGAGACAGCCCTGGCCTACACCCTCACATGCCTTAAAAAGCTCACAACCAGAAACACAAAGATATGGGGGAATTTAAAAGCATCGAAATGCGGCTTGAATATTTTTGTGCATCTGCTTTCAAGCTTTCTAAAGCTTTCCAGAGCAGATCACTGGGGGTCCACGCACCCGACCCGGAGGCAGAAGAGTGCCTCCTGCCCTCCCCACCTCGTGAAACAATCGCACAACTCCAGCCCTCACAGAAGCTTCCTTATTACCCCAACTGTCGACAAAGGCACTAAATTACTGCAAGGCAAGAAAGCAAGCGATTTGCCAGTAAGGCAAAAAGCTATTAGATAACATTAATCTGAAAGGCTCCAACTTCAAACCTACGTCTAGCGCAACACATCTGCACAGAGCCGTCGTGCCATCTCCCGGCTTTAGCACCTTCATACCGAGAAATATGTTTATTTATGCTAAATACCTACGTCTGCTGAGTCACAGAAGTGACCAAGTAACAGTGTAAGAACTGCTATATCCTGCGAGAGTCAAAACATGCGCACCATCAGGGAACCGTGGCAGATCTAGTACAAATTCTTTCCTGCCTACTGCTTTCCCAGAAATGCAAGTACTGTTCGACAACAAGGAAGACCACTGTCACATCCAACAACCTACACCCAGTATCTGCACACTTTGCGTTTAGTCTTTTATAAAAATAAATAAATAAATAAATAAATAAACCCACCCAAACAAACAAAAAAAAAAGTACTGCTGTTAACATTCAGTATCTCTCTGGATGTCTAAGCTCTTTGCAACCCAAACAAAGCTTCACATCTTCCTCCCTACTCCTTCATGCAATGCTAGAACATTGTCACTGTATTCTCAATCCAGAAAACGTCGTACTGTTATCACCTTGCCCATAAAGTACATGGGAAACAACCAAGCACAAAGACATGCAAGGAGTAACATGTAAAGAACACATGCAAGAGAAACCTGAATATACAAGATGGGAACTTACTACCCTGCTTACTTAAAAGGACTGCCACTCACCGAGCACTGCCTGCTTCGTGTCTTAAAAAATACTAAGCGTCCATGTGTAAATCTGTTCTCTAGCCAATAAATAAACTGCCTTTATTTTCAGCCTCAGTGTGATCAAATTGAAACTTTGGATTATGCATTTTTCTACATCCACTTTTGCATTACAAATCAGCTTGCAAATAAAGAATAATTGTTCACTGGAATTTTAGACTGCGTGTAATTTCTTCTGTAGCAAACGTTTCACCCATTACTTATTTGATATTGTTATACACAGCCAAGTAGTGCAACCTTTTTTCAAAAAAAAAATAAAAAAAACCCAACCATTACCATACTCCAAATCCTCACTACTGCATTTCTCAATACATTATCCAATTAACCACAAACTTGGCATGAGAGCAGAGCAATTGAAACACACACTAATTCTGCCATGTTTCAGATGGGCATTTGAGGAACACGAAAGAGGGCTAGAAAAGCTTTCAGAAATGTCTTTCCAAGGAATAGGATTCAAGGAATCCTATGAAAGCCAAATCCTCAAGCCAATATGCCAAGAGCCTTTCTTCCAGCATACCATGCATGTTAGATGCCCAGGGATGCCATCCTGATCACCACAAAAAGCCAAAGCCTTCCTGCTGCAAGGAGGCAGCGCCAGCTACCAGAGTGCCCGGGCAGCCGTGTCCTGGCTGTTACGCGCCTCTCAGCTCCCCCACTGCAGCTTCTTGAAGAACTACCAGGCTGCTCTCACTACAGATCTCTGACCAGCTGGGGAGGAGCAGAAACATATCTACAGGAGCTAGAAACTGTTTTTCTTTATATACTTTTAACTACGATTATAAATAGTAAAGCACTGTCTACTGGCAGGACAAAAACTGCAAGTCCTACAGTGACCTGCATGGATAAACAAAATTAAACACATAGACACAATCGCTAACTCTACTTCTGATGAAGTATGTTAACTCCCTCACTTAAAGCAAATCAGCTTGTGCGCTGGTACAACCAGATCCGATCAAAAAAAGATGCCAAGAACTCCACCTGCTTCTAATTAAATAGAAACGCTTCAGTCTTTAAAAGCTACTCATTACTACATCGTTTTTCCAGATTTTGTTACAAATTTTATAATGTTGCAAGATCAATGGTTTACCTTAAACAATTAGCCACAGTATGCACAGAACTAATACTCCATCCTTACTGTAATCATATATGATGCAATACCAGGATGCGATTTTAAAAACCAGAAACACAGGAGCAAGATTTGGCTTTAGATTTTGACTCCCTAGCTTGACAGTAACAAGTTACGCCGTTCTGCTCAAAAGCAATAAGAAACTGTATTTTTTACCAGTATTTGTGCCTGTCCTAAAAAGCTATGATGACATTTTGAGACTTGTGTTTATTGTCAAAATACTTCAACGCATAGTTCACTTATGTTTCAAATGGTATTAACTTCTTCCATTCATCCTGCAGATTCAGCTTAGATCTTAGAGCCAAGCTGGACTTACTCCTGCAACACTGCTGGTCAAAAGGATACAGCAGGACCAACTGTCTCCTCCGATAGAGATATACACACATATTCAGAAATATTAAGTAAAATCTTAAAGAGGACTGCATGCCGTGCCCACAGGAACACAACACTCCTTTTCCTGTTCTCCAGCAGAGTTGTTTTTTACGGTGAAGGTGACACCAAAAACTACAAACTCAAAACGGGACCATGCAGCAGCAGGTAACCTTCCCGTCAAGCCAATTCAGACCACACAGCTGCCTCCAAAGAGGAGATGCAGTTTTAACTTGAGGGCAACAGCGTTTCTCCAGTAATTTAATTTGCACTTATTGCCACAATATTCACTGTTCACAAGGACCTGTTTTCTCTATGCACTACGATTCCCTTGCCATCAGTTATCAAACACGGGTCCATCTTCAACCACATGGCAGTTTGATGCAGAAATGCTACACTAACTCCATTGTTTCTTTAGGAAATATAACTAACCTTAACTAGAGAAAAGGGTTAAGCATTCAGCTGCCTTTCAGGTACAGTCTCAAGCAAAGAGCCACGTTTGATACCTGCAGGAAACTGCTGGTTTTGCATCTCATATTCCATTTGTGAACAGACCTTTTTGTTCTTTAATCCAAGTTGTGAATTATTTAATCCTGCCTCCAACTCTTGAAATCTCTCTGCCTATAAACAAAAGGTTATTTAGTGAAAGGAAATAAATAATTGAAAGAGGCAGACCCTACAGTGTTCCTAGCTCTGTTTTTAATTAATATTGATACAATCTTGCGAAACCTGCTGCTTAATATTACAAGGCAGGTCGGAGATCGTCAACAGTTAACCATCTTCTTCTAACCGAACGCAGAAGAGGAAGTTGTGAGCAGACAGGGCGCATGTCGCTGCGCTGCCAGCGATACGAGACTGCACAGTCTCAGCTCCTTACAACTTTCTCATGCAGAAAAACGGTAGCTTCAAAGCCATCTAGACCCAGAGCTACAAGAGCTGGAGTTTACAGGGCACAGGTGGATCTGTGTTAAGCACAAATCCTTCAGGTTTTTGTCCCGCAACAGGGTAATGGAGCGCAGACGAAAGCATTTTTATTTTCTGTAATTCCACACTCGAAATACATTAGTACAAACTAATGACGGGGGAGGGAAGGAGGCATGGACAGTTCTGTAAGACTGAACTTCATACCCAGTTACAATAATTTTTATAGCATATTGCTTCATCTGCAAGTGGGAGTAAATATTACACTACCTCTTCGTGCAGATGGGCAGATAAAAAAATAAAAAGCTAATTTGAAACAAATTAACTGTTCTGCATATGGATGAAGGTACTCTCTACCCCTCTGGTCACTCCAGGACTCTCCACAGACAGGCTGTGTGCAAAGTTAATAAACTTTGCACTGCACACAGATTGCCCGCTCAACCTGCCAGAAGGTGAGCGGCCTCAATCTGCAACAGGTATAAATAATCACAAGTCCTCAAAAGCAGGTAATGAATATCGCTCAAACAACTTTAAGCTAGCGCTACCAGAATGCTTCAAAGGAGAACCTACAAGCTGTTCTAGTCAGACTGTCACATTCAGTCTGCAAAAAAGAGATTAAGGTTTGTACAGCGATACTCCACAACAGGTTTTACAGTATGCACAGAAATTAAATTACGATAAAAGCGAGCTATTTTTTACTAAAAACAGAATAGAACGATCTATCAAAATGCCATTTGGCTGCGTTCATTACATTTTAGAATTTAATTTACATGATAGATACTTTAGCATAATATGTTTTAATCAATAAGCATTTCTGAAGGCTTTATTTTTATAGGAAATATTTAGACTTCTTCACTGTTAACTGTAACACCACGGCAGTGATGTTAGGAGCGTTTATTTTCCTACGCTGAGCAAGTACAACCACACATACACAGAGGCAAAAGCAAAAGTCCACAATTAAAGATGTCAGACCTTGTTTAACTACATCTTAATTTAATCCATTTTATTTTATACAATTCTACATCTGGATCTCATTTTCTGTATTCCTGTAGGTATTGTGGGTCGCTATTAAGAACCCTTTCAAGTCAGCAAAGTTCAGCCAAGTCTACCTTAATCCAAAGCCTTTAAAAGAAACAATAAAACACGAAAGCGAGGTGGGGGGGAAGAAAAGCCTAAACCAAACCGCTACTTTACCCCACCTCCTCCCGCACCTGAAAGTCAGAAGGGACCAGCCTCCTACTACAGATCCTACGTAGCACTTCCCGTTTGGGGGGTTGCTGGGTTGGTTGGTTTGTTGGTTTTTGGTTGTTTTTTTTTGGTTTTTTTTGTTTTTTTTTTTAGCACCGCTGCCGCTAGCTCAGTCTCAGCGAGCCCCGCCGAGGGCAGGGCAGGGCGGTGGGCCCGTGTCCCCCTCCCCGGGTGCGTGTCCGTCCCCCCTCATCCCCTCACCTCCGTCGGGGCCGCGGCTCTGCCCAGCATCCAGGCACCGCACCTCCGGCTGCTGCAGGGGCTCCGGCCGGGCACCGCCGAGCCCGCCTCGTAGGGGGGCCAGGGTGGGCAGCCGCCGACTTTCGAGCCAATTTATTTCAACGGGAGGCACCGGAGGGTTTGAAGAGGCAGGGCAGCGCCTTCCTGCACCAATCAACTGGGAGAAACCGGCATGCTGCGACCCCATTCCGCGGCGGGAGCAGCACCAATTCACCGTCTGACAACCTCTCCCCCCCCTCCCCAGCCCGCCCTGGCCTTATCTATAGCCCAGCAATTATATTAAACAGTGGATCTGCAATTTCCTCAGGGCACGCACCCAAAGGGGGAAGGAAAGCCGGTTCGCGAGGAGTTTCCCTCGGAGGAAACAGGACTTCTAGGCTGCTAGGAGCCAGCACCGTAAAGCATCAATATTCCGCTCATCTGTCAGATCCCGGGCAGCGGGAGAGGCCGGAGAGCCCGTGAATTATGTAAGCGTGCCCTCCCGCCGCCGCCGCCGGCCATGCCCCGCCGGGCGGGACGACCCCGCGCCCTGCCCGTCCCTCACCGGCTGCCGGCCGGAGCCACCCCGCCCGGCGTTGTCCCCTCCTCCCCGTGCCCTCCCGCACACCCCCAGGGCCGCGCCGGGCGCTCGCCCCCTTCCCGCCCCGCGGGACCCCACCGCGGCTCCATCCCTCGCCCCCTCCCCAACCCCGGCGCTGCCCGCCAGCCGCGGCGCTCACACGGCGGCTGGAGCGCCGCGGGCCGGAGCCCCCTGCCCGCCGGCGGCGGAGGGGCCGGCACCCCGCGGCGAGGCGGCGGCCGGGCAGCGGCGGGGGAGCGCCCGCCTGGCCGGCACCACAGCGCCCCCAGCCCCCGCCGCTCCGCGCCTGCACGCCGAGCCGGGCCGGCTCCCTGCGCCCCCACACACACAAAGTCCCAGCACTCGGTAAACTTTCCCCGGCTCCCGGGGAGGAAAAGGCGGCGGGGAAGCGGCGGCGGGAAGGGGCAGGCGAAGGGGAAAGGAGGGAGGCAGGCGACGGGAGAGGAGCGGCCGCCGGTAGCCCCGCCGCCGCCCGTCGCCCCGGCCGCCCCGCAAGAGCCGCAGCCGCCGTGGAGGGGGGGGGGAACGGGAAGCGGGGAAGAGAGCAGCCCGGGACGGAGCGGGCGAAGCGGCAGCGGCCCCGGTAGCGCCGGCTCCGGCGCCATCTTGGGCTGATCGATGAATTGAACAAAGAGGATCAATTTCCGATGGGGCCGGTGATCAATGGCGGGGGGGGCGGAGGGAGCGGAGCGCAGCGGCCGGGCGGAGCGGGGGGTTCCCTTTAGGCGGCGCGGGCCGGCAGCGGGAGGAGGAGGGGGAGGCCGGGCCCGAGGGAAGGCGGAGAAGGGAAGGAGGGGAGAGGGGAGGGGGGGGTCCGGCGGCGCGGCCCGGCCGGTGCGGCGAGCGGGGGAGCCTGACCTGCAGCTGCTGTAAATCAAAGCGCTTCCAATATTGAAACATCGATCCCACATTGGCCGCCATCTTGAGACATATTGAGACAGAGTGAGCGGCTGATAGAGAGAGAGAGGGGCTGGAGTTCAGGAGCCGGGAGGGAGGGGGAGGGAGGGAGGGAGGGAGGGAGCCAGGCGGGAGGGGGGAGGAGGGGCGGGGGGGCAAGGGGGAGGGAGGCGGGCAGGGAGCGCCCAAATCCCGGCCTGGAGCCCGCGCCCGCCCGGAACACGGACTCAGCCCGTGCGCGTGCGGGGGGTGCGGGGGGGGGGAGGTGGGAGGGGGGCCGCGCCCGCGCGCACACAGAGCGGACACCCCCCGCTTCCACTTTGTGTGTGTGCGGGGCGGGGGGGGGTGTCACTGCCCGCACCGCGGAGCCTCCGCCGGTGCGCGGTCCCCCCCCCGCGGGTGCGGTGCGCTGGGGTGCGGGGGGGGGGGGGGGGGGGGGGGGGGCTGAGCATCGCGGGCGACAAACGGTTCCCGAAGGCGGCGGGAAGGCTTGTCGGCCCTCCCGGGGAGCCCGCGGTCTAAAATTAGCTGAGTGGAGAGAGTTTTGGGGAAACAACCATGAAAAAAAAAGTCCACTGGGGGCCGGCTGGCGGGCTGTGCGGGGCGGTGCGGGGCGGCGCGCGCTGCGGAAGGCATTTGTTTAAACGGAGACGGGCACCCACGGGGCTGGTGCCGCTGACCGCTGCCGTGGGGGGCACGGCTCGCGTGGAGGCTGGGAAAACCAGCTCACGGCTCCGCGCAGGATATCCATAGAAACGGAGATTAAAAGGATGAAATAACTTATTTTCTTCTAAACAATCGTGTTGCTATAAATACGAACGTTTTCCTTGTTCCCTTCCTGAAGAGCGCAGAATATTTTGCCAGGCTCATCTCTTAACAAAACGACGCGGCGCACACAAACGGTCTGCAGGCAGGTGACCCCCAGGAAAGCGTTCCCGAATCCCTGCCTGGGAAAGGGGCAAAACCGCCCTCCCTACCTGTCCCCCTCGAAATCGATAAAGCTGCACGGTATTTTTCCAAACACAGCTACTTTCAGTGGTTTGCACTTCAGCTGCAAAAAGCAAATCTATCTTCCTGCGGGTCAGTGAGTGAGCGTAGGTTTTCCCTCAAATTGTGTTTGATCGAGTGGATTTAGCGCTCGCTCAAGTTGGTGGGGTTGACCACCCGAAAATGGCCCCGTCTGTCTTTTGAGAAGTTAGGGCAGAGGCAGCGGCAGAGCGATTGCCACAGATTATTTCCCAATCTGCTGCCGTCCTCGTTTGGAGGAGCACCATTATCTCAGCCTCCGTTGCCACTTTTTGCTGAGGCTGCTGCTTACAAAGATACTAATTGCGATGGCGGGTTTTATGTTAATGGGTTCCGCGTAATGATCAGCCCAACAACTACGGACCTTCAAATTGTTAGTTGGCTGAACTGGGAATAAAACTAATGGCGTTCGGTTATGAAAATGTCAGGCCTGGTGAACCAGGTTGGGCGCTCAACGAGATTGAAATCCAGCAGCCTCCGCGCCGTGGGGCTGGACCCAGGGACGCCTTGTGAGAAGGAGACCCCTTTTCCTCCCAGGTGCCGGCCGTCGAGGCAGCGCGGCTCGGCGCTGGGACGGTGGCTGCGTGTCTGCGGCTGGGATGGCGTGGGGAGGCGTGGGGTGCCCGGCCGGGGTCCCCCCTGCCCCAGCTCAGGGTGCTGCTGAGTGGGAGCCGTCTGCAGGGATGGAGCCACGCGAGCCGCCGGATTCTGACTAACAACGTAACCAGTTTGGTAGCTCTAAAATAGGATTTTAATCCTGGGAAGCATCATTTCACATTCCAGTGATCTAATCAAAATCCCTTCCTCTAATCTCTCCATGGTCCCCCCTTTCTAGATGAAAGAGGCTGGAGTTCCTGCCTTCACCCTTTCTCCGCTGCCTCCCTGTTCTACCAGTCTGTTCTGTGTCCAGGCAACTGCAAAGAGACATTTCAAAGAGTCCTGCCGTGCCATGTAGATGTTTTCTCTTGTTAGTTTGGACTGCAGGTGTGTAAGCCTCAGGGATGAAGTATTGTGGCGCTGGTTTAGGTTCGGGGCATACAGTCCTAGTACAATAAATCACATGGTAACGCTCCGCTTTGAACGCGCGCGCACAGAAAAAAAAAGGAAAAGAAAAAAGCATCTGACCTGAATCATTTTCTAGAAACACATCTGGTTAGTTTTAAATTGAGTAATATTTTAAAATACATTTGGTAGGTATTAAATTACAGCGTTATATCTGGTAATATTTATGGTACTAATGTGTTAAGCAGAGGTTTATATCTGTCAAGAAATATGAATGATTGTCATATGGGGTAACAAATGTATCCTGATATAAATAATATTTTGTGATATTTTTAACATTATTGTAGTCTTTTTTTGCAGGAGTTACATCTTGTCACATTATTGCCAATTTGAAAGAAAAGCTCTATGGCTAGAGACCAAAGCTTTCAGCTATATAATTTTGAGTAAGTACAAACAGTACGGCTGATTTTAGGAAGTACTGAGAAACCTTAACTCTGCCGGAAGACAGACGCTGAGCCCCTATAATTCCTATTGTCTTCTGTGCAGGATCAAGCCCCTTATTTGCCATTTTGTGTGGCAGCAAGCCCAAGGAAATCTTGCTTGACAGCTCTGTTTTCTCCAAGTGCTGTGTTTCTTCAGGCTGGATTCTGCAAAGACCCTGCAGCGTAGAGAGCTCCTTGGAGCAAGCGATAATTTCCTTTGTGTTCCTGCTGAAACGTACCTGTGTACGACGGGAGAAGGATCTTGGAACATTTGCTGCGCCCTGGCAAGAAGATGGTTAGAATAAAGTTTCCTTGGATTATTGTGTTTTGAGAAATCAGTCTCATCTGTTCATTTGAGGAAGGTTTTCTTAAGGTTAGATTTGATCTGTGTAAATGCTAACTTCTTTCAACATGTGCTAATAGAGAACTGAACAAGTAAGTACAGTGGATTTGAAGTTTAAATCTAAAATGATGGCAGTAACGAATAATACTTCAGTAATGCTTGCTGCATCTGAAATATTTGTAAGCATGTTGTACAGATTTCTTTCTAATTTTCTCCCAGGTATAGTCATACAGGCAGTATTTTAGGAATTAGGCAAATAGCTCATTAATTTTTTTTTCCTATTAATGTCACTGTGTCATAAAATGTCACTAATACAGATATTTAATTAACACATTTGCACATTGGGCCATCAACAGCAATTGGTCTTGGTATGCTTTACATGTCGTCATCCAGAATACTGAAGAAAATGGCCCTTTATTGCGAGGGTCCCAAACTTGTCAGAAACAACTCATTGTCACAGCTGCTCCTCTGGGCAGCAGTCTGCATTTGTTAAGATATTTTGCACCACGAGTCCAATTTTAATCACTGGACTTAGGCTTAGTGAATCTAGCTGATTGCCTTGGCCAGGACGCTGAAAGATGAGGTGCTGCTTCTCCCAGCAAGGCTGTAACTTTGATTCTCCTCTCCATGGATTTTTTGTTTTTCTTCTCCTCTTTTTTACTTCAGCTGACTCCCAAATTTCTATCGGTTCCCATAAAAGAGTTCCTCTAGAGCCTTATCTGTACCCCTCCTTGTCCAGCCCACTCCCTCCTCGCTTTCCTGGCTCTCATCTCTGCATTTTCTTCAACTGCTGCTTCTTCTGGCTGCCTGGCTCCATGTGCCTGTGCCCGCTCATTCCAAAATCCCATCCCTCTCCATTGTGAAAGCGTCATTCTCTTCGCTCTTAAACTGCGTTTTAGAGCGAAGCAGGCTGTGCTCCATCTACCACTGCACCATGCCGTTGCATAGTGAGACTCCATAGGGATGACAGAGAATAGAGACAGCCGAACAGACATAATTTGTGTTACTGGGAGATTTAGCCCAAATTAAGATAAAAACTCATATATGTTGTCCAAATAACAGATATTTTTCCCCCCCAATTATTGTCAGTGACTCCAATTCTGCTTGATTTATGTCCGTGGTAGTAGCCAGAGGTTTTGCAGCATATAAATTGCCAGAGGACTTGGCCAGCGATGTGGACACAATGACGTGTACAAGCTCATGGAAGCCCCTGAGCCGAAAATGGTTGGAAGCTGGGGGAGCGCCGGGGAGAAGTATCCCATGTGCCTGCCCACTCTTCCCTGGCACAGACTGGAGACTCAGCTGGATAGCTCCTCGTTCTGAACCAACATGGCGATTCCCACTTTCTTTGGCCATCTGTGAAAGTTTTAACACAAATGATGGAGACGGTGCCATACATGTTCTAAGCGTGACATCCTATGTCTCCTGCGTGGCCAGAGATACACACTGGTAGGTGGAAGAGAAGAAAGCAATTCTCACAGAGGGCAGGGAAACCAGCCACAATTAAAAGCAAAGTAAATTTGGGTGGTGTGGTTACTTGCTGTTTAACTCTGCAGACATTTGTAAGTATCCAGCGTAACCCACAACAGATCTTCTTTGAGGATTTGTGGATTAACCCATACCAACAAAAACATGTGATGACATTGTAGCGGTACTCTCCGCCGTGCGCCGTAGGAGTTAGTGAAGACCCCAAAAGAATGAAGATATCCCTGTGCCTAATGAATTGAGTCCATCTTCTCAGGCGCAATATGTTTGCAACGTTTCTGTCAAGTAGCTGCTTTTCTTACGGTGTACTCTGTCCAGATGCACGGTCGTGTTTTGGCCAACCGGAGGAATAACAACGCCCATAGGCAATCAAGGGAATTAGAGAGGAAAAGGATCTATCAGATCATCCACTCCCTCTAGCTGGCAGCGAACAAGTTTCACACCGAATTTATTGAAGTGTCTGGTTCATACCAGTTTTAATTTGTAAGTGCTGTCCTTGCCCTACAGTCCCTTATCGTGTGCGCATGATGGGATCAGAGACGCTGCTGGACGGGAGGAGCATTGAGCCCTTCCTCGGCTGGGCAGGGCTGGTGCTCCCTCCAGCACTCTTCTCTCCGACTTGCGCTGTTCTGTTGATTTGGGCATTAATCTCCTCTGTCCTTCCAGCGGCTAGGAGACAAGTTAGTAGGTTGTGTTCCCAGGCAAAATTTCCACCTTTTGCCTCACTTGGAACCTTTCACTTATTGTTTACCTCTTACAGGTTGCTGTTAGGGTTTGGGGTTTTGTTTTTTGCACATCCTCTTCTTGTGGCGTTTAACTCTTGCTATTCCTATCGTGAATCTCCTCCTCATGCAGCCACTTCCTCACTTCGGGTTCTTGCTATTCCCATCCCTCCCTCCCCGCTCGGTCAAGGATACTTTTTTGGCTGTGCTTTCCCCTCCACTAACTCTGTCCCAGCCAGGCATTTCTCCGCATTTCTGCAGAATCTTCAGGTCCAATATTTCACACAATGCTTAGGAATAAGAAGCTGAAGCCAGCGTTACTAGTTCATATCACTTTTGGTTTTCCGAACCTCGGCTGGGGTGATTATATTCTGTTTTCTTTGTGCTGCTCCCCCCAAGGCAGGAAAGCTGGTTTAGTGGCTGTGCTGGGGAGGAGAGCTGCCTTCGGCTGCTGTCGCAGGGCTCTTCGTGACACAAATGATTTGCTGAATCTCCCCTCAGTTTCTCCATTCTGTAAAATACTTGTGGTCACCGGCAGATAAAAATCTCGCGGTGGCTGTCAGGCACTTGCATCTCGCAGGTTGCAGAACAGAGGAACTGCAAGAGGAAGATGGAGGGAAAGACATAAATAAAGCAGCTGAAAGGCTGCTCCCTCACCTCCCCGCTTCCCTTTCACTCCCTTCCAGACAGGGCCTGTAGAACGGGTGAGAGCAAAGCTGACACTATCTTGGAAAAGGAAAGAGGAAAAAGGTTTTTCTTTCACTTTCTCATAGCAAACACTTCATGTGGAGAGAGAAAAAGGGAACATCCCTCCAGTCCCTCCCTCCAGCTGGGCTTTTTGGTCCCCTTGCCCTGGCCTGTCACCACCCCGCAGTGGTTGCACCCCTCGCGGTGGGTGCCCCATGGGTGCCAGCCATCACTGGGGTGGCTCAGCCCCGCGTCAGCACGGCCGGCCCCGGCGCGCGGGTGCCAAGGGGAGAGGCGTTCGTGGCTGGGCCCTGTTGCAACACGCAGGGATGGGAGAGGAGAGGCTGATGGGTGCGCGGGGACGGAGAGACAGGTGTGCGCGGAGATGGGGAGATACCGACCGACCCGCCTGCCTCGCGCGCCGCCGTGAATCCAGCCACAGCACTTGCTGGAGCTATCGGGGCAACTGAGAAGCCGCTTTATTCTAATATGTGATGTTTAGGATGCTTGAGGTGTTTTTTTTTTCCTTCCAATAATGAGTGTGAGATTTCATTTTGGGAAGCACATCTTTTCTTAGAAGCACAACTGTGACTGGCTTAGCACAACTGTGATTTCCTGCAAACACAACTGTGTTTGGGGTGGCTGCATTTGAATGCTAGGGTAGGAGAAACAGTAATTCTGGATTAGTGCAAAAAGGAAGACAATAGCCACCCTCAGAGGAAGCCAGAAGTTCACTGCAGCTGCCATACACTGGCAAAACCGATGCTGCGTCCCACAGGAAACATTTTAGTGTGCAAAACCTCCTTTTTGAAGAGCGCGTACTGGGTGCCTGTCACGACTCACACAAGTGAGCCAAAGTGCTTAGAATCATGTCTCAATCCAGTATTTCTTTAGTAACATGTATGAAATAAATGGTTTGGGGTTTTTTTTTCCGCTGGCATTGCATCATTTCCTATTTGGTCTTTGGGTGATGATGGATTACCAAATAGGGGGGAAAAAAAAAAACATATTTTTTTTTTATATCAGAACATTACCTTCTCCTTTGGAATAAAGAGATTCTGTCTCATTCTGGCCATGATTCTCCACATTTATATGCTGGCCCTTGTTAGCATCTGCTTGGCATTATTTTGTATTGGGGCTTTAACCTGATGTGAATCCAAGGAAATCGCACGGGAATTGATGGGATCGCTATGAATTTCCAGGGGTGTAGGCTAGCGTAGACCACAGCCTGTTAATCTTGTTGTGTTCTTTCTGTAAATAACAAGCTGGATTTGGCCCAACGAGAGTAAAACAAATCGAAAGCATTCATAAAGAGAAGTAAATGTGTTTAAGATGTAGGAATAACGTATTGGTGGGTTGCCTCCAAGTATCCCATTTTTAGAAGTACCAAGGCACGTACAAAACTTCAGTTTAACATGTTCTTCAACGCCCTGCTGTGTGGGGCTGGCTGCTGAATCAGGGCCGTATGCATCAGACCTGCTTTCATGAAAAGATTATATTAAAAAAAAATTTAAACTGCAAGAAGGAGAAGAATGCTCAAGGGCAGACAACCTGGAGGAAACAAATATAATGTAGTTATGTGAAGTGTTTATAAACGCAGTTTATGAACACATATGAAAGAGTAATTTTTTACTTTTCAGACTGCAACTGTCACCCAGAAAAGAAACAATTGCTTATTTGTCTTTTTCAAGGATTTGTAGAGAATACATTGTAGTTTGGATATTTCTTTTGACCTGCTTTTTCCTTTTTAATAGCTTATTGTTTTGTTGATTATTTCAGGTTAGCTTTTTCTGTGAGCTCTCCTTCATTTGTGATTGATAGAGAAACATTTTCCTGGTTTGTCTGAAAATGGGAATTTATTTTAAATTTCATTTAAAATTTCAGACTTTCTTTTCACATACATGGGTTACCAAATTTGATCTATAAACCTCATTTTGTATTTCTCCTACATCATCAGAATAAATATGAAATGACACAGAATGCCTGGAATTGCAACAGTGCAGTGTAACAGAACTGACTATCAAGCTGCATATATAGATTAGATTAATGCATAAATCTAATTTGATATTTTACATTACCGGGCTAATATTTTACAGATGTAATGCCAAGTTGTTAAGTAAATGAAAATCATGGAGAGTCCAATTCTGAAAGGATTACTCAGGCAAAAATCCCTGAAGTCAAAGAGAGTATTGCCTGAACGAAGTCTGCGAAATTACAACTAGAGCCATACTCCCAAAACAGACAGGCAGGTTTATCTGAGAGATCTGCCCATGAGTTGAATTCTTGTAACAATGAAAGATATATAGGGAAAACGAACGAGCCGGTAACACGAAATGTAAGGCGAGATTGATAAGATCACACCAACCCTGAGCAAGCACTTGTGTGGTTGGTGATGTCAACAGGAGCCCGAGCTGTTTTAATAAACTTGTTCGTAGTTGTCCTGTGCGGCGTTTCATACACCGAAGTACATGGATCACGTACGAGTTTAACAAGAAGAGGATTCATATTAAATTTGCACATAAAATACCTCCATGAAATATGTTAAACGCTTTTCTTTTTTATATGATTCCAATAAAACATCGATCATAAAACTCTGCCCTCCTGCTTCTCTATATTCCCTTTCAGCTGTTGCTTTCTGTTTAAAGTTTGAATGCGTGACACTCGGCAGATATAACCGTGGGGCAGTTTTAATTGGTGAAGAAAGACCATCGCTCCGCTCGCTCGCTCAGGGGGTATAAATCAGGAGAAACCCCACCAGCAGTGGTGAAATGCGGCATCTGTGCAAGAGGCTGCTGGGCCAAACGATACAAACGGCTGCCGCTCCTGTGAAATACGCTGTATTGTGGCGGTTTGTAACCGCTCAGGATCTGGCCCACTGACTTGGATGGAGCAAAGCCAGGGATGATTTCTGCCCTTTATCATGAGTTTGCTCAGTGTTTTGCATTGTAAATTCCCCTGACTCTTGCTGCCAAACTCAGCTCCCTTCTTCACAGTTTCATACTCTGAGTGTGAACTGATACTGGTGGAAATCCAAGGGTAAAAAAGCGGTGAGTATAAAGCACAGATCTGTAGCCTGGATCTGAGAGGAACAGCTTGACCACAGAGGAAGTTATTTGCACAAAAAGTATTCAAACAGATATGCACGGTTTACATGTGTTTAGTAAATCTTGTCTGAAAACTAGAACCAGCTGTATAGTATATGGAGGCCCTGATCCCCAGCTCCTCCTGAGCAGCGTTTTGTACATTTGGATTATACAGTTCAAGTCACTTTTTCCATTTTTTAATTCAAGGGCTGCTAGGGATTGAAATACGAGGAGTGGGATTCGCATTTCAGTTTGTACCGAGTGTCAGCATCCTCAGGTGTAGCTGTTCACAGCTCTGGCTTTCCTGCTCGTGGAGACATTCCTACTGCAAGCCGTTCCTCCTTACCTGCGTCCGCAGCCTGGAAGCAGGGGTACGACATAAAGGGGCCTGAAAGCAGCCTTTCCTGCCAGGCTCATCCTCCCATCAGGGCAACAAGCAGAGGCTCACTGAACCCTTAAAGCACAACAACCCCACTGCGTCTGCCCTTTGTGACGACAGCAAAATCGGTCGAGCCACTCACGGTTCACTCAGAAATGAGAGGAGAACCAGGCCTGAAGGCTAAATCTGCATGCAAGATTAAGAAAGCTGTAGATGCAAGCAAGATCTTTTTTCTTTTTTTTTTTCTTTTTGCGTGTGCGTGTGTCTAACTATGCAACAAATTTTGTAGCTGAAATTTACATACTTCTTGATTCATGAAATTATGAGCAGCTGCTATTTTGCTACATTCTTAAATTGAAAAGGCAGCGAAGAAAAGAACAGACACATTAAGCAAACTCCATCTGCCCCTCATGTCTATCACTTTCCTTCACTCTCTCCTTTGCCAAACAGGATACAATGGCATAATCAGATGTCTTGGTTTGCCTGGGAGAGTCCCCAGATTTATATAGCTGTCGTCTAAGATGGGATTTTTGGTTTTGAGACAACTTCTTAGCACGATCTCTTGTTCCCCCCTGAAAGGGGTATACGTATTTTCAGAGGAAACCACAGAACACAAAAGATCTTCAGGAAGAGAATAACCTTCAAAATGGCTTACAGGCTTTTGGAGGCTCCTGGAAGTCTTCAGACATCTATTCTTAGGGGTTTTTAAGTCTCCTCAAAAGGATCACTTAGATTTAAAAAGCTTTTCTATTTTTGGGTTTTTTTTGCTTCTGTCTTATTATTCAAACTATGGAAGTGGAAAGATTTGGAGTGAGAGGGTAAAGTATAGGATTGAGAATTGGGACAGATGGGTTTTATTTTGCAATGAATCTGTGAACAAAGCCGTACAGGTCGTTCCATGCTTGGAGAAAAGGGTTATTTAAGCTCTTCAGAGAAGAGAACCTCCACCTCTGACATAGTTGAAAACAGCTTGGCCCTTTCTTTGTACTGAACACCACTATACAAACAATAACACTACATTTCATCATGATGCAAGTGTTTTAATTTCACATTTTTGAATTAAAAGATGGAAGCTCAGAATTTTAGACCTATTTAACACCTGGTTAAACACTTAAAAAACTAGTAACAGCTGACTGCATCCCTGTTAAGTGGAGTTTTTTTCCTTCTCTTGCCCCGCTTCAGAAACAGTCGTTGTCATCCAGTCTCATTAACATAAATATGTTCCCTAGGAGATGTCCCATTAAAGTGGCCATCCCTATTAAGCATGTCCCAATTAAGTAGTGTTTATTGTATGGCAGGTTGCAGACCTCAAAGCAGAATCATTTTCAGTTCCTAGAGGGAAAAAAATAAGTCAAAGAAATCACATATTTTAAAAAGGCTTAAATTGATACAAACTGATAAGAGCCCAAAAATGAAAAATGAGGGCTGACACTTCATCCTTTTGTTTACCCTGTAATGCTGCTTTTCTGGTTTTGAGTTAAGAATGTAGCCTACACCCTAACTATGAATTTCTTGGCTTTGATTTGATTGTGTCATAACTTAATGTTTTATGACTTACAATCACATTAGTCATAGGAGTCACTCAAGTTTAGAGATGATGGAAAAGACATAGGGGATAGAAAATCCGTACTCAGAAAGACTGATAGCCTTGTGATTGAAACGGTGGGCTGGGACCCAGGAGACCCAAGTTCACTGTCCAGGCCTGTGCCAAATGTTTCCACCTCACTTCGAGCAAAACACCGAGACTCTGTTTGCAATGTTATTTAGATACCTGAACAGACATTTAAGGATATTTTTGTATGCTTCTGTGCATACATAATCTATTTTGCTCTTTTCTCAATCAAGATGGATTTAAGTCGGGGGCTTATTCAAGGTGCTAACAGACAAGCTCTGGAAAACGTTCCCGTGTTGGCTGAGGATGATACAACTCTCAGTTGTCTGCTGCCAAAGGCTACCCCTTATCCCCCAAATTATATTAGTGTCAGTCCCTTCAGCATAAAATCTAGGTCTTTAGCACAGACCTACCTTCAAAGAGTTGAAACTGCTTGCCTTGATTTTGTTTCAAAGTTGCGGAGACGCAGGCAGGTCTCTCCTGCCTATTATGCTTCTGTGGGAGGTAACCTCCAGCGCAGAGACTGAGCACAGGAGTAGGAGTAATACCGTCTTCAACAACTGAAAGGAGTTCAGCACATTTACACCTTCAGCCAGGGCATTTGCACCTCTGTGTTTACCCTGCAGAACCAAGACATCCCTTGTGTAGTTTTACTCCAAATTAGACAACCTGTCCTTCGTGTGAAGGAGAAGCTTGTACCTGGGCGGAGTTCAATAAATATAAGAAAAATATTAATGTTCCAGGGCCACAAACTGACATTTCTTTGTGGCAGGACCGCCAGAAGTTTCCTCAGTACAGGTAAAAATGGAAATACAACAGATTCAAACCTTCTCAGTAAACAGAATTTTGATTCTTACACAGTGATGCCTTCACCACATCACTCTCTTAGGCGTTTCTGAGAAACACTTTGAGTTGTCCCAACTTATTTTCTTTATTTCATACAATCATAGAATTGTTTAGGTTGGAAAAGACCCTTCAGATTGAGTCCAACCGTAAACCTAACACTGCCAAGTCCACCACTAAACCACGTCCCTAAGCACCATGTCTGGAAGCTTCCATGCAAGCTTCCCTGAAAAGCAATGTACATGTGTTAAATACTTTTCCTTACTCTCAATAATCACTTCTTTTTTGGAAATGGAATTATCCCTGGAGTACAGTTTCGTATCAAAAGCTGCAATTTGTACAATGGTGCACAAGTGGTTCACACATTTAATACATAGCCCATGCTCTGAAGAACCCCAAGATTCCTTGTTTTCACAAGAGGCATAGTACTTCAAAATGAGGTTTTGTGAGTAGGTGGTAAACTTTCTTCTGGGTCACAAAGTAGCAACTGGGTGCTTTGAAAGCATCTCCCAGCAGCCAGGTAATCTGTGGTTGAGCGATGCAGATGTTCTACTGTGGTCAAATCAGAAAGAAAGACTTCTATCCTTAAGGCAGTAAAGTAATTACATCTGGTATCCTCATATCTTACTTCCAGTAAATGTGGCTTTGTAGTGCCCATTAATAACACTAGTAGTTGGCAGCAAGAGCCTCTGAGAGTCTCTGTACAGTTTACTGAAACACTACGGCACCATGTGCAGGAGAAATGATTCAGAGTGTTCAGGGGTTCATCTCGGAACCAAAAGACCTGGCTTTGTACAGACCCTGTAAGTTCGTATGACCGGGATGAGGATCTCGGAAGAGGAAGCTGGCTCTCGTTTCTTAGTGCCTCTTGTTTGAAGAAAGAAATTGTGCCCTTACAACTGTACCAGTCTGCATGTCTGCAGAAAGTGCAAAACCAAAACCTCAGCTCCAAAGAGCTGCTGTCCTTAAGAGAATTTAAAATCTGGATCCAGATTTGGCCTTGATGTTTAAGATTTCCAATTAATCTGTTCTTTGTTAAATAGCAATACTGTAACAGCACTCACGTAAGCTCCAAGCAGGCGTTGTGTCAGCATTTCTGGTGTGAAGCCATTTGTCTCAGGCTTAGACTTTGTCCAGGACTTCCAAAGCAGGTGCCCACAGTAGCACATGAAGACTCAGATGGGTCGCAGCGCAGAAAGCAAAGCACAGCAAAGTACCTGCGTAGAGAGTTGAGTCTATTCTGTCAGCTCCGACACAAATCAACTGCAGGGCACTTTGACACATCCCAACCTTTCAGAATGTATTTTTTGAGCTCTGCTCATTATCTGAGCCTCCATTCAGATGCTCTCAGCACAGATGCCTTCCTCATCAGCTCTGCACTAAAACATACAGTAAGTGAAATTCTGCCATATGTTAATACATATGTTTCAGTTTCAATAAGCATTTGATGCAGAGCTGTTTTTATTTTTTTTTCCCAGGCAATAGAAATTACAGAGTTTATACTATTACTTTCACTCTCTATTTAAATAAAATAATTAAATTAAGGTTAGCTGTGTGCAGCATAACCTGTCACAGTGGTGGAAACGTATCGATTCTTCATGGTTCAGCATTTATCCGTTTGGTCCAAACCAGCTGAGGATGGCAGAGTCAAACTGTCTGAGAGTCGCTGTGATGTTGTAAAGTGATGGAGAGGCAGATAGCCTGGAGAAAAGGTGTAACCGGGATTTTCACTTCATCCCCACCTCAAATTTTTCCATCTGGCATATCACAACATAATGATGTGAATGATGTCATCAAACTGGGAAAGAGGATCTGAATGGGGTAGTTTTCTCCTTTGCTGAACTTCGTAAGCTGAACACAAATTGTAACTAGCAAGTGTCTACAGTTTATTTCTGGCAGAGGCTCAGTCCATTTTCCAGGGGCTGGAATCAGTCTGTTCAGCCACGATGATTCTTTTCGTTTGTTTGTTTGCAAATAAACTCTTGGAAAGATACCGGGCACATTACGAGATTTACAGATCAGTTGCTATGCACAAGTATGCTCCTTTTACAGCAGCGCAATACCTCTGAGTAATGCTTTTGATTTAAACAGAGCTACCCTAGATTTACACCATCGCAGGAGCCAGATTAGGCTCCATAACTCTTGCACACAGGCTTGAAAGCATCCAAGCAGTTATGAACGAGAGCAGCGTTTGAAAGATAGAACAAAGAAAAACAAGCCAAAAAAAATATCCAACTTACATCAGCTTTGCCTGCTGGATTCTTTGCTTTACAACCAGAGAAATATCCAGGCAGACCCTCAGCAAGCAGAAGCTGGCACAGCTTTGTTAAAAATCAGTGGAGCTTTGCTGATTTATATCAGCTGAGAATCACTATCTGCCCCAGTGACAAAACCAGGCACTGAAACGTAGTGGGAAGGCAATAGGGTTTATCTATGGTTACAGCATTAAAGCAGCATCATAAGATAAACTAATTCTTGTCTAAAGCTTTCAAAAAAGAGGGTGTCTATGGGAATACAGTGCTGACTCCGCTTGCTCAGCGTTGGCTTCTGATCGCCGTGCCAAGACTGGCATCTTCTCCTCCCTTAGCAAATCAGCATGGCTCCTGCAAACTCTCCATTGACTGCCAATGCTGTGCTACCAATAATTCACCACTATTGAGAAACGTCTCTGCCCTCACCCTGCACAAGACAGTTTGCTCCTGCATGCCTGGATTTGTTCAGTTACATACTTTAGGAACATTATTAAAAAGAATCAAAGGATTCTTTTGGGTTCATTTTTCATAAAATGTCTCGAGCATTTGATAAATAAATAATCTTCTACTTAAAATGGGCACGAATTCTCCAAAGACCCAGAGGTGCAGGCAGGTATGTGCCAAGCCCAGCTCTCCTCCAGGGGGATGTATATATCTATATACCTGTAATTATAGGCTGATAATTATATAATTCACTGTATGTATATCATCATTTGTGAATAACTGGGTAAGCTGGCAGCACAGAAGGGTGGGACTATATCATAAGCTAATAAAAAAAAGCAATTATATTTCTTTCTGATCCAGTTCTCACCTTCCCAGTGAGATTGGGGCGTTGTGCAATAAGTGAGAAATGAGGAACCTCAGAACACTTGGAAGCAAGATAAGCATCCTGACTGTGTCATTCAGAGCTCAGCTGAACTGTTTCAGTCAGGAAATTATGGGCTGCCATGGGAACAAAGGTCCCTTCCCAGATTACCAAAAGGAGTCTGAAGTGGGTCAGAAATGTTACAAGAATAGGCTTTCAAATGGCATTTATATTATTTCCCAGGTTAATACAAGTTTCAGTATAAGCACTAAGGCAAATACGAGAAATTTCATTTCGGCTTTATGCAGCACCTCCTCGCTGTACGTACAACTCACTCCCCAAAAGATTCCTAGAAGAAGGTATCTCCGCAGTCCTGCCTGCATCTGTCACATCTTGTTTTATACTAGCTTTGCAAGCTGCTTAAATGGGGAGCATTTGTGATCTGTGTTGATGCAGCATCCTGCAGAAAGTGCTTTTGGAGCTGACATATCAGAAATCACAAAATTTTACGTAAGCCTTAAAAATTTGATAAATTATGAACAAGTGCTTTTGTTTTCTAATTTACAGTGTTCATGCAAGTCTCTAATTCCTTTCCAAGATGCACAGGAGAGTGTCCTCAGTTGAACCGAAATGTTCACCCACTATCTTAACTTTTAAATCCTTGGGACTGCTCGTACTCTCAAAAGCCTAGAGACAGTGCCCAGTATCGGGGTAGGATCGAGCCTGGAGTATGTAATTCAGAACTGAACAAATCCAGGCACGCAGGAGATAATTTAGTTGTGCAGAATGAAAGCACAAAAGTTTCTCAATTCTGGTAAATTATTGGTAGCACAGCACTGGCAGTCAACGAAGTGTTTGCAGAAATTGTGATGATTTGTTAAAGGAGAAAGAGAAGCCAATCCTGGCAAAAGAATTCCAGGCCATGGAAAAGAGAAAAAGCCAGCATTGTACTTGCACACAGCGTCTGTCCTTAGAGCTCTAAATGAAACATAATTTTTTTCAGAGGTTCAAATGCTGGAAGCACAGATCAGCCACATTCTCTCTGCCATTTATTACAGCTTTCTGTCAGTACGTCTCTGGCTGTAAAGCAGGCAAAACTGCTAAGCTGTTTTCTGTGTGAAATGAAAATGGCTGGAGTGGGACAAATGCAGAGCCAAGCTCTCCATTTGGAGCTGAGCTGGTTATCTCACTCTTTAGGACCTACTCAGCAGAAACCAAATCAGTATCATCAGATAGTTTATTTGTACTGGAGTCTCTGTGGCTCTTGCAAAGTCCTAAGAGGCCTACAGTATGCTGTTCCTACTATGTCACTATTAGGTCCTTTGCCCTGACACAGGGAAAATAATAAATGAAACGTGGCTCAGTTCTAATGATACTGCTTCTGATTCAGCAAAGCATGGAAGCATATCCTGAATTTAAACATCCAAGCATAAGAAAGGCTCCTCATCAACTCAAAGCTAAGCATGTGATTGTTACTTTGCTTAATTAGAAAGGCTGGTGCTTCAAAGTTTGAGATAAAGTTTCAGGTCTGGGTATCTGTTGTCTACTTCAAGAAGGTATGGGAATGGGAGAAAGCGCGCTAGGAAGCAACAAAGGTGTCAGAGTTTTGGAAGTGTTAAGGCTCCCTTGTGTAGTCCATAGCAAGCTGCTAGCACTGACCACACTTGTCCCTGTGGACAGGTTCCATGTATTTCACTCACTCACTTTTGAAAAGCTCTCTGTTGCCAGCAAGCTGTCTGTGTTCAGTTTATATCCGTATTTGTGTGTTCATACTTATGCAGTCATGTATGTGAAATAGAACACTCCAACTATTTCTGAGTGTTGTGAAAGTGAAATTAATATATTTTCCCTGGTTTTTATCAAAATTATTGCCATGCTTTTCTACAACACAGAGATATCAAAGAACTTTGAAACTTTATAATTGGCACATAAACAGTTCTCATCGAGGGATATGTCCACAGCCTCCACAGGAAAAAATCTTGTTTGGATAATATGAAAGTCTGAAGGACTGAAAGTTGACTGTTAACATGCAACAGAATACATCAGTGACTTAGAACAGTCTGTGTGATAACATCTACAGAGAGGGGCGTACTGTCAGTTCAGTACACACACTGGGATATTTACTGAAGTAGTTTTTAATTAAGGGAGATTTTTTTCTTCTTTGGGTCAATAAGCCCAACTTGGCCCAAAGGAATTAAGATAACTTAAAATCTTTCAGAAGAGTATGGTAGGCATACGCTTAGTACCCTCGCAGTAGTCGATACGATATTCCCTTAACAGGAACGATATACTGTGCTGAAATAGGGCTCAGATGTTCATGCTTCTGTAGCACACTGGTATATGCTCCCTTCCATGCTCAGGGTAGCACAAAATGCCATGGCAGCTGAGAGAACTCTTAGCTAATACTTGCACTTTTCTAATGTTCTCTGGTCAAGGACTCTAAATGTCTTCACATGCAGTAGTGAATTTTGGCAAAAAGGACTCTGTAAAACAAGTTAGGAATTAATATAACAGCATAATACAGGGGGGAAAATATAGCTTCAGTTGATTAAGAAAGTTTTTAAAGAGTGTCCAAAGTTTTATTTGTTCAAAGTAGACTGAATTAGTAGTAGTAGATTTTAAGAGATACTAGATAACCTAGAGCTCCTGTTGAGTTTATACCATTAATGATTCCTAGAAAAATTTATATAGTCACAAAAAAAATTGGAGTTTTAATGTGCAATTTGACTCTTGAAAAAAGGATAAGACACATCCTATCACACTGAAGTTTTGGGTTTGGCCAGTATTGTTACCAAACATACTAAAATTTGGACGCACTATTGTAGAGCCAGTGCAGCTCTGGAAAAGTGAGATGGCATCTGCACATCTCCTGTCTCATGAGCAAAATTATTACTGTGTTCTACTCAGATGCATCTGTTGCTTTTTAGGTTTCAGCTGTTCACCAGACAGTTAACCAAGTCTGGCTTCATTCACCCGTTTATTAAATCATGTATTCAATGAAATTGTTCAGAGAGGCCAAATATACCTTTATTTGTATAGCACTAACAATTCAGCTCTCTTAGCAGAAAGAAAGGAGTAAGGAGTGAATGCTGGGGAGGAATAGTTGTGTTTTGTACAAAGCTCGCTCTGCCGTTCCCTCCTGTGATGGCAGGAGAGAATGATAGAAATCTATCTGTTCGCAAGGTGAATTGCTTGAGAATCTCATCTTAATAGGGTGGGGGCATTGCTAGATGGGGAAGGTAAGAAGTTTCTTGAATTTCTGAGGGCTAGTCTGGGCTAATTCCTTTGTGCTTGTCGGGAGGTATCAATTCCTGAAAAGGGAGTTTCCTTTCTCTTTCCTATGACTAGTCAGGATGGTGCCTACACACTGAACGTATCTACATATGGGCTGACTTCCCCGCCCGCTTGGTGCCTACTGGCCCCACTCCCTTATCTAATCAAGGTTCAGTCGAAGTTAATTAGGGATCTAGTTTTCTGTTCCTCCATTAGGCGTAAAGCAAAAGAAGCTCCTGGGCATATCTGATCAAGAAGCTGATCTGTGTTATAACTATGTAATAACTGGCACAACTGGATAATTACAATACAGCACTATCTAAGGTTACATCATTATCATTATGCTTAACACTAAAACCAAGTGTGGTTATCATGATTGGTGTCAACACATTTGTGATATGCCACCCAGGAGGATGAGGCTGTATACATGTCACCCAAGTCCTATTTCAACCTGTAAAAAAGTTTCTTCCTGCAGGTAGGGCATAAGAAGAGAAAGAAATACATAGGACTTGGACTATTTGCGGTTAGATTTACCCTCGCTTTTCACCCTTCCTCTTCCCATTGCTTCCTTAGCCAGACTTTTACTTGTCAGTGAGTACACTGGCTCTGGAGTTACTGATAATAAAAACGTAATCTACCTATATATGTCTATACTCTATTTCCGCAGGGAAGAAAACTGCAAAGTTCCAAGAACACTATTAAGTCAAAGGCATTGCACAGAGAAGGTATTTTTTAGTTTTGATTTTCCACTTAAATAGGCAGTTTAGTGAACTAGTATGTATCAATAAAAAGTAGATCCATGAAACATATAAGAAGTGTAATCCACCTGAAGGAAAGACAATATTGGAAGTATCATTTCACATCTTCTGGTTCTTGCTGGCTTTAGTTATCAAATATTAGGGAAACCATATTGCACAGCTTTTAGCAACTAACGTGCAGTCTTAAATATCAACAGCTTCAGCCATTTTTTTTTTGTTAATGATAGGTCTGGATGTGATTTCTCAGCTAAAGACAGCTTCCTTAGCTTACCTCATATCACGGCATCTGGTATCTCTAATTGGAATCATTTTCATAATAACCATGAGCAATATACATTACCATCTAAATATGAAGGCTGACTACAATACAGACTTGTCTACAGCTCTTTAAGTATCCAGGATCCAGTCCAAAGCCCCTTAAACTTGAAGGAAAGTCGCCTGCTGACGTTAGTCTTATCTAGCTTAGGCGCAACGTACCAAAAACCCCCTCCTGAAACTCCATATAAGAAAGCAGAGATATATTCAGTACTAATAAGTTTCAGTGCAGCTCTGTCAAATCCCTCCAAAGGTGGTGTCCCATTCTGTTTCTGAACAAGGCCTAATTCAGTCAGCAGATACTTGCACAACTTGAAAAGCCAGAGTAGTTCTGTGGATTTTTATGGAAGTTCGAGGCACTCAGTAGCTTAGTCTCCTCAGTAGTACTTATGAGTGCTTAATTGTTCAAAATTTTACTGTTTCATTAGTAGTAACAGAAACTTACCTAATTCATAGAGAAACACATGCTCTATAGTTATTTTTATGGTGTTTTGAGCTTGTCTTGAATTAGTTCAGAAAAATCTTGCTTCTATGCAACACTCATAAATTCATAAGATATCCACAGCCAAAGTCTTCAGCTACTCATTTAGCAGTAGGCATTTATGTTATGTTCAAAGTGTAACAATCAGCAGTTCTCAGTAAGATAAAAATACATGAATTTGTCTCAATCTGGAGAGTTCCTCCAAAAGGGAAAAGAAATCCTACTGTCAAATTGAAAAGAAGGGATTAAACAGAGTCCCCTAACAACTGCACGCACAGCGCTTGTTTAAGCTGAAATTTTACATAAAAAGGTGCAAATGCTTTTAGAGCACCATCCCAGATTGCATTTTCTCGCTCTCTCCCATATAATTGTAAACAGCTTTGATTTCAAAGGGAAAATCAGACAATTATTTTATAATGAGAGGTGTGGTCTAGTGATTCGAGCATCAGACTGGCAGCCAAAAACCACTGGAGTTTTAATCCTGGCTCTGACACTGACACCATCTATTGCCTCAGGGTAATCAGTATGGGTTTGACTGAGATCTGCTCCTTGTGGGTGCAAGAGGTAGGGACAGCTGCAGAATTTCTGGGGAAAAAAAAAGCCACAGAGGTGAGTGAGAACCTTCTCTCAGCTGCACCCAGTTCATGCTCAGCATGTCCCTGAACTGAAGGAGAGTATCCCTGTCCAGAGGAAGAAATTAACCTGCACAATGTTCACCTCAGGCAAGCTGAGGTTCAGGAAAGCTGTAGTTGCTAAGTGCTGTCAATAAAAGCTTTAAAACCTCTTTGCATAAGCATATTTGTGTAGGGCTCTGCTTTGAAGAAAGCCTGCTGCTTAGGTCGAGGGGTGAGTAAAGCCAGTCTTGCCTTTAGAACACTCCCGGCACCTGGGGAGATTTTTATTTCCTTTAAGCACCTTGTAGTTAAATTTTTAGTCATTGTTTTCTTTCTTCCTGTGTGCGCCCATCCCCCAGTGACCCCCAGCTTTTCCCTGTCCTTTGCTTCTCAGTACAGTTCCTCCTGTCTCACTGAGTTGTCTAATTTCTTATCCTTGATTAATACAAGCACAGACAAAACTCTCATCCTTGATGATTTTAATTGGAAGGTTGATTGCCTTTTCTTCTTTGCTCGTACACTTTCCATCACTTTAGCTTCCTTGGGGTCCACAGACAGACTTTCAATCATCCCCCTCACATTCACCATCATGTTCTTGATCTTTGTTTGCTTGGGGCTTGACTCCTTCTAATATAAATATTAGGCATCTTGCCATTTCAGATGACAGATCAGCTCTTTGATGTGTCTAATTATGATGGAGAGGGGGCAGAGAAAGCAGGACTTCCTGAAGACAGGAGAAATTTGCTGTCCATATAAACTCTTAGCAGCAATGCGCCCCTCTGCTTCCCCTCTTGAATGTGGCAGCATCCTAGACTCAAATCCTTTCCAACTTGAAACAGTTTCATGAATAGCCCATCCAAGGGAAGTGTTCACATTTGAACCTGTTCAATTTGAAAGAGGGAAGTTGGCAGAAGCCAGGATGCCATTATGATAGGGAGGGGTAGCAGAATGGGGAGTTCTACCACAACTTTGCATGGCAAAAGCATAGGTGGCTGACTGAAAGCAATCTAGTGAGAGAATCTTGTTCCTCCATCTCACATAACTCTCCCTCTCTCTTGCTACAACAGAGTGACACACAGTATTTCTGTTAGTGTTTTGCAAAAGTCATCAAATTCAAACTCACCTTTCTACGCAGAATTTGCAGTTCAGTTTTATGCATGCTGTTCAGAGAGAAGAGGTATGCTGCTCTAAGAGCAGGAAGCTTAAGAGCACACCAGGCTTCAGCCACTTCTCTTGCTCTTTAGTCATTTAGACATTTTCAGAGCGTCTCATCAGAAGTTCTTTCTCTTTGGTTAAGAACCAAACCTGTGGCAAAGCAGGAACGGGACTCACTCTGGAGTTTGTGACAAGCAGACCTGAACTCAGCCCACAGCTGTCCTCCAGGACTTTAATAATCACCCCTCTCTGACGATGTATGGGGACAAGCTGCCTTGCTTGGTAGGAGAAGGGAGAGAAGAATGGATAGATCATTTAGCACTGAAACCTGTTTAAATGCCATACTGTTGAACTTGTATTGTTCCTCTCTTGCACCTGTAGGCCCACAGAACTGTTGTACAGTTCTCACCTGTGCTGCAGGAACATGTGGCTGCCCCGCTCAGGACCAGGGCTCTATTGAGTTGCATGCTTTATAAACACATGAAAGGCCGTGGTCCCTGCCCTGAGGTGCTTGAAGTCGTTAGCAAATCTCACAGACATTTCTTAATATGAATTTATTGCTGATCTGTCTGCCCCAGAGCTTGAAATTCTTTATTTATCTGCCAAACAGGCACAGCAGGAGTTTCAGCATTGCCTCCCCTTATAATACCTGGCTAATATGCTTCAAGCCTGACCTACAATGATCATCTCCTGGGAAGAAAGGTTAGCTTAGTCTTCCTTCCATTCAGCATTCAGCCCTTGATCTTTCTACCAAAATGGGCAATCAGTACCAGTGAAATGAACACTGATCAACACTGACAAAACCCTTCACCTCATTTCATGCAATATCCTGGGGTTACATTTGTGCTGTTGTCCTTGAGCAGAAAATCTTGAGTGGAAAGTTTCCTACAATATCTCTTACCTCTTCACTTTCCAGAGCAAATGCAGAAACCTGCTTTAAATTAAACAGCCAGAAGGTGAAGGGAAGTAATGTTCTAGTCTACAGAGTGACAGCATGAAAGGCAGTGGTGAAGCGGATTGCTGTGCAACAGAGGTAGAGGGAGTACAGGGAACATCTATCAATATTTACTGAGCAGCATTGCTTTTCCATTTCGTGTTTCTCAGCCCTTCATCTTTACAGAGCCCTGCCCTGTAATAGCTTTGTGCTTATTCCTGTATATTGCCAAACAAGAAACCTAGTTCCTGGGTCTGATCTTTGTTGACAGGGATGAGGAAGATCGTGGAAGCCTTTCTCCCCATGGGTCCTCCCTAACCACCCCAGAGGAGAGATTAATAGTTTCTGAAAGCATTGCCACCCTGCAGAAAGGTCACCACAGTCCCGAGGAAGATGTATAAACAGGGGCTCATCAGGACACTGTAGTAACATGGGAGGGACATCTTCCAGCAAAAATATTGCCAAAAAATTCTTAACAGTGGCTCTTTTGGAGTAGCTGGAGGTAGGCAGCTGATGACACAGGTTGTAATTTTTCACACAGTGCAACACAATCTAATCAGTTCTACAGGTGTATTTTTTTTTATAGTTTTTGTTTGCATCAAGTGTTTGTCATTGTGTGGACTGTGATCTGTGGGGCATGCTGATTAAGGCTGTAAGTGAATATATCCCTGTCATCTTCTCTTCTGTAAACAGTCAGCTGTCTTTTGGATTCACGTGGAGCTGTGAGTTAGGGCGGGATTTTGCTTTAGTTATTTTACACCCACTCTATCATCTTAATATTTATTGCTCTGGCTCTGGACAGTAGAGTTAGCCTGAATTAACTTGTTAGACACTCCTGTGTATCCTCTTAGTGCTTCACAGAACTTTTGGGGTCTGATATACTGAATACCTTAATCCAACAGTATTTGCTTCACTTTTAGGGCAGAAAAAATCCACCAGAAAAGCTAGCAGAAGCTCAACTAGAACAGCAGAAAAATCTTCCCTTTAGGTTTTCCATTCACTTATATAGGATGGGGTAGTTACACTGCTATGGGTTTACTTTCTAAATAAATTCCATACATGTGATGTATAGACACACATACAATGTAGTTTATTACCCTAAATTGCAAAATCAAGCTACCTATGCCTAATCTTATTTTAAAGACATAATGTTAAGTAGTCATACTGCTGAAAAGAGAAGAAAAAACATCTGAAATGGACTGAGGCAATTTTGTCAGATCATCAAAAACTACCAAACCTAAGCTACGAGAATAGATGATCCTGACAGATGCTTGCAGTTGGAGTGCCCACACAGGGAGAAGTCTGCTTATGTATCTGGTGGGAGGCGTAAAGGCAGAAGAAAGTTGATTTGCTCTATCCTGTCAATCTAAGGATTCACTTTGCAGGTCATAGTTTAGCTACACACAGTGTTTATTTAGACAATGACACCATCAGTGTCACTGATAGAATCTAATATGCCAACAGAGATGTTTTTCTTTCTCAGTACTTTTTTGTTGTTGCTCGAGTATGCCACAAAAGCCTTTTCATGGAAATAATATTTTGTTATAAGCACTATCATCGCTTTTTGTAATTATTATTTTGTTTTACACTTCCCACACACAAAACTGTTTGCATTATATTCCATTGAAAGATACATTTTAAGTTAGCTCTGCTAGTAATGAATAATGTAAATTGACAAGAACTATTATGGAGGAAGGTAGACAAAGAAACAGAAAGTTAAGTGGTTTCCTTTCTTTTTATGGCAGAGTGACATTTACCTGTAAGTACATTTGATTTTAACACAATAGGATGAGTCTCTGCTGTGCTGGATTAGGATTGAGGCATGTGGAGGAGTTCAGATAAAGAGTGGGCACTGAGAAATGCCCTCGCCAGACCTCTCTAGGGATGGCACTTCAGCAGCAATAGCATGTCAGAATGTCTTTTTTTTAGTCCTTGTATCCAGCTGACAAAATCTCTCCTTGTTTCTGTATCTGTAATTCCAAGAGATCTCACAGTGCTTCCCACAGCTGTCTAACAATCTAATACTTAGTGCTTGTCACATCACTTTCCAAAAGAAGGTCAATGTCACTTTCCCACCCTGACAGACAGGGAAACCAGGCAAAGAGAAACTGTAGGTGAATGAGGGTCATGTGGAGACTCAGGAGCCGCTTTCCTGGTGTGCATACTCATGGCTCAGACTGGTACCGCCTCTCACATTCAATCAACAAATTTCAGCAGTTCCTCTTTTCCTCAGACTTGCCAGAACTGTGCTAGTTGGGTCTAACTCTCCTGAAGTTACATTGGGTTTAAATCAGAAATAACTTCAGTGGGTTAGATTCTCACTTTTGTAAACAAGAGGTTCCCCTGAACCAGTAGGGCTCATTTTTAGGTCTGAAATAGTATAACTGTTCCCACATCTAAAAAGATCCCACTGGCTGCTTTGTTTCTCTAGTGTGGCACATCTACTAACCTCTCTGATCCAGCTTTTCCCCGCAGTATAAATTTCCATGTCCGCAAGGTTACCCTGGGGAAGAAGGACAAATTTTAGTCAGTCCTTATCTCCAGTAAACAAACAAACAAACCACATTGGCATCACATCGTGATCAAGAGATTCCCTTCCCCAGGGGAGCTGCAAGTCTGCAGGAGGAGAGCTAACATCCTTCTGTTTCTGCAGTGCCGTGGGTACCACAGTTTCAGCTGTCCCATATTTGTTGTAGGAAAGCTTTGGAGAACATTGTCTGGACTGCCTCCCAGAGCTTTTCTACTTTTCTGATCTCTCCTTTAAGTTTCTCTGCAGGAGATGGACAGGATCTGGCTGATTATAAATGTGACCTGTCCCACCGAGTTATTGTTGCACACCGTGGGAGATAAGCTTTCACGGTCCTCTCTTCTCTGGTGACGTAGTCCAGGGTGCACGCACACACCAGAATTGTGTCTTGGGGCTTCAAATGCCTTTATCTATGTCATGCATTGGTTTTTACAGTTTGCTATGAATCACTGATGCCTGCTGGGAACACATACCCGCTCCTGGTTATTTTTGTTACAATGTTATAATGGGCACAAGGACACTTAAAAGTGGAACAACTGAGCATCTCTTGGTAGCCAGTGCTATGCAACTCTCCTGGGATGCCTGAGAACACCAAGATCTACTGCTGAAGAGTCTTACTGTAGTGAAAATAAATTAATTCTGGGTCTCCTTCTGACAAAGAACTGAGACATAGTTTGGACAAACACCTGGACAGCATGTGAAGAAAAAAGAATTAATGGCATGCTGACGTTATTATGCTGATGCCGTGTGGTGATGCAAGGATGAATACATGAATGCCTGTAAGGAATTCAGTACTATGGTAAAAAGGAACATATACAACCCAAGCCAGTTAATAACTACTTGCCAGGGGGTGAGGGTTTCAGTTTTGAAGGTCATGGTATTTGAAGGACAAATATTTCTGTTCCCAGATAGAGAAATAGGGAACAAAGAAACTAACCTGAGAAATGCTGTGTAGTCAGCTCTTTTGGTATGAGTGTTCAGTGATTTCTGAAAGGTTTGTTAGGGATGGGGAGCATGTTAGAAAACCACCAAGGTATTTAGATAAAACAGCAAAGGGAATGGTAGAAACAAGCAATATTAGATAGAAAATATTAATATTATCTGGAGGTCTCTTAGCTCTGGAGGTCTCAGAGTGTCCTTTGTCACCTCCATTTTACAAAGAAGGTCAGACACAAGAGAGGAACTGATTTGCCCAAGGCACACAGCCAGCAAATGGTAGAACTGGGACTAGAATACAAATCTTTTTAGTCTTAACAGGAAGTGAGAAGATAAGTTTACTGCAGTTTCAAAAGAAATGCCTTCAAGAGGACTCAAACTAGCTGAGGTGTATTTTCTAACTCCATAGTGTGGGTCTGTCCTGCTCTTTGGATTCTGCTTTGTGCTGTAATTCTCCTGTGCCACTACACAAAAAGTAACAGTCACTTTTACAGAAAAATATTATGCCCAAACTCTGCCTTTGGGCACAGAAAAAATGGCAGAGAAGAGATGCCACCGAGTCCAGCTGATTGGGATAGTGGCCATGTGCCAGACATCATCTTTTGCGGTAATAACCCCTTTCCAATGGCAGCCTGAGCTATTTGCCTGTCATGATTTGTCTTTCTGTGCTTGGGGAATGCTGGCTGACCTTTGTCTTTGATGTTGCTAGGCCCTTTCCTTGCAATAGGGCAGTTCAGGAGGCCATGACCACATCTGCTTTGGCTGGTTCTGTTATCAATTAATTTGTCCTGCCACATCAAAGAACGGAGATAAAGCTGTAGCATTTCCTTACCACAGATTTTTATCTTCGCTCCTCAGTTCACCTCACAACACATGCACCTTCCACCTCCACAGAAAGCAGAGAGAGAGGCAGACAGAGAAAGAAACTGAAATGACATCCTAATGGCCTCCCTTGAGTGCTGATGGCACCTGGGTCTCTGTGTGCTGAGCCTTACACCCACTTCCAATCTGGCCTGGCCACAGCAAGTCGGTTGCTTACTCCCCCAACAAGTTATTTGTTTTTCTCTCTAGACAAATCAGTGATGTTAGAATGACAAATAGCAGTTATAGCTTTGCACTTAGCTGAGTATAATTTCAGCCCATCAGTACCATCTGTCTCCCTTCTTGGGCTGCAGTTCCATTAAGCCACAGTCAGAGATCCTCAAGGACAAAAAACCGAACTCACAGGGACAGATATTTGAGGGGTCAGAATTTGTGACTCTTTGCCCTTTCAAGTTGATTCCAATGGTGAGCTAGACAAAATGAAGCTGGGACATAAAACCCAAATTACAACTTCCTCGCTGCTCTGCCATGCTGAGCCTTAACTCTGCCTGTTCAGGAGTTCTGCACTGAGATTGATACTAACCACCATCCAAACATATCCGAAGACTTGCTGGGGTGATGCTGTTTGTCTTGGTTTGGAGACAGCATTCAACTTATTTCTAGGAAATCTTGTGTTCTTTTACTACAAATCACAGAAAAGATGAGAAAATTCTTATGTGTAGTAGGGAACTTCAGTATGAATAAAATAACCTAATCTATTTATGATAATCTTGCCTTGTTTTCCGAAGAGTGATTCCTTTTGTCTCATGGCACTCACTAGGGAAAAAAAGATGCTTAAGGAAACTTCCAATCTCCACCCAAATTTCAGGACAAGATGGCTTCTATGCTGATTATGTCTTCCACTGTCTCATGTAACCTGCTCCTCTTTTCTATTCATGACCTTTCAAAGTTCCTTGTTCTCATTCTTTAAGAAGTTCAAACTTCTCTTCTTCATTTTGTCTATCATCTATACTGTCTATCAGTGATTTATTTATCATCTCCTCCATCTTTGTCTGCTGCTTACCATTTGCCCTGCTGAAACCTGGCCATCCATGTCACCTCCTAAATGTATGGCTTAAATTCCACTCAGGTCCCTCTGCATAGAAAATATAGTAGCGAGGCATTTGAAAGGGTTTTCAGAGTTACTGTAAGGTGACTCTTACCACATTAAAGTAAGAGGCCACATTAAAGTACTGGGCTGGGAGCCACAAGCCAAAAGGGAACATTGGTAACAAGGATTTGTCTGCATGAATATGAAATAATTTGTTCAAAGTCTTTGGGCACTTTCCTTTTAAGAGCTCAATTCCTATTTAGCTACACTGAAAAATGATCAGATTTGCAAAACAGCTTGCTTTGCTGAGCACAGCCTCAACAGAGTGCTATGTATGCTTGAAAATTTGATCCTTCTGTCACCAGGCATGCTGCAGACTGGGCTAGGACCAGCACCTAGGAATTCTCATTCCCGGCTTTGGCCTCATCTCCTCAAACTTTTCTGATTCAGTTGGTTTTGCCACAGGCTTGCTTTCTTCCTTCCTTCCTTCCTTTCTTTCTTTCCCTTCTTTTCTTTTCTTTTCTTTCCTTTCTTTTATTTCCTTTCCTCCTTCCTTCCTTTTTTTTCTTTCTCCCTATTTCTTTCTTTCCCTCTTTCTTTCTTCCTCTGTTTTCTTGTTTCTTATGTTTCCTGATGACTAATTTGATCACATTGCAAAACACAGGAGAAAACATTTTGCACGTGCTGTGAAAAAGCTCCATCTTCTGCAGTGTGGTTGCGAATGTCCTTCTCTCTCATTGACTAAAGACCCTATATACCTTGCAGGATCAGTTGCATTCAAAAACCTGTCCTTTCAAATTTGTTTAGGTAAAGTGCAGAGTGCAGATGATTCCCAGAATAACTCCTCTGGCTTCATTTGGAATGACAGCAAAAACAAATCTGGACCTAGCTTTTCATCTCAATGGAAGGGCACACCAGAAGCAGTGAGAATACGGCATTGTTCGTAAAGGACAACATTACATGAGAGAGAGAGCACAGGAGAGAGGCAGAGAGAAAGAGAGATTTTTCCTCTCTGCTAAATAAGGGCCATTTTGAGGTGTGTGAGGACAGCAGGGGTCAGCGAGTGCTGGAACTGACTCTGAACTTCTGGCAGAACAATCTCCTGGAACTAAAACCAAGAATACCTTTATCTTCAGCAACCTGCTGGGAGATGTTCCACAGCCAGCTTTCTCCACAAGAGCCAGGTTACAGTGTCTGTACATGACAGCAACTGAAGCAAAAGCTTTTGTCTTTTAAAACAGACTAGCTCACATGCAGCACAGTAGACTCCAGCCTGAAACCATTTAATATCAGACACTGAGCAAGAATCCATTTGTAACAGAGGAGCCACAAACCATGATATTATTTGCCACATAACAGGGAGATGGTGGGTGCAGACGTTCACACACTGTGTCTAATTAGAACAGGGACAGGTATGTTACAGAAATCTGAATTCCTTCAGTAAGGATCTAGCTCTACACACTGGTCTGTTTTAACTACCAGATACTTTTTTGTGTCTGAGCCACTTTTCACCCATGAAACCAATCTGCTTGGCAGACACTCCTCAAACCTCATTTCTTCCCTGTCTCATGAGGGGAGTAAAGACTATTGTCCCCACTTGCCAGATAGGTGGTTTCACTGAACTTTCATGTTACTTGCCTACACATGTAGTCAGTGTCAGAGCTAGAAATAAAGCCCAGGAGTCCTGATTCTTAGTCCTCTCCCATCAGCCATGTTCTTCTGAGCTTGCTTTAGCTGCATATCGGGAATTTTGTGGGTAACTACAGAGACGGAGAACAGATTGCCCCCAAATGGTGTCTTCAATCACTCAACTTTTATCACTGAGAGACAGTAGCTTCCCTCCCTACCTCCTTGAAAAGCTTTTAAAATAAACACAGGTACATTAGAACAACAGCCCTTCAAAAGGGTCCCTTCCTCCCCCTCACCTTTCTTGCTCTCCTGTCATTAAGCAGAGCAGAGCCTTCCTTAAATGTGACATTTGGACAGACTGACTTAAGCTATTTACTTTAAGCTTTTCTTCTTCCCATTCAGGATCACTTTCATTCATTTTTCAAGCGTCTCAAATTTTCTTTTGCTAAATCCATAAATCAGGTGACTCAGAATGAAGCAATGGGACATGTGTCATTCTGTTAAAAGCACATCCCTGAAGCCTCCCTACTCCTCCTGTAGCCCCTTTCTGTTTACTCTTTAACTCACTAATTCTGCTGACAAAGAGAAAATTGCACCAGGAGTGGTAAAGGAAATCTGACTTTTAAAAGCCAGCTTTATTTTCTTACCATAGAGTGTACCTTGCTGGTTAAACTATTCAGAAGCAGTCTACTGGGCTTATAGTCAATGGGCCAGATTCTGCTCTGAATTATATCAATAAAAACAACCACTCCAGGGCAACTTTTCATAAACACACTTGCTTTTAAGCCAATGTGCTTGTCTGGTTGAGGATGCCTTCCTAAACCGATTCCTAACCCAGAATTACCACATCAATGTCAGTGGAACTGACAGGTGACAGAGTTCAGACTCTGAACACCATCACAAGGGCTTTCTCTTTCTCCTAGCAGCAGAAAACAACCATGCAGTTTTAGCACAATCCTCTCGACATACATTCTCTGCTCAGCAGAAGCCCACGAGCTTTGCTGGGTAGCTTGAAGGTGCAGTGGCATAGATGTATGTCTGAAGTGATGATGTGTCATGCTGCTGTGAAGTAAATCTCTCTTAAAGCACTGCTGACCAGAGCATGATACTAAATTCAGACTAGCACTTATAGAAAATTAATAAGAGAAAGAGACAAAAAATTCCTTTACTCTGCTGAATTCTTTTTGTTCAAATATTGCTGGGCTATAGCCTTTAGAGTACGAGTGTTTGCAAAGGGTGAGGATGCTTTGTTGCAGGGGAAGAATAAGGAGGGGGAAAGGTGAACTGCTGAGAGGAGACAACTGGGCTTGTGTCTCTGGATTTGCTCTGCTATAAATTCCCTTCGTTTTTGTTATGTTTGACGGTAAATATTCAGGTTTTGTCTAGGCTAAAAGACAGTGATGGCTGGTGGAGTTAAACTGGTGTTCTGTTGGGAGAGTGGAAGGGATTTTCAGGAGGGCTTCAAACTCCTAAGGCTATGTTATTTTCCTGGATAAACCAATTCAGCATATTGAGCCCATTATTGTGTGGTTAATGCTGGTTCCTTGGGATTCTGTCTCTACTTGTAACACAGAAGAAATCAAATGGACACAAGATGAACTATCCCTGTGGAGCAGAGGGATACAGGTAGACCCTCCATATGCCTGCTGAAAGAAAATAGCAGCAAGATTTCTAACTCTGTCTTTTAAAAAAGAGACAACAGCACCCGTCAACCTGTCATGCAACAGAAAACAAAACTATTGTTTTCAAGTTAATTTGTTTTCATATTGTCTCTCCCTGGTTACTGCATTCTTTGTTAGCTGTTACAGCTTCCCTTTTACCTGGGTGAAAGTAGTGCTGCTCCCTTCTGCCAACACAGGACACCGAGGAGCCTGACTTTTTTTCATAACCTCAAACCATACCAAGTCTGCAGATGCCTAGCAGGTAATTTCAATACCTAACAAAAAATTGTAATAGCTATATTCAGAATGTCTAGTACTAGGGCCTGAGATTTCCCAGGATTTACGGAAAGTTTCAGGAATTGGAAAGCCTGCTACAGTGACACGTCAAATCCTGGGGCCCTTTTATGGGAAATCATCTTTGTCAGAGATGGGCAGGGCCTGAGAATATCTTTCATTTTTCCAGCTGAATACTTTTTTTTTCCCATGTTCATATTGCTTTGATACTCCTTTTTCGCACAAGATTGGCAATCTGCTTATTACCTGGCTTACATAAATTGTGGCAGCAGGTAGTGGTCCCAATAGAGACCAGGACTGGTCTTGTGGCAAGGGCTGAACAACGATCTGCATAAGACCCTGTTATCATGAGCTTTGGTAAGTCATTCTCTCTCTCAGCCACTTTTTTTTTCCCTCTCATTCTTGATCTTTCTTGCTTAATGGCAACTGGACTGTCTTGGCGTGCTCTCTCAAGTTTCTGTATTAACTCATCCTAGGAAAAATGTGGTCTAAGCCACCTCTTTTCAGAACACACAAAAGGGGGGATAGAGGGAAAGAATTAGGGATGCAGGAGCAGTCGAATGATGCTAAGCAATGTTCATATTACAGAATGGTCTCATCGGTACGTGGTCATTGGGTAACTGGAACTGCAGTTTGTGCTGCTCCTGGGACAGCAACTCACAGTAAAGTCGAGCTTTTATATGTGCATATAGAGTTTGAATTAGGGGAAATGCTTAAAATATATAAACAGGAACTAGTCTTGCAGAGAAGATAAGCTTTGGAGTAGGGGGGCTGTCTCTTCCAATGTGTATTTAGTGTCTACCGCAGTGGGGACTAATCTCATTTTGGGCCTCTAGATGCTGGGCCTCTCTTAACGTGTATACTGCCATAATACACATAACTACTTCCTTCCATTGACTGCCTTTTTGTTGCATTGTTTTGTGTAATTGACTCTCTTTTTAATCCAGAGGCCAAAGAGTGATTATTGGAGATTGCCAGCTCCAGACCTGAATTGTTTCATTCAGGAAGTTAATTAAAATCAACTCACCTCTTGAAAACCTTTTTGAATATAGTGTGGATGCTCCTTTCATCTCAGCGTTACGTCGTCGTCTTTTTTTTTTTAATCAGTGCTTCTTAAATCATGGAAATAACTTAGCAAGGGAGCAGAATTACAAGAAAAATCAGTTAGGAACGTAGGTAAAGGCACATAATAGGTCTTTAGAGGAGAGGAATGAATTTAATTGAGTGAAAGCTCAGAAAACCCAAAAGTAAACTCAGGGTCATCAGCATGCTTCTTTCACTTATCCCTCAGTTGCACTTCATAGATCCAGGCTTCCTTTTGCTCTGCTGTTATCACACTTTCCTTTTGCTGTGATTTATTAACTGTGGAACTGTCAAATTATGAAACTGAGGTTCTAGAAATACTTATTAATGTTTGAGAAATTCATTTCACACTTGAATACTTTTTCTAACACTTACTAATGTCCCTCATTTAGGTCATGTGGGTCTACAGGGCAAGAAAACAAGGTATCTTATTATATATTTAGCATGTGGAGATGAAGGATGAAAAAAATGTACTTTAAAAACCCCTCAAACATTGCAGCAACTTTATGCATTTGCTCCTTGTGCTGCTGTATGTAGCGACTGTGTGTGCATATGTGCATAAGCAGGGCGATGTCTGTACGTTCAGTGACACCATTCCAGCTTCCTTCCAGTCACTATTAAGAAAGTACTTCTAATCCCCTCTGAGAAGCTTGAACATAAAATTCCTTTCATGCCAGTTTTGTCTTCTTCAATTTGGCAAACACTGACCTTCCCCCTGTGATTCCAATGGAACTTGTAATTCAAAAGGCATTTCTGTTTATTATTACCCTGTTACTGTACAAGAATCATCAGGGATGCCAGTACTGCTAAGGCAACAAGGTTACCTTCTGAGCTCTCTCATGCAGTTTTCTAAACAAAAATACAGTTGGCCATAGATAAATGATTATTACTTTATTCACTATTTAATCATAATAATGAACCTTTAAAAATTACTGAATAATTACTTGCCTCAAGACCCTTGAGATTAAGTAAGTTTACCACATTTATTTCTCACACAAAGTTTTCTGACGGAAAATCACGTAAAAAGTAGAAACGAAGACCTCCAATAATGTCAAAATTTGTGAATTTGCTCTTACAGAACTGGAACATTTCTACCTCTTATTTCAAAATGATACTCTGTTTTGAAATGTGTTATGTTACAACAGTATCAAATTTAACAGTTCTGCACGGGTGTAATCTTACTTAAAAGGAGGTTTACCTTCAAAACATAATTTTGCACAGAATACTGAGCTCTGTGTTTCCATCAGCATTAATGAGCCAGGTTTAGTATTTAACCTAATCTCCTCAAAAAAGTCCTATTACCCTGAATGCTTAGAGAGACATCATCTGATAGGAAATGGCTGCAATACCTCTAGCTTTCCTAAAATACCGACAGTTTCAACCGTTTCTTAAGAAATACTTACTCACTGGGGACTGCAGCTCTGAACAGATGCTTCTGCTTTAAAATATGATCACCTTCTTTAGCTTAAATGGATGGCTCCTTACAAAAAAAGCAGTGATATTGCTGCCATAACACTGAAGGTCACACAAAATCAGTGACCACCAGACATTTTTCCTCAAGATATCCCTGCATAGCACTTTTCTCCCTCTGCTAACTTACTGTTACCATCTATGACTTCTTAAGGACTGCAACATTTTTTTTTTCTTCAGGCAAGTATTCAATGCCAGCATTGGGAACATTGTTTTTTCAAAGGACAATTAGTGCTTTGACACACTAGCAACCATTTACACTTTTCCACATTTGATAAGCTACTCCTGATGAAAAGCAAGTGGAGCAAAAGTACCCGTCTACAACGCACGGGTGTCCACTGCATGCTCAAAATACCAGACTTAATGATAAGGGCAATAAAAAAAAACCTCTATGCATCCTTCCAGGTCTGACAATACCATTTACATGACAATGAAAAGAATAAAGCAGTGGATTGGCATAAGTAACATGGAACATATAATTTATTTTTCTTACCGACTATGAGAGGTTTGAATTCTGGTCTTGTTTAATCCAGCACAGAAGCCAATGATGGGACCGGCTGGAGTGTTTGCTCTGCCTTCTCTTCTGTTTAAGCTGAGGACAAGACTAAAAGTTAGTATAACAGTGAATCCTTGCTGAGATCTGATCCTGATCACAGCTGTGCCCCATGTATCTGCACGCCACTCAATGCAGACATTTTCAAATTTGCCAATTTGTGTATATGTAAGTGCTTAGTTTTGGTATGTACAAAAATGCTTATGCATGAATGTAAACCTCCCCTAAATTCTGAACACACAAATTCAGCAGATCATTCAGATCAGCATGTGTCCATTTGAAAGTTTTTCTTTGAACACCTGTCCTGTTGCTTTTTCTTTGCTACTGCTCTTCAATTTTTGTGCCCGTAGACTTGAAAACTTGTGCCATGTGAAAGTGCCCTAGTTACACTAGCTAACGACTGCTTCTTCCTTAAAACTGTACACATTGGTTAGTATTCGCTTTGCAAATTGCTCTGGATTTGCTAAATGCAACTTTTTGTGTGGAACAAATTTTGAAGGATTATCTCCATGCACATTTTTAAACTTGGCAAGCGAATTTTACAAATTATTTATTTGTTTTAATACTACTTAGCATCTATGAATCTAAAAGCATTTCAGAGATATCATTCACTGATCATTTCATTAATACCAATTTAGCTTGTTATTAATGCTTCTGCAGAAGCAGAAACTGAAATGCTGGCATCTGAAAGATGTGCTATCATTTTTAGAAGGGTTCAGCCTGCATAACTGGCTTCTGATTTCTAGAAGAGCTCACCTTGCTGAGGGCTCAGCTCTTCTAAAAAAATCTACCTACAAGAGTCAGAAAGAAACTATTAATCTACTCCTCTTTTAGGTATGTAGCTGTGAACTGAGTTCATCTGAAATAAAACCTTTTATACTTGTGAGATCATGTATTAGAAAACCAGTCCTGGTGTGCCAAAAAGTTGGCCCCACATTACATTTCCTTACACAAATAGTAATAAAATACTTATATTTTCCCCCATTATTTTATTTTAGGGAAATGCAACAGGAAAGAACAAAAGTAAAACTCCCGTTTGAGAAAGCACAGCATGTGCAATTTCACTATAACAGGCAGAAAAGGTCTAAGAACAAAAAAAAAAGGACTTACTGAGATCTGCACACAGAGAGATTCTCATAAATTACCTCAGAAAACCAAAGGTAGAGCACTGCATGCTATGGAAAGCTAGTATCATAAAATATTTTTAAAGTCCTTTAACAATATTAAAATTCTGCTCAGAAACAACTATTGTAATACAATTTTTCCCTCTCCTTGCCTGAAAATCAATTGTGCAGCTCTTTCCTTTGTTAAAAATTTTCAAAACTCTAAAAAAATGGAATCAGTTCCCACCCTGGAAAAATGAACAAAAGTGCTTAATCCATCGGCGCTTGTGCACAAAGTGCATTTGTTGTGCTGCTGAATGTAACACGATCTGAACCAAGGAAGGAGAATGAACGCTTTGCGGCCCCTGATGGATTTCAGATTTATTAGACACTGGAATGTTTTTTTTCCCCCCTTGTCTATAAGAACATGGTGTGTAAGATGACAAAGGGCAGGAATAAAGGGAGCAGACATTGTAGCCCTTAAAATTAAAATAACTGTTTCTAGATTTTGAAAGTGTCAATGTATGAAAAAACAGCCTAAATGTAAGTGTTGCATTATTCAGTACGCTTTTCTCTTGGAAAGAAAAACATTTTGCAACCACTGACAAAGCTATAGACATGTGACTAATACTACTTTTATTTTCCTATATGGAGAAAAACATCATCACAAAGCATAAATGGAATATTCATGCTGTAAGATAATACACACATACCTGTAAATTATGAGTGCAAGATGTAATATTTAATCTTCAGTTTCATTACTCATGCACTATGGAGCTTTCAATTTTAGGGATAGATTTGCTATGCCACTACATTCCAGTATATGTTTTCCCTTCCTTAACTCTCTCTCTTCTCTGGCACACACATTCTGTACAGTAGGAGCAATTTTCTTTGCACCAACACATACAGACTGTATAAGTTACACAGAACTGGCATCATTTTCAAAAGACATATTCATGGTCCATTTTATGATGTTAACCAGGCTGAAAAAAATAAGCTCAGGGTGTAGGGATATAATTTCAAATAATTTTTTTGGGGGAAAGTTTCCTATTCAGAGAAGAGCTCCAAGGTGTAACATTAATAAAAAGCTGCTTTATTCTTCTGTTACAAGATTGTTCTCTTGAGCTGCCAGCATGGGAACCACAGTGGTCTGCTTTAGTAGTGGTAGTTTTGTTCCAGTATCTGTATGTTCCTTTGTGAAAAGGAATAGCAAAAGTCTGGAATGAATTGCTTCAATAATTAGAATTCCTATGAAAATGTAAACAACAAAACTATTCACTGAACACAAACTAATGTTTAATATATAAGCAGAGGAATAAACAAGCTCTGTTCTTCTATTTTTGACTCTGTATGTGTTCTAAGTGTCTGAAAGCGATGTACGTCTGACAGAGGTGACACAACCAAGGAGACAATTTGGGCTTGTGTTCCAACCACTGGGACTCCAGACTCCTGAAATGTCTGCTAGGGTCTGCTACTGAGTTATTGTGTAATCTTGGGTGAGTCATTTAAATTCTTTATGCGCTGATTTCACCAGTCTGTAAAATAGGTGTAATCCTCCCCCATTTACCTCAGACAGCAAAAATATCTATAAAACATTTTAGATGACATGTTATGTTCAGGCAAATTTTTCTTCAGTAAGAAATTCTCCGTATGAGCTACATTCGTCCACAGATCTTTTTGTCCTGCAAATCTCTGCCCCCAGATACACACATACATAGCCATGTCAGTTCTGCCTGAAAGATGAGACGAACATGCCTTTAGTGTGAAATCAAAAACATCATTCTGCTCCTACAACTGCAGAAGAGAAATTACATTAGCTATCAAACTTTAAGTCTTTTCAAGGAGACTGCATAGACCCAAATCTTGCTTGAGAAGTGCCAGTAAATATCAGTAGGATACTTCAAGCCATTAAGGAAAGCTAGATCTGGCCTCTTGTAGCACTGAGGTAAACCAGACACAGTACTTCAGTTTGCATTGGACAGTTCTCAATTAGAATGTGAAGATTTATAGTGTATTTTATCCGGTTTTCATTCTTCGCTGTTCAGTTTAACTTTTGACCTACGGTTATTGGCAGAAGGGGGCTTGTCCCAGAAGGCCATTAGTCCCTTCCAAAGAGGCCTTCTAAGAAGTGCCAAAAAAGAGGGTGGGAAACAGGTCTTTTTGTAACAGGACCCCTCCTCTTCCTCTTAAATGCTCACACAATCAACGCAATAGTCAGGATACAAGAAAACAGGACATCTCTGGATTTTTCTGCAATGAGTAGTTAAGGTCTTGAATTCTTCCTCTTCTGTCCTGCCCTGCCAAGGGGTCAGATGGAAACAAATCCTGTAGAAATTATGTACACTAATTGTGTCCAAAAATCTGCATGGAGTTAGAGCAAAAGAAAATGGAGGTTATAAATACAGGGAACCTATGCTGACACCCTAATAAGAGCCACAGTAAGGTGTGGCATCCAGGTGTTCTCCTGTTCTTAAACTACGACAGGATTAATAAGAGCAGTGCTCCGTGGTGAGCAAGATACTTCTCAGATGGAGACGTCCTTACAGCAGCGAGGTTCTCCAAGGGCCTTCCCGTGGACACAGGGGGACAAAAATAACCTAGCTGGCTTTAGGACAGAGCTAGCTTCGTTTGCAAAAAGGATTATGTAATGTAGTTGCCTCTAACAACAGACGACTAGTTTGATGAACCAGAAGGCCCTTCCAGTCCTATTGTTCCTGCTATTCCCAAAGTTAAATTAACACCAACCTTGCCTAGCAACATCATGTTCCCATGCGTGTGGAGATGGAGTTTGCCCTGGAGCTCCCGGGATGAGATGTCTCTTTTTAAATGGGAACTGAAAAGCCTTACAATGAAACTAATAACTAGGAGAGGTACCAGGTTTTTTGTTTTGGGTTTTTTTTTTTTAAATTAATGGATTTACATCCCCTCACTTTGGGGGGCAGAAAGACCTGTAATGCTATAGGACACTCACGTTAAATTCCCCTCAGGCGTAGCTCAAGGCAGGCTGCGCAGCGTTCAGTCCCTCACAGGGCATCCGTTATCCTCTGCCAACTTGAAGCAACTGGGGCAAAACCACTCAGTCTGGGAAAACGACTCCTCTCTAGAAAGCGTCTCCCACCTCTTCCCTCCAAGCCTGGTTTCTCACAGCCTTCCCTGCCTGTCAGGATGACAGGACCTCCATACTCCACAGTACTCATCCCATAAAAATCCCCCTGCCTGGGAGCAATCTCCCCCACCTATGTCATATATATATAATGTATATATATATTTAATATGGAGTAGGTGACATAAGGTGACATTCAGCTGCGGGGAGGCTGTGAGCGGGCAGGGGCAGGGCACCCTGGCTGGGCCTGGCCGCCATTTTGGGTCCTGAGGCGCGGAGCAGGGCGGCCCTGCTGTGCATGGCCTGGGCCTGGGGCAGGGTGCCGGCTGCGGGCGGCGTGAGGGGCAGCTCTGCTCTGCCGCGCTGGGGAAAGAAAGCAGGGTCAGCAGGTGTTACCGACGTGAGGAAGCGCAGGGTCTGTGGTGGCAGTGGCAGCACCTGCCTCTGGGGGTATGATTTTAGGTGTAAAGCTACTGCCCACGCCTCAAGCTGATTGAACAGAGTGGAGTGACAGCCGTTTCCTGTGGCAGCGGACTGCCTGAAAGCTGACAGAGCCATTTTGGAGCATACATCCCAGTGCGAAGGAGGGTAAGTGAAGTGACAGAAATTTAAAATGTGTGGGAATAGAAATTCCTCATCCCTGACTTCCCACCGCACTGCAAGCAGCCTGTGGAGCCGAGGAGAGAAACAGGCACTTGGTCTGGCAGGACTTCTCTAACCTGCTTTCGCCCTGTCAGTGGTTGGGTGGGTGGGATCCAACCCCACAGAGGTCCCAAAAGGAAGGGGTTCACCTCCTGCCCCCGTCAGCATTCCCTTAGCCCTGGAGAAACGGCGCAGACAGCAGGGCACAGGGTGCCGTGCCGAAGCCCGGGGCTGTGCGTGGCACGGCTGTTGTTGCTGTGTCAGACCGTGCCGTGCGAGTCCCCGGGAGCACAGCCTGGGCAAGGCCGCGCTGTGCCCGGCGCTGCGCAGGCCAATGGTGAATGCCAGCGCCTCGCATTCTGTGAGCGTCCCTCGTGTCCCTTGTGCTGCTCCGTCACCTTCACTCCTGCTTCAGAAGGTGGGCCTCAAAGATGGAGACAGGGTTTTAGCCTGTATGGCTTCTTTTCCTGGTAAACAATGATTAGAGAAGCTTTAGAAATGACTACAGCTGGCATCTGAGTTTCAGAGCAGCGTCTTGCTGGCATTCATTGTCTGGGACAGGTTCACATTGTGGGGCAGGAGGCAGGAGCAAGAGCGGGGTAGATGTGCTCCTCCATCTCCTCTCATCTCCAGAACAGCAGCAGCAGCAACTTGGCCGGGGAGCTGTTGCAAGGACGCAGGTGTTTGCCAGGTGACATGTCCTTGGAAGGGAGCTGGAGGGGAGAAAGCTGAGGACATCTTCCTACTGGGAGGAGCTGTCCCAGCCACCAGAAGGTGCCAGGCCCCGGTTTTCTGTTGAAATTCCCAGAGTGGTTTAGTAATGAAACAATTTGCTCGTAGGACACAGAGCAGAGCCCACCTACTCATTCCTCTGAACAGCCATCAGACGATAATGACTTTCAGTCAATGGCCTAGCTTTGAACAGATGCCTAGAGGTGAAAGGATCTGTATTCCATTACTAGCCCCTTCAACTAGCCGGGGTCCCCTAGGTTAAATATTTTTAGCAACAGCTTGTTTACATGTCAAACTTGTCAATGGGCTTCTGAGGCAGCGCTGCACAAAGCTGTGTTGGTGGCAGCCCGTGAGCTTTCTCTGTGCACGAACTAAAGCCTTCTAAAGGGCTTGTCAGATATTTTCTTCCTACTGTGTCACAAGAGCAAGACTAATTTCAAAGAAATGCTCTTTATTTCTACTTAAAACTGCTAAGGAAAATATCCAGCACTGTCTTTTTTCTTGTCATCTGTTCGACAAGTGTCTCATGAAACAAATTGAGAGGTTTAAATCTCCGAGACAAAAATCAATAAGAGGATAAGTAAAGAATAGGAGGAAGTCAGCGGGCTGAGATTTATTTCACTGGAAATGTTTTTTCAATGGATTTACTAATAAATCTAAAGTGGCTGGTGCAGCTGCCTTTGATATGCAGGATCCCCTTTACTTAGATGGAAGCTGCACATGAAAAGGAGCTTTGAATACTGATTTTTACAAAGGTGTAAATCAGCGAAGCCCTGCACGTTAAATATACCACCAGCATCTGCTTCAGGTAGAAGTTAAGAGAAAGGATTTGTTTGTGTGCCAGAGTTTTTCTCTGTAGTTTTGACATTTTTTGTTTAATATATTGCAGTAATTGTGATCAGGGCCTTGCTGTGCTGGATGCTGAATACTCTGATGTAATAAAATCATCTCTGTCCCAAAGAGTTTATGGAGTTTCAAGGGCAGGAGACTCTGCTGAAATATTAAATATGAGCTGACCAGCAGTGAAATCAGAGGGGATGAAGTGTGTGATGGTAGAACCGAGCTGTGGTATCTCTTGAAAATCTGCTCCAGTGAGTACTTCCCGTGTGGTGATGGGAAAGTGGGAAAAATTGAAATTAAACAGATGATTCAAAACAGACTTGGAGATAGAGAAAATGAATAAACTCTTGAAACAGTCCAGAGAAGATCAGCATGGACTGGCTACCAGTCATTTTTAGGCTGATCCCGCAGCTGGCCTATGTTCGAGGAAGAAGGGATGTTATGCTGAGTGGCAATAGTAATAGTTGTTACTGAAATGCGTAACTTTGATGTGGACATGTAGCAATGGAAAAGGCTGCACCCCAGTCCAGAATGTCTGTCCTCCCTGCTGCACGTTCCCAAAGACTGTGATCTTTAACAAAAGCCCAGTAGATGAAGAGGAAACTATAATGACTTCCTTGTTGAGTATTCTTAGTGGTTTGCTCAATTGACACACGTGACAGATGGCTGTGGGCAGGGAGCTTGTTTCTGGGGTCTGTGTATGTGCATATGTGCTAGGAGGGGTTCCAGAATGGCATGGTTCACTGTTCTATTTCAAATTAAACAAACAGTCTTGGATGCGTTTACAATGTCTGATGGGAAATTAGCCAAAAGCAAGCTGATACCTTATTGTCCCTTGTTCTTCCATTGATTCTGCATTTTTCAAAAGATTTCTCTGCACCAAACGTATCAGAACACGGTTAAGCTCTGTCATTCCTGTTCACAAATTTGATGTTAGGAAGAAACGTCAAAAGTGAGAGTAAATCAACAGAAATGTTCATTTTCATCCCCTTATATGGATTTTCTCAAGCCAACATGAGAAACATTTCACAGCTAACTGTGAAAACTGGCACCTCATTACCTACTTTATTATTTCTTATGACTTATTAAGGATTATTATAATTTTTCATTATCCTTCTTAATAGTGCATACCCTGGCTATCATATCATGTTTTTACTGGATAGTAGCAGCAAATTCTTACATTTTGGTCACTTAAACAGCTTGTATTTAAAAATTCCTATGGCTATTAGTCTGAAGGGTGCAACCAGTGCTGTGATTTGCACAAGGCTTTGAAAACGGAAAGAGGAAAAATATGGAATGAAAACTGTGCGTGATTATATGCTAAATGACTGTGTCATAAAGCCGTATGCGCAGTGGGGTGGAACTGAAGTTGCATGGTGCACCTAAAGTCTGTAATTTCCTTCATTTTCGAGCACTTTGCTTTGGAATCCAAATAACATTGCATTAACGCAGTGTTTTTAAATGCAGTTATGTATATGTACATTATACAAACTCATGCACGTGTATACAAACATATTACTGTGGAAAGTCAGACAACCTTCATAACAGACAATGGTACCACTGTTTTCCATAACACACACACATTTAAGTATTCGCAAGTGAAGTAGGGATAATACATTCCCTAGGTCACAGAGCTTTAAGGGTATACTATATGGCTGTTTGTGGGTTTCACTGTGAATTGTTAGATGTTTTGAAGTGATGGCCATAATTTATACAACCTCCAACTCTGTACCACATGTTCAAAGAGCTCAGTACAGTTTGGCAAAATAGGAAAGCATGAGCTCTGTCTCTTTGAGGAGAATGCGGAGGACTGACAACATCATAGAATCATAGAATGGTTTGGGTTGGAAGGGACCTTCAAAGGCCACCCAGTCCAACCCCCCTGCCAGGAGCAGGGACATCTCCAGCCACATCAGGTTGCTCAGAGCCCCGTCCAACCTTGGATGTTTCCAGGGATGGGGCATCCACCACCTCTCTGGGCAACCTGGGCCAGTGTTCTACTACCCTCAGTGCAAAAAATTTTTTTCCTTGCGTCCAGTCTGAATCTGCTTCCTTCTATTGTAAAACCATTACCCCTTGTCCTGTCACAAGAGGGCCTGATAAAGAGTTTCTCCCTGTCTTTCTTGTAGGCCCCCTTCAGGTACTGGAAGGCCACTATCAGGTCTCCCCAGAGCCTTCTCTTCTCCAGGCTCAGCCCTCTCAGCCTGGCCTCACAGCAGAGGTGCTCCAGCCCTCTGATAATCTTCGTGGCCTCCTCTGGACTCGCTCTAACAGCTCCACGTCCTTCTGATGTTGGGGGCTCCAGAGCAGGTGGGGTCTCATGAGAGCAGAGTAAAGGGGCAGAATCATCTCCCTCAACCTGCTGGCCACGCTCCTCTTGATGCAGTCCAGGACATGATTGGCTTTCTGGGCTACAAGTGGACATTGTCGACTCATGTTGAGCTTCTCGTCCACCAGCACCTCCAAGTCCTCCTCCTCAGGGCTGCTCTCAATCCATTCTCTGCCCAGCTTGTATTTGTGCTTGGGATTGCCCCGACTCACGTGCAGGACCTTGCACTTGGCCTGGTTGAACTTCATGAGGTTTTCATGGGCTCACCTCTGCAGCTTGTCAAGGTCCCTCTGGACGGAATCCCTCCCCTCCAGCGTGCTGACTGAAATCCATATTGTGAGTCAGCACTACAGCTAAAATTAGAACCTAACCTTTAAGTATCAGCTTTTGCCAAAAACTGTCCAGCAGTCTTTCATGTTGAGGACTGGCCAGACCTTAGTTTGACTTCGAAGTCAAGAGCAGAACCCTTCACCTTTCAGCAATAAAGCAGTGTAGATATACACACACACTTTTCAGATACTCTGTGATATCTGCAGAGGGAGAACATTGCATGCTGTGCTCCACACCTCACCACATCATCTCCACGTCACGGTGCCCTCTCTGGGTTTTCATTCAAAATTTCCCATCCATGTCCTGACCCTGTTTGATCTCTTACAAGATCAAAGTTGAAGAAGTTGAAAGGCACACAACGACATGATTTATCCTCCGGGGAGCATGATGACTTCTGAAATTTCTTTCTCCCGTGGATGCCACACACTGTCCCCCTGCCCATAAGATGGAAATACTGATTTTGTTTCTGATCTGGCTTGTCTAAATATATGTGGGAGAATAGCAAATGTCGTTGCACAGGGACATAGAGCAAGATGTCACAGAGAAGAGGGGGTTATTAACTCTTCTGCTTTTTTAGGTTTTCTGGCTGCAGTGGAATCCTGCAAAATGAAATATGATCAGGATTTCCCCCTTTCCTCTTGACCTGACTTTCAAGCTAGGGCTAAGAATTGCAGCACATTTCTTTTCCCAAAGCAAAACATGATCCTGGATAAAAGTCAGTTTAGTTGAGAGAAAAAAAAAGTGAAACAAAAATAGATCTTTTCCGTAAACAAAGCTGCTTTCCATTTTGCTAACGTAAACAGGCAGATGCATTAAGAGATCATGCCACCCAGGCCCTGGAAAAAGAAGCAGGAAAAGATATTTCTGAGTGTTTTTCTGAAGGTGCAAGGATCCCTGAGCCTAAGGCAGGCTCAGCAGAAGGACAAAGCTTTATAGACAAGGCAGCTTTACAGTTTCACCTGAGACTCAGAAGAACTATACTTCCATACTTTAGGTCAAATACAACATCTTCTTCACAAGTGAAACCTCTGCTTATAGTAGGCACCTGTGCACTTCATATGCTTTCAGTCACCCTATATTCTCACAAAAACAAAGGGGTTTGAATTAGTCTCTATGGCTGTGCAAACAGAATTTCAGGTCTCTGGGCATGGACAGGGATCTGGATGGATAATGGCAAAAAAAGCCTTTCAGAAGTTTAAGTGCTCACCTTTGCAGACTGAGAGGCTACAGGGTGCTCTCTATGGGATGGTGTTCAGGCTCTTGCTGTACAAGCTCTGCAGTGAATGAAAGCACCCTTCCCCTGGGGACCGGAAACAAGGAGATGAAACAAGAAAAATAAGAAATGAGTGGTGTCCTAATTAAGGTCTGGATTTTCTGACAGCCAAGCTGAATTTGAGCAGCTGGGATGGAGCCTGTTCTGGTCGAGCCCAGACTTCTTTTCTCTATCACTTGAATCATTCCCCTGGTGCGAAATTCAGCCCTCTCTACTGCAAGACCCACACACTACTTAAGCCATCAAAGTAGTCTTTCTGTAATTGTCTAGAGATGTCTACAGTCTAGATATCTACATTCGGTAGGCATCTGTAGTGAAATGATGCTTTGCAATAAATCGCACCCAGGAGATGCTGCAGTCTTCTGATATGGCTGGTTTGTGATACATTTCAGTCATGCATTTAACTCGTGCTGTAGCACACAGCTCTTCCCAAGGTAACATCCTTGTAGACCCCCTTTTGTTGGTTTTTGTTTTGTTTTTTTTTAAACATCTCTGGTTCTGTTACTCAAAGCAATCTGCTAGTGTTAATCTCCCAACTAGATACTGCAGGGCAACTTCTGCCTTCGTGCATTTGATTGAAACTGGTGTATATATATACACGCATATAAAGTGGTAAGAGCAAAGCTCTTCCAGGGCTTGATACGGATCAATTTAAAAGACAATGAATACATGCAGTGCAAAAATGGCTTCTTCTACTCTGGCTGATATCAGGAAAGAAGATTTGGCATTTAGTCTCTGTATTTGGATTCAGCTGAAAGATATGTCCAGTGACTCAAATTCTACTTCTTCAAACTGTCTGTTTGGAAAACAGTCTTTAGGATCTCAGCGGAACAGGGTGATTTCTGCTTTTTGTTGCTTCCTCTTGGGCCATAAATGCAGCAAGAGGGGCCTTTTGCAGAAGACTTTGACTCTCTGTACAGGAAGTTCAAGTCTATGTGCAAATGACAAATATTTTAGCCAGTACTCCTTATCTGTGTTTTTTTGTTCCTTTTCCCGCCACCTCACCCCCATGCCCCTCTCTGAGAAGAGGATCTGGTTCAGGTTGTGCTGGAGGTATTTTAGGGGTAGTATCTTCTCTGGTCTGGTTTTGATAATCTTTAGGTATGCCACCCGTCTGTCACTCATTTTAAAAAATAAGTGCATGGCAAGAACTAGCTTAGATTAATTTATCATTTCTGATACTTTTTTCTCCTTTACTCCCGTTTTCCCTTTTCCGTCCTCTGTCCCTCAGCAGCTCCCATTAAGAACAAGTCAGTGACTCACAAAGGCACATCTTCACTCATTCACTACATCACAGCTCTACATGCTCATCCACTGCAGGGTTCCATGACGCTTGATCTTTGCCACCAGGAGCATCCAATTCTGTGGCCAGCTTTAAGGCCAAAGGGAACTCTACAAACCAGTTATTCTCTGTTTCCCCCAGGAACAACACTGTGGCTATGTTACTGCCCTCTAAAGATGTGTGGATCAGCATTAAAGGGCTGACCTGTTCAACACTTCTGGGACCCTTTGAACTGTAGATCTTTGAAGCGAAGGCTGTAACAAACTAGTGTATAATAAGCTGCTGCCCCATGCCAGGAAAGGCAGAGGTATCAGGGACTGATGGAAGCTTTTGAAGGCACAAATGCTATTAAAAACTGAGAGACACTAGAGAAAAAGAGACAGTGAAAAACAAATTTCTTTTCCAAGCAGTGATACATCTAACTTCAGCAAGTTAAAACTAGGGTCACTAAACTGGATTTGATGCTTACAAAATTTTGGGATGGCTGGCTTATGGTTTTGGCTTAGATGATACACTTCTGCTGAAACTGGGGCTTTACTAGGAGAGACACAGTTCAGTTCAGGGCTTTCTTAACTTTCTGCACCAATAAGTTGTTAGGGAGGGGAGAACCAGTCTGCATAACAATAATTATTATCAATTGTATTGTGCTTTTTATCTTCAAAGTGCTTTACAGACACAAACTAATTATTTCTCTGCAACACCCCTGTGAAGAAGATGGTAAGTATCATTATCTCTGTTTTACCGATGGGGAGACTGAGCCAGAGCATTTAAGTGATTAGCCTGGGGCCACACGGGCAGTTAGTGTCAGGGCTGGGAATGCAGGAGTGTCTCCGCTCCCAGTCAGCACCAGGCAACATATCTCTTTAGTAGGAACAAAAGGGAACCTTTCTCCAGACTTGGAACCTAAAAGAAGCTAATTTTTTTTTGGCAAAGGATTATAAACTTTCTTTAAAATGTAATCATAATTGGAAAAAAGACTATGGAGTAATGGCACTAGAGAAGGCTGAAAGTGAGCATGTCTGCTTTATGGGTAATCCTAGAACTTGGAAATTTGGGAAAATTCCTGGAAAATTTGTGCAGGGAATGAAGAGTTCTATTTCAATGCAAAAAAAGTGACATATTTGAAATTTCCCATGGAAGGGAAAGTAAATTACAATAATTTTTAAATATCAAAATGTTTCATTACAGAGATTTCAAAATGAAACTGAACCTGAAAGTCTGTGCTCTGAAGTTCCCGGTTCAGACATGGCTTCAGGGCTTTTAAATTCCTGCATGCCTATCGGCTCCCAGTGAGGTTCTCAGGGCTTCCACAGGTATGTTAGTCGTCACCTCCCAACACAGCACAATGCGAGCTGTGGAGTGCCTCTACTCTACCCCAGTGAAAAAATCAAACTCATTTAAAACCACCAATAGCTTGGCATAGCTGTTTGGCTTTGCGCTGGAACAGAAAAGGAGCAGTCATGCAAAGAGGTCCAGATAGGAAGGAAAGAACACCCAAAAGCAGGAGGTTGCTTGCTGGGCCAAATGTGCAATGGGAGCATTCCCACTAGAGCTGATTTTGCCAGCTTCATAGCTCCCTGACCAATCTGACGTGGAGAGGCTGTCGCCAGACGGTACATCCCAGAAACCAGCACTCCATAGTACGCTATTGGGCAGACTAATTGATAGAGTTGGCTCCAAGTTGATGAACAAGCTTGGCTAGGAGTGGTCAGGACTCTTTCTGAGTCTAACAAGCCAGTAAGTTTCTTGAATTTCAAGGATTCTGGCATTTTAGGGGCACAAATCATTTTCAGTAGTGAATTATCATCCAGCTCCTCCAACTGGGCTGTTCTCCCTGTGCATCAGACTCCAATCTGCTGATTCGGAGACCAATGTGGAATTGTTCTCTTCCTTCTCTTCCATCCCCTTTCCCTTTAGCCCTGTAGTGCCAGCCCAGCTCGGAGGAAGTTGTGCTGTTAGGTGTCAGCTCATAATTAAATGCCAAGAGTTGTGCCCTGCAAACGTGCCAACAAACAGAGCCGTTGCTGACAGCCTGTCACACTTTCAAAGAGCCTTTATGGGTTTTGGCATGAGATAGGAGGTCCCCCTAGTCACCCCTTACAGCCAGATGTTCCTTGGTGCTCTGCTGTGAGGTGAAGCAGTGTTGGAAGGCGTGGAGCTGGAGCAGGTTGTCAGCAACCCAGTTACAGCTGCCTGTGCTGTCCCATTCGAAGTGTAATGTGGAGCAATGGCCCTGCGTGGCAGCCTATCATACAGGACACTGCTTGCCTCCCTCACTCAAGGATGAGTTAAGGATTAGGGACACTGGGAAGGAACATACACAGCTAGCACTCCCTTTTCCATGGGATTCCCTTTTGCCTGGATATGACTCCTAGAGAACCAAAGGGCAAACACCAACCTCAGGCACTGCCTAAGGAGGGGAGCTGGACAGAAGCTGACCGAATAGGAAAAAAGCCATCTTTTTACTCTGAGCTTTGCATTTTTTTTTCAATCAAGAGCTGATGGAGAACACAACACTTTTTTGTATGGCTCATCTTATAGTACCTAAGAAAGGCTAGAACTTCTGAAAAAATAAGGATACTCAAGACCAAGTCAGGGCGGCACTTTTCAAGGATTCTTGAAAAATTCTGGTTCCCTGTCAGCCTGAAAAGCTGAGCCAGATCCTCAACTACTCAGAAGCTGTCATGAGGGCTGGATTTTCTAAAGAGTTCTGTAGCCCTCCAGCTTGACACTTCTGAAAATCTAGATACTGATTTTGGTGCCTAAATGGGAGCTGAGCTCTTTTGCAAATCTGCTTCTGATTGTGCATGCTGAGCTGTTCTGCAAATTCTGGCTATCATTGCTCTGCATTCTTGTACTTCCTGGTTGTGAGCTGTGCTGGGAGCAAAACTATCAAAGCACCACAAGGAAACCACTCCTGCTATTAATCAGGAAGCACAAAAAGTCTCAGGAGCCAAGCCGTTCAGCCTCCTATTACAATTTGGGCAATGGTTCTACCTCTGGTACTGCTTCACCCTTATATGGATCAGAGCTGTGCAATGGCAGGTGCTATAAAAACCTGTAATGTAGAGGCAATCCCAGCACTGAATAGCTTGTAATCAAAACAGAAGGCATGGCAGAAAGCGTGTGCAACAGACAGACAGATCTGGCATAAGGAAATCATGGGGTAAGAGTTCTATTGAGTGTCTCCAGCATAGTTTGCAGAGCAGAAAAGAGCAGTCAAGGATAAGCTTAGCTGCTTACCTTACCTGACCCCCTAAACCTTTTGAGATTTGCCCACAACAATTAATTATTCCTTTGACTGGCCAAGATGACTCACAGCTGCTCATGCCATCCCAAAACTTAAGATCTAAGTAAATTTATTGAAATTAGTGGTGGCTCCATTCCAGGAAACTTGCATTTAGTTTTGACTCAAAGAAGCTCCGCACCCTTCTTACCTCTTCTTCTCCCCACTTCTCTTCCAGCTCTCAGAAATTGTGAAGCTGTGCAGCTTCGATCTAACAGTGATTAAGACTCAGGAATGGGAGTCATGAGATCTGAGTCCTATTCCTGTCTCTAATACAGGGTGGTTTTTGGTGAGTCATTTCCCCTCTCTCTTCCTCAATATCCTTGTTTGTAAAATGGGGTTAACAATACTCACCCATCTCACTGAAAAGCTGTGAATTCATTAATATCTGTGAGCGTTTGAGTAGCTGACATTCTGGAGACTTTCCCTGGCTTTAGTAGCTTTGTGTCTGGCACTAAGCAGGTACTTGTATAGTGCAAAGGAAGTTCAGGGTGCTAATTAATGGGACTGTTATGGATTGGTAGGGTTTTTACTTCTGAATTGATTTACACCACCTTAATAACTAATATTGCCAGGAAAGCAGACAAGAGGGAAAATAGATAAGTGAAGTTAACCCAGTTCTCACTGGGGAGAGAGTTCACCAGCTTCTTATGGAATGAATTTACTTACTTTGGTGTTTCCTATTACAGTGCTCTCTGAAACTTCCTAGGGACCTTTCTTTTTAATATCACCCTTTGGTTTTAGTATAGGCACATACCTCTGTCATCTCCAGACCTAGCTGTTGTCTCCATTTTGTAGATGCTGATGCAGAGGTGCAAATAGGTGGAGTCACTTGCCTAGCTCACTCACTGTGTCAGCTATCTGGGGAATCCTCCCTGTGATGACATTCATTCATTTCACAAAGCACATTCACTGCTCTCCTTTGATATTTTAGCCTTTTAGGAGAACTAGAAAGTATGAGACCTTAGTGAGTTGAAAACAAACATTTCAGATATTCAAATAACACTGTCCTTGAAGCCCTAATCTCTGTTCCTCTTCACAGGACATGAACCTACAGCTTTAAGAGCCCAGTTCAAACTTATTGTACCTCTAGCAAGGTCTGTCCCAGTAAAAGCTGACACTGTAACCATCTCTAACTACCTTAATTAGGTTTTCCCATATTGGGTCAGTGGGCTAGACAGTGTGGAAGTTTGCTTTACCTAATTGTACACAAGTCTTCTGAACAGAGAGCCTGCTGTTGGTGGCCTGGGAGGGCTTGAAGATGGTTCAGTCAAGTACCCTGTCGCTCCATCTGTAGGAAGGTGGAGGAAAATCCTTCGAGGTTCTCAAAAGACTGAAAACCCTCATTTTTTCCCAGGAAGGGCTTGTGTCTGTTGCACAGCTGGGCAGGCCTTTCTGTGTACTTCTCCTTTCCTCTAAATGATGCCACCCAGTAGCCATGACTGGCTAGTAGCTACAGCAGCTGCACCAACTGTCAGCTTGAGTGTCTTCTCTTGATGGAGAGGTTGATAGATTATAAAGGCAGGAAGGAGAAACCTGCAGAGTCATCGCCTTCTGCAGTAGCTGAAGCCACAACTGCCTGCAAGACACAGAAGAGTGGAGTGGGCGCTTTGACTCCCTGAATCAACCCTGCTGAAACAGTGGACAGAAAGAAAAATCACAGGGAGGAAAGGCAGGCAGAGGAACTAGAACTGGTGGTTTGGGCGTCCCTTCAGCCTGAGAAAAACTGTGGTGCTTTTCTTTTGCCAGTGCCTCCCTCTGTAGAATTGTGGTCCTGAAACAGTAATAGCTACAACCTGGGGTTTTGAAGCTCATGCAAGAAGGAATAGGAGGCACCCCTGACATAGTACAGTATGTGTGTGGTCCTTGTTGAAAAAGTGTATGAGGCAAAAATAAGAAAGATAAGAAAATGAAACAGAACTTCTTTGACTAGATCTTGCTAGTTTTACCATCTCAGTTCTAGACTTGCCATATACTAAAAATTCTGATCTGTGTTTCATGTTTCAGTGGTACTGAGCTGCAGTACCACTTTACCAAGCAATAGAAGAGGGCTGTTCAAGGGGCTCAACGTGCATGGCTGATTTTTTTTTTAGCTAGTGCAGTGGGATATATGGAGCCATGCTGCAGTAATGTGTATTTGGCACTGCTTCTCTCACCTGATTACACCATCCTTCCCCTCTAGTGTGACTGGCACTGCTCAGCTTCCGTGCCTGAATTCACGGCTCCCACAGACTGGGCAAGCTTCCAGGCCATTATTAGTTACCTTATGTCTATGTTCTTGAGATCAACTGCCCTACTCTTTCCTTATCTTTTATCCTTTATCATATGTTATTTGGAAAGCAAACTTCACGTGAAGGATCACATCTGTCCTACATTTGTGCATTGCATAGCACATAAGAAACATTAATAATAGCAATATTATAATCAATCACAGCATCACAGTAACACATGAGTTAATGTTCCTTAAGATCCTATGTCAGCTTACTGAATTACAAGCAAACATATTTGGTACATGAACTAAAGGACTCATGTTCTTGCCAAGAATCAGAGCCAGATCACAGGTTCACATTTCTCCAACACTGCTGCTCATTCTAGACCTCCCAACGGAAGTGTAGAGTGACCATTCTTTCCCTACACCTGGAGCTAGAGGTGTTAGCAGTTAGAAGAAGTGCACACAAAGAGAAGAGCTAGATCTTGATTTAAAGGAGGCAGTGATTTTAAACAAGTTTTGAAGTGTGCGTATTTAATGTTTTAAAATTTGACTTTGGAATGTCAGCATTTTGGGAATGTGGAACAGGGGCATTTAGTTAATGCTTCATCCACTCATAAATAAAAGGCTCTGCATTCTCAAGGAATCTCAAAGAATTTCTACTGGTATAAACTGCTATAGTTCTACTGATTTGAAAGAGGAAGGAGACAAGAAGAATGTCCTGGCTGGAAGCAGGTTAATTCCCCTGAGGTTGCTAGACTGATGTACTATTCCCTGTTTTGCTACAGATTTCTTGTGTGACCTTGGGCAAATCATTCTCCATCGTGGTATCACAGTTTCCCATCTGTAAACTGGTGAGAGAAACAACCGCCCTGCCCCAGAGGGGTGTTTGGAGGATAAATATGTTAGAGGCTTGGAGCTGCCAGAGTACAATAGTGACAAGGTTCCGACAAATACTGAAGATAGATAGAAGCTGACAATCAGGCAGACTGCTATTAGCAGCTGATTCATTCTCTCTGGTTAATGCATATTTTTAGCAGGCTGTTATTGACTAGACAGGCACACAAGTCTGTCAATTAACAATGTTATAATGAACTAAATCTCTGCACCAGTAGCCTTTGCAGGGTGAATTCAGAACTCCCCAACCCTGTGGCACAGCACCTGCACTACTAATAAAGGGTGAAGATTTTCCTGTAAGTCAAGTGGAGATACCATGTGCTGTGCGAAGCAAGTGCCCAGGCACAACTGGCATTTCCACCATGGGATTCTGAGCGGCTTTGGTGTGCAGCTTCTGACAATTAAGAAGACTTAGGTGACTATGGATTTATTACAATGTGTTCATAAAACCTTGTCAAGGCACCATTTCAGTACAACTCATGACCAGACATTCCAGTGATCGGTGGTTAGAGCCCTCTTGCAAGCTGCCCTGCAGTATGATCAGAGAACAGTGCTTAATTGTATTTCTGTTACAAAGTGATGAAATGTAGAACTCTGCTCCCGGCGTGCTGGCTGGCACAGGAGTCTCAGCAAATATGTGATTCTCACACTGCAGCTGGACTCTAATGACATGAAAGGTGCTAATGCAATGCAACTGGAACCTTTAATTATCCTAATGACTAATAGGAAATCTCTCAAAGGGTCTAGGAGAAAGAGCCTTATTCTTCACTGAGAGTTCCCTGAACTGTGCTTAGAAAAGGGGACAGACAAGGGGCAAGTCTAAGAAGAGACCTGAGTCCCAAAGCTACTGTGTCCAGGAGAGGGTTTCTCTTTCCTTTGACAATAAGCTTGTCAGATGTAGCGAGTAGAGAGATGGAGAACAGTGCTGGGCCCATTACTAACTTACACTAGTTCGTATCTAAACTTGTTCTGTGTCCTGCAGGTAGCTGGATAAACCTGCTGATGAAACAAAAAGATTTGAATTGACTTTGAATGTGTTTGTGTTCAAGGAAGAGAAAGAGTGACAGACAGACGCTGTCTCCTGCTTGATAATTGAACGGAGACTGTCAGTTCTTAATGTACAGTGGGGATCATTTCTGTTTGATATGGAGTTTCAGACTCTGTTTCTTAATTTTTTTAAATAAAAAATATTCTTTGCTGAACCATCCAAGTTGAAAACCATGCAGGCCACATTGCCTGGATTTTGAGGAGCGATGCACAATGCATGTAGGGTTGGGTAGTCCGTCTCGTTACTCAGTGCTGTTGCTGCCTGGTTTTCAGAATGGTGCAGGTTCAGCCTTGTACCACCATCAGCTACATCAGTTTTTCTTCAATAATTATAGCAACCAAGAGTAGAAAGAGAACAAGGGCTAATATGACTTATATTATATTACCTGGCAGCTCAGAGGTAGGGGTAGTTCACAGACATAAGAGAAAAACTTTGTCTTTGTCTTTATTCACCCTTTCTTTCAAGCCCTTGACAAAACTTGGGAATGCTAGATGATACAACACCAGTTACAGGGATTTTAAGGACAGAATAAATAACTTTCCTGAAGAAATTAAGAAATCAATGTCATGATTGAATTTAATGGAATTTAATCCAGTGATTTCTGTCGCAGATACTAGAGAAGTTAGGATGCTGTTGAGCTCCTGAAGTAGCAGTGGTGGTGCTGAGAGTGTTAGGGGTCAAGGCAGAGAGTCAGAAAGCCAGACCAAGTCTTGCCTTTCATGTCATGTTCCTGTGGCATGGCATGTGTGGTGCCTGGAGCAATGCAGTATGTGTGAGTGTGTGTGAGTGTGTGCCTCTATGTGTGCGTGCGTATACCGCTGCCCTCTACCAGGTGGAATTACACCAGTTTCATAACTGTACCATGCAAGGCATGGCCTTGATTTCTCAGGTGAGAATGCTGGCGTGCTGGCCTTAAGCTAAACCAAATCAAAATAAGAAATTCCCTGCGAATTAGAAGTCACCCATTACCAGCAAGTTCTAATCATGAGACCCCAAAAATGCAGAAGCTGTATCAGTGCCTTTGAAGCATGTAAACGTATTTGCTGCTGCCACCATGCAAGCCCAGGCAGTCCCAAGTCTGTTACTTCTTTCTGTTCCTGCTTTTCTGGTTAAATGCACCTGGGAATATGTAATTGTTTATGTCATAAAACATTCATCATAAACAAACGGGATGGGCAAGCCAGCTGAGAAAATGCTGGGGAAATGAGTTAAAAAACCCTGGGATTGGTATAATTGGTAGTGCAGTTCTTGCGAGTAGGATGAAAGATGCGTGTTTTATATGAATGTGTGAAGAGGGGACAGACACTGTGTGTAACTGGAGAGAGAAAGCATTCCATGTGTAACTGTGGCTTGGCAAAAGCATGGGCACTGTTGTTAGAAACACACAGAACAGATCACTGGCGGAGCAGAGGAGTGATGTGATAAGAAATTTAAAGGCCTATTTCAAATCTCTTACAGTGATCTCTGATTTACATCAGTGTAAACAAGGGCAGAGACATGGCCTAAGTCAGAGCTGTAGGCATTGTTCAAATGTCTTGGTTGTTTTGTTTTTGTTTTGTTTCCTATATAGATAAAAGATAAAACATTTATTCTTTGTTAAATAATTCTCAGTGCTGAGGGACTTTCCAGGTCTTAAAGCTGGGGCTGAAGAAGTTAGCTTACATGTGGAATTGCAGCTCATCCAAGAGCAGGAAAATAAACAGTACATATACCTCCATCCCTTGAACCCTGTGAGCTGGTTTTGTGGTTATTGTTCCCTTCGGTATTGCTTTACCTCTTGCTGTGTTTACAGGGTTCACCTTGTCTACTACCCCGACCCTCCCTGCCAGTCACAAAGCATCTTTCAGTACTTTCAGTACAGGTTGGTGAGAGTGCAGCACTCGGAGCAGTGGATATCACATTGATAGCGCCAGAGTGGTGAGGAGACAACAAATTTATATGTCGGTGTGACTGCGTAGACATAAGAAACAGATTTGTATGCTGAGCAGGGAGGTCATTAAGCAGAAGGAGTATGTATATGGGAGAATCAGAAAGGTATCTGATACTCAGTGTTGCTCAGGTTTTTTTCAGCCGTCATAAACTGCAGCATGATTAGATTTAGACCATTTCTTCTTTGACGTTCCATTAGCAAGCAATAAAGCAGGATAAATGTGTATGAAAGAAAATAGATCTCACATCTAAAGTGCCCAATCATCTCTGCAAAGCTAGACCCTTCCAGGGCAGATAAGAGTCTTCAACCACTGCTTTGCCTTTTCTTTTATTTCCTGAGTGGATCAGAGACAACTGTTATTATGGATGTTTAGTCTTTGCACTGCGTGGAGTTGCCCACTGGTGGCAGCCTCTTGCAGACTGTTGGCCAATCTTAGTCTGTTAGGATTCTGTCACATCTGTCTTGGTCCCAAATGCAGATACCAAGCTGTAAACATGTTTCTCAGCAATTAAATGGCCTGGCTAGGAAACAACCCAGTGGCAATATTACATGAACTTAAGTTGCCCAGGAGGTAATCCAGTGTTCTTCTTTGGCTGCTTGTCATTTTTTTAATTGAAAGGCAAGGAGTTTGTGTCATTGCTGCATGGTACTGTTGTGTAACAATGAAGAGGCCGCCAAATGGCTGGAAGTCAAGAAACACACTCAGCTTAATCCTAGGAACTACGAAGCCAGTCAATTCAAATGATATTTGGTAACTCTAAGATAACTCTAAGAAGTTAATACTGAGAAATGTCTGCTATGATGGAAGCATATTCCACTACATTGTAAACAAAAGTGAAAAAATGCAACTTGCAAGTATTTACCTGCATCTCTCTCTCCATGCTGTTGAGTATGCTTAATTTTGTGTTCCTAACAAAGAATATTCTAAAACTAGCCTGAATCACTGCAGTATTGCTCTTGTAGACCATGGTTTTTGCTTTATTTTGGATTGCAACCTCTTGTTTTGTTTGGAAGGTTTCTTAAACACCTAGCTATTTGACACAAATGATTAGCTGAAAATCTCCACTTTTCCTGGGAAAAAAAGTTCTTCAAAGGCCGCTTAAGTGCTTAAAACCATGGCCTCAGTGTTCTCCCAAGGTTACAAATCGCAGACGTAAATAAGCCAAAAAACTTTAATTTGAAATGAAAATTACGATTTTTCCTCAGTCTCATGATTTTTGGTGAGCCTGACTCATGATTTTGAGTGCCTAACATTTGTAGTACCCTGGGAGGTAGATACAACCACTGCAGGACAGGTCCAAACAGCCCCTTAAAAAATCGTTTATTAGCTCTACTTTCCTTGTACTCCCTTTTGTTGGGTGCATTTAATTAATTAATTTTACATATTCTTTCTGTTTGTCATTTTAAAAAAAAATACTTGTGGGTTCTGGGTGCCAATAAAACATTCTTTTATTTTAAAATTTAAAGATGAAAACTAGCATAATGAACTTGCCACTTCCTTAGAGTTCTGGTAACTTGGGTGTGATCTGATGGTACAGAGTGATTCATGGGATAAAATTATAGACTTATGCAGGTGTGTACAAGAGCCTGGGTGGGGTGTAGGCAAACAGGGAATTTTATATGGCAATAAACATCGGCATGTGGTATAAAGAAACTGTACTACCTTAAAAAAATCTTATTTTATTTTATTTTTATTTGATAATGACAAATTGAACAATCTTTCTGGTCAAATGTAAGGACATTACTTTCCTCCTCTTCTACCAGAGTCCAACAGAGATACACTGTATACCTTTGAGCAGGTGGAACCATTGTCCGATTCGTAGCACCGTGCACAAGCAATGTGCAACTCATGCCTAGATTCTCCTTAGGTCTGAAGTCTGCCTTTATTGGAATTGGACAACATGGCGGTATTTCAGCTCAGGTAAGCCTTCTTCTGAAGAGAGCCGGTTTGGGGCCCTCTCCTTGCAAAGCCTTTAGCCCTGCATTCTGTCTCACAGATAGTCAGCCTTTTCATGTTCTGTGATGGAAAGGGTAGGCCCCATCTAGACTGGCTGGTGGGCTAAATGAAAAAGGTCTGCCCCTCCAAGCAGTCCGTTACAGTCTCCCACCTGAGTGTAGTGCCAGATACAGTGAAGGTCAGAAGGCCAAAGGTTGAGAAATCTGGCTTGCAAAGCAAACAGAAATGTTTCTGTTTGCAGACAGAAATGCTGACTGTACATAGAGCCACAGGAACTTCCAAACCACAAGAATTGCCTCTCACTGCTTCCCTCTTCATCTTCTGTTCATCCACCACCAACCTTTTCTCTTTCTTGCCACTGTTGGCCTGAAATTCTTCTTGCCTGAAGCCCCTGCTGTCTGAGACAGCCTACACATGTCTGCCTGAACACCTCTGCTGATTTCAGAGCTTGTCAGTCTCTCTTTAAAAGAGAGACTAACTTCGAAGCTGTTATAAAGTAATACAGCTCTTCTAAAGTCAGAGGAGTTAGGCAAATAAGAATTTTTGAAATGTCAGGGACAGATATTTTGCTTTTTTTTTCTCGTGTAGTTTCTTCCTCCATCTCTGATTGGTTATCATTCTGCTTTACAAGGCTTTGTTTAACTCTAGGAAAGGGCATAGGAGTTGGAATTAGATCCAGTTTTATTTGCACAGGGGTGTGTGGCTAAAGCCGGGCCTTTGAAAACAGGTGTGTTATACACTCTGGAGGTTTTGAGAGATCGTCGTAACTATTGCTTGAGGGTCAGACTGTACCAGGCTTATTCTCTCCTTATAATATCTTACTCCACAGACAGGTCCTGTTTGCCAGAGCAAAGGACACAGTAAGATACTTCTGGAAAAGGATAACTGTCCATGGGATGTATGGGGCTCTAGCCCATAGATGGTTCTCACATAAGGACTATTATTCCCCTAAACGCCAACATTCGCCAGATCATGACTAGAGCTGTGTTTTGAGCCTTTGGAGTTCATGGGCTCCTCAGCAAAGAGACAGGAGAAAATTGCTCCGTTTTATACCAGCCAAGTGTAGTTTTTGGGCTTTTCACAAAGTCAGGGTAAGTGGTAGGGTACGTTCATCTACAGCAACTGATCAGGAACTCCTCATACCTGGACACCTTCTACTAGGGTGCTGAAGGACGTCAGCAGTAACACTGAAAAGTACAGATCTCTTGTCATCTTATTGCTACCAGCTCAGCATAAATCCAGTCTATTCAAGTGAGCAGTAAAGCCCACCTCAGACTGTCCAGAAAACAAAATCAGAATGCAGTACTTTCTCTGAGTGAATATCTAGCAATTCCTGAGGAAATGGGTCCCAGATTTCCCTATGAATTGGGGCCTTACAGCTCCCTAACATAGGGAGCTATTCATGGAGGAAATTCTAATTGAGTCAGGTTGTGCTTTTTCCACAAATTGTTTACCCTCTGTCTGGGTCTTTACTGGCTTCCTAAAGGGACCTGTATTGCACCCAGGTGCTGTGGTGGTTAGGCAGATTTAGGTGAGCACTCTTTGCATAAAGAAGTTAAATGCTAAGGATAAGAAACATGTCTATGGTCCATAAGAGGGACGGATCATATGGTCACCATCTGGAGCTCAGGGATGGCTCTGTGCGCTGAAATAGCAGTTGCTGTGCCTTGCTGTGTTTCCACAACAGCAACCAAAGATGGTGACATGGAGGAAATTAATGCCAACTGCCCACTCATTTCCTCATTCTTTGTTATACATGCTCCAGTGTTTTTAAAAAGAGAGACTGCAACATAAGGAATCTGGAGTCTCATCTTTGATAGGTATGGATTGAAGTGAGTTGAGTTATCCTGGTGTAATCCAGGTTAAAAGAAGGAAACTCTATGCTGAAATTCTCTCATGAAACGTTTCCCAGAAATATTAAAGAGTATTAAAGTGCTTAGGAGCAGGGACTGTCTCATACTGTGTGTGAACAGTGTCCAACACAATGGGGCTTGCTCTTGGCGGAGACCTCTAGGAGCTCGAGCAATACGTGTAATAACACCTAACTACACCTTTAAGACATGGTGTAGAGAAGTACATTGTGTTAACTCAGTTGAGCGCCTGCCTAACCTGTGATTTAGAGGAGCCCCTCCCTCAGCACTCAAAGGAGGAAACAAAATCTTCCCCAGGGAAGAAGTATTCTGACCTTTCAGTGGCAGGGTCTGTGTGTATTGGCTACAAAGGAGGAGCAGGAACTGGGACGCTTAGGATCAGTTCCACAGTTTGGCTACCTGGCCTTTAGCAAGTCACTTAATTACTCTGTTTTACAATTGTCCAATTGTCATAATAATTCTTTTCTTTCCCATAGCAGGGTGGGGATGGATGGAAGGGAAGCAAATTCCTCCTACATCTATGATTACAGAGTGCTTGAATGTACTCTGGTGAAAGGGCAAGGGACAGGAATAGATCCCGTGCATCTCTGCTAGCTGGTCCCTAAAAGCATTTACCTATGAGACCAAGGCTTTTTCACTGTCTTCAGTGGTAACTCTTCAAGGAAACAATTGCTGAAGGTAACATTTTCCAGAGCATCTGACTGAGTCTCCTAAGTCCCTTTGAAAATGAAAGAATCTCAGATATTACATTTTAAAAATAGACCTGAGCACCCAACACATTTGGAAACATCTGCATCAGTTTTTTCCCATGTGGAGAGTATGAAATTACAAAGCCATCAAAATGACCCAAGGAATTTAACACACATATTAGTAAAATCTAGAAAATTAATACCCCATAACTAGCATGTCACTAAGCAGAGAAGTTTTCCTTTTATTGTAGAGATCATATCGAAACCCTTGGCAGACTTACCTGATTCACTAGCCATGAAATCTTGGTCTTATCCTTTGATCTTTCTTCGGATACTACTTCATGTAAGAATACAGCAGACTCCCTTGCCTTGCCTCCAGCAGGGAGAGACTAAGGGTGTTTCTGTGCTTCTCCCGGCTAATTAGCCATTGCAGGACCCCAAAGAGGTCTAATCCGCAGTTTTCCTTCACTGGATCCATTCCTGTAAAAGCCTGGGTCCTGTTCTTCAATGCTGTGAATTGTGGGGCTGACAGAGATTTCTAATCTCCAAATTAAAATAGATGTCTAGCAAGGCCCAGGTTTAATAAAAGAGTTGTACTATTGAGATAGGTAAGTAATGTCTGAGGAGGTTTGTAGATACTGAGATATTAGATGCTACAGAGGTACGAAGGGTTAAATTCTTTCTTTCTTTCTCTCTTAATCGCACAGTCACTCCACAGGCTGCACATGGATGTCTCAGACATGGAAGAGGGAAAGGCAGAGAAACTGTCTGTGGGAAAAGCTGCATTCCATACCCTGAACCTCCACAACACAAAGTTTTTCCTGCCTCGCTCTAAGTTATTTTGCTTTCTTGCTCTATGTCTGACTCCCAAGGAGAAGACCTTGCTGACTCAGCCTGAAAACTTTTCTGTTGAGTCAGTCCCTTCAGCTTCCAAATTAAAAGTCCAATGATTGCCTGTGTATGAAGATTTAGACAATTGCTGCCTTATAACCTCAGCGTGAGTTGTATGTAGAATTTGTCTTGTTATATGTGAAAAGACAAGCCTGAGTGAGATTGTAGCTAGAGACAAAACTATTGGATCAGCAGTTCTGCCCTCCCCATCTGGAACCAGGGCTCCAGACCTCCAGGTCCCCCAGTGCCAGATAAATCCTTCTGGACTTCTGCATTCTGAACCAAAGACTGCTTGGGAAAGCTAAGATCTGATGCCAGATCCCAGATGCAGTTAAGAGCAGGAATGTATCTAACATCAGGCCAAGGACAGCCTGGCCCTCTCTATCATGAGCTCTTTGTGTCTCATATACTCCTTCCAGTGCTTAACCCATTTGCTTTTCTCAGGTCCGCGTACTAGAGCTACCCTAGTGCTATGTTGTAGCCTAACACAAATCTACTCCCCTCTAGCAGCATCTGCATCCTCTCGTTGCCCTTCTGGGTGATCTAACAGTGCTTCCCCTTCCCAGCTCTCTGCCTCTCCTTCCCCTGGTCTCAAGCCCTCTGCTGTGATCACTTCCTCCTGCTACAGCGTGATTCCCTTTCTTTCTACTCTTGTCTGCCAAGATGTATTATTTTCAAGGAACACTGATGCAGAAAATGAACCTTTTCATAGAATCCCTTGAACGTCTTTTGCTGCTACTTTGCGTTGGGGCAGGCAATACTGCCATCTCCAATACGAAGTTGGAGGAGGAACATGCTTAAGACAAGTGAACAAAGAAGAGTTCCAGTTTGAGTTTGTGCCTCAGTTTCTTTCTGCCTCTGTTCTCTGGTCATGTCAAGATACACATGGCATTTCTCTTCCTTCCCTTAGTACTATGAAAACAAGTAAGGGAGGCTGGGTGGTCTACAATGACACTGGCAGGGTGCAGCAAGCACCAGCTGCTCCCAAAGAGAGAGGGAACTAAAGGGGCTGCCAGGTCAGGGTCCTCACCAGCAGGGCTCTGTCCGAGAGCCCTCAAGTGAGGCAAGCAGGGCAGGCCTGGGAGTGGTAGCCAGCTTCAGCCAAGAGTCCAGATCATCACACAATTTTGTGGTGACAAGACAGGTCTGACGTCAAGCCAAGAAGTCAATCCACAGGTCAGGATCAGGTCTAGTAAGGCCCAGTGATCATAAGACAGGTTCCATAGTGATGTGGTAGGTCTGAGATCAAGCTAGTAAATCAGTCAGTAGGTCAAGATCAACAAGGTTCATGGTCAGGCACAGGCATGGCTGTGTGTGAGCTGGAGACAGGCACTCCTAACAGCTTTGCTTATAGGCTTGAGCTTAAGTGGAGCTCCTGGGCCCATGGGCAGAGGATGGAGGCTTCAGGTGGGACTGGTTAGGGCCCTTAAGACTTAATAGTGCTCTCAGGGCCTTTACAGACAGATCCTATTTCTGGCTCTGCCACTGATTTCTAGGTAATCTTAAATAAATCTTTTCCTCTGTTTCCCCTTCTTACCTGAGCTTCAACTGGAAGGAAGACCAGTACCGTTGTCTTCTCTGGTGTCTTCAGATTAGTAGAAAGGAGCAGTGAAGGTAGCATTATTTTTCAGTATGTTTATGATTGCAAGATGTGCACATATTATGAGGATGGGAGTCACAGTAGCTCCTCCACAGAAGAATCTTTTTATTGTTCACGTGAGTAGATTCTCATATTTTCCTCTAACAAGCTACTGAGTATTTCCGGCAGAATTCCAGGGAGATTAAACATCATATAAAATGTACTTGTCTCGCACAAGATCTGACTTGCTGTTGAACCATCAGCAGTCATCCCAGCAATTGCTGGGATACAGCTATATTTTCTTTCATTGTTATTACTATTTTTCCACATTCTGTCCTGGATCTTGTAAGATAGCAGTCCTATCACTAATCATGGTAACAAGGTCCTGAGGTTGATTTAGAGGCACTGTTATAATGCCAGCCTCTCAGTTTACATCTCAAGTATCAGCATGTTTATTGTAGGTGTCTGTTAAGAGAAGCTACTTTTTCCATGCTTGTATGGAGAGTGAGAGCAGGAGCTGGAGTTGGAGGAGAGTAGTTGAAAATAACACACAGAAATGAGAAGAAGCAAATACTTTTGCTATATTTGCATCTTTCTGACAAAAGGACTGACAGTTCCGTGGAGCACAGAGGTTTGCCTACAGCTTCTTAGGACATATAACGTTTGGTTTCATACAGTCTTTCCCCAAATGCAAACCAAATAGACTCATGAAAGAATAGCTCATTCCTGAGGGCCAGCACCCTGTTCGGTGTGTTGATAACTTTCTAGAGCTGATGTGTCTATTAGTCACCCTTGCTGGTTCATTGCTGATTTGAAAGACAGGGGTTAAACAATTGCAAAAGCAAGGCTGATGTCATCATGGCGCCTGACTGAAGCTGGTACTTGGGAACTGTTGAGAGGATGTATTTGCCTTGCTCTAGCCCAGGAAAGGGGTCACACTGAGCAGCAGTTCTCAACCTTTTCTCAGACGTGCAGTCCAATGCACAATGTCTGTGTGGCTAAGTCACTTCTGCCTTCCTGAACCACTTACTAACAAACATCATGACGAGATGAACTGTAGACAGTATGTTCTCCCTCTGCTTCTTTTTCTCTGCTTCTTTTTCTCTGCTTCTTTTTCTCTGCTTCTCCCCCTTCCTCCTAGTCCAAAGGGATCCTGGAGACTTTTAAAAATCAGATGCATGCATGTACATTTACAAGGGCCTCCTTTATACACTCTGCCATGTGTGTATGCCCCGGCACAGTCAAGCCCCAAAACAGTCAAGATCTGTTTTGTTGTGTATATAAGTAGAGGTTTCTTGTACAAGCCTGTTTTACTGACCATATTGTGTGTATATGATACACAAGCTAGGTATATATCGTATAACCCTCTATAGGTGTGTGGGCCTTTGCTACTTACTGTTTAACATTGAGAATATGACTTGGCTCTGTATGAGACATAAAAAATAAAGACAGACCCAGCCCTAAAGAGTTTGTACTTTAAATGTCAGATAGAGAAAAGACAGGATGCGCTGTGGTGAGGAAGATTTCTGATGTGTTTGTAATTTAAATAGGAAAAAAACTAAACTTGCTTCACAGGAAAAGAGTGTGTGCCTGTTTGTTTTTAAGAGGACTGTAGAAAAGACAAAGTAACAGTTTTATGACAGTTTGCTGGGGGAGAGGTTTCTCTAAACACCTGCAGAGAGGTTCAGGCGAAGGAGATGGGTGTACGTGCCTGTGTGGTCTGGAGTGTCTATGCCTATGGTTCTCTGTTCTCTGAGTGAAATTCGGTTCTGGCTTCTGAGGGCACAGCTTGGAGCTGACACCAGGACTGGCTTTATTGGCACGTGTACCGATCCTTCTACTCCTTGAGCTCTTCCCTGTGGCTCTGTTGCATTTGGCTGCCTCTGTGTCTAATCTCTATCTTGCATTGTGTTTTATGCTTTTAATGAGAAGGGACAGACAGCAAAGCAAAACTTTCATGCTGTGATCACAGAAGAGGAGCTATTTATTTCTATGTTTCATGTGATGCCATGAAAACAGTCAGCAGTCTTACAGTAGAGCTCTGCAGTATCCATGGCACCTTTGCTGATGCCAGCTGACGTTACGTAGCACGTGCCCCTTGCAGTGTTGTTCTGCATCATCCTGGTGATGGGCAGGCTGTACAATCAGAAATCAGTGCAAGGGACACATTTTATCCTTTTTGAGGGGCACAGGGTTTCAGGTCTAAAACTTCTTAAACTCTGACTAGGACTTGTCAGTGTTTTTATTATACATGTACATATTTGTATTTTAAGAAAATGAAGTGCTGGATGTGGGTATGTGCTAATACTAAAAAGGAAACAACCATATGAAGCTTCCTAAAGCCTTTTGTTAAAATAGCAGAAGCGTTTGACTCCAAAGCGTTGGTTTGAAGAGGTATGTGGCAAAGCCTTGGTCTGCCTTGCTGCTAGAGACAGAAATTTCTTGTGGCCTGTTTCAAAATGGTCAAGCCCACAGAGGTAAGCAGGAATGTTCTACAGGTCACACCATCTTACTGAGAGACTGAGACAGCTGGAGACCCTCTTGTGACATTGTGGGGACATAATGCCACTCAGAGAGCTGTTTCAAGGTACGCTTGTGATGTCAGCTCTGACCCTCAGGACACAGTTAAGCCCCAGATCTCAGCTTGTCCAAACTGTCTCATTTTACTGCAGAGACTCAGTTTCCCTGGCTTGAATTTATACAACGTCTCTAGAGGAAGTGTGAACACAAGTAGGTCAGTTTCTGTGGCTCTTTGAACTTAGAATTCGGTGCAGCATCCTGAAGTAATGTGTGTATGTAAGGACTCCAGACCAATCATACTGCAAACTTCATAGTAATTACAGCAACAACATCCTTCACACCTGGATGGAAGTGAAAACTGATGCAGTGATAAAGGCAGAATGCAAGGCAGATCTCTTGACCTTTTGGTATCGGACATTTCCAGCTGCCTGTAGCAAGCATGCTGACTTGGTCTGGTTTCGGCAGAGCACGCACAGCAGCTGGTGGGAACAGTCTGAATTGCCTATGGGAAGCTTGTAGTTCCAGTCCCTCTTCCAGCTGAGCTGGGATCTGCCCTGGACAGAGGAGTGGTCATGGAGGTGGAACTAAACCCTCCTTGCCTGTCTCCAGTTTTAACCTGGCAGTTGTGCCAGCTTTTTCACTCTCTGCTGCTTACTGAGGATAACCAAAGTAGGCTTTGCAGCTTAGATTAGCTGGAATACAGTGCTGGTCTGACCACTGCCTCTCTTCTGCATGTAAAGCAGAATGATCATCCGTCTTGGAAATAACTATGTGATTAAGGGAAGAATGCCCTTTTTGAAGGGGCAGTTTAAAGGATTATCATTTCCCTTAGCAGATCCTGTAGTTTTGTCTCCTTATATTCACATCTACTACCCTTGAATCTACAGTTCAGTCTTGTAAACTTCAGTCTGTTACTGAAAATAGTACTTATGACCAGTTATGATGATACTTTTTCAGTAGATTTTTAAAGCAATTCAGAAGACTCTTTACATGAATAACTGAAATTAACCTTCATTTGTGCCTTAATTTGAAGTTCAAACTTAACATAGTCAATATTTTGTGGTCTTCTGCAATCTGTTCAAGTCTGTTTATCCAAGGAAATTATTTGTTCCACTACTACATTTAAGATAGAAATGTACATAATTAATTCCACAAATGATAAGAAATTGAAAGAACTAGGACTCTGAGGACAGAGAAATATACTGTGTCCATATTCAACACCTGGGAAGTACATGCACGCTCCACTGTTTTTTTTAGTGTAGTGTGTGTACAATGATTCTCAGCAAACTATCTCTGTTCAGCCTTTTGTAAAATTTTAGTGCTTCAAGAATGAGTATAAAGCCTGCTTTCCCTCCCCTCAGTAAAAGTGGTTGTATAAGGTGAAACCAGTCATATTTGCTGAATCAGATATGAGAGCAGACATAGAGTACCAGATAAAATGCATTGTTTTTCTCATGATGTCTTTTTGGATGAGCTGCCTTTATAACCAAGCAATTTGCTATCAATGTTTCATTGTAATTTACTCTCTAAAGAATTCATCATGTCATAAACTTCAGTAGGTACAAGATCAGTTTGTTCTGATTTTAAGATTATATCATAAGAAACGTTTAGCACATTGTGAAATAAATTCAAGAAGCATTTAATCACTGCAAGTCTGTCATGCTCATTTTGTCATCCTTAACAAACTTAAAAACTGCAACTGGGCAATTCTCAGCTAGTGTAAAAAGTAACATCTAATAGCTTTCAACTGCAAGTCAGACAGATAATCATCTTGTGGGGACATGCCTCAACATTTCCATGCATTAAAGGTTGACAAAATGATACAGCTTCCGTAATTCTGAAACTCTTGGTAGCTAAAGAGAAGTGATTGAAAACTTTGGTTACACAACCCTCTAGATCAAATGATTATTTGATCAAACACTTATTTATACAATAATTTGCTGTGTTTTACAGAAGATGAGGATGCTTATTTTGCTTCCAGCTAATTGCCCAGCTCATTTTCCTGTAATTTTTAGACAGTGATGCCTCCAAAAGTTAGCATTAGTCTTATTAACCAGATATGAATAACACAGTTCAGACTATTTAATTTTTTAATACTCCTTACATTTTCAGATACTCTCATACGATTTCACTGATGCCTTGCAATAAGAGTCAAACAGTTCTGTTTGTTACTGTACGGCTGAGAGGAAAAGGACTGTCAAGAGCACTTCATTATTTCCGTTGTTTGAAAGTTTGTGTGTGCAGAGCAATGCTAGTGCAAATCATCTGGAGTTCATTCAAACTTATTTTTGCATGTTTAGTTGCTCTTTTCTGTTTAAAATTTGTAATTAAATTTTTGAGAAAACAGAAGTTCTTGTTTATGAGTGAGTGGATGGAATTTGATCTCGTACAAAGTGGGCAGAAGATATAAAACAGTCTGCTTCAAATATAGTTCCAGTTAAGTCAGTCAGCAGCATCCCTGTGGGAGTGAATACCCACGTGAAGTCTCCAGGTTGTTCTTGGTTCTCTGCCTCACTGTGGCAGAATCTCTGAGCAGTAAGCTCAGTGTAGGAGTTTACTCTATTCTCCCTTAGTCCTCCTGTGAAATTATAATTAGGTTTTTGTGCTAAACTCAAATGCAACCATTTCCCTTTTGTTTTCTACCATATACTTCAGATTTCACCATCTGTAGTGCTTTTAGAAGCTCAGAGCACACCAGCAACGCAGTACAGAAAATCTCTTTATTGAGTAACAGAGCAGCTGCTGTGCTCTAGAGCAACCTCTGTTTCTGTACTGCTAAGCTTGCATAAAAATTTCTAAAAAGCTCTGGAAGGACCTTTACCTAGAAACTTCCCCACATCTACTCACTTCTGTTTCAAGGTCTGATGCTCTATATACCACTGTAACTTGGTCTTGCTTTGAGCAGGATTTTGAACTAGGGATCTCCGAGGTTCCTTCTCACCCAAGTTCTATGACTGTTTTCACCGGTCTTCTGCAATAAAAGTCATTAATAGCGGTGCACGGCTGAATGAAACTTTGTCTCTGCAGTTGCTTTATGAGGCTCTGGCTCAACAGAAAGTTGGGTCCTCGGTTTAGATTCCTCATTTAGCTTTTTACATGCCAAGGGCTGAAGATAAAATTGAAGCTGGGTATCCAAGACTTCTACTGCAGCAGTGAGCTGCCCAGACAGCATCCCCTCTGGTTATCTGTGGGGAAATAGGACCCAGAGGGACCTTCATTTGTTGTCTGCTGGATTCGGGTTGCTGAACTGGCTTGATTTTGCTCAGACTTCTGATCTTTTGGGAAAACTGAATCTGGGTAAACTCGGATGTATGCTCAGGTGTAGCACTCTGTGTCATGCACATAGACTCAGATGCATGGTTTTGTGTATTTTATCTTGCAGCTGCTAAATATCAAAGGGTAGTAAAAAGAAACTGCAAGCAGGCAGTTGTGTGAACCTGAACTGTTTGAAATGGAGCAAACTGTATGTGGGGAGAGACGTAAAATGGGGGCAAATGTGATAATTTTCAGAGCTATGCAAGAGAGGCAGAGAAATCGTTTGGGGGCAGGGGTAAAGTCATCATCGCATTAAGTGAGTAGTCTGTTGTGATTGTTCTCTGATGTGAAATAGAGTGAAAAATGGGATTTTTTCCCTTTTATTTATTGGAAACGTGAATGAGTAAGTCTGGCTTTAACTTACTTTGTGTGTGCTTTATTTGGAGTGTGCTCTGAATAAACAAGGCTTTCTGTTTTCATACTCCTGTAGATTTTGCTTCTTTCCTCTCTTTTTTTTTTTCTTTTTTTTTTTTTTTTTTCTGAAAGTAGAGGTTTGGGTGAAAAGCAGCCATAACATTTCTGTTAGCAGAACACACTAAATTAATTCCATTTAAGCCAGGGATAACGAAACTCCGAAATTTTTCAGAGACACTCGGAAGGTTTTGCTGATGAGAATTGTGTCCAAGCTTTGGAAGCCTTGAACCCAAGAACTTTTCCAGCAGCGAACCCACTGTTCCCTCTCGCTAGCCTTCTGTCCTATTGCCCATCAAAGGACATCGCTGTTTGCAAACTAACATCTGAAATGGCTTGATTTGTGAATAAGCAGCACATTGTGGTCAGCTGTGAGCCAGACTGCAGCATTCATGAAAGATGAGGAAGGTGGATGACTCACGTGGTTCAGACAGATGGAAGGCAATCTCTGGCCAGCCCTTGCTGTCCAGCTAAATGTGATCTCAAAACTGAACAACTCCAGTAAGTCTGTGTCCAGTTCTGATTTTTTTTTTGGGGGTAGAAATCAGATGACATGCAGCTTAAAGCTGAGTTTGCATTTAATTAGGGGATTATCTCAAATCTGAAATGGACCCGCTTTGAAGCGTGTGAACCTAAGCTAGATAAGGACTCCCACAAAACCCTGCAAACTGGAAATGTGTATGTTTCATCCTGTATTTATTTGCTGTGGCTCACTTTGAGGTGAAAGGTACAGCTCAGCTGCCACAGCTGGACTTTTCTGGTCCACGTTTCTTTCTGTAGGCTGTCCTAATTTGTTTGTCGAGCAGATCATCAGAAATCAGATTGACTGGAGCTAGAGTTGCTCTGCTCCTCTTCCTTAGCAAATAAATACTTGAGGACTGAGAGGTATCTGGCTGCGTGTAATGAAATGAGCTGACTGGCACTTTAGCATTCCCCTGTGTAGGAGCGTCCTAGGAGTAAGACACTTAATTATTATTAACATTCTAATTGGCCTGTGCGAGCGCGGGTGTGTGTGCGTGGCTGTGCTGCCTAGCTCCCCGTTGGTAGAGAAGCCACATCGGGTACTTCCCAAACTGGCTCCCTCTCAATCAAAGGAAATTCTGAAATTCATATCTCAACCTTCAGCCGTTTCCAGTAGCAAAACCCTAAACAGACTAAATGTGAGGGGAGAGAAAAAAAAAAGTAACTGTATTAAGGAGACATTACCAGAAAAGAACATCTTGCTAAGGTCTGCAGATAAGAATGGTAAGAATTGTTCTCTCCAAGCAGTGTCTGCAGTACAACTTGTCCTCTGTGCTTTAGCTGCTGCTCTATGCCAGCATATAGGGAGGACATCAGCTCTTAATGGGAAACATTAGGTGTTTAAATCAAGAACATTTTTCCACAACGCGAAATTCTGTCAGGTGACTGCTGAAAGCCTTGGTTGAGCTCTGCTCCCCGAAGTCACTTCTTGTTAGAGGCTTGCCACCTAGTGCTCTCGTTCGGTACTGCTGTTCTCCGTCTTTTGCCCGGAATTCGTACTGGAAAAGGCGATTTTTAAAAAAAATTATTCATTTAACATAAGTAGCAGTTACTACATGTATTGACTGTTTGGCTCTTAGCTTTTGCAAAGCACAGTATTTGCTCTGAGACGGCAGCAATACTTGTTGTCCCAGTGAAACGTGCTGCTTACACTGACAGACTGCATCACAACGGAGGGTTTGTTGTAGTGATCTCCTTTCACCTTGCTCTGGCAGAGTGAAGCAGCCTAAAAATGAATCACTATAGTTTATAGCAGGGTGCTGCCTTAGTGTGTAACTGCAAATGACAATCAGTTCTGCAGGGTACAAAGTTTTGGGTTTGGTTGTTTTGTTTTTTTCTTTTTAATGCATCCATGATTGTCTGGCAGAGAACAAACACTACTCCTATAAAGTCAGATTTGGTAAAACATAAAAGAAAGTAACAATTTAAAATAGCTTCCTGTGTGTTCAGACTGTCTCTCTGAAAGACGTAATCTGACCATTCAACTGTATTTACAGCTCTCTCCTTCTGGTGAGTTATAATAAAAACAGAAGCAAGATCCTTAGCTTCCTGTATCTGCACTTAATTTAGCATTAACACTAAAATCATCTTACCCTTTCATACTACAGGAATGATTTCTACTACCTTTACCCTTGTAAAGAACAGCATCTCACACAGAGTTGTTTTTACAGAAATTGGTGAGGCTTAACTACTCTTAAAATCAAATTTAGGGTGCCAGAATGTGACCTAAGGTTATCTTGCTAATGGAGTTATCTCTGCTTTAGCAGTGACAGTTTTTTCCTACATATTGCAAAAAGTACTTGAATTCAAGCTCTGAAAAGTGCTGAGCAGCTGCAGTTCCCACCAAAGCCAGTGACTATTGAATGTGCTCCGTGTCAGTCCAGGGTCTGCTCATCATGTTTATTTGACAGGCAGTAACCTTTTTATTGAACCCAGCACATTACGCTGATGATCCACCCTTCAGCAAATATGATTGTAATAATCACTTGGTATTTATTTAACAGCCAATTGCTGTATTTTGGGAAAGAGTCAATTTACATAGTTCCAAATTAAAATTAATACATTTTGTAATGGTTATTTGATAAAGGCCAGCGTAGGGAAGTTGCCTACTGGTGAGAGGTGAGGATGGGAGACCAGGCGTCTGTGCGTAATACTTGGTTTTGCCACTGACTTGCTTAATGACCTTGGGCAAATCACTTAGCCACTACATCCTTGTATTTATTCCCTTGTAAAACTGGTATAATAGTACCCTGGTGCCGTGAAGCTTAATTACTGTTTGTAAAGGATTTTGACCTCTCCAGCAAGGGACTGCATGAATTATACTATAGCTCGCCTGTTGACCCTAGATGAAGGAAATGTATGCAGCTGTTCATCTAGAGGAATGTCTAGTTAGAAATACATTTTAGGCCAGCAAAGTATCTTTAATTTAAGATAAAAGAACACCTTCTTCCTCCTACGCTCTCCACCAAATGTCAGAGCTTCCTATTGCTTTTAAGTCTAATTTTCTCTGAGTAGATGTATTCAGGAGCCTGGCCAACTCCCCTTGATATTGATTTCATTGGCCAATTGGTGAGGCGTGTAGGCATTAGAAAAAAATTCCTAGCTTGGGCTTTCCTCATGTTATAGTACCAGGTTCTGACTCCTTGTCCTGTTTCTTTCCTCCTCTTCTCCCACTCCTCCTTAGGAATATAAAGCGCTTCAAAAATGGGTTTGTAATAAGTTACTTTAATTGGATTTTTTTATTGGTATGCACAGGTTGTCTTTAAATGATTTACTGATGTACTGCCAAGCACTGCTCATTTAACCTCCTTCCTGCTCTTTGTATATGGATTCCTCTAACGATACTGGCAAACAACCTTTTACAGAGTGTGCAACACACTTCTGCAATGAAAATCCCAAACAGAAAGCTAGAAGACACTGCCGTTTCGGAGCTGTTGTGTCCCAGTCTCATGGGTTTTGGCACTCAGTCTCCAGTGGCCACTGTGGGCCCCCAGCACCTGGCAAGGTGGGGTGCTCACCCACCCCTAGTCCCCAGGAGATAAAGGGGAGCCTTTTTTTCCTTCTGCCTTTTTTTTTTTTTTTTTTCTCCTTTTTTTTTTTTTTTTCTCTCCCTGTGATCGTTGAGCCACTCCAACGTGAATTTATGTGTGTAATCATCTGTGTTGTAATTGGCAGCCTGGCATATGAGTCACTAACCAAATTAACTGAAGTTTCCTTTGGGGAAAAATGTAATCAGTTACTACACTCAGATACATTGCAACAAATTAACTCTTACTGTTTGTATGGGGTCAGAGTTAGCAGGCGAATGGTTTCCTTCCCCAAAACCAGTAGTGGAGTGGGCCAAGAACAGAGAGGGGTTAAAAGCCCTAGGATGGAGGTATCCTGAAGTGTCTTTCCTGATAGCTCCTGGAAAGTCATTTGCAATACCCCAAGAGTTCAAAATCTCAAATAAGTTCCATCTCAAATTATGAGATTTACTTTAAAATCGGTAAGATGGAAGGATAAATGTTTTGCTTGTTTGGGGCATTTAAGCCTTTAGTGCTCCACCATGCGAGCTTTTGTTTGTAACCCACATTAACAGGCCTTTACTTTCTGTGGGAAAGCAAGCTGAGATTTTCGTATAATCACATGATTCAAGAAGCTGGGGCTTTAAGAAAAAATCCACTATTGCAGAACTAAGAATTAATTGGTTGGAGTTAGCAACACAGCACTCGATTGTTTTTCTTCTGTACTGAAATCTATTCAGACCGCAAGTCTAAGCAGAACTGTGGAAATAATTGATAATTTTTTTTTGTTTCCTGTCTGAATCAAAAAATTAGTAAAAACTTTAAGTAAAATGAAATATTTGAGCAGAAATGAAACATTCCTTTTCAAAATCTTTTCAGTTTTTGCCTTTATACTTTCAGAGGAGCATAGGACGACTTCTCCTCCTGAAATGTTGGTAGAAGGTAGGTATGTTAGCCAGTATGAAGAGATATGCAGTAATGGAACAGGAAAGGAGGTAAATGGTGATTGAAGTCACCTTTCAGGTGCACCTTGCAGCCTGTGTCCTGGGAAGTCCAACCACAGCCTCCTGCACAATTAAGATCTTGTGGTGTCTGCAGTGTGGGACTGAACTTGGTCAGTTAGAGAAAAACGGTGTATGGTGCCTAGTGGAAGAGAGAGGAGGAAGGCTGTTTGAAGAAGGTAACTGTCATAGGCAAAATCTGTAATTCAGGCATGTAAAAACCGTACTGATCAGAGAATGCAGTGAAACAGCTGGAGGTATGACCAGAAGTTTAAAAACTTTTGGCCCATTCTTGCTCCCGCTGAAGTCAATCAGCCGGTGCAGTGCAGGTTGAGTTATGACATTTGCTTTTTTTTAACCTTGAACTGTCTCCAAAAAGACACTCTCTGAAAAAGTGTGGGGTTTTTTCCGCCCCCTCCTGCCCCCCACCCCCTTCCTTGGTGTCCCTGCAAATATATAGCACAAGTGTCTTAGTATCACTATGATTCTTTGGCATGATTCTTTAAATTCTGACTACATTAGTATTTCCTTTCTCTTATATTTTCAATTTTTTTCTTCATTTATTTATTTTTAATAACTAGAACAATCTATTTTTGCAGTTGGAAGAGTGCAAAATTCAATTTATCTCACAGAACACCTAAAATTAATTCACACAGAAAGGGGGTGGTGGAAGATTTAGGTCCTGACTATAAGCTTTTGACTGGAGCTATTTGTCATTTTGCTTCATGGATTGGAGCAATGAAGGTTTACAGTGTGAGCCCTTAGAGTGACAGAACTGTGTGTGATTTCACACTGCTGTGTCAGGTTTTCCTCTTCCAGGCCTTCAGAAGCAGCCTATACAAATTCATATCTGCTTGAGACTGGTGGAGAGGGGAGCTGGATTGGACACGGTCCTGCTGTCTTCTTTTACACTCAGTGTGCAATTAGCTTTTCTGTGCTAAGGATGAGCACGAGGCATCTGGATCACCTGTGGTCTGCCAGTGGTTGTAAGTGGATACAGACCATGCACATAGGATGTTCATGTAAACTTCTCGGAGGTCTTAGTTCTGTGAGATGGTCACTGAAATATTATTGCTGCAGAAATCAGAGAAAATAGCTACCTGGAGTTGTGTTTGATGCTGCGGTTTGATAAAGCCTAACTGGGGATGCATCCCAATCTTTGAAAGTGCTGTTTGGGACCACATGGCTGAATAATGAAGGCTTTGAAGGAATTAGGTTGCTCACTGCCTCCTGCTGATCAGTTGCATTTTCATCTCGTGGGATCATTTTGCTGGGGCAAAGAAGCAAATGTAATGGGGTCTGCCTTTAGTGAGAGGCTGGGCATGTCTTCATGGTAGGTGCTACCAGAAATCCTCTTTGCCAGAAGCCTTGGAAGGACCAGGTATCAAGGGCTACTTGCCTATTTCAGCCAAAGCAGAACTTCCCTGAAATGGTTTTTCGATGGAGAATAAAACACAGAGAGCAGTGAAGATTCTGATGGTGGGGGTGCTTTGTGGCTGCTGAAGGAGTGGGGGGAGCTGGGTGTGCAGGTTCCTGATCCTTCCAGTCAGTTTCCGCAGGTCCCACCTTATCAATACCCTGTTCCCCAAGGTTATTTATCTTCCTGTCTGTTGCTGAGAGCTCTTGGATCCAAATGAACTGAATTAATTCACACCTACCGCATAAACAGTAATACTGTAATAAGTGAGTGGGCTTCACTACTGAGAGCTGTGTGTTTCAGGTGGGATGTGAATCCATGCTCTTCTCTGTCAGTGAAGGAGAAAGCAGCGTAGCAGGGCTGGGTCAGGCCGCCCTCCTGCCATGCTTCGCAGAGACAGTGGGAGCTCCAGAGCGACCTCAGAGACACCCTTCTTCCTTGGCCCTTCCCAAAGTGAGCAGTGAGACCAGGGGAGGCAGAACAGCAGGCTGGTTTGCCTCGTAACATCCTACTCATGTGTCTCCTTCCTCTAAGAGTGGCTGATGGCCTGGCTCCCATTGCATCAACTGTAAACCAAGCAGCACCCAAATCCCGTCATTTCAAGTCAGTGCAGTACAGGGAATGGAGGAAGAGCGAAGAGGAAGACGAAGATGCTTGGAAAATGCTCTCTTACTAACACAGCCTCTGTTGTGTTGCAACTTTCAGCTTGCTCTGGGTGTTTGCTTGTCAGGATGTGTGATGCCTTGGAGTGTCGAGAGGAGGGGAATATGCCATTTGGTCTTGCCCGAAGTGGCCACCAGTAGCCCTGGCTCCTCACCCTTTCATTGTTGCTACATCATTAGTATTATGCCAGAGCTGCAGAAAGATCTTTGAAATGTGCATTATAATCAATGCAAGGCAAAATTTGCACTTGGAGTGGTATCAATAGTGCATAAATGTCCTTTTTACTGTCTGCACTGAGGTGAGTCTTGGCTCCAGAGCTTCCACTGTTTTTATGGCTTTTTTTTTTTCCTCTTCACAATACTGAATTGACTGATTTTATCTTGGCACTTTCTGTGTCTTGCCAAAAAAATGAACTCAAAATAGCTTTCCGGGGTGCATTTTGGATGGCTTTTCTGTGCCACTGAAAGAAGAGATGGTTCTTTTAAAGCATGCAATTTATGTTACCCACTTTCCTCCTGAGTTTATACGTGGGCCATTAGCTGCCAGCTGAGTGATAAACACATAAATGGTGGTGGTACTGCCTACATCTCAGATCCACTTTCTCCCCTCCTGAAGCTTTTCCCTTCTCCCTGGCTGTGGTTATGAGCTAGCAAAACTCACTTAACCCTTTTTCACCAGCAGAATTAACTTCCATTAATGTTGTGAGTGCTTCAGGCAAAAGAGCATTAGTCTGTTACACCTCCTCTGAGATGTTTCCTCTGTGGTGTTGAACAGGTTGAATGACAAAGCAGTCATTTAAAAACTTGCTTGAAGATCATTTGCCAAGTAAGGGGAGTTTTGTAGCTAAGTTGTTTGGGAAGTGGAAAGTCTCAGTTCAGCTCCCAGCTCTTCAGGAGTCTCTTGGCATGAAGCTGGAATATGCAATCTCTGGTTTTCCTGACCTTCATCTCTTTTGTAGCAACTTCTTCCTCTGGAAAAAGCTATCGGTGAGCTATGCTGGGGGCATGACAGTGGAAAATCTAGTCTTTTGTGTCCCTGATTCTAACCCTTTGTGTGTGAAATGGGAGATAATACTGCTTCCTTGTACATTTTCTGCCCTCCCTCTGAGTGGGAGCCTGATCTCAAACAGGAGTATAAAGTATAATACAAATATAAAATGTAAATGAACTTCAGTGTCTTATAATCCCTTGTCCGTGTAATTTCAAGTTAACTGGTATGGGTGAAGTGACTACAACCTCTCATACTTTACCTTTGTAGGTCGTGTTTATGTCCAGGTCTCACTGAATTTTTGCATAGTTATGAAATCTGGAGGAATAGCCAGAGCCCGTTTTACTTAGTAATGGAGTAGGTTGTGAATAGGTCTATTGTTGAAGCATTTATTGTTTTTCAACTTAAGTTATGGTTTCATATAAATAATATATGTAGCTAGTCAATGCTTGGGAAATGCATTATTTTCCTTCTGAAATATTTATGGACATCAGTGCCTACTAAGTACCCAGGCAGTTTTGAGAATACAGCTGTAGTAAGAAGGCTTGGTTGCCTTTAAAGTCTCTGTCAGAGATGGACAGAGTGGGACAGACCTGTTAGCTGGAACATTCTGGAAATCTGCCAGTTTATCTATCGATTTTCCCCTGTGTCTGTGGTCCGTCCAACCCCCGGAGGATTTTGAAAATGCTGTCGCTATTCATATGTGGTGCAATTTTGCCCAGTGTAGAATTCCCATATGTGGCTTCTGCATTTCTGAAGTCTTCAGAATGGAAAGGAGAATTAATCCAGATATGGGCTTACTGGTGAGATAATCCAATGTGACATGCATACTGGGGGTCATCTGAGACTCCCTTTGACTTTTCTAGCCTGGTAAGAGATGTTCCTGTGTAAGGTCTGCTGTGGTTCATGGCAAAGAAGTTATACGCTCACTCTTTGCCTCAGATAATATTTCACTCTTCAGGTTCACTTTTGGAAATCGCATCCTTTTTGTCACAGGACTCTATCCTGCTCTTTGACTGGATGACAAGTCTTTGTAATGGATGAAACTTCAAAGAAGTGGCCACCTGGATGTTTTTTCAAGGAATCAGCATGCCAGTTCCTGAACTTGAAACAGGCACGTGGGGCGCAGAGGTGGGTGAGCACTTTGAAGTACCAAGGTTTTAGACAGGTAACCAGTCAGGGGCAGAGATGACTGAAAATCTTCCATAATGAAGTTCAGTCCTGAAGAACCCACCCTGAATTCCAGAATTTGCAAATCTGTTTGAACTGACTCAAGTCATCTTAATCATTTAGAGATATATATATATATTATTTTTTTTTTAACTAGTTCTGACTCCTACAGGCTGCAAAGAGACAGTACTCACACAGACCAATGAACAGCTGCCTTTGTAATGCTTACTGCAGTTTCCTGCTCTGGTGGCCTATGAATGGGTGATTTTTCTGTTGTTTTTTTTTTTTTCTCTCTCTTAATAAACAGCCCTCATGTATCTGTCTGAAACTCACACCATTAAAGCCTTAACTCAGCAATCTAAAGCAGTGTATGTTTTCCCCTTACCTACATGTCAAATCATAAACATCAGCTTTGGTAATAAATATTTCTATTTTATATGTATATTTTAATGCCTTTGTCCCAGTTGTATTTTCAAGGCTAAGGGCTTTACTGTGAGAGTCTTGCTGCATGTTTAACAAACAAATAGTGAAAAATAAGATATGCTGATGTGGAGATTATTATACATAAATCATTGAAAAATGTTCTTTTTTAGAGAAGGGAATCACAAAAAGAGTCATTGACCTGAATAAAAGAAGCTCAGCTGTACTCCAGAGAATTTGCCGTTTTCCATACATGCTAGTGCTTGCTAACAATTGTAATTTATTAATCCTGTTCCCTTTTCTTTTCCTTTCTACTTGCACATTTGCTTTTTATTGTAAGCAAGAATTGTATTTCTTTTCTAAGACTGTAAATTGATCTTGTGGTCACTGGTAACCACTAAAAGCTACTTGATAGTCAAAACAATCTCTCAAAAGACTCATAACCAAAATAGGTAGAAAAAGCTTGCTCACTAGATCATTCAATTTTAATATTTCTAAGAGGAAGAAGTAGTATTTGCATCCTGAAACAGAGCCAAGGATATTCTGGCCTGATTTGCAGGTCATAACTCTCCTTATGCTCTGTTTGGAAACAGAAGCTCCCTGCCTAGTGCAAATTGATGTAGCTCTGCTGCTCCAGATGAAATACCGTTAGCTATGCTGATAGGCTCCAGGATATGGAGCGCTGATAGGATTTTTCATAATCTCTGGAAAACCAGGATGTCTGTTTTGCTATTGAAGTGGGAGCTGAACTCTTGGAAACTGTGTTTCTCATGCTGAGAAACTAGAAACAGAGTTTAGAGAGCACAGGAAGATTACTATATGTTATCTTATTTTTATTTACACCTTGAATATATCTGTTGTATAGAGGCTTTACTTGTTAAAGAGCTGTCAGTCCCCTGCTTCCATCCTTGGCGTCCCAAAGCTTCCATCTACATTCAGTATTTGCAAAATGTATATTCATATCCGTCTACAAGATATGTACGTGGCCACCCGCACTAACAGATGTGATTGTCCTCATATCTCTGTTTTCTAAATGAAGATGCAGTAGTTCAGTGTTTTATACCCCCAGCAACCAGAACTAAATTCTGCAAAGGAAGAGGCAAGAAATTAAAAATATTCCAGAGCTGGGTAATCTTGTCTCAGTGAATACCCAGTTCTAATTTGTAATCACCAGGTGTCTGTCTGAAGCATGAGTCTTCTCTCTCCCTGTACTTCTGCCAGTTACCTGTAAAACTGCCTAGCTTCACTTTGCATTGAGCTGTAGTCTCAGCACCATGTTTTGTTTTATTTAACAAATCTTGACTTTTTTTTTGTAAGATCTGGTTTTAACTTTGTCAATGTACTCTGAATTTGTCTAAGGAGGTTTTTTGTGCCTCTTCCCTGTGGTATTGTTGTAAAGGTACTGACAGAGCAATTGAGTACTTAACTGATCATTAGTGCTGAGTTTCCTCTTCAGCTGCAGCCATTCTGTTTCTGAAGGCAGGCTGTGATATGCCTGCTGTCTGTATTCGAGTTTTAAATCTCACTCAGATTCAGTAGGTGCTGTGCATAGCTTGGCTCTTGTCAAGTCTGGAAATTATTTCCCTATCCACCCCCTGCCCCCCCAGTTTTGTTGGTAAGATAAGGTGCTTGCTTCCTAGAGCACTTCACCCTCACTCCCTCCTCTTCAGTGTCTTTGAAAAATATTATTGGGGGAAAAAGATACATGAAATAAGCCAGCATGCAAAGAGAAATAAGAAATATGTGGTATGTTTGTGCCATACATTTTAGTAAATTCTTAATGTGAACACAAGAGTCTCTGACTTTGTAGATAAATTTCTGTATTCTTAGCATGTATTGAATCAGCAATGTACCCATCAATTATGTAATACTAGCAGCTGGTCAGCCTTTCATGTGATGTACAGTTTCCTTTTCTTCTTGTAGTAACGATAGAATAATACTATTATTCTTCAGCACCTTTCAGCTAATGTTCCTTCAGAGTGCCGCACAGCTACCTGTTACTTACGTATAAATGCAGATCCTAAGGTAGAAGAAGAACTAGCTTTGAGTAAAGCATTGGTTTATACTGACAGCGCTAGAGAAGAGCTTCTTTCCCAGTGGAATCTGTTGGACAGGTTAAAGAAACAATTGTCGGTATTGCTCCTCCTATGTGCCTGAGCAGTTTTGCAAAGAGGGTTCTAATTATTGGCCTCAGCCAAAGAGAAGGATATAAAAGTCTGTATTTCACAATCCTTCTCTACATCATAAGTACATCCTGGCCTTCTGAGAAAACCTCACTGCCTCCCTCAGTACTCGGAGGTCATAGTATTCTTTAGCAGGTTCGCAGATTATTCCTTCCTTCTTCTCCCTTCTTTCCCTCTGAAATTATATACTCTCTGTGTTGGGGAAAAATTGTCACTATCACAAATGCGGTGCTGGAGATTTGAAACCTTTCTCCCTGTTATCCATCCAGTGATGGGACCTGTGGGAATGGTTTAAAGCTGCACCAGCGGGGGGTTTAGACTGGACATAAGGTAACATTTCTTTACTGAGAGAGTGGTCAAAAACTGCAACAATCTTCCTAGAGAGGTGGTTGGTGCCCCAAGCCTGTCAGTGTTTAAGAGGCATTTGGACAACACCCTTAACAACATGCTTTAACTTCTGGTCAGCCCTGAGTTACTCAGGCAGTTGGACTAGATGATCATTGTAGATCCCTTCCAGTTGAAAAATTATATTCTAAATAGAAAAGTTAAATACATGATGACAGATCCTTTATTTTTACTCACCTGATACATCCCACATTATTTCACAATCATTAAGAACATAGTGAGGAACAGTCAGTAGCTGAAGGGAGTGGAAACAAGTTCTCCAGTAGCTGCAGAGCTGTAGCAAAGAGATCATCTGATTCTAGCTATGCAAGGATCTTGCACAATTCCTGCCAGTTTGAGACTAGGAACAGAAAAATAAGACGTTAAGAAACAGCAATGTGCAGAAAGCAAAACAGCAGACCACTGACCTTTCCAGTGTGGTCTCCTGCCATGCTTCTCTAAAGGATGTAAAGAAGTAATCTTTTATTTTCTATTAAACAAACAAACCCAACGACACACTTTGGGGAACTGTCAAAGAATTTGGGGTCTGATTCACAGCCTGTTGAGGTAATAGAAAATGCTTCTCATTATGCCTATATTAGTCACTTTTTTAGAAATGGTTGCAATGGAAAACCTTAAGTTGGGCAGATGTTAAACGTCTGGTATCAGACCAAAGGCTCCTTTCTACAGAATGCTGAGTAAAGCTGGCTAGAAAGCAAAACATCTGTTTCAGGAAAAGCATGGATGTTTGAGAGTTTTTGTCTTGTCAAAATAAAAATAAGACCTCTTGTTAAAGAGAGAGCAAGTGAGAAGGATAGATGTTCAACTCACAGTATGCCAAAGCCTGGTTCTGAGGTTATTCCTGTAAGATGTAGGAGACTAGGGTTCGTGTTTGTGGTCTGCAACACCTCCTTGACTAGGATCAATCTGTTAAGCATAATTGCTCCTGTTGGATTGGCTGTGACTTCATAAAAATCGCATTCCTTGGGGCAGAGGAGAAACGATGACCCAGAGGTTGGGGTATTTGCAATGACTGTGGGAATACTTTGTCAAATCCTCGCTCTGCTTTATTTAGAGCCAGCTCAATCTTTCCTCTGTCACATGATATAAATCCACATCACCAGGGAATGCGCTAACCACTGGTCTGCTGGCTGTGCTGGAATCCTTTCCCAATCAGGTTTAGTCCATCAGTCTCAAGTTGGGCTGGAAGATTCTTTCCCAGCAAGCATTTTGTTGAAACTGATGTGTTTCCCACAAAAAGCTTCAGTTCTGAGAGGCCAGCATTTTCTGTCCCAAAGAAGAAAAAAAAAGAAAAATCTTGTTGGAAAATTTCTGACTAGCACCAGCGCTGAGCACTGATGAGGTCAATTGACCGCTTGCATCCTTCCAACGTTTATGTCTTTTTATTTCAAAACAGTTAGAGAGCTCCTCTTCTGGGCAGGAAATTGCAAAAAAGCAGAGGCTGCATTTAAATAGTGCATTCAACTGTAACTTGCACTGAGTGCAATTTTGAAATTATCTTTATATAGAAGATGTTGTCTCAACTACCTGCGGAACACATTGAACCTCCCATGTACCTAATCTTTCTGCTTTGCACAAAACATAACATTTATCTCTTAAATACCAGAGCCAATACCATAAGAAAGAGTCCTGGAAAAAGAAACTTTAGTAATATAACCCAGAAGTCCATTGCAAAGGGATTTTCACTGTCACGTGAAGACTAACTGGGAATGTGTATATTGAGAAGGGAGGGGAAAAAGAGATAAGGGGGTCAGAGGGGTCTAAACAAGTCTTGCATGAGTTTGTCCCTAGCAGAAGGACAAAGAATGCTAGACAAAAATCTAATTAGCATTAGAAATGTGACAGCTATAGGCAGCGTGTATGAGGGGCAGCCTTCCTGATCAGCAGATTACTGTTTGTATTCCTGCCTCTGCTGTTGGTCTGGTGAAGGGTTCTCGGACAGCTAACTTTCCCCTTTGTGTTCCTGTTTCCCTAGCTGGAAAGTGGTGTTGGTGACATTTGGTGCCTTTGTAAAGCACTTTGAGATCTATGGGTAAAAGAGCTGTGTTAGACTGTTCTTAGTTCAGAAAGGGAGATCTCTTGGCTCTTTCTTCTTAGGGACTTTTTTTTTCTGTTAGGAAGAAACTAATGATTCCAAACTAGTGAACTTAGAAGCAGCCAATCTTGATCTCTGAGCCAAGAATCAAACCTTCCTGTAGCTTAGTTGTAGGATGCAGATTATGCGGACTGAAGGTGTGGGCAGATATTTGGAAAGCAATTTACGGGTAACAGAGGATGGCAGTTCTCTGGATGTCCCATTGCAAAGTGTGCTGAGCTAAATGGAAAGATGGGTCAGAGGCAAGGCAGTGATGCTGACCTCAGAGTAAGCATCTTTACCCAGCTGGAATTCAGATCAGTCAGCAGCCCTGCACCAGAATTGTCCTGTTGCTGGTCACGCAGTTTATGGCATGAGGGGTGTCTTGAGCTATGTCTCAACTCTGTGTCCTTCAAAGCCCCAGGCTGGCCAACCATGGCCTTCAGGTTGTTGTTGCTCGTGCTTGGTTACGTTGTCATAACACTTAACTGTCCCAGTATGCAGTGACAGTCCTCAGAAGCTTCTAGTAGGCATAGACAGGCACAAACAAGCAATGCATTTTGCTCATGAGTAAAACAAGATGGAAGCAAAGATAATGTGCATTAAATAGAAATCATAATACTATTTTAAAATAACATTTCAATGTTGTCATTTTCTATACATGAATTGCCTGCATTTAGGTCACAATAAAAAAGTTTTAGTACCTTTGAGCCCTTATGATCTATTGCTGTGGGCCTTACAGGCAACCAGCAATACAGCCAAAGCAGCTACAGACTTTGTTCTGCTGTCTGATTCCTAAGCAGCTTTTTCATGACCAAGATAGAAAATGGAACAACTGACTATTCAAGAAACCTCATTATAGAATGAGATCCTGTACTCCAGTCCCACAGCTTATTGTCCACATGGAAACCCAGCTGAGAAATCCAGCATTGCTTTATCAGCAAAGTTACAAATATTTACTGAGGAACAGAAGTCAAATGGGAAGAACCGTCTAATCCAAGCTATGTATGCTTACAACTGCCCTGAGTATGAGAACAACTGTTTTTTCTCAATATTTTCTTGCTATATGGGTGGTCTGCAGTGTTATCCATAAATAATGTTGGGGTTTTTTGGTATTTTTTTTTTTTATACTTTGTACTGGATAAAGAGGATAATAACCGTACCAGCTTCACCAGCCCATGGAGAGAACAGCTGAAGGGAGCATATGAAATTGTTATGGTGAATAGCAGAAGAGCGGAAGGCGTCTTGCAGTGAGAGACATCTAAGCAGCACTTCAGGCCAGGAGGCAAGCTAAGAAAAAACTTTTTTGGATGTAACCAGGTAGGTTGCTAGGATCGTATTAGGAGTGGTCTATGGTATTGTAGAACAGAAAGCCAACAGGTTCTGCATGCAAAGTAAAAGCAAAGAAAAATGAATGCAGTAAAATGTGTTTCAAACCTTATCTAAATTAAGGAAAACTGAAGTGCTATTCCAAAGAAAGAGCTTGAACTCAATCAAAGAAAAGATCTTCTAAAAAAAGTAATCTGTAGCTTAACATGCACACAGCAGTGAGAAATTTAGCTTGAAAAATCAATTGCAATTGCTGGAATAGTTTCCCTCTAGGTGTATCATGGTATCTAAGATTCTAACCAGTACTACAGTCTGGTGTGCTAGGCACTGTCCAGTATGCCAGCACTGCCTGCTGTTGTCATTTCCAGATTCAGTCTACTCAAAAACTCATTAAAAAAAGTGCTGCAAAGAGGTCCGTTTTCTAATGGTCACATAGCAGACTAGTGCCGTGGATCTAATACACAGCAGTCTTTCCTAAGTTCCTAGTGGCTCTGAATCTTCTTTCTTTCCAGAGAAAGTATGAGGATAGCTTCGTTAGGGTGACGGGAGCTAGGCTATTGGGAAGCTGTCTCAAGAGAGAAGAGAACCTTCCTCCTCTTTAGAGGCACTGAAGATAAAATAGTGTGTACCTTTCTGTTAAAAATGTGTCTTACCAAGGAGAAGCAAGGTTTGCAACTGCTGTATTTCAAGGTTATTAGCCCCACTGTACTCATAGTTAACTGTTTCAGCTCGGTGTGCAGTGATGAGTAGCAGTGGTGGTGGCAGAGCATTTCTTGGGAGCTTGAACAGCAGTGACCTAGAAACCTCTGTTCCAGAGGCAGGATCAAGCTGTTTTATCTGTTAAAGACACTGTCCAAATTCGTAACGTATATGTAGAATATATGCAAACCCCATTTATTGCATCCCAGCCTCCTCACTGCCTTTAGTAGGTGCAAAAGAATCCATATAGCTTAAACTGAGGAGGTGTAAGTTGATTGACCCCTTTAGCTCCAGATGCCTTTGACTGTTTGTAGGAGCACTTGCTAAGCTTTAGTCTGACTCTGGCCAGTTGGCACACTTGTGAAGGCCTCAGGATGACCTGACTACTTGCTACCAGCAGCAATTCAAATGTTAAAGATCAGCAGGTTAGATAAATATTAACAGAACTTCAGGCCAACAGTGCCACAATGAAGTGCTGCCATATGTTGAGATGATTTTTTTCCTGGTCTGTAGCTGTCACTGGTGTGACTTTATGCTAGTGGCCCTTTTCTCCATTTCACTAATGACAGGTATAAGCATCCTCTATCAACAAGCTGGCTTAAGCTATGACATGATTGGCTTTGTCCATCTCTCTGTACACTTTTGAAAAACTTTGAGAAGGAAGAGATTCCTAAGTTCACATACATCATGGAGGCACACTGAATCTATTGCTGGCTTAGTGATGTCAGGAAAAAAAATCCTAACAGGAGAAAGTCTGGAAAAAGTAGTCTTCCATGAGAGCCTTCCATGAGAGCAGAGGCATTAGTAAAATGCAGGAGAGTCTTGCTTCAAGTTGTTCAGTGGCAATTGGTTTGATATTGTTTAGGTCATTCTTGAACAGACTATTCCTAAGGCAATAAATGTGGGAAGTTACTTTTCCACCAGAGTGTTGGTGGAGCTTGGACTAGCATTTAGGTACATTGAATCCACAGCGTGGCTCCCTCTCTGAGGTGGGCCTAAGACTGGGTAAGTATGGTATCAGAAAAAATATCTATATACCATTCACAAAAATAGTTACGCATTTCAGAAGACACTTGATTTTTGGTTTTAGGTAGGTCTTGAGTTCCCAAGTGCCTAAATCGCTTCTGAAAGGGAAATACTGACTCTTCAAACAGAAACTTTTGAACTTATTATCCTCTGTGTTCTTGAGTTATGTTCCTCTTCAAGCACTTAAGTGATTTTTTGAAGGCGCTGATCACCCATAGATTGCTTTGAAGTTGCGGCCAGTTGTGAGTAGTCAGCACCTCTGGAGAGGCTGAGAAGTTTGGTGCCTTAGTTCACTTGCCTGTATTTTAAGACTGTGGCCTCTGCTTTTATTGACTTTTCAGACAGGTGAAGTTGATAAAGTGAATGAGTATAAAAAAACTTAGTACAGCAGAGGATGAAAAAGCAGGGAAGATGATGAAAAGAGAGATTGTGGCCAAGATTAAAAGGCAGGATTTCGTTGGGATGTTTTCCTCATGTCAAGACCTTCTTTTTATTACCTTCTTTTTCTTTATATGGAGTTGCACTGAAAAAGCTGCATCCTGACTCTCCCACATCCCTGTATTTTGTCATGGTCAATGATGTACATCCTTGTAAAATGCAGGTTAAATGTTTTCGTGGTTAAATGTCACCTGGCTGGGTGGAAGCAGAAGGCTCATATGTAGGGCTGGTAGGAATGAGTAATTTTGTAAGTTACAGTTTCTGCTGCTCCCCCTCATCTGGAACTGTTCTCATTCTAAACCTAGCAAGATCCTGTCACTGAAGTCACTTAAAACCTGGAATGGAGAGTTCATACTGCAGTGTACCGCACTTGCATGCTGCACGTAGCAGTTCTGGGCTGGGACTGTGTTCTCTGCCTGCGGTTCCTTATTCTCATACTCCTCTGAGGCTTTGTGGTGTGTTTCATATTTAATTTTGGAGGTCTGGACAATTCTGCTGCTTGGATCTCTGAAGCTAAACAGGGTCAGACCTGGTTGGCTCTTGGAAGGAGTGACCTCCAAGGAAAACACAGGTGTTAGCCTGCAGAAGTGTGATGGTGATTCAGTAGGTGGCTCTTAGAGTCAGGATTGAACTGGTAAGTCTCTCCAAGGCCGGCCAGAGAATGCAGTACTGGCAGAGATCACATCTTCCAAAGGTCAGGGCAGGATGGAAAACTGATGTCTGTTTATTTTGTTTGCAAGGGCATAAGGAAATGTTTCTGTCCTAGAAATGAGGCACCTCTGATGTGATTCAAGATGTCAACAAAACTCTGCTGCTTAAAACCAGGAAATGACCCTTTGAAAAGATCACACCTATGGTATTCTAGGAGCCCTCAAAACACCATTCCTTAGTCTAGTCTACAAAAACCCAATGCTTTTATAGCCCTGATGCTAATGGAGAGTTGGCCCTGCTGTCTATGTGAAGAATGTTCACACAGAGTAGGTTTACAGGTGAAACACATCCAGAAGACTTGAAGTGTGCTGGCTATTAACAGCACTTCTGTTTGTGCTCCTTCCTCCTTCAGTAATAACAGCGTGAGCTAAAACAGTCCTTTTAATACTATGGGTCATACGTAGCCCAAGACTTCTGCGAATGGTCCTATGGTTCTGTTGGCACGGTGTGAGAGCCTCTTCAGGACAAGGCAAAGAAATACTGTTTCTCCGGAAAAAACTTGCATCCGATCTCCTAATTTCTCTCCTCTGCTATGGCCACGTAGTCACATCCCCTGCCCACGCGATCAGTCCATACAGTGCTAAAATGGGGAAGATGCAAGAGGTTTCAAAATAGATGGAACAACTTCTATGTACTTTCATCGCTCTGCTTGTCTAAATACTGCTACGTGCAAGGAGAACAACTACTGAAAGGTTTTTCATCCCAACAAGGACTAAAGCAGCTACTCCATGTGCATGGACAATTGTGTCCGAGTGTCTCTTACAAGAGGCCAAATTATGTAGACTTGATACAGTCTGTGGTTTGTCTCAGATTTTCACATAGTAGGTTAGCTTAGAATTAAGGTCTTATTCTTTTTTTTTTTTTTTATTAATATCAGTTTGTACTTTAATAATTTTGGGTCAAACTTCCTTTTTGTTTAGCACTTTTCCTAAGTTTTTGAGTAGTAATGAATGAGAGTTCTTCTTGTAACATAAATCTTTCTACCTTTTTGGACCCAATTATCTATATTACACCCATCTCAAAACTTCAGCTCTCTAAATGAGAAACGATGCTGTGGTTCATCCCACTAAAACTGAACAATGACCTTACTCCCATCAGATTTACTCATGTGAAATACCTTTCTCAAGTTAGTGTGAACAACTCTGCCTTGTTACAATAAAATGCCTTAAGATGAAACCTACCTTTAGGATAGACCTTTGCCTCATGAAGAGAGAACTTTTTCAGGACAATTATTATTATTTCTCACTGGTATTGTTAGTCTATTGATCATGAATTTATTGCATCTTTCTTTGTGACTGTGCTGAATGCATGCTTAGTTCTAAAGTATTGAGTCACTATTCATTACTGATTTACTGAAGTCCGTAGTGGCAACAGCGTGAAACAGTGCTAAGTGTTTTTGAAAGTAAAGTCAAGTGAATGTAAAGCATATGCTTCATGTTAAGTGCCTGCTTAAATGTTCTCCCAAAAGACTTCCCATCCTTAAGCGTTTTGCATTAAATCATAGGGGTCAAAATATAGGATTTATTCCGTTGAATCAGTCGACTCAGTGTAACTGAGCTATTTTCGGATCAACCACTGATGGTGCTCTCTATGCAGCCATACTCTTGGATGCTCAGTCTCATCTTCTGCTTGTTTTGGTCAGTCCTGGAGTTCTTTATGTACATTTTGGCAATTGCAGCTGGAATTGCCACTTACTATTTGAGAAGAGAAGGGAGCAGCAAAAACAATTTCTAGATTTTTGTGGGTTTAGGCATCTTCATGACAGCTTTACAGAGCTTGCTCATATTATGCTCTTCCTGGCACTTCCTCCTTTTGAAGTCATTAAAACCAATTTCATATTTATAAATAAAATGTCCTAATGCATCTAATATTTTATGAGGTCTGGCTGCTGCCTGCTTTTCTTTTTAATGTTTACACCAGGTGCCTCTTGCTATCAAGGAACCAAGCAACGAATAAATTTAACAGATATTTCTTTTAATTAGCCCCCAAAGAGCTAGCAATGAAAAACACTATCAGAAACATTTTACTGCTTTAGAAAATATAAGACTTCTCCACAAAGCTACTACACAGAATTACAGAACAGCAATAAAATCATCACTTGCATGCAGAAATAGATTGTTTACACAGGGATATTGTCTGAACTGTGCATTTATTACTATTAGCTTCTAATCATGCAAACACTTCCACACAGGCATCTGAGTGGAGCTGTTGGAATCAGTGGGACGGCTATGCTGCCTAACATTAGGTGTGTGCGTTAAAGTTGGTAGGATTAGGGCTCCATTTGTGTATATCCCTAGGAGCTTTGCCTTCTCTCGGAAGGGGGGAGGAAAATTTATATTCCAGATTGGTATAATTACTATAGCACATACAATATTGGCAAACTAGATTCTCTGAATGTCTGGAAGGTTTCAAAGCAGTTTAAGATACAGGCTAAGGGCTGACAGTTTCTTATTCTGACTTATATTCTGCCCCCTCTGCTTTTGATTCTGCATTCAGAGCTGCCACAAGAATGTCAGCACTGCAATAAATATGCATTTATGTAGCACCTTTTTTTTTTTTTTTTTTTTTTTTTGAAGCTTTCTAAACACTTTACAGACAGCCCTTTATATTCACAGATCTCAAAGTATTTTGGAAATCTCTGTTAGTATTGTTATCCCTCTTTTATTGAGGGAGAAATGGGCGTGTTTCAAGGGAAGTGACTGATCCAGGAACTATTGCTTTCAAAACAGATAAATCGGAACTCTACTGGGAAAATTTTCTCTGAAAGATCTCATGTGGCTCTGAGGGAAAACATGAAGTTTTTATTTCCATATTGCAGTTAGCTGATATAGGCAGGATTACACAAGGCTAATAACCCTTGTATGTGCCAATAGCCAGCCTAAAAAACTCCTGTCATCCAGATACACAGTAATTATCTCCACCCTATTGTTAGGATATTGTGAAGAAAATCCAAGAATCCTGGCTCCAGAGTTGTTTGTTGTAGAGGTAGATCACGGGAGTATGGTAATTCTGCGCTGAATCCCTCTCACAGGTAAGTTTTACCTGAGGCTTTAAAGGAGACTGAAATTACATCCTAGAGTCTGTTTTTTGTGTATGGTTTTACTGGCTTGCAGTTGAATTGTCCCCAAGATGTACAGATAATATGGCTGACTATCTGCCCATGCAGCCCTGCACTTGAAATATACCCAAAACCGGGAGCAATGGGCAGCGGAGGGCAAGCCCATCCACGTGGATCTGCAGAGCCCAGCCGATCTGGTGCAGCCAGAGTTAGCATATCCTTCTGGTAGCGGATGCACGGCTGTCAAGTGTGTCTGTGCTACGGACCCTGGCACATCCCATCGGATCCAGAACGTTTCATTGAGGAGTCACAGTCCCTGGATAATGGAGTATAGAAGCTCATCCCACGGTATTGATCCAGTCCCTGAAAGGGCTAGTTGAGGAAAGAAAACTACTCTCTTCTCCCCCCCAGCTATGTAGAAGTTCCTTAATTAGGGAGCACTACAGAGTTACAGAAACTTTCTCTGCCAGCAAAGTATTTCCCATAATGTTGTTATGGGAAATACCTTAAAAGTGGCAATCAATTCTTCTTTGAAGTTATTCACAACCGAAAATGAATGCAGGAGTTGGTGTGAGAGGGCTGGAAACATGAGAAGATTTGAAGTGTCTCTCTTACACGTGCTTCAGCAGAGAGGAGGGAAGAGATCCAATTGCTTTCTTACCCTTGGAATCTCTCTGTTGGTTTTAATAGCGTGATGCCCTAATGACAAACTCCACACACGCTCTGGGGTATGTTCTCAACTTAATCCATGGGGATACATGTCTGTAATACTCATTAATGTCAAGGACCGTTAGGACGAACATAAATCTTTGCTAAGATGTGAATATAGACTCTGATGTACACCATACAACATCAGCTGCTGACTGAAGAAAAAGAGGAATTCCAGCACCTAGAAAGTCTACTTGAGAGTTCCTAGACTAAACAATCGATCCAGCCAAAAAAATCAGGGATGAAATTTCTACTCCACAGTTTGGTTCAAAAACACCAGCTGTGATAGAGAAAGATGCATACCCCAGGGGCAGTCTCTGGCTCACACAGGAAGTCCAGAAAATCCCTACGAATCCCCAGCCAGCTAGACGCACTCTCCAGTTCCACCAGAGACCTTGAAAAATAGATAAGCAGTGCGTTTCTCAGTAAGTCTTCAGTGCCATACAGCTAGGGAAAACATCACACTGCATATACATAAAGAGGAATTTTCGTGCCAAGAAATTGGAACTACTCTATAACAGACTTCTGATTTGTGATTTCTTTGGCATTGAGCCTAACAAAAAATCACTGTGATTTCCAACTACAAATATTTTTGGAACCACCAGACTTGCTCCCATGTGTATGTTAAATGAAATGAATGTTCAAAACCCATAATAAAACTCCAGAGGGAAGGCTCTGATCAGAATATTAACGTTAATCTTAGGAGGTCACTAGGAACCATTCGAGCTATAATAATAAATTGCAATAAAGAAGGAATATAAGGGCTTTTTTTTTCTGTCTGTCCAGTAAGCAGGTGTTACTGGGAACACTCTAATCTACACAGCACAGAAGTGAAATGCTTGCCCTTAAATTTTCTAGTTGCATAAAGTAAATAAATGACGTTACTATAGTGTGTACAACAATCCCTCTTATTCTAGCTTCAGTGTGGTTTGGGGAATAGTGCAGGTACTGAGATAACGTAATGCAGCTATCCGAGACGAGGCTGGAAAGTTTTCAAAAGCAATCCTTCTATCCACCGCTTCAGAGGCAAAAGCAGGAGTCTGAGTTCACTCCAGATGTACAGTAAGAGCTGCAGCCAGGCCACTTGCTTGTGACTGGGTTCCAGATCATTTGGCCCGGGAAGTCAAAGGTGTCAGGACACGATGCTATCGCGTTGCTCCTGTACTGGAGCGAGCGGCTGAGCTGCACTGTTCTGACCTGCTGCCTGTACTGAACTTTGATTTTATTGGGATCCAGGCTAAAGTGCCTAAACTTAGGTGTCTAAAATGATAGCAAAGTACCTTATCAACAGTGGCTTGATTTTAAAAACTAAAGAACATTTTCAAAAGCAACTTCTTTTCAGTAGTAGCAATTAATCAGGACTGCTCAGCGCAGTCACCTAGATAGTACAGATATCTAAGTTGTCTTAAACCTTTGATTTTAAATGCTTTGACCACAGTCTCTAACACGGAAATAAAACTGTGATTCTCTGTATATAACATTTGTAAAATTTAACAAGAAGAATGATCAGGAGGTGAATCAAATCCAACCAAGCCTGCCCTTCTACTTTGATTGGATTTTTTTTAAAGTTTGGTGTTCTGAAATTTAACAGAAGTTTCTCATTGTCATTACAAAAGTAGTCTCTGCCATGACTAGCACGAGCCTACTGGCAATGTCATAGTGTTCTCACAAATAGGTGGGAAATAAGGTCTACAGGAATTTCTTAACTCAGTAAAAGCTTGCTTTCCAGTTCAGGCACTGACTCCCAGTGGTGACCGTATTTCTGTTGTCATGGTGAAGTCATTTTTCACACCTGGTTATTTTGTGGTGTTCATTGTGTTTGTGATCCAACTCAGATTCCAGGAGGTCTGGGAACTCCCACAGCAAAGCCTGCTCTGCAGAGATCTGTAGCTCAGTGGCAGCAATGAGGAGTTGGAAGCTAATCCACGTTGAACTGTATCATTGAATCTTTTACGATTTATTCAGAGCTTGTTAGGAAACAGAGCTTCTGTCTCAAATCCTGAAATGCAAAGCATCAAGAGATCTTAAAAAAATTTTTTGATCACATGTACGATGCAATTCACAAAGACCTGTCTAAACATGCAGAGGCTTTAGTGCGTTTAGTGTGTCCCCGTCATGAGTTTTCTGCGTGCAGCCTCACAGAATAGCGAAATTGTCCTTCCAGGTATGAACAGTGCTCTATTAATAGTCTGTTAAGTACTAGGCACAATGAAAGACACTTCAGATGACCCTTGAAAAACGAATCAGTATCTACTCTGAAATTGGACCCCAAGTATGGAAACATAAAATAGGATGTGGCTGTGAGAGATTATTTTGGGGCCGTATGGTTTCTTATTCTCCTCCGCCCTCCTTTTCAGGAAACTACCATGCCCCAGCACTCTGTATTCATTTGAGATGAATATGGGCATGTTTTGTGAGAACACTTTGTTGGGCTACTAGGAATTTTGTTCTCTCATGACAGACAACTGCTCTGGTAATGTCTCCTGACCTGTCTTTGTTTAAAACCCTGATGCAGGGAGAAGCTCTTATGCACTGATTCTTTTCTTCATCCTACAAAGAAGTTGCTGGTTTTTCTCTTCACCGCTCTGCTTTTATCTCTCAGCTATCCTATTTGACACGTTTCTCCTGCTGCCTGCTGGTGGAACAAACCTCTGATTTGTACCAAGCAAATACATGTGCGCAGTTTCCACCATTGTGTGGTCTCATGTTATGAACTTACCTGTGGGTGTTTACTTTGGTGGCATGACCTGGTATTTTGTAGCGCTGTATCTTTTTTCTCCTTCCTTGATATTTTTTTTTCCCCTCAGCCACGATAACTGGTCGTCAGAAGCTGCTGCATTTCTGCTTTGATCATATAGAGCGTACCGTATAGCCTCGGGTAACGCAGTGCTGCTTAGTACAGATGAAATAGCTACAGACCCTCTTAGAAGTAGGGTTTAAAAAGGGATACCAGTGAAATCAGATCCCCTAGCTGGACAGCAGTCTGATAGGGGAACAAGGGCTGTTGTGGTATTTGGCAGCCAGACAGTCTTTATTGTTATTAGATGAAACAAAGCCTGTGATCTTTAGTCCTTGACCTTAACTGCAGCAGCACAAGCTTAATCAGACCTTAATTTAACACCTAACATGGTCACAGAAAGGCTCGGACATGGGCTGCTGGTTTAATTACATATAGCTGATATCATCCAAACCAATTTAACCTCAATGCTGTGCGTTGGGCACTGGGTGGGAATCGCCCTTCAGACACAGAACAAAACAGTTTCCAACAGAAAAAAACAGCAACGTACCGTTCAAAGTTTTGTGCGTTCACTTATAAAGAAGAAATAACTACTTTTTTGGATACTTTGCAGATGATGTTACAATCTTTTCAGGAAGAACTGGAATCAGCATATTTTGCTAAATCTGTTTGCCCTTATGCTTTCACTCTGGCATTTTAAGTATTTCTAATATTAAAGTATTGTGCTGATGGGATTCTCCCATCCACATTCATTGAATCTGTCACTGTGCTGTAGCATCTGATGACTGAACTGTGTAACAGGGTAAAAAGTAATATGAATATGTTCCATGATAAGATTTTCACATTTTGCTACTGCTTACTTTGTGCTCAGTTCTTCACAAACTGACACAATATTTATTTTTGACATTTAAATATGAACAGTCATATTTTTACATGTTTTGGCACAAAATTTGATCTCTTTCTGAGTTAGTCTGGAAATCCAAAAACATCCAAAGCCTTCCTTCAGAAACAAGGTTGTTGTGATTAATCAGATTTCACTCAAGTTTTTTTTTTCACCAGAAACACCATCAGCAAAGCAAATCCACAACAAGCATTGTAATATTCTGCAGCTTTTTAGTGAATTCACAACTTTTCCATGAAATCCCAGTTAAATACAAAAAGGTGATTGTGAACATCATAGGTTTACTTGAAAGAGATTGCCTGAAGTTTGCTAGAGGTAGATGTCTACCTCTAGCAGAGCACTTAAACAAAAATACTAATGAATAAAAGTAACATAAAATCTTAACCAGCAGCAAGAGCCTGGTCTCTGGGAAGACACAGATTCCACTGTCAGTGTTTGTCGCTGGCTTGCTGAGACCTTGGGCAGGTCGTGTTGCTTATACAACATGATTGCTCTAACTGAAGCGGTTGGAGATGTTAAAGTCTGCACTGTCTGTCCCACCTGTCTGCCAGAGGTTATGTGCCTTGCGGCAGGGACAGCAGAGCAGGACGCGTGCCAGCACGTTGGCCGTTCATGTTCACAGTATGGCGCATAGCCTGCGTTACTGGTGAAGGTGGACTCGCACTGAGGCGCTGGGCAGTAACTGCAGGCACTGGGCTGTACACCGTGCAGAGTCATTGTGCGCACGGAAAGGTGAATGCGGGTTACTTACCGCTCTCAGAAGGAAGCGCCTTACTTCCACTCTGCACAGATGTAAATGACTTCACAAGCTGTAAGCATCAGAGCAAAAGAATATAGACTGAAATGAATTTAAAAGCAAAATGAATCCAAATCCTCCATGTGAAGTTCTGAATAAAATCTGTATTTCCTTCTGTTGCAGACAAAAGACAGAGCTTGCCCGTGTAAATGCTTTTGCACTTTAAAGACCAGATCACTGAAAGTCTTCTCCGGTGCTTTCAGTGCAGAGGCTGTTTGAGTGTGATTTTAAACTGAACTGCCTGGTATGCGTTGTTTCCCAATACAAGCTTTGGAAGCAGAGTAAGCTGTTGTATGTTTAGGCCTCATTTTTAGTTTCTGCATGATGACTGCTGTATATTTACATTCTGGTTTACTTTGCACAAACTTTCCATTGTAGACCCCTTACACTGACTGAGCTTTGACTGAGACAAAAGAAAGACTTGTAGTGTTAGAGCTATGGTGGCGCAAGTTTTAATCTCTAGCTGACACTATACGGAATCAATATGAACAGTAGATTGTCACTGGAGCTGGAAGGAGAATCTCTGTGACAGGCTTACGCGGTTTTTTAGTATTTCAGTTTATCTTGTGCGGTTCTTTTGTATAGGTCATTCTTTCTGTTGGACAGGCTGCTGAAATTTTCCCAGGCCTGGCTAGAGGATCAGTGTTGCTTTAAAACCTGAATAAACAGTTATACGCCTTGGTAGCTTCAGATCCAGTAGCCAGAACAAATGACATTTTGCATGAATTCTTCCACATGTGACCACTGTAGACTTTTGAGTTTTTGAATCACGATAGTAGAATACAGTCAAGGCTTTTCTTGAGGAGCTCCGAAATGCCCTTCTTTCACTACCCCGATTGTTTCCAAAGTTAATGCACTTAGCTCAAAGCGCAGTATGATTTCACATACTCCTGTGAGTTATGTTTTGACATGGGGTTTGGGGTTTTTGTGATTGAATGTTTTTACACGGCTCTTTGTGACCTCATGCTAGGGCAATCGCCGTGTTGATTTGAAGGAATGTAGATGGGTCTGCAGAAATGTCAGGGTCTCCCATTAAGATGTTTCTTTCACCTCAGCAGGAGTACTCAGCATTGCTGTGAGTTTGTTACTGAGATGCCCTGCAGTAAGTAACACAGCACTAGAGCACAATTGCTCTGATGTATTCCAGTAACATGGTGTTAATGTGCCATTGCTTCTCTGTGTTTCAGCACCAAGGCATCACTTCTTTGGATTACAGTAACGCAGGCAAGTGGACTTCTGCTTTATGAAAACAGAGTCAGTCAGTCTACACAGTAGTGTTATGCACGGGGATAGTGGGATGCAATCAGCACTTTTCACATTGTGCGTGAATGCAAGACATGCTCTCAAAAGGCTTCAGTCCTGCAAAGCCTTTTTCATATGCTTGTCTTTACACTCCATGGGCTTGATCCAAGGTGCCGTGGAAGTCAGCGGCACAGTGTTTCATGGCTTCTGGATAGCTTTGGATCAAGCTGGGTCAGTACTCCATTTCACAATGTTTAAACGTAAGCATTTATAGTACCAGAGTAGTGTACATGGTAACTCATGTGATATGTTTTGACTAAAGTTTTCAGGTTTTTGTGCTGGCATTTGTCTGTACCATCTAATGAGTATTTGCTCTGCAAAGGCCTCAGCACCTAAAAGTGCAATTACATTTTTCAGAAAGTTCTTGTCTTAGAAGTTCTCTTTATGAGTAGATATTTATGCATTTAGTGTGTCCCTGTGATGAGTTTTCTGCGTGCAGCCTCACACAATAGCAAATGAAATCTTGCAAATAAATCAAACTTTGAGCTTTCTTGATAAAGAAAAACAACACACCTTATTCATAGGTCTCCTGGTTTTTTAGTTATTCTTATCATGCCTAGTGTTCTTAGGTCTAGAGTCCCTGGAGCTAGATGATTAGAGAATCTTCGTTTTCGTGAAACTCAAAATAGGAATTTTTCAGCTTTCATTGTTGTAGAGAAAAGCTTGGAAATAAATGCGCATGGAAAGCAAATACCAGAATGCTAAAAAAAGGAACCCAAACTCATAAACTAAATTGGTGCAATATTGTGGCATAGAGAATAATCTAGTCCCAGGTTCTCACTGAAAATTGCTTCTTATTAAGCAAAATAAAAATATTTTTAATTTTACTGCCTTAAGGATACTTAATCAAACATCTAAATGTTTTTGTTTATGATTCATTTTGATGTCACAAGTATCACATTCTGTGTGAAAGCATAATAGAGTAAATTTACATCAAGAGTGAATTTGATGCAAAATTAAATATTAACCTTAATCAGATGTACTTGTATATCCATGTGGGTATATGGGTGTGAGTTCATGTCTATGTCTTCTTATTTTAAGTTTATATTGGTGTTTTCGTGCCTGATTCATGATTTTTGAATGTCTCAGCTTGGCAGCACTGAACATCTGCCTTAGTTGTGGGTACTAAGCTTCTTTGAAATTCTAACCTAAATTTAAAATTTCTACGATTAAAAAAAAATAATTCTAGACCAGACAAGCCACTTGCCAAATGCTGGGCTATAAATTACAGCCATTTCTTTTTATTACACTGTTATACACTAAAAAGAATAACCCCAAAACACTTAAACCCACAAATCTAATTACACCAAATGTGCTCTTCATCCAAGGCTGA